>NC_136763.1:11463985-12663985 GCF_936440315.1 Barbus barbus
CTCTAAACTAGAGGGAGCCCTTTATTACTATTTATTTTTAAATATAACAATCAACACTTAAAAATATGCAAACATGTAAACTGCACATAATGCAGATTTAAATTATCTTATAAATTGCAACATTTATATTTGTTGTTGAATTATATTGATAATATTGGTTTACACAGTGGCCGTCATAACTTGTGTCATAAGAGATTTTTTTTATTACACATACTTTAAATAATTACGACATCACTAACAGGTAAAGTAAAATATAATAGTATAGTAGTCTAACATTTAGCAAAGGTGGTGGTCTTCTCTAGACTTCATTTCTCTAGTGATCTAACACTGATGACTTGCCTGAGGTAAATGAACTGCTATTTGACATTTTGTTTTGATGTCTTTCTGTGGTTGAAACACTGATTGAGCGGTTACACGAGGCATGAGATGTTCATTCATGTTTATTTCCTGTTAAAACTAGTAGTAAAAGAGGAAGGGATGCTGTTTGAACTGAAAGAGCGCCAAAACAGCATTTATTGTTATCTAAAATTTCCTAAAACAAATGGATAGAATTTGAAAGATGAGACTTTGTTTCTTATCAAAATTAACAATATATAAAACTGGAAGTTTCCAATTAAGTTCCACTTGAGCAGTGATTAAAACAATGCTGTATTTGTTTGGTAAATATGCGTACCGAAACGAAAGACCCGAAAATTTCCAGTACAAATACATGTACCTTTACACCCTTATGCATATACATATATTATTTCACAAAAGAAAGTCAGTCATGAACTATCCCTTTTAATTGCTGTAATAGTTTTCTAAAATGATTCAAGGGTTAAAATTAAACATTCTCTGAGGTTTGTTTATGTCTAGTTCACATCCTTGTTGAGATGAATACTCAGAAATAAAAAGAAAAATAGTGGCTAATGAATGAAGGTGCTTATTCAGCTACCTTACATAGCCAGAAATACCTGATGCGATTTTGTAAAAGAAGAGGTGAATAGACGTGAAAGGTAAATATTTGGATTCGTTTTGCTATTATGTGCATTGCCATAGAAACAAATAATATCTGAGCTGGAGGACATGAACAGCTGAGGAACAGAATCATATTAAACTCTAAAGAAAAACAAACCCGAGCACACATAGTAACACAGCAGTTAAAATCCGTATCAAACATTTCAAATACTAATGAGACATTTTCATACACAAGGACAGAAGTTCATCCAAATAAACTTTGGCTGCTGCTGCTGCTCTTTTCTACGCCTTATGTCACCCAACCAGGACTTTCAGTTCTGTTTTACTTTTACAGTTGCTTTTGGGTGCAGGGATGTAAAATTAGATTACAAGGCACTTGGCCACCGAGTGGTTGTTATGAGAAGACAGGCTTCAAAGAAAAGCCACAGCTCTCACTCTCCAGCTGCGTGTGTGTCTGTGTGAACAGCCAATCAGATGACCGCAGGCTTAAACCTCCAGGCCTTACACAATTACATCTACATTGAGCTGTTAGACACAGCTCAGCTGCGAAGCACCAGACGTGAACTATGTTGCTAGTGTTTTTAAAAAGGCCCCACACATATTCGTGGAAAAAACTATCCTCGAACAATCTGGGCATAACCGGTTCAGGCCGAGCCGAGGATTTTTGACATGGTCAGTTCAGATATGCTTGTTTTTGGCCTGTCTATTTCTGTCTGAGAAATTATGCATCTCAACTGAATTATGGGCTATCGGCACATCTGGCAAAGATTCTCGTAACCTGAAATTCATTGCGTGTTGGAACGTTAGTGTTTAAATCTGCACAAGGTCAACGGTAAGTGTTATGTGTCTGCAGATGAGGGATGCCCTGATCCAGGAGCTACAACAGAAGGCAGAGGAGACGGAGCTGCTCCACCTGGAGCTGCAGATGTTGGAGACGGAGCGGGTGCGTTTGTCTCTGGTGGAGGAGAAACTGATGGATGTGCTACAGCTTCTGCAGCAGCTGCGAGAGCTGGTCAGTCTGTAGAGACTTGTCAGCCCAGTGATGCTGTTGTAAATGTTTCTAAGCCACACAGTAGATGAGTGTTTATCAAACACTTGCCGATGGTTCTAAAATAATATAAACTTCATTTAGGAAGTCATTTAGCAACATTATCCTTGTTAATTGTTGTTTCTGTACAAGTACAGTATTTTGTGCAATTAATATCTTCAGTATGTCATGTCAGGCTGGTTGATTGCATTTTCATTATTAATTTCCACACATATAAAATGGCAAAATGCTTAGTTAACCCTAATTTTAATATTTTTTTATTTTAGAAATGTATTAATTCATATATGTGTGACCGTGGACCACAAAACCATCTGAATAAATCAGCTTTCCATATGGTTTGTTAGGATCGGACAATATTTAGCCAAGATACAACTATTTGAAAATCTGGAATCTGAGGGTGCAAAAAAATCCAAATATTGAGAAAATCGCCTTTACAGTTGTCCAAATGAAGTTCTTAGCAATGCATATTGCTAATCAAAAAATAAGTTTTGATATATTTATGGTTGGAAATTTACAAAATATATTCATGGAACATGATCTTTACTTAATATCCTAATGATTTTTGGCATAAAAGAAAAATCAATTATTTTGACCCTTACAATGTATGTTTGGCTATTGCTACAAATATACCCGTGCTACTTCTGACTGGTTTTGTGATCGAGGGTCACATATATAATTTATGCAATTTATTTAATGCCATTTAATTACCATTTATTATGGTGGTACATTTTTTGTAGAACGTCTCAAGAAGATCTTTAGGAAAGATTTTGCTCAGCACATTGGAGTCCTGCAGTGATCCTCAGCATGGTAAGAGACAAAAACTTTTAACTTCGCAGGATTGCTCTTATAAAACCTTGTGTTTAACAGGCCTGGTATGCTGTGAAAATGTTACCGTAGCATTAGATATACAGTCTGAGACCACTTTAAAAGCTGGAATTTAAAAAAATATATTTTATTTTATTATTTTAAGATGGAAAGAAATTTTGTGATTTAAAAGTTTCCAATGAGATATCTCTCATTTTTATTTACTCGATGCACTAAAATAATTAAAACTAAAATAAAATACAGACAAATATTTAAAACAAATAACTAATAAAATGACAAAAGCACACATCAAAATTACTAAAACTTTACATTTAAAATGAGAAGGCAATATGAAAATTTCAAATATTAGTAAAAACTATATTAGTATCTCAGTGATACTAAAATAACACTGAACTGTGCTGCTGTCGTTTAAAAAAAACAGGAGATGTGAACTTTCGACTTATTTTTTGCTGATAATTTATCATTTTAAAAATGGTGCTTGGTTAGAAAAAAAATACAAAATAGAAGCATTTTCACTAGTGGTCTCAGACTTTGGAATTAAAAAATTGAGTGGATTAACCCTTACATGCATCTGACACCTCTCTGACTGATCTGCAGGGAAAGCACATATCTTGGAGGTGCTCAGTGCTCTTTGTCATGAACTGGCTGCGTGTGAGATCCTCTCTAATGGTGAGAAGATAGAGAGAGCACAGAGCCACCAGTCTCTCACCAACTCACTGCTCATCTCCTGTTAGACATTACCTGCCACCTGATGGCCACAGGATGCTACAGACTCTTAAAGAAACTTCTAACTAGCCACGTTGGAAAATGGGACCAAAATTTGCCATGTATTTGTGTGTTTATATTTCTGTGTATATTAGTGTAAATCATTTAGCACATAATCATTTATAATGAAACATGATGTGACTCCTTTTAAAGCTACTTTTTGAGATTTTCCTTTTGCAATGTCATACATTGTATTATCTTAAAATACATGCACATTATACAATAGTGTTCTTTACAGCTTCATCATGTGGTACTGAACTACCTGATCATACAGAAACTCTCAGGTATAGACTATGTAAAGCTCAGTATATCAAGACTAGTTCAAAGGAAAACACCTATACTACTAACAGTAATTACAGTTACAGATGTTAAATAATTGAGTAAAATAAAGCGTTCTCCATATCTCAAACAGACGGGACAGCTGTCGAGAACTAAATTCATGCACCTTTCATCATTTCAAAATTTTAACTGTAAATGTCAATTGTCTTTTAGCACTTCTGGGCAGTTTTGTTGCTCTTTAAGGACGATTTTTATCCATGATTTGCATGAAACAAAATATATAGTATTAGAAAAACATTACTGTCTCATAACTGTCAGTGTCTGTCCCTCTCTCCCATATCTCCAGATATATATGTATGTATAGTAGTAGGCCTTCTTCAGTCATTGCCGACTATGGAAGATACATATACAGATATATATACACATATGCACACACACGTTAATATATATATATATATATATACCCCTAAATGAACCTTGTTAGGTTCATATATGGTACTGGACAATATATCATCAGTGCTTATATATGTCTAGAAATTAAATACATCACGTCAATCATACAATGATTTATATACACACATTTTTCAAACATTTCAAACATACATAGACATATTTCAGTTTTTTTTCTTTTGGTTTCAAAACATCTACAAATTCTTTCAGGTTTTTTGCTTTAAATAAAGCTGAAAATGAACAAATCTATAGCATAAATCAATATAAAAAAGGTTAAAAGGTTGAGAAAAAACATGCAAAGTAGTGCATCACTATCCCTTCATTTGAGATTTAACAGAAGGGATACAGCTCGTATGATGACACAGGAGAGAAAAAAAACAAAGGAGAATACAATTATGTGCTATAATTGTTCAACTTCTAATAGCTTTGTCCTCTTAGATGTTTTAATTGTGCAAAAAAAGCAATTTATTCACATCTACTAAAGATTATGCGAGTCTGACTGCAGAATACTGTATGCCATAAGATTTCAGATGTTCTTCTGACTCACATGTGTACAGTACAGATCAATGTGGCTTTTGAGTACAGTTACCGTCAGGCAGTATCTTTATTCTACAATGAGTGAAGGATGAGTTATTTTTACACAGGAGCCCAGAAATAAACACAGGCTCATAAAGGCTTCAGAAACCCTCTGACAGTTCAATTCATTTTTATAACTACACCTTTGGAGCCATTGGTCTCCTTACAGTTTTGTTTTGGTAACCACAGAATGGGTCTGACAGGAAATTTGATGAGAATTATGCTGTATTATGATTAATCACTTGGTTTGAATAAGCACTTAATTCTGAAGTAAGATTTTATAATCTTACACCAGCACCACTAAGGTCTGGTTACAGGTAATAACTACAAGCAAACAGACAGAAAAAGCTAATTAATCCTAAAACAAAGGGGAAAAAAAACTATTTACAGCAACATGTTACTAATTATTTGACATAACGGCCTAAAAATAATCAAATTCAAGGGGGAAAAAAAGCAACTGGGGCCAAATACAAAGCATTAACAGTGTAAAACCTACATTGAGCTTATAAAAAACATAAGTTTAAATTGGGGCAAAGAGGCTGAATAGTGTTTACAGTACTGCTGTGGTTTGCACTGTAGTGTCACATGGAGAAGAATCAACGGCTTTATTTTGTTTCATACCAGCAAGAGAGGAGCAGGGATGATGGGGAGAGAGAGATGGGTACATTTGGGTGAGCCTGCTTGCTGTTGACGTCTCTCCATCCCTCTGCTGTCCCTCCCTCAAAGGTCGAGTGGCCTGCTTAGCAACCAAAGGTCTCCTGGGAGGCGTAAACCATGTAGAGGAAGCCATCTTCATCTTGCTCTTGTTCATAGATCTCAGAAATGGGGGTGGACACACTGACCATGCTGTGCTGATTGACAAGAAGAAAAAACGCCTGGGTGGGGTTGAGCTGCAGTCTACGCCTGGAAAACAGACATTTTGATCACTGATTATAATGACAAAAACATGCACATTCAGGTCAAATTTGAAGAGATATTCAGAGTTCAGTACTAGTTCAACTCTGTCAACAGCATTTGTGGCATAATATTTATGATATTCTGGTATTCTGAAAAAATCTGGTTTACAGATCAATAATAATATCCAAATAATCAATAATAATATCCAAAAGATGCAAAAAATACATCTGATATGATTTTTGTCTGTTAATTTGTCTTTAACAGACATTTGTGTAAGGTTATATGCAATTTTGCTATTTCATTCCCATGAAAATCCTAAACAACTGTATAAATGATCATTTAAACAGCTTTAAAGCTCAATTTCACACAAATTTTAAAACTAATAAGCTGAACACTTATGTTTTAAAAATCTTTGAAAAAAGATTGAAAATGCCTCACCAAAACCATGATTTTATCACAAAAAAAAAAAAAAAAGATTACAATGGAATTTAATCCTAAAATATTGTTTCAATAATATAGCCACAAGATGCAGACAATATGCAAGATAGCATGGAAAAAAAAAAAAAAAAAAAAAAGTTACACTGTGTAAAGTTACACTTAATTTAGCAATTTTGCTGCCATAAATACTCTTAAACAACAGTATAAATGATGTAAACATTACAACTCAAATGATACACAAGTTTTAATAATAATAAACACATTTCTGCTTTTAAATCCTCCAATAACTTGCCTCATTAATTTGAAATGTCTCACCGTATCCATGATTTTGCCTTTTTTATTTATTTATTTTTTTAAAAAGGATAATTAATCTTTAAGGGTAAACTATTTTTTTGTGGTAAGTATAGCATTTTGTTGACTGAATTTGTGTCAAACCTGAAATATTTTTACAATTCATGTCCACATTTATTTATTTTGTTAACCGCCATGTAAATTGTGATTCTAGTGCAGCGGAAATGACAAACTTTGCCTTCAAATTCTAATAATCACTTAATCATTATTTTGAGTCTGAACTATAAATAATAAAGCAGTCATGACTCGCAGCCAAGAATTATGATGCGCAGCTATGACAAGCAGCATGGGTCCAACAAAATGTTCTTAGTCTGATCATCTGACTGAGTCTGTGGTAAAATACCTGGAAGGCAACACTTAAGAGGAAACTTTAGCTCACTAGTCTTGTTTTAAAAATAATACACCACAATGGACATATGAAAATAATACACCACAGAAAATATGGATGTTGTGCAAACATTTTTTCAAACTGTTTAAAAGCATTCGCAGAAGTCCCCTGTGGATGACAGGGTCACCAGACACTCAAATTTGGCACACCATTGCATTCTCCTCCCCCACCCTGCTTCAAACCCCCACCAGACGAGTAAACAAACCAGATGAGGCTGAAACAAGCATACATGGACAAAAAAAGCTCTCTGCGTTTTCAGTGAAATCTAATAAAAGTCATGCAACTCAACAACCTGGTTTTAAAAATTCATCAAGTAAAAAAAAAAAAAAAAAAGGAAATGTTAAAGGTCCAAACTTGGAACTAGGGGATATTGTTTACCTGATTATCTTTACCAGCTCACTCATGTTAACATGGTCGGGGACGAGGAACTTGGTCTTGTCCAAGACAGGAAGTTGCTTTTCTCCCTTATACCTCTCAATGATCACCTGGAAGAAAAAATATTAACAATACAAACTGATACAGTCTCTTGCCATTGTCTTGACATAGGTGCTTCTAAAACATTTTACTCCAAGGATCCAAATTGTCCACAACATTTAATCAAACAATATCTGTGACTTTTCCAGTTGTTTCAGATTTACTTTTTTACTCTAACTTTCTACCTGAGCATGACTAGAAAAATGTATATTCTAGTGCTGTCAAACAATTAATCGCATCCAAAATAAATGTTTTTGTTTACATAATATATGCATGTGTACTGTGTTTATTTATATGTATATATATATAAATACACACACATACAGTATATATTTTGAAAATATGTACATATACATTTATACATGTATATTATTATGTTTTATATTATATATAAACATTTTCTTAAATATATGCATGCATGTGTTTGTATTTATATATACATAATAAATATACATAGTACACACTCAAATATTGTGTAAACAAAAACTTTTATTTTGAACGCGATTAATCGTTTGACAGCACTAGTATATTCATATAAAATGCCTGTGGAGTTTTAAGAGTTTTTATTAAATTTACATGACTTTCTCAGGTTTAGAAATCACACTTTTAAAATTAGGCTTCCTCCAGGGTTAATATGGTTAACTAAAAAACAAAATAAATGTTAAATGAAAAAATATTCTTTTTATTTCTTATTTAAAAAAAATAAGTTAATAAAAACTATATAACCACATTAAAAAAAACTACTAAACATGACAAAATCATAAAAAATAAGCAAAAATTCAAATGACTAAGTAAAAATAAAAATGGAAAATCTAAAAATAAAGCTGATTTAAAATCTCTTACTGACATAAAATAACACTGCTTTCTCACATATCCTGGTTTCCCAAGACCATGGGAACCCTTAATTAAAATATGAAAAATATAGATTTTTAGTTGTTTTAGCTCATTTAAAGATATTTTTTCAAACATTTTAAATTATTTTAAGGGCCCCTTAGAAGAATCTTAGCATCTTAAAAGAAGATATGCAAGTCATATCTTAAAAGCAAAAAGGTCCTTCTTCACTCAGTCTTAATTCATTTATGACATCCATAAGCTGAAAGAGTTTCTCACCGGAATTTTATTAGGATGTTGCTCTCGTATCTGCTGCACTTCCTTGCAACGGTCAGCTGAAAAACAAGAAAAATAAAACAAAGATTTAATACACTCATTTAGACAGAAAGCACTTTAAATGATCATAGACTACAACACTACACTTGGATGTGTTTATTTAACTAGAAGCACACATGATTGAAATCACTGTAGTTATCCCTTATTCCTCAAAATACTATTGTAACTGCATTAGCATCACTTACATAAAACCGGTTTAGCAGAAACAGGCCATTATCATTCCTGATGCATAAGAAACTAGTAAGGGTTGCTTATTGCTGGTGTGTTGTTTCCTTGCTGTTTGACATACCCTACTCTATTTTCAATATATATAAGATAAATAAATATGAAAAGTCATTCTTCCCAATGAGTTTGTGGCATATAAAATACAGCTATGAATCCAGAGTCACACAATTTATCACACAGGGGATTAGTACTCTTATTTTAACCAGAGTAACCCAATTTTATCTGAGAAGTATTTTTGTTCTAAGAGCATCATGATTGGGTCAATCCATGCAACAATGGAAAACAAAAAAACATGCATGTCAAATGCTAAATCACAACACCAAGCCAGCTTGCTTATTGGTACAGAGTAAGAGCACCAACTCTGTGTCAATGTGTCATTTTAACTGATCCCATGTCAGGGTCATTCATGTCAATTACATAATCCCAAAGGCCTGTGTAGTGCCGAATTCTGACCCCCGCCAGATTATTACCCCCCTAGTATTGTTAGGTTTAGGGTTAGGTGTGGGGGAGGGGTTATGATTAGGGGTGGGGTTAGGATTAGGCAATCAGGTAGCGATTTCAACGAGGGGGGTAATAATTTGGCAGGGAGTCGAAAATAGGCACAACACCGGATAAATGTGCAGAACATATTGGCCTGGACACTTACAGATATGTTTAAAACAGCAGATATGTTGTTTCTGTTATGTTTAGGAAGATTATGCAAGGGTTTTATGCTCCTCCCTCCCCACACCCTGTCCTTAGTCTGGACTATATGAGAAAGAGCTCAGATTACAGCATCATTTCACCAACACGTGTAATGTCCGTCCATTTCTTTAATGTTGTTATTAATCACAATGTATATTCATAAAAGGACTGCTTTATTTTATACCAACTGATAGGCAAGAATACTAGTTTCAGTAAATGAATATCACAGATGTTAATCTTCCCAATACCTGGCAGTTCAAATATGGTTAACAATACACCATTATAAAAAAAAACGTGTATATTATGTATGTGATTCTAGCAAATCATCTGTGGATTAAAGCTGTTATTGAAACAGAAGGCCTATGGGCCAGGCTGGCTCAACGGATACCAACTGACCTCTGCCGGTTTGGTAAAAAACGTTTTACTTAAATCTTAAATGTATCTCTAAAATCGTTTCATACGCATGTGAGGCCTTATATGAAACTGTAAAGTATGCCACTCAGCTGCTAGCAGGCTAGGGACAAAAACAAACACACTTGTGCTGACACAACACGAACAAAACTCGCCTTACCAAAGCTCCGTCTCTGTTTGAAGGGTCTGTCGGATGGCATAACTGGACTTGAATGTGATAAAAAAATGAACTAAAAGTCGTTATATTATATGCTGAATTCTCGGTCGACTTCGCTTCTTCTCGAGCTCCTGACTCACTGCAAGCAAAACAGCTCCAGACAACGTACTAAACTTCGTGACGTCATAGCAGGATTTAAAGGGACAGAGCACCCAGTTAAACTATAGGCCCATGTACAGTCACACAAACTTACAATATATTTTCCAAGTATGAATCCTAATATTAAGTTTCTGTAACTATTCTGCATTATAGTAACTCTTTATGATAGCTTAATTATTAACTATTTTAAATCATTTAACAGATCATTAGTTCATCTACATTCAAATCTATCTAAACACAGTTTTGCATTACGGCAAACTGTGTAACACTTTGACTTCATATTTCCATTCCATATGAAAATATACAGGCAAAAAAAAAAAATGAAAGGAAATGCATTATTGTTTTATTTTCCTTTGTTTTTAGAGTAAACAAGTACAGTATGTCATAGTGTCATGTTGATGCTTTTAGATGATGAGAGAATATGAGAGAACAATAAGTTACAACACAGCAAAATATTGGAACGATAAGCAAGAGCAGTATAAACTGAATATTTATAATAAGATGAAGCTTTCCTAGAACATGAAATGAAACACTTTTGGCAATTAATTAAAAAAGGAAAAATACTGCAGCAACACAACTACGAATAATTCAGAACTACTCTGTAGGATTTTGAATGACGATCAGGAAATAGTCCTTATCTGCAGAGAAAACAGAAGAAAATACTAATTTATGATCATATTCATCAGTCTATTTGCAATTATATGTCATACACAACTCACATCTGTTTAGGTTTTTGTATTCTGAATAGAAAAGTCCCTTTCAAGGAAAGTCTGTTCACTCTTCGATCATCTTTACAATGCCTCCGGGCAGCTCAAAGAAGACCAAGTCCTATTTAAATGAATGGGGAATCCTGAAAATCTCAAAAACTGCTCACTGAACTCGCAATATTACATATTTCAAGTCAGCAACAAGATCTGAAATTAACTGCCTCATGAATGTTGTTTATAATGCTCAAATAGTGTTTAAAAAGCTTATTTTTGAGGCTAGATCAGCCAATCCGCATGCACAGTCATAAAGCGCTTAAGACTGTTGCGTGCACATTGGCTGTTCTAGCCTCAGGTTTCTATCCACCTTATTTTTCCCATTTGTAAATTCAATATGTCTGGCTTCCGGTCTCATCTGCTTCCAGCTATTTTTAGCTTTACAAAACAGCTTGTTTTACTGCTTAATACTGCAGCCCGGTGTGTCTTACCATATTATTTTAATGTAGTATGTTAATTATGAACACACTGATTTGTAGAGCAAACCGTTTTACCATTTACTGCGCTTCGTTATTCTTCCCCACAGTGGCTAATGAACCAGAAGTCTCGCACATTGACAGAAAATGGCTTAGTTCTGCGTTGAAAAATAATGTGGATAGGAACCAGAGCTTCTAACGGCGGCTGCAGTGACTTTACCAATCAGTGATTGGCCCTTTCATTTAAAAGGTGGGACTATTCTGCCATATTGCGCGTTGCAGATTCTCCCATTCGTAAGTGTAGGAGTGAACCGTCTTTGCATTTCTATAGTCTTTGATATACATTACATACACACAGTGTTCATACACAGTGTAGATACACCAGATATAGACCACACTTCACGAACAAACGGATGAGATGCTTTAGCAAAACACACAGTCAGTCCTAAACATCAAATCTGACATTCAAATGGTCTGCAAGTCTGCTGGAAGCTATTTGACTGAGTAAAAATATTACTCAATATTAAAAACATTCCTGATCTACAAAAAAAGGAAACTTTTTTGACATGATTAGTCAAACCCTGTCATACAAGACATGTAGAATAGCTTCACAGGCCCACTAACCCAGTGGTGACATTTGTGACTTGAAGTTTTAATAAAGTTAAATTGTTTTCACATTTTAAAATAAATAATTCAGCCAAAAATGAACATTTGCTGAAAATTTACCATCCAAGATATAGATGAGTTTGTTTCCATTTCAGAACAGATTTGGAAAAATTTAGCATTACATCACTTATTCACCAATGGATCCTCTGCAGTGAATGGGTACCATGATACATCAGAATGAGAGTCCAAACAGCTGATAAAAACAGCACAAGTAATCCAAAACAACTCCAGTTCATCAATTAATGCCTTGTGAAGTGCATATTTCTCTCCTGATTCAGACAAGATTATTTTATTTGTTAAACACACACAGCTTCTTGCTTCACTGAGTGACAATAACTTGTGGATTGTTGTGATGTTTTATCAGCTGTTTGAACTCTCATTCTGACGGCACCCACTCACTGTAGAGGATCAAGGGATGTAATGCTAAATTTGTCCAAATCTGTTCTGATGAAACAACAAACTCTTTTACATATACCATGGCCTAAGGGCGAGTCATTTTTCAGCAAATTCTCCTTTGTGGGTGAACTATTCATTTAATAGTTATTATTATTGTAATTAAAAAATGTATACTGATTTGAATTCATTGCCTGACTTGGAAGTTTGTTGAGAATTACTGCACTAACCTAATGCATTTCATAAGTGTACATCTCTTTACCTGGGGCAATCATGATCTCATTCTTCTTTGATCGAACTCTGAGAAAGGTGAGATCATTTTGAGGGTCGATGTCCCTCACCATTCCCCGAGCTTTCATGAGCAGCTGGTGGACATTACCAGCGTACTGAACTGTGCTGGAGTTGTCAAGAGTGCTTTTGATTGGGATGCCTGTTTAAAGAGCACATTAGAAATACTACAGATATAACAACAAAGATCTCTTTGTTTTATAAATGTCATGCTGCCAATGAAGCACATCGTTTGCATCCAAACTAAAACGTCTGCATGTATTTCTCATTTGCTGGATACCTTCTGCGTTAACAATGATGATTCCTTGTACTCCTTTCTGACTCTGAATCCTTTTGATCGTCTCTTCCACCTCAGCCTGCAACATAAACGCTTAAGTGATTAAAACGGCAAAAGTAACACGAAAAAAGCTGTATGTCATAGCTTAATATCTAATATCCATTGGAGTAGCCGCTCTGTAAAATCCATAAAAAACGTATTTTGCTTTTGTTTATTATATTTACTCGAGCAGTACGTTAGCTGGTTAGAAGTGCCATCTTTTAAATGACAACGCCCCGTAGCCCACAAAAACCTTAACCGAGACAATACCGAGCTGACAAACATGTACTTTCAATTATACGCACATATTATCACGTTTAAGAGCTAAAGTGTACTTGCCATTTTGAAGGAAAGTCTTGTTTTCGTTGCTATGATGCTTCTTCGTCTTCTTTTGGATTAAATGGCGGTTAGCAAACCAGATTTGGCGCATCTCCGCCACCTACTGGGGTGGAGTGTTGACGTAGAACGGTAGAGAGAGAGAAAAAAATACTTTTCTTAATTTTGTTATGATGCTGCAAGCTACCGAACTAGAAATATAAAAGGATGGTTATGCATTACTACTGCTGTTCAATTTCTGAAGAACAACAAAAAAAAAGATAAAAAAAAGTGTTGTATTACTATATTACTGACTGTGACTTGAGATTTGCATGAATGAAGTAAAATTAACACGGAAAACTACTTACTACTTAATGTTTAATACTTAAAAATACATAAGGTTAATATATAGGCTAAAAAGTTAGCAAAACATAAACTTTTTCATACCTGACCAAAACAAACAATCAAACAAACTTCATGACAATAAGACATAAACTAGTATAACTCAAAGTTTAATTTTTAATTTGACTGATTTGAGGATAAGGACTGAGGAAATACAGATGGTACAAGTACAGACTGATGAGTGTGGGAGACATGAGCAGACATACTGTGGATTTATGAGCCCATTTACTTCCTTTCCAAACTTTGCCTCAGGTTTTCCACTTAATGACTGCCACTCGGTCAGCTCTACTCTTTAGTCTACACATGGAAACTTTGACTTGTTCCATATGTGCAGCTATATGCATGACGGAGGGGTTCGTCCTCTCATTTTGGAGGAATTTTAAACAAATATGACAAAAAGGCCACATGATGGAGTAATAACAGCACAAATAACAAAGCAATATTTTCTGCTCTTATTTCACAAGTTTAAATTTATCTGTATTATACATATGAAGTCCTATATACATATGAACAGTGGTTGATAAAACCTCAGTATGCAGACCGTGTTCTAACCGTAATGCAAACATCAAAAAAGGAAGGTTAACCATGAATATCCGCTCATATCGACATTTAGATGTTTACAGTTTATTTTCAACTAACTGTAAGGTACAAGCATGTAATTTCCTTTTTGACTCACATGAACATGCTAATTATAGTCCAAGTTATAAGCATGCATGCCCATGCCCTGAAGTACACACAGAAGTCGTTCACATATAGCATCTATATTCAATATTCAAGTTCAAGTTCAAGTTTATTCAAGTTCAGTGAAACAACGGTAATGTGTGTGAATAGAGTATTAGCAATGTAAGTGAGATTAGCGGCAGCCACGCTGCCAATGCTAACGGGCTATAATAGCAGACTCGAGAAATCTAAATATAACTAGTGATAACAAGGCACTCTGATTGGTTTTGTTTTAGAATGCTATAGGGGATATATTCACTCGTTATAGAAACAAAAATGGTAGTGTATAAAATTGTTTTTAAGATAGAAAATAGACGATAAAGAATCAACTTGATGGAGCTCAAACTGTGGGAAAAACCGTGGCTATTTCAGGAGTGGTTTAATCTCTTGTGCTTTTCAATATCACATATACATCTAAATGAAAAATTAAAAAGCAGAAATATGAATGTAAATGCCTTCTGTTAGTGCAGCTAGTTCAGGTGAGGGGTCAAATGTTATTTCAATTCCAAGGCATTCACTCTTTTAGAGTCAAGAATTTTACATGAAACAGAGACTCATTTGTGAGCTTTCAATGCTGTAAAATCTAGATATCTGGGAGCAGTGCCATGCTCCTTCAGGAGAAAAACACTCTTTAAAAGTGGGCTTTATCTATTACTTACTCCTGCACATTCAGTGTCAAGCACCTCCTGGTCCTGTTCACCGTCTCCTTGTCATGTAATAAATACTTTTACTTCACAGTCAGAGACACTGAGCTCTCAGATTCCTCTAAAGTCTAAAGTGATGTGAAAAGATCTTTGTAATGATACCGGTTATGTTCAGACACACAGCCACACATTTTACCAAACAAAGGCCAAACTGCAACTCTTTTAATAGGACAAAGCAAAAGTTTGTTCACATAGTCTGTTGCTAGCACCTCATTTGTTGCAAGCACATTATTTTAAGAGACAAGTTCCCATGATGCCAACATGCACATTTCCTAATCGTGGTTAAATCCCTGTCTCTTAGTCATATGTTACTGGACACCAGCTATTGCCCAATAGGGGTTGTCTCATCTTGTCCATGACTGCTGACGGGGTGAGGAACCAGTGACTATAATACAAGTATAGTTCATTTCAAACCCTTATGAAAACAACTTTTTCCTGGCTAATAAAACAAAAACAAACAAAGAAAAAAAACAACTAGTATGTTATAATAATTTGCTTTTTTTTTGTTGTTAATAAAGCAAACAAATACATTTCCATTTGTAAAATCTTTTACCTGGAAATTAGCAGAAACGATATATGTTATTAAATTAATAACTGTTAATGATGGTTTACACAGCTTGTCTCACATTTTGCTTTCTCACAGTCCTACGGCTACGTGGATATATCATGTTAGTGTAGTCCTCACTTGCTTATCATATTGTCCTTCAATAGCAATTCCTTGGCCAAACAGCTTTTGCCATCCTTGGAAATGATTAACAAAGCTTAAAAAAACAGCAGCAAAAACAACCCCTGTATCAGCTACTCTGTGCGTATCTATCTGTTGGTTTTTTGTTTATGTTCAACTACACAAATGCTTACTATGTAAAACTCAACTGCTTTGCGGTATTGTACATAACATACACAACATAACTGTTTAGCATCCTGTCATAGCCTTCAGTAACATATCTCTTATACAAGTACTTTATGTTCTGTATTTGGTCACGTACAGGCAGCACACAATAGCAGTTGTTCTCACATTTCTATAGTACTTGCGGACCTTTTTTTGTCTCTATAAAGCAACATGACCTCACTTTATGTTGATGCTATACATATACTGTATAGTCATTTACTTGAGAAATTATAATGGCATTGAAAACAATTGAAGATGTTCTAGAACATCTATACAAGCGATATCAGAAGGACAACTAAAGGTCAGTAACATTGGGAAAGAAACGTTCAGTTTGTTTGCCAGATGTCCAAATTTCAGTCTGTGTCTTGAGTGTTTACACTGAGTTAAATGCCAAAGTTGGACTAAAGGCTGTTAAACAACTAGATATGGTGTACTTTCTCTTTATAGTTCCAGCATTAAACAAAAACATCTTAACATGCTCACATATGGACATGAACACACTAGTTTTAATTCAAACCATATTGTAAATTATCAACAACGGTACAATGACATGACCTTTCATTTCAAAATTGAATTTCTCATTTCAGCCACGGCTGTTTAGGAAAACATCTACTTTTACTGTCTCTTCAGCCTTAAATTACCAGACACGAACCGTATATGTGTTTTAATAAATGTGTGTTCTCTTTCTTCATCGATTCAGTTTTGTGGCTTGAAGTGCATGCAAATGATCACAAGCATACACACTCTACCAACTTGTTTTACCAACCAATTTGGCACATTTCTTCTGTCCTACAAAAATGGGCATTGTAAGTCACTGCTTTATCTGATGGACGCAAAAATGGTTGCTTTTACTCTTATCTTGGATCTGTCCTGTAGTCTTCTGCAAAAATGTGTGTACTCACTGCTGTCTCTGTGCTTGAGAAAATGGATCACTTTTATTCTTATTACCATGTTAAAACCCTTTTATTTGTGCAATAAAGAGCTTCTTTCCATTTGCTCTCATTAGGTAAGACATTTACCTTCTCCTAATCTTTTATTTTAAATGTTTGTGATAAAAGCAAAAGCTATTTGTCTACATCAGGGTTCTATTTTCAAAATCAAAAAGTACATCATGTCCTGCATAAATAACCTCGGGGACTGATATACAAAGATCTAGTCTTCTGTCCAGCTACCATGGAAGCTGCACTGCTTTATCATGTCAATTAATGTCAAGCTAATTCATTTTGAGTAAACACTGCACTCCCAACAACCTCAATGGCCTGTTAGGGAACTGCTGCATTGACTAAGCAATGGACAGCTATCAGAGAACCACACAAACCAGACAAAGGGCGGATGCCAAATGTGTAGATAATGTGTATCTCTCATATTTGATCTAAACATTTCCCGTAGCTCCCTTTGCACAAGCCCTGCGCATGTTACAGTGTGCAACAATGCATGCAGGGAATGTATCTTGAGAATAACACATATGAAACAACATATAAGGCCTTACATATTGTTTGGACATTGATTTTAAATAGAAAATATGCTGAAAGCTAGGCTACATAAATTTTAAATTTTTAAAATTTTTCTTATTAATTCCTAGTGGTTTTGTATGTCATTTTTTGCTACTAGAACTGAACAGCAAAGTCCCTCAGTGTTTTCTCCATCTTATAGCACTCACATCTATAGATATGATTTAGATTTAGTCTCAACAGAATATCTTGTGTTCAGGACACAACACAGCTCTGTTTTGTTTACGAGGTGCTGTATAGGGCTTAAATCAAACTTCACTAACTCATGTTTTAAAGCAAATTATCACCTTCTAACAAAGGGGTTTCGGTCTTAGTTATTGACTATGATTTTAATTAGCACCCTGTTATTAGTAGCCTAGTAGAAAGTCTGTTGCAGGAAACAGCTGGTCATGTGATATAAACATGGAAACAGCAGCTGTAGAGATTCAAACAGCTTTTTCTAGAAGACTAATATGACTTGAATCCTCATATTATGTGAATGCATACCGTTTTAATATATATTTTTTAAATGCTGTTCATTTCTTAACGAGTAAAAGTGACATTTAAAACAAAACTTACATAACAGCACACACAAACTGATGCTGAGAAATTGAGAGATATTATTATTAACAGTTACGTTGATTTAATTATATAGTTTTTGTCGAGCAGTTAGGTAGGAAATTACACACACACACACACACACACACCACACAGCGAGTAGACGCAGGACGTAAAGCTTGACATCATTTCTCCTCAGTGCAATACGGAGTAGACTACTGTGTGTTAGTCTCCCACACTCGAGCTGAGAACAAGGTGGGTAAGTAGCCTATAACTTATCCCGCTTTATATTCGATCTTATACTAAACCCGTTTCAACTTTAACAAATCGAACTGAATGAATACGAGAGAATCTGATGAGAGCAAGCGGTCTCAAATGAGTTAACGGAGTTGAGCTGCCGCCTCAAAGTTATGTTCTTTCTTTTGCTCTACTTCGTTTTTTAACCCACACTTCTAGCTAATGCAATGCTAACCATTCCCTTTTACTACTAAACAACAGGTTGTAGTTACTAGGTTTATTTCGAGTTGAACACGATGATCTAGCTACCACCTAAAAGATAAAACTTGAGCTGAACTTCTAGAGGAAACGGTATGGAGCGAATTTTGTGCCAGTATTCATCAAACAAATCCAGTATTTTGCAAATAAACACAATCTGCTTAGCAAAGAAAAACTCAAAAACTTCAAACAAACGCAAAGTGATTTTCAAATACAAAACTCTATTTGAGAGAAAATGCACAGGTATGGACAAATATATGTATTGTGTTTCAAGAGATTCAAGAGTTTTTATTTGTCACATACACAATTATACAGGGTATAACCAGCAGTGAAATGTAGGGTGTTACAACTGTGAGACTCATTTGCCTTTTTATGAGGAAACTTGGCTTGATTTTCTCACAAATGCATGCAGGCTGATTTTCTCACAAATGCGTGCAGGCTGATTTTCTCACAAATGCGTGCAGGCTGATTTTCTCACATGTGCAATTGAGCAACTTTCTTTAACAAAAACAGCAGATGGCGCTGTCGGACAATTTACGCTAGTCTCCCGAGACCCGAAACACCTCTTTACATTTTCAGACCAATATGAGTAGTTTCTGTCTTGCTATATCTATAATTAGCCATTTAGATGTTTTCACAAAGCGACCCTACTACAATGTCAGTGAAATTCACAACAAGTGAATCGCGGGATATAGAATATACATATATATTGATAGAATTGTTCAACATTCAAAACAATGGAGGGGTATAACTATATTGTGACGCAATGTAATGTATAATGTATATAATGGATAGCAAAAATATTGTGTACCAAAAATGAAAGCTTAGACAATTTAATTTAGTATCAGATATAGTAATATCACCCAAGAGGTCATTAATTATTAATAAAACAAATGAAAACAAATCACATTATTTAGTGCAATATCTAAAACTTTTTTTTTTTTTAAATGATGTAACTGTGCAATCATTTGTCTAAAGTAATTACGTATTTTTTAGCTAAGCAAAATGATGAATATTTATCTTCTGGTGTCACTCTTGTCCTGTCAATTGGGGAGAAAGATCCAGTTCACGCTGATAAAATACTAAATTCAGCATTTTAATAAACAGTGGTTTAATGAACAGCGTGCTACACGGGTGAAGACACACTCTGGACAGCGAGGACTCTTCTAGGAGTGACTCAGATGACGAACGTTTGCATTTTAAAGAGCCACTAATATAATTCCTGACGGTAGCCTTTTATTCTTAACTTCATAAGTTAAAATGTTGCTCGGCCATATATAAAAAGCTACATAATTTTAGTTGGATTTTTCCAAACAGGCTATTGTCAGACTAAAACCTGCTGGTATATTGGTTGAAATGAAATATCTCCTTACAGGCCACTTTTAGTTTTAAATGTTGTACAAGGGATGTATATTACTATACTATATATAAACATAAATATGATAATAAACTATGATATTCCTTATGAAAATTAAAGTTGGTTTTACTATTGTAAAAGTGTGGTAACCATGTTTTTTTGCAGGTTACCATTTCAATATAGGCAGCTTTACTACAAACACCATGGTATTTATTTAGTAAAACCATGGTTGATTTTCGTAAGGGATATTAATGTTTAGATTATATTTTGGTACATTTATATAGCTGAATCACAATAAAGCTCACCTGAACTTGAACTAGTTTGATTATAGTAGCCTATTTGTATAATTAGTTTAGCCTACTCCTTTCAGTAGGTTATCTATGTGTAGTTTTATACTTGTTTAAACTTTTACTGCAGAGGTAGCCTACAACATTTCTCTTCACTGTAGGCTATGTTTCAACACATATAGCAGAAAGACAATAAATCTTACTTGACCTAACGTAAAAATAAAATTCAAAATGCTTTCATTTTTGGTGCACAATATTGTCGTTATCCACTATACATTTGCATTTTAGTATTACAATATATTGTGACACGATATATTGTTATGCCCCTGCATTGTTTTGAATGTTGAACAATTGTATCAATATATATGTATATTCTATATCCCGCGATTCACTTGTTGTGAATTTCACTGACATTGTAGTAGGGTCGCTTTGTGAAAACATCTAAATGGTTAATTATAGATATAGTAAGATAGAAACTCACCTGTTCCCTACTCATATTGGTCTGAAAAGGTAAAGAGGTGTTTCGGGTCTCGGGAGACTAGCGTAAATTGACCGACAGCGCCATCTGCTGTTTTTGGAAAAGAAAGTTGCTCAATTGCACATGTGAGAAAATCAGCCTGCACGCATTTGTGAGAAAATCTGCCAACAGGCATTTGTGAGAAAATCAAGCCAAGTTTCCTCATAAAAAGGCAAATGAGTCTCACAGTTGTAGCACACAATATATATATTTGTCCATACCTCTGCATTTTCTCTCAAATAGAGTTTTGTATTTGAAAATCACTTTGCGTTTGTTTGAAAGTCAAGTTTTTCTTTGCAAAGCAGATTGTTTATTTGCAAAACACTGGATTTGTTTGATGAATATTGGCACAAAATTTGCTCCATAGGATAGAAACAGTTTGAGTCTTTGATAACTTAACCATGTTTTTTAAACTTACACTGTTACCTTCCTAAATTAGAGATCATTGAAATTGTGTGCGGAAGTTTTAAAAGGAAAAGATACTTGCAACTTTTCATTTAGATGTAAACCATGGCTGTGTCTCAACTTTATGAGATCCCTATTTAGCTTTTTGGCACGCAAGTAAATCGGCCTTCAAGTGGTCGACCACTTGCGCCATGTTATGGTCAAAAATGCTGCTAGGAAGTAGCTTACGAGGTTTTGACACACAACCCATGAATGACTAAATGCGACCAGTGGTTTAGAATAAATGGTTTTCCTCTAGACAAGTTATAATTTAATCACGTATTACTTCTAGTGTAGCTTGTGTGTGAATGAAGGGTTGTAGTAAAGTCGGTTCAAGTTCTGTTTCTTACCACAAGACGTTTACGAAAAAGCTACTACGAAACATTTTCCTAATTCTTCCCAAATACACACATAGCTGGTTGGAGATAATTTAAAATACTGGACTAGAGATCTGTCTAGGTTTGTATCAGTTACATTTTGTGTTGGTTGCAGCTGTCAAAAACGTGCCATAGTAACGTCGACTCCCCCAAACATGGTTATTGAAGAAAGCTGTAACAACAAACACAATGGAAAACCTGTGCTGTTTTACAACTTTCTTGACAGCTTCTTTTCATGAATAATTTGTCATTTGTTTCAGTTTTTACTAGCGTTTTTCTGTCATAGACTTTCTGTTTTAGACTTGGCACAGCTGTGTGGTTACACTGTAAAGATATATTTGCTGTACAAAGCTGGCAAGCTATGGAACTTTACTATAAAACCAAGCATTTTGGTCACTGTATAATTTACAGTTCATAAATTATATATAATTAAATTATAAAGTGCATATATATAGCAAATTATGTATTGTATTATGTGATGTATTGGGGATTAAAATACAACATATAACTTAGTTTTACAATATTTTGTGAAAGTATATTGGTTTAAAGTAATCCATATTTTTACTTATTAAAATGTACAGGAAATGTACTCCTTAAACAATACAGTAAAACGCATTAATTTATAAAAGTATTGGAAGTATGTTTTGTCAATTTAAATAATATTTTTGCTGCATACAGCAAGGTAACATACCTGTGTAACAGGTTTTTACAGTAGCAATTTTACAAAGTTTTATATTGGAAAAATATACTTTACAGCAGGGGTGGGCAATTAATTTTCCTAAGGGGCCACATGAGAAATTTGGGCAGTTGCAGAGGGCCGGACCAATACACTTAACTAGGTTCTGCCCAATATATTTGATATTTCTTTATAAATGGAACTTTACAATCATACAATGAAAATGTGGAGCACATAATTATACCAGTAGCTAATGAACATTAACTGAAAAAAACTGTGCATTTTTTTTGCAGTGTTTCAAAAACTACCATCACAATTTTGAACAAAAAATCAAGCATTTCAAAGATTATGGCTGTGACATTCGCAGTCAATTCCTGAAACAAACATTCTCATAGAATGTATTCTTTACTAATAGCTATATTGAACCATCTCTTTATATTTTTCTTAACCGCTCAAAATAGAGTCCAGACGTCAATAAAGTATCAGTCTATAAACGATGAGGAAAATAGAATACACATGCGTTACGTACGTGACAAAAAAAAAAGTCACCTAATGATTATGAATGTGTTGGGAAAAATTGAGATTTTAATTATTTATTTAAACTTTCTATAGATATAGCTTATTTCACATGTCTGTGAGGCAGCCGTTGTCATGATACGAACAGAGAGAAGAGGCGAGAACTCAAGCGCAGGGAAATGAAGATAGTTTAATTATAACAGGAACAAAACAGAAACAAACTACCCCGAGGGGGAAAACAAAGCATGGCAAAAACAGGAATCAGCAAACACACACGACTGACCGTACACAACATGTAACAACGTGACCGAACAGAACTGCAAACACCAGGAACATAAATAGGGACACAAACGAGCAGGAACAGGTGAATTCACTAAACAATTAACGAGATAACAAGAGGGCGGGGTTAGACAATAGATCGGGGAAACACATGGCACAAACCACAACAAACCCATGTGCTCAGACAAAGACAGTGACATCTGGTGGCCAACCAGGGCACACCAGCTGAATCGTGACACTACCCCCCATCAAAGGAGCAGCTTCCAGATGCTCCACCTGAGAAACACAAAAACAAATGTCAAGGAGGGAGGAGGGATAGAGGCAGATCAGGGGGAGGGATGGTGGGCCAGGCCCGTGCAGAGGCAGGGGGCCCTCAGACCAAGGCCGAGCAGGAGACCAGGACGGATCCGGAGGGACGGACCAGGGGGTTTCCGGCCCAACAGGAACCCCAGCGCACGGCCTGGGTGGGGCCGGAGGGACAAGCCAGGCAGTGAGTCTAAGAACGGCCTCTGTGGCCGTGACAGGGCAGACAGTCAGTTCAGAAACGGCCTCTGTGGCCGTAACAGGGCAGACAGTGAGCTCAGGAACGGTCTCTGTGGCCGTGACAGGGCAGACAGTGAGCTCAGGAACGGTCTCTGTGGCCGTGACAGGGCAGACAGTGAGTTCAGAAACGGCCTCTGTGGCCGTGACAGGGCAGACAGTGAGCTCAGGAACGGTCTCTGTGGCCGTGACAGGGCAGACAGTGAGTTCAGGAACGGTCTCTGTGGCCGTGACAGGGCAGACAGTGAGTTCAGGAACGGCCTCTGGCAGGGTAAGGAGCTCGAGTGGAGCCTGCAGGGCGAGAAGTTCGGGTAGAGCCGGCAAGGCGAGGAGCTCGGGTGGCGCCGGCAGGGCAAGGAGTCTGGGTGGCGCCGGCAGGGCAAGGCGCTTGGGTGGCGCCGGCAGGGCAAAGAGTCTAGGTGGCGCCGGCAGGGCAAGGCGCTTGGGTGGCGCCGGCAGGGCGAGGAGCACGGGTGGCGCCGGCAGGGCGAGGAGCACGGGTGGCTCTGGCCCGACCTCCTGGCCAGCAGTGAGCTCCTGGGTAGCCTCCTGGCCTTGTGGGACGGAGAAGGCCTTCCTCCGCCTCTTCCTCCGTCTCCGGGAGCGGGGCGCCGCTGCGGCATCCTCGGCCACCTCTGGTGAATTGAGAGCGGGCACCGCCGCTTCGGGAACGCTGTGAGCGGGCACCGCCGCCTCGGGAGCGCTGTGAGCGGGCATCGCCGCCTCGGGAGCGCTGTGAGCGGGCACCGCCGCCTCGGGAGCGCTGTGAGCGGGCACCGCCGCCTCGGGAGCGCTGTGAGCGGGCACCGCCGCCTCGGGAGCGCTGTGAGCGGGCACCGCCGCCTCGGGAGCGCTGTGAGCGGGCACCGCCGCCTCGGGAGCGCTGTGAGCGGGCACCGCCGCCTCGGGAGCGCTGTGAGCGGGCACCGCCGCTTGGAGAAGCGACAAAAACTCCACCAATTCCCCAAAAGTCAAGCGGTCTAGCTCCCTCATCCACTCCTCATCGAGGGGCTCATCAAGGGCAAAGTTAAAGAAGTCCTTGAGAGCCGCCTCGTTGTATCCCAAACCCTCTGCTGCCTCGCAAAACGTCCAGGCAAACATCCTGACGTCAGTGCCCCTCTGACGGAGAGAGTGCAGCGTCCTGACCTGGAGGATCCGTAAAAAGGAAGGGTTCCTCACGTTAGGGGCTGGAGGATGGGAAGAATCCATTCCCCGCTGAGTTCTCTGATGTCGGTCACGTTCTGTCATGATACGAACAGAGAGAAGAGGCGAGAACTCAAGCGCAGGGAAATGAAGATAGTTTAATTATAACAGGAACAAAACAGAAACAAACTACCCCGAGGGGGAAAACAAAGCATGGCAAAAACAGGAATCAGCAAACACACACGACTGACCGTACACAACATGTAACAACGTGACCGAACAGAACTGCAAACACCAGGAACATAAATAGGGACACAAACGAGCAGGAACAGGTGAATTCACTAAACAATTAACGAGATAACAAGAGGGCGGGGTTAGACAATAGATCGGGGAAACACATGGCACAAACCACAACAAACCCATGTGCTCAGACAAAGACAGTGACATCTGGTGGCCAACCAGGGCACACCAGCTGAATCGTGACAGCCGTACGCTGAGTTTCGGTTCTTTTTCTGACGCGCTCCAGCTTCAGAGATCCCAGAAAGCGTGTCCTGCTTTTCATTATTTTACGAAAGCAACGTTTTGTTGTTTTTATAAGTTTACAGAAATAAACTGAAACTGTTTCGAACTGATTTTAAGTTGTTTCATTATCAGGAAACAAAGCTGTTGCCTTGAAAATAAAAGCAGTGCGGTTGTATTGTGTACACCTAATGCTTTACAGTGTGGCTATTCCACTTTCTTAAGATCAGTTTTAGAGTTACCACGTGAGTTGGCTAAGGAAAAAGGAAATGAGAGACACTCTTGTTTTGCATTCTGAAAAATATTCTAGCTATCAGAGAGGTTGATAAGTGTGCTATGCTTACAGTACTATTGTGGGGGATGGTGGGCTTGGGTTTTTTCCTTCCCTTGTTGAGGGAACCACACCACATGCATCCTCACAACTGCAAGACAGACTTCACTGGAAATGTGAGACCCCAAAAGCCCCTCTGCCTTAGCAGTCCACTCCACACCTCACTTGAAACTCACACTGTAGTGTTAACATGGCCTGACTCTTTAACATGCTTTGAGCAAAACAAGCCTCTCATGCCTCTGCAAGTTAAAAAGCTTTGGCTGGTATCCAAGGCAAATCTTTTAGAGCAAGGTTTCTCAGCACCTCAGCAGTTTTGATTGCTGTTTCGTAATTACTATTTTTTTCTATTCTGGTGTTCGTTGGTGTAGGAAATAATAACGGAATGGAAAACCTCGGACACTGTTTATGTTTGGTAACACAGGAGAATGTTTATTTAATTTGAGTGGTTAAATGAGTGGCTTCCAGGGGATGCCTCAGTCTGACTTTTGCAGTATTTTGTCTTATTATGCAATAATTCTGTTTGATACCTATGACTGAGTGTAATATTAATGGGCTAAATGGCCCTCACAAACGTACAGGTTTTCTGGATTTTTTGCGAAGAAGAAAGATTGATATAGTGTTAGTTCAAGAATCCCATTTGAAAGAGGAGGATATATGCAGGTGTAATAAGTTTTATGAAGTGGTATCTCACTCATCTTTGGATACTAAAACCAAGGGTGTCCTAATATTGGTCCGGATGACTTTAAATATTACTATTTTAGAGAAAGGTTGTGATACAGATGGTATAAAAACAATAGTGGAGAATATTGTATTTCTCTCAGTTTATGCCGCTTGTACTCTTGACCCTACTTTTTTCTCTGTTTTGTCAACCTATCTCTTGAAGTTTTCAGATTCTGAAATTGTATTGGGTGAAGATATGAATTCTGTAATGCCGCATATCCTAGATAGATCTGGACCAAAGGAATCACAGTCTCAAGCTTTGTGTTCTGACAAACTTCAGCAATGTGTAACCTCATCCTCGTTGGTGGACAGTTGGCGTTTATTAAACCCTTCTGCTAAGTCTTTCACTTTCTTTTCTGCTACTCATAAATCCTATTCTATATAATTGACTATATTTTCATTTCTACTTCTTTATCTTCAGCTGTTCGTGATGCCGATATCTGTTCCTTATCTTTGTCAGATCATGATGGAAATTTGTGCAGATTATCTTTGATCCCTCGACCATCTCGTGCCACTAGATGGTGATTTAACCCTAAATTGTTACAGGATGAAAATTTTTGCAGTCAATTCAGAAATAAATTTGCTGAGTTTATTGAAATTAACCAAGGTTCAGTGGATGATCCTCGAACACTTTGGAATGTAGTTAAAGGATTTATAAGGAATAACTCAATTTCATATGCCTCTTTCCTTCAGAAAAACCAACACATAAAGATAGTTGAACTGGAATCACAGCTCCAGAATCTGACTAGAGATAATCAGCGTTGTTTCTCAGACAATACACTCCGAACTCAATTCATTACTGAGATCCGGGGCAAAAGACATTAATATTGCCTTTCACTCTTTTTACTCTAACCTCTATACTTCTGCTGATGGTGACCCTGACTTGATTTGCCTAGGCTGTCAGATTCAGATTGGGAATACCTGGCTGGACTGATCTCTCTTCAGGAGCTGGAGTCAGCAATTCGATCTATGAACAAGGGGAAATCCCCAGGCATAGATGGCATTCCAATCCAATTGTATACTACTTTTTGGTCGGATTTAGGCCCCCTCATGTTAGATATGATACATTTTTCAGTTACTCAAGGCTCATTTCACCCATCCATTAATATAGCTGTTATTTCTCTCTTGTTAAAAAAAGATAAAGATCCGACTTCCTGTTCTAGTTACCGGCCACATTCTTTGATAGGGACTGATGTTAAATTATATGCTAAAGTACTATCTTGTCTAGAGAAATTTATGAATAGGCTAGTTCATCATGACCAAACAGGATTCATTAAATCTCGCTCAGCTTCGGATAACTTACGCAGGTTATATCATATTATTAATTCAAAGAATAGTTTGTCCTCTCCTTGCGCAGTATTATCTCTAGATGCGGTGAAAGCTTTTGACCAGAATGGAACTATTTATGGCCGGTTCTACAGCATCTGGGTCTAGGATCGAGTTTCATAAATATGATAAAAGTTCTGTATGCCAATCCAGCAGCCACTGTTCTCACAGGTGCTGTTCACCCTAACCCATTCTTTATACATCGAAGTACTCGTCAGGGTTCCCCGTTTTCTCCTCTGTTATTTGGCCGATCCTCAAGTGGTCCGACAATCTGAAACTATTTCTCCCATAAATATACGGAATCTGGCAATATGCCAGTTAGCAACCTCCATTGTCATTACATTTGGTCCTTTCCAAATCCTGAGATTGTATTCACAGCCCTGATAGTTCTGAAAGGTTATGTCATTTATCAACTACTGTTTGCTTGAAGTGTGGTTGCCTTCCAAACCCAGTGCATACCTCAAGGCTCACACAGAAAGTTTGGGCAGAACTCCTGTGAAAAGGGGTCCCTTTTGCTGAGAAAATGGCACATGAGCAGTCAAATCGGACTAGTTTGGCACTCACAGAGGAGCATGTAGTTTCAGCAGTATGAGAGTCCCAATTGACATTGGTATTCAAATGAATGAATTCAACTATAAAACACACAGCAGGTTTTCATTGTGGTGGTTCCATCTGTACTTTGACCATGCAAAGCTAGATTAGGCAGGAGTGTTGATCCATGGTAACTTGGCAGGGTATCAAGACATTGACATTTGCTCGATTTTCAAATTGTGAAAATCACTGTTATCTGTAAAAGAACGTCACAATACGCAGGCTCCCTACGTACCAGAGGCATTTCTGCCTCTTGTCTTATATTAGCGATATATTTTTGAGGTAACACTTTACAATACGGTGGCACTAATATGCATTCATTCATGCTTAACAAATACACAGATAATAATGAGTTAATGTATAACTCATGAAGAACTGAACCATGAATGTGGTAATTGACATATGAATGAACTTCATTAGTTAATAAAATAAGTTATTAGGTAATTAATACATTATGACACATTAAACTAATAACAATTTATTGATTACTTAATCTTTGAATCATATCGAATGTTCAGTAGTTGCTGATGCAGTAATCATTAATAAACGGTTTAGTTCATCATGAGTTATACAGTAACTCATGATTATCTGTGCATTAGTTAAGCATTATTTAATGCATATTTGTGCACCCGTATTGTAAAGTGTTATTCGACAGACTTCCTCTTACATCAGTTCGTCATGACTGAAGGTGAAAACAGGATTGTGAAGCTTAATGATTCTTTCATTTAGCACTTACTCAAAGAGTGAGTTTCGTAAGTTGACTTTAATAGGATGATTCACATAAAAGTGGAAATTCTGTCATTGTTTACTCACCCCTCATGTACTTCAAAACTCATATGATTTAATTTCTTCTGTGGAACACAATTAGAAGGAAAAAATACTTTTGTTCCATGCAGTTACGAGAAATGTGGACTAGCTTCAAAAAAGATCCAAAAACGCCTTCAAAGTAGTTAATACGGCTTCATGTGAGGAAGTGACTTAACTTTAAACTGTTATTCACTTAAATCTAGCTAAACTCTAGTAACAAAATACGTTTTGTAATCAGGGCTGGGTAGTAACTGAAAATGAAGCTACATGTCCAAAAATGAAGTACTTGTATTTAGGGTATATTGCATTTTAAATTGCTCCTAATCAGATTACAGTTACTTTTTATGGATTATATATTATTTACACAATGGCAGTATATTATTTATAATTTATTGATTCTCCCTAATTATTCTTTTTCCTCTTTTAAATTTTCTTTTCTAAAAATCCTACTGTGTGTCATACCATTCAGCTTTGAGTATATTCACAAAGACAGAAATAAATAAATAAATATTTCAAGGAATATATTTTCCATATTGCATGTTTAATGGTAAGTTTAAAACAAGTTTAATAAAAAAAAGTAGTCAGAATACATTACCTAAATTGAGTAACCTAGATGACGTTACTAACTACAGTTTTCATTGTGTAATCTGTAATTAGTAATGGACTACTACAATTTGGAAGAAATCTACCCAGCACTGTTTGTGAGTGAACTATTTGGACCAGTTTTGAAAGGTGAAGCAGTTCATTTATAAATCAGATAAAAAAAAGCTTTCTAAATGTTGATGTTCTTCTGTATTTTACAGGAATGAGGAGCTTTGGCAGCAGTGGGTGCTACTTTAGGATAAAGGCAGAATGAAATATGAGCAGAGACGCTTACAACTGTACAGACAGGAAGTGAAGCTGCTTTGCCTCTGACTCATTTCCTTCACTAAACTGAACACTGAGAAACAGCATGTCTGTCGCTTTTTAGCATGTTCCACTGTGAGGCCTTGTGCTTTGGCTTTGCAAAATCATGACAGGATGGACCGATAGAACAAGGCCATAATGGACAATCCTGTCATTTTCCACCTCGGAGGCCATTTTATTTTGTAAAGCAACTCCTCATAGACCATAAAACCTACAATCCATTTGGCAGGAACAAGCCAAGACAGAAGTGAATTCCTGTTACTGTGGTGGTTCCTTTAAATCTTTTCTGGAAAATCCACCCCGAGGTTTAGTCTGCCTTAACCATGATGTTGAGAAGAAAACTGTACTTAGGCGCTTTGCTAGGTGGCATTTTGTTTTTAATGATAGCTGCTCACACCATTCAGAGGGCCAGTGTTGTGCCCATCAAAGATTTACCCACTCATCACGATTTCAGGATACCAATGAAGAACCAGACACGGTTACAGACGGTTGGCAAAGAGCCAAGACGAGGTCATTCCTGTAGCTGTCCATCCTGTATAGCAGACAAGGGTGTGTCGAAGTGGTTTGACCAACGCTATGATCATAAACAGCAACCTTACCTCATCGGCAGGGATGATGACATAGATCCACTTTCTCTGAAGTGGTGGCTGGTAAGTGGCATATTGATGGTTAAAGTTCTGGGTTTAGTTAGTTTAAGGCTGCCAGAAATGTTTTAATTCAAATTAAATTAATTGTATGATATGCTGGATAATTAATCAAATAATTCACATTCATCTCAATGTTTGCCCCCAAATGAAGATAATTCAAACACATTATTATAATCCAATACATAAACTTACATAATGGAGTATCTTTGGCTACTGCAGTATGGCAATATTTTTTTTATTTTTATATATGTGAAGTAGCGACAGATAATTTATTCCAAATCCAAATGGTGATGTACATTCCATTGTTACAAATGGATGAATACTTCACAATACGAGCAATAACTTACATTTAGAAAATAGGTAGTTTGCATTTTGAATAACACTGTAACACACAATGAAAGAAATTGCAGTGCTGTGGCTAACTACTATTAGACCACATCCTGATTTATAATATCCGTAGTTATTATGAAGCTTTTTTGGGGTTTTTTCACATCCATTATCTCAGCAAAATGGTAGTGATGTGGCAGCTGGCCTATATCTCCACCGACTAGGGAACTGAGCAATGATAGAACGGACTAAATTACTGCATAACCTACTCATAAACAATCATGCTCTTTGTTAATCGTTTTAGTCTTAAATTTGAGAAAATATAAGTAAATGAATTATTCTTCAATGCAGAAGTAAGCCTATGGGCAAGACTTCCGGTTTATTAGACTCTATAGGGAAATAACGAGAAGAATAACAACTCAAACCAGTATGTTCATAATTAAGAAAATACATTAAAATAATATGGTAAGACACACCAATTTGCAATATCAAGCAGTAAAATGAGCTGTTTTGTATAGCTATAAACTTTTTGTACACGGTTCATGTAAAAATTCTAAGAATTTAATTGTTTTTTTCTTCTATTTTTTTTTGATAGGGTAAGTATATTTAACCAAGACAAAGTAACTGGGACATGAATTCACTTTTGATTAAAAAAACAAACAAAACTGAGGGCCTTGCCTCCTCATTTCAGAACATCACTGCACACCACTGATGTAGATTTATGTACATTTAGTTTTCCAATTTCTGCAATGAGTTGGACAGTTAATGTTGGATTTGTTCCTAGATTCATTTGTTAGTCTCTAGACAGCCATTGGCCTCTCAGAGAGACCGAATAGCTCTTGGGATTCTCAGGCATGCCTCTGAAGTCGTATCATTGTAGCTAGATATCATTTCCCCTCTCTGGCACATGGACACATCAGGGAAAGACAACAGCTGGTGTGTTCATTCCAGACCATCTCAAGTTCACTTACTACCATCATATCTGTTTGCCAAACATCATTAGTGCAATGGCGGTGGATCCTCAGAGCGGCAGTCATTATCTGGTTTCCTTAAACGAAAAAGTAATTCTCCCTAGGGAACAAGGGCACAAGTGCCATGTGTTTCAGTAAGGTTTAATTTAGCCTAATTAAAGGCTTTCAGGCTATGGGAGCGTACTCGGATAAGCTTGACATAAGAGTACTTCAAGAGATTTGAATTTTCACATGGCACATAAGAAACGTTGGGCAGTATTTTCTAGGTATTTCTAAGTATTTATAATTATTTTTTAATATAAATGAATTAGTTTACTGACTTTGAATGTCAGCTTTGTGTATTTTTACTCATTTACTCATTTTTAAGTTATGGTTTTACTTAGTTAAGTTAGTTAAGCCTGTGATTTGGCCTTGTATTTAGCTTCAACCATGAAACTTTATGCAAGTTTATATACTTATTCGATTTTGTGTGATAAAGCAAAAACGGCTGTCTCTAGTGCACACAAGTGCCATCACATGTATGAAGAGAAAAAACTACGCTTGGAATCAATTGAGAATTGCAATACATTGTAAAATGGATTATTTTCCTCCCAACTCTTCTATTTTCCGCATATACAATAAGATTGGAATAGTTGGGATAGCAAAAACTTCTTCCCTTTTAACCTTAAAGATGTAAAGATTAGTAGCTTGAAATTTGGTGGTTAGCTTTGTAAGTTGTAAGGTTATAAGTTGTACTTATCATATTGTTTTGTATAGTCTTTGCAGGCATCTGATGGAATGATCAAGGACATCACCCAGAAGATGTTTAAGATCATTTCACCTCCAACTGAGAATGAAATGCCACAGCAGAACCAGTGCCGGAAGTGTGCAGTTGTTGGAAACTCGGGGAATCTGTTGAAGTCCAAATATGGAGCCTTGATAGATTCCCACTCACTTGTTATTAGGTCTGTTTTCTACTCTTTGTGTCTGGTTTAAACTTATAAAAAGACAATTCATCAATTAAATTGGTCGTCCTGATTTTGCTGAGTTAGATGTGTTCCTAGGTCAACATATTTTGTTGACCCTGGAACAACATTTTAATCCAAAAATTTAGTTTTGACCATATCCCTACACCTTAACCATGAGTAATCCCTAATATCAGAGGAAATGATAGATGAATGGCTCTGATGTACAAGCACCAAACACTGATTGTAAGCCTAAACTTCACAAAAACTATAAACTTGTTCTTCAAATCTTATTGGTTAATCACAATGTAGTTCCAGGGTCAACAAAGATGTTGATCCAGGAACATCTCGCGCTTGGTAAAATCAGGTTCTGCCAAAAAAAAACATATTTGGATAGATATTTGAAAGATATCTTTTTGTCTAGACATTGAAAGTCAAAGGAGTCCAAAACAACCTTGGACCCCTTTGACTTTCACTGTATGGACAATTTTTTTTCTTGAGTAACGTAACCAATAAGTGCAGGAGTTAATGCATTTGAACTGGAATGTCCCACAGAATGAATAAGGCCGTAACTGTGGCATTTGAAGAGGATGTTGGTAACCGAACCACCCACCACTTCATGTACCCAGAGAGTGCGATCGATCTGAGACCTGGTGTCCATCTTGTCCTTCTTCCCTTCAAACTGAAAGACATGCAGTGGTTGTCCAGTGCCCTTTCCACAGGAGAAATCAAAATGTATGTCATAATCTTTCTAAAAAATGCACAACAGATTACAAGTAAAATCACTCTAAAAATCATTTTCCTCACTCTTTGCTAAAACCGTTTGTATATCCCAAACAGGACGTACATGAGAGTGAAAAATCGTGTAGAAGCTGACAAAGACAAGGTGAGTGTTAATCACGCTAAAGCTTGTAAATCCATAAATGCATCCATCTGTTAAACCTAACTCATCCTACCGTGTGTGCTGTCCAGGTGATGGTTGTAAATCCAGCCTTCTTTAAATACACGCATGACAAATGGACAGAGCGTCATGGAAGGTATCCTTCCACTGGGATCGTAGCCATTATATTTGCTCTGCATCGCTGTGATGAGGTTTGTACTTGTATTTACAGCCAAAATAACAATTTCTGCCTCACCAGACTATTCTCACTTACAATGTTCTATCCCAACAGGTGTCAGTGTTTGGATATGGAGCAGACAAGCAAGGAAACTGGCACCACTACTGGGAGTACAACAGATATTCCGGTGCTTTTCGAAAGACGGGCGTCCACAGTGCAGATTTTGAGACTGAGATCATTCAGAGGCTCAGCAAAGAGGGCAAAATCAAACTGTACAGATGAGCCTGTAATTGTGGCCCTCACTGACTCAGTACTGCTCAAGCCAGGACATGCAGCAGCTGTATGGAAGCCAAAGAGATGCTGTGATCCACCCTACCATTAATTGACCACTGTGAACTGCACTGAACCAAACCCACAGACATCAAGCTGTAGTCCTAAAACCAAATGAACTTCTCCAGTTCTTTCATGTGCTTTGTGCCTGAAGAAAAGATGGATGATTGCCTTCCTTCCGGGCATTGAAACTTTGAAGATGACAAACAGTAAGCAAAACGGCTTGATCTGAGCCTCCTTATATATTCTTTCTTACTGCAACTGTTCTGACTAGCCTCACACAATGTCTGTACTGCAAATGTGCAAAAACTAGTTTCCTACTAGAGTCAACAAAGCTGTCCACACTGCAAGAAAGATGTTGATCATCAGTAGTTTTCAGGGTGTTAAAGCCTTAAAGTCAACATGAAGCAGAATTCGCAACCCAGCAACAGAATATTAGATGAGATGGGGCGGGGCTTGATTTTATCTATTGGTAATTGATTGGTTCATCAAAAGTGGGTGTTAAATACCAGATTGGACCATCTGATGTTTTGGTTGGCGAGTTTTATGGAGGCCAAGCAAGTTGTTAAATTTTGATGAAAGCTTATGAAAACAGACAATTTTCTTTGAAATTGCATGTAATGATAAATCATGCAAAATAAGCTCAGTATTAAAAGGATAGTTCACCCAAAAATAACTTTTTTTCTTCACATTGGGGAACATGGGGTTCAAACAATATTGGACCCCATTGACTTTCATTTCATGGACAAAAAAAGTTTTTTTTTTCCAAATATATACACTAGTCAACATTTGAAGTAGATCAAAACCTTTCATCAAAGTTGTCCTAAAACCTAAAACCAAAATGCGTTCTTGTCTTAGGACAACTTTGATGAAAGGTTTTGATCCACTTCAAATGCTGACTACAGCATTTTAAATATATTTTTAAAATCATGCAGGTTTGGAACGACATGAGGGTGAGAAACTGATGACACAAATTTTTATACATAGTACATAAGTTCAGTTTAAATTTCATGTTAACTTTTAACTTCAACCTGCAGTGCATTAGAGCTTTTCAGATGACAAGTTTGGGGATTATAATGTTTCAAAATGTCAAATAAACAATACACACATTTTTAAAAGTCAGAAACGAGTTTGAATAGTGTATGATGACATACACAAATGTTGTTTTAGATTTCACCTCAGACAATTACAGAGATGCACTGACATCGTTCAAGCCATCACACATGCCGTTATTTAACCATACTGAAATCAGCTAAATATAGCCAAACCACATGCTGGAAGATGTATTTGTCACAAGGAGCTGTGAAAACACATCCTAGATTGTAGTTGAGATTGTGTTGTTGTGTGTTACATGTTTAATATCATTATATACCTTTAGACCAAAGCCGTCCCTAGAGTGTTCTCAGTGGCACTCATACAACAACCTGCCTTGTGATTTGCAGTTGTGGATAGAGCACATGCTGTATTTTCATACATCTTTTATTCATTATCTTTTTTTTTCCTGAATTACAATTGATCTCTGTATTTTTATAGTTGAAATGACTAGTGGTAGATGTTCTGTGGTGTTTTTTTCCCCTTTTCCAGTTTGCATTATTGTGAACTGTTTTAAAGACTGTGACAAAAGTTGAAACTTGAGCTGTAATTTCATTGTTTGTTGCCAAGTGTTTTCAAGCTGCTGGGGGGGGGGGGTTCAGTGACTTCTGTTCTCAAATGTATTTTAGCTTTGGATTCTTTGCTTCATGCCAATCAGTGGCTTTATCAGTTTACAGAGTTTGCATGGAGAACAGTCACAGATATTCTGAACACGCGAAGCAGTAAATCATCTTTGGAGAATTATCGTTTGGACAAAATCCAAAAAGAAACTGACATGAAAGTGTGTTTTAACAATCTATTTAGAAATAGAACCAAAGCATAAACAATAATAAAAAATAAATTAATTAAAGTCACAGTTTAAGAATAAAAAAAAAAAAATTGATATCGTTGCATAAATAAAAAGATACAGAAAAACATACAAGCCTATTTTTTAATGAGATACACAATACATAAATATCTCACAATACCCTAGTTTTCCATTCAGGTTCTTCAACAAATAAAAGGAAGAGCTAAAACCACAAGTTCAACTTTTAATACATGACGGTGTATATATAAGCTCCTCTAATGCAAGTAGAGAAACAGCTCACCAATTATAATTGAATATTTTTTCCACCTGGAATTATTTAGGAGTCCAAGATATTGAGCAGTTATGTAAAAAAAAACTGTGGCCAGATGAGTTTTTATGGTTTTGTTTACTTGTCATATTCTCAAACAATGTGACCGCAGATTTAATATTCCTTGGGTGTGACATGATTAGCAAAAATGTCTTCTGCCACAAGTAGTTCTCTGCTCTCGAAGCACTTTAAGGAGTCAGTCCATGTTCACAGACTGTCCAGCTGAATGTGATGGTTTGATTGCATTGTAATGGCCAAATTGCATGGTGTGTGCACATCTTTGTAAGCTTCTATGTTCTATGATGTTTTGTGTGAACCTGTGATTAATCTGTGGTCTGTTTTCAATAAACCACTTACTTAGCCATTTATTCAGTGATTTTTCGTCTGAAGTTACAGAAATAATTGAACAATAAATGGGTGATCTCAATCTCCTGTTCCATTAAAAAATGTTTATCAGAAAGAAATGTTTTAGGACCGTTAAAGTTTTATTACAACTTATATCAATTTAATTTTGTGTTTATTTTTAAAGCGCTTTTCTTCCCAAATTGTTGCTGTAATGTGAAAAAATCTCATTCTAATTACTTTAATGCAAAAAAAAAGACATTTTATAGTATTTATACTTGTATACCAGTGTTATGGTATTTTCCCAGCTTTTACATAAAAAATACTGTTTACAGTATTTAATACAGTAATGGAAATAAGAATTCAAAATTAGAATAGAATTTATGAAAAACTAAGAATTTTGGGGAAAATGTGTTTAAATGTTAAAAAAAGTCACAAAGCAAAAACTCTTGGTATTAAAAAACCCCTCTTTTTTCCTTTAAAATGTAGGCAAAATATGACCCGGATGTGTTTTTGCGCTGTTCACACAAACACACAATATCCATAATTAATTTTTTACCCTGTCGCAGAAGATTGTGCTTTAAAGCTGTTCTCTATTCCTTGAATAGCAACACAATCTCTGCACTACATTTTCGTAATGCAAACCTATGATCTGACATTTATGATTCCTCACATTTGAGTACAGTTCAATGTAACATGCAGTTCACACTGTGTGTGCTTTTGAAGCATTTTTAGGAGAGTACATGATGGTAGATTTTGGTAGAGGCTGGTCTGTGGATGGATCAGAGGGCATGATTCTCATATGTGAGGGGCCTGAACAACTGCAAACTATGAGAAGTTTAGCTCACAGCACAACATGTTCCATCTCTCTTGGCGCTGCAGTTGGGCCTGTGAGTGCTGCTTTGTTGTGCTGATTCTTCATTACCGATGGTTCTGTGGGTAGACTTCAAGCCCCTCATTTCCCAGGGTGCTTTGGCAGTAGACCATGCTATGATTTCAGCTCCGTTGGCTGGCTTCATTCAGCGAGCATAGAGACAAACGATGCTGGAAATAAGCCCGTTCTGTCAGGCTGTCCCTCGATGTAGCCGTGCTGAAAGGGAGATATTGCTGGCTCTGGTTAAAGTCATCAAAAGGAAGGATGATACATTCAATTAAATAAAGGGGTGGAAATAATAAAGGAAGTAATGTTATGAACAAGAGCTGTGCGTCCTTAATGAAAAGGGAATGATGCGAACACAAAGGAGGTGGGACGTGTGAGGATGTTTAAAATAAGATGCAAATCAGGATCCATTTCACTTGAAAAGCTCTTTCCTGCATGCCAAGTTTTTCTCTGTGAATCTACATTTTTATTCTTTTGATGGGCCATCCAGAGGCTATTTTTCCTGTAGAAGAATCTGCCGGATATTAGACAAGCCCACTGGAGACGTATCGTCGGCTCTCTGACTCCGATATGGAGGCAGAGCAGAATAAAACATGGACCCTGAGAGCTTTGCTCTGATCAGTTCCATCTGCTCCCATGGGATCATACGATTCATCTGCACACACAGCATGAGTCTGACGAAGGCTAACAAGAACCCTGCAGCTTCCTCATCAAAACCATCTTTAACCGTAACAAGGAATTTTAGTCGTTTATGCCAACGGTAATTCAAAGAGCCAAAAACTATTGAAAAGTGTGAAATAGAACATGTACTATATTTAGTGGGATTTCAAACAAGGAAGCACAAGAGAAGAAGCATTTTTATGCCATGGATTCCCTCAGGATTTCCCCCTTTTTTTTTTTTTTATAATGATTTTGAATTTAAGAGTACAAAATAGTAAACCGGAGATACTAACAATTAAGCTAAAATTCAAATATGAGTGAATACTATAGTATTACATAATGCTAAAATAACAATGATTCTTCTGTAGCAATATGTTAGCAACTTACATTCAAAAAGCACAGAATGTTTTTAAAACCTCTGAGGTATGAAAATGTAATTTATGTTCAAAATGGTAAAGTTTCTAATAATAATTTTACCAACACAGCTTTTTTTCCTTATACATCAAATACTAATAATATATCAGACATTCCCAAAGGGACCCATGGTAAATTAGCTGTCCAGCTTGGCCTTAAAACTAATGTCATGACGTAACAATTCTACTTTTACATGGCTCTCTGGAATGCTTGAAACTAATTGGTCAATCTTATCCTTCTGCAAATTTTTTCATATAAAGGCTACTAAATTGTACAACAGACCATCCTCCCAGGACATGAATTTTCTAGTTTCAATCTCTCTTTAAAATGTATCTCAGATGAACTGTTCTTTCATTCTTATACTCACCCACCAATCAGCATCCTCCTCTCCGAGCACCACCAGAACCTCACCCTCATTGAAGGTGAGCTCATCGTGATGATCCGCCACACAGTCATACATGGCTTTAACACGCTTCAGCTTCGACTTCATCTAAACACAAAAACAAAAACAAGAAGTTGCAAAAACTGTATTATGTGGCTTCTAAGTAATTTACATTTTTAAATAATTTGTTATGGGAAACCACAAGTATGAGGAACACGTCAAGGAACGCCTGGATCACTCGATGTCATTCCAACAGCTAAAGACCAACTAAATAAAAAAACATCCCTCCAGCTCAGACCAGCATTAATTCCCATGTGGATACAGACTGGTTTAAGCTGGTTTGGTGCTGGTAAATTTACTGATGTAAAACAGCTGGGAAAGGTGAAGTTAGAAGCAAAACACACAATGAGTGTGGAACATGTGACACTAAAGACTTGAGTAACGGGTGCTTAGAAAACAAAATATTGTAATGATATTCAACGATATTCAATGATATTCATTGTAATGAAATATTGTAATGATGATGTAATGGTATTGTATGATATTCATCTCTCTAGTTCATGCATCGGTCATGGTTTCCGTTCTCACCAGAGTTTTTCTGGGCAGTGGGTGAGGAGCAGTGTGGCAGGAGGAAGAGGAGCTGCCGTTAGTCTCCAGGCTGAAGGAGCGTGGGGAGGTGGGGGACAGGGACAGGGACAGGGCCAGGGCATGCCGTCCGCCGCTGCTGATTGGCTGTGGAGTTTGGTACAGAAAGTGAGACGAGCTGCTCTCCCCATCTGCTCGAAAGCCTGCTGAGAGAGATTACAGCCACAACACATCGTAACAAAAACCATGAGCCGTGATAAGCAAAACAATTTAACTGGAAACAAAATAGTGGAAAGATAACTGGACAGTTAAAGAATTACCTCGTTCTGGTAGCTCAGATAGGGAGTTGAGAGTGGACGTGGTGTATTTGGGAGAACCTGAGCTGAAATAGAAAGTCTGTATGTGTCAGAATACGACACAATATATCGTATTGCATTGTACTGTATTATACACTCACCGGCCACTTTATTAGGTACACCTGTTCAATTGCTTGGTAACACAAATTGCTAATAAGCCGATCACATGTCAGCAACTCAATGCATTTAGGCATCTATATGTGGTGAAGACGACTTGCTGAAGTTCAAACCGAGCATCAGAATGGGGAAGAAAGGGGATTTAAGTGACTTTGAACGTGGAATGGTTGTTGGCACCAGACGGGCTGGTCTGAGTATTTCAAAAACCGCTGATCTACTGGGATTTTCACACACAACCATCTCTAGGGTTTACAGAGAATGGTCTGAAAAAGATAAATATCCAGTGAGCGGCAGTTGAGCGGACGAAAATGCCTTGTTGATGTCAGAGGAGAATGGGCAGACTGGTTAGAGATGATAGAAAAGCAACAGTAACTCAAATAACCACTCGTTACAACCAAGGTATGCAGAATACCATCTCTGAACGCACAACACGTCGAACCCTGAAGCAGATGGGCTACAGCAGCAGAAGACCACACCGGGTGCCGCTCCAGTCAGCTTAGAACAGGAAACGGAGGCTACGATTCACACAGGCTCACCAAAATTGGACAATAGAAGATTGGAAAAACGTTGCCTGGTCTGATGAGTCTCGATTTCTGTTGCGACATTCAGTGAAGAGAGTGAGAGTGAAGTGACATACTGCCAAGTATGGTGACCCATACTCGGAATTCGTGCTCTGCATTTAACCCATCCAACGTGCACACACACAGCAGTGAACACACACACACACACCGTGAACACACACCCGGAGCAGTGGGCAGCCATTTATGCTGCGGCGTCCGGGGAGCAGTTGGGGGTTCGGTGCACCTCAGTCGTGGTATTGAGGGTGGAGAGAGCGCTGGACATTTCACTCCCCCCACCTACAATCCCTGCCGGCCCGAGACTCGAACCCGCAACCTTTGGATTACGAGTCCAACTCTCTAACCATTAGGCCACGACTTCCCCGTGGTAGAGTCAGATGGTAGGGTCAGAATTTGGTGTAAAGAACATGAAAGCATGGATCCATCCTGCCTTGTCTCAACGGTTCAGGCTGGTGGTGGTGGTGTAATGGTGTGGGGGATGTTTTCTTGGCACACTTTCGGCCCCTTAGTACCAATTGAGCATCGTTTAAACGCCACAAAAGGGGGTCCAACCCGGTACTAGCAAGATGTACCTAATAAAGTGGCCAGTGAGTGTATATAAACAATGCAGTTTACTGTAAAAGTAGCACAGTAATTTCTTTAGTAGATGGTTGGTGTGTGTGTGTGTGTGTGTGTGTGTGTGTGTGTGTGTGAGAGTGTGTGTGTGTGTGTGTGTGTGTGTGTGTGTGTGTGTGTGTGTAAATATATATAGACTGTTACAAAAAATAATTATTTTAAACTTTCTGTTCATCAAAGAATCCTGAAAAAAGTTAAAATTTCTACAAAATGTTAAGCGGCACAATTGTTTTCAACGTTAATAATAATACGATTCTTAAGCAGCAAATCTGCATATTAGAATGATTTCTGAATGATCATGTGACACTGAAGACTGGAGTAATGATGCTGAATATTCAACTTTGCCTTCACAGGAATAAATTACATTTTGAAATATATTAAATTAGAAAACAAAGTTGCAAGTTGTAATAATATATCACAACATTACTCTTTTACTGTATTTGTAATTAAATTAAATGAGAGATTTCTTTTATAACATTTTTTAAAAATCCTACATATCCCAAACTTTTGAACGGTAGTATATATATTTTAACATTAATATTGATTTATGTTTAATATTTGCATTCTCCAAATTCATAGCCAAATAAGTAATTCTGTTCCTTTACTTGCCAAAGGCAATTTTTGCTCACAATTGGCAGTTTCTGAAGTACCTTGGCTAAATTATTATATTTGCCTGCTAATGCTTTTATTTTAAAACACTGAGAAGTCATCATTTGTGGCTCAAAAAAGCACTTACACACACTTCTGGAAGGGTGAGTCTGGACCACCGAAGCTTCTCGGACCTGCAGGTACTCCATAATCTGTACACAAGAAAGTAAAAAAGCATATATATAGATAGCTTGTAAACATGACAATAAATTATGCATTCAGGGTTTTCACACCTATTGACCAGTGAATGGGAACCATCTGACATGCGTCATTCCAGGTTTGTCACGTACCTGTTGGTCCCTGCCGTGTAGAGTGGGGGCTGGGGAGCATCTGAGGGGCGGGCTCAGAATAGGTGCGCTTGTGTCTGATGATAAGAGGGGGAGGAGGGGTTCGTTTCTTACTGCTGCTCACTTCATGAGACATCCAGCCATCAGGTGAGCTCATAGGAGGGGGAGGAGGGGGGATGTTTGGAGCTGGAAAGGACATGAGGAGAGTAAACAAGACTGTAGAAGAGAAGAGCAGAGAAAAGTAGAGAAGTTTCCCACCTCTGACTCGAGGTGGTAGTGGCGGTGCGGGCGATGAAGGGGGTGGCGGAGGTGGACTGTCGAGGCTGCGTGTCTGAGAGTTGGGACTGGCGTACACCTCTCTCCGGTTTTCTCCCCGGGCCATTGCCAGCCTCCGGCCCACGTTGAACAACCCCCCTCCGCTACTTCCTCCTCCACCGTGAGAGGTAGAGCTACTGTGATACAAGCTGAACGGCCGTCCTAAACGCTCCTTCTTCACTGGGCCCATCTACAAAATTGGACCATCACTGTTACACATTGGACAATAAATTGGAGGATACACAAATAAATAGTCTTCTTATGTTGTTACCTTGTCATCTAGGTCATCGTCACTCTCATAAAGGTCATCTTGCCGGAGTCTCCACTCATACTCCACGTGCACGTGCATGTTGAACTGGTTGTTCTGTGATTGGTGGATCTGAACACGACACATCATTAATTTGACCATTAATGTGGATCAGTGAATTTTTGACCAAGTTCTTTCCATGACTTTTAGGTGTTTGTAATTATTGGATAATATATTTTTTAAATCAATTTGTAGAGATTGCTGGGGTATTTTTCATTTGTCTGCAGTAACACTCTTATTGGAATACTTAAGTTTAAACAATTAGTCTTATTAGTGCAATCTATGTCTGTAGGCCAAATAAAAAAGTTGAGATTTAAATACAATACTCAATGAACGCTCAAATAAGCCTATTAAATATTTTAGAATATATCTACAAAAATTATTATTATTATTATTTAATTATGTACACACACTACACTACTGGGGTCAGAGATTTTTATTCTTCATATAATGTTTTTTTTTATTCTTTATACTTCATTTTTATTCATTATGTGTGACCCTGGACCACAAAACCAGTCATAAGGATAATTGTTTTTTAAATTAAGATTTATACATCATCTGAAAGCTGAATAAATAAGCTTTCCATTGATGTATGGTTTGTTAGGATAGGACAATATTTGGCTGAGATACAACTTGAAAATCTGGAATCTGAGGGTGCAAATAAATCTAAATATTGAGAAAATCACCTTTAAAGATGTCCAAATGAAGTTATTAGCCATGCATATTACTAATCAAAAATTTTGATATATTTACGGTAGGAAATTTACAAAATATCTTCATGGAATATATAATCTTTACTTAATATCCTAATGATTTTTGGCATAAAAGAAAAATAATAATGATAATTTTGACCCATACAGTGTATTCTTATTATCCAATGAAAAGTTAGATTTTTGTGAATTTTTTAAATAAAACATCAAAAGGATTAACAATGCAGATTAATTTTCACAGCCTTCTTTATTCATATTTACCAAGGGTGCCGATATTTTTTGGCCATGACTGTATGAAGATTGAAAGCAGTTGTTGTTTTTTTAAATCATAATTATATTTCACAATATTATTGTTTTTACTGTATTTTTGACCTAATGAATTCTGAACCTTGATGAATAAAAATCTAATAGACAAGTTTTGATTAGTAGTGTATGGTTTAGAAATACATTTTTCTAGCTAAAGTAATTATAGCTAGTTATATTATAAAATATATTACATTACATTGTGATTTCCAGGCATGAAAATGTCACAAAACTATTAAAATCCCCATAAAATGACTAACATTTATAGAGAAAATATACCCTTTACAGTCATGCTATCACCTTGTGAATGACTTTAAAAGAAATCTTTATCCATTAATCACAAGTTAAACAAAAGCTATTGAAATGCATCGGCCAAAAGGTGTGGGAACCCCGCTTATAGAAAATACCATGGCCTCGATGTAGCTGAATTTTACAGCACTTTTGAACATTTGGTTCAATAAAAGTGAAATATACAGGTCACACCCATAAAGACTTGCTTTAACAAGTTACTGCTGAAAAGCTCTTTGACTCACCAGCTCCTCACACAGTGTGTGCTTCAGTCTGCGAGCCATGTCCAGCCCTGTCTCTGCGTTATCATTCTCTATCACAGAACAGCAATTATCATCAGCACAATGACCATCCTGCTCTGTAATCAACTCCTGACAAATGAGCCAACAGCCAAACCAAGCATCAGAAGAACATGGCGATCCTCCTTACTTTAACAATGACCAATACGATGCTGGCAAAACCCTATATAGTATCAATTAATGTTAAAGCTCAAATGTGTGATATTTTTGATGTTAAAAACGTTCTCCTATTACAACATAGATAGAGATAACTTAAAATTGAAAACTGGACAAATAAACAAACACATTATTATGCATGAAACAACTCAAAGCAAAAACGTCTTTTTAACTCACTGATATGAGAGTTGGCCTTGGCTCTGAGCAGAAGTTTAAGGCACTCGGTTTTATTGTGCTGACAACAGTAATGCAAAGCAGTATTCCCCTTCACAGTCTGAGCATCCAGATTATTACTGAAACAGGAAACCAGAAGAAAAGGCAGTTATGATGAAGATAATCCATATGTGAATCTGCTTAAGGCCGCTTTCAGAATAACAATGCCATTTTTTCTAACTGACCAGTTGTGGAACAAGAAGTCAGCCACATGAAGTGAAGTCCTGTCAGACAATAGGACGACTAGGTGTATTGCAGTTTCCCCCTTTTCCTGTCAAAACATAATATGCAATTATATGCAAAAAAAAAAGCAATAAAAAGGAAGGAGCCATGATCTACAAGTAGGTAATATATTCATGTACTGTCCCCATGTAAGGGATAGTATTTCATTTACTCACCCTCATTTCTTCCAACCATGTATGATTTTTATTTCTTCTGGGTAACGCATTTTGAAGATACTTTGAAGAATGTTAGAAATTAAAGAGTTTGGGTGGCCATTGACTTCCATTGTATGGATAAATATACAGTGGAGGTCAATGGAAACAACTGTTTGGTTACCAACATTCTTCAAAATATCTTTTTTTTTTTAGTTACGCAGAAGAAAGTAAGTCCTACAGGTTTGGAACGATGTTGGGTACAATTGATTTTTAGGTGGACTATCATTTGAAGCAGGAAATGTATATCTGCTGACCTGTAGGGGACATGGCAGTGGCAGGCTGAAGTCCATTCTCTCAGCGTAAAGCTGTAAGAGGCTGAAGACATCCCGACTGTGCACAGCGTCCTGCAGATATTTGCGTTTTGTTTCCGGTGAGCCGCTGCTACGCTGTGCAAACTGCCACTCTATATACTTTGAGAGTATGAAGTCCTTACGTATGGCCCTGAAAATAACACCAACTATTTTAATATGCTGCCTTTTATTGGTTATCAAAAATGGCAGGGGGAATTAACAGATGTCCAATACCAAAAAAATGCGTTTTTGTTTTTCATCCAGTGAAATTGTAAAACTTATTATCTCTGCCATGTCTACTAGCGCATTAGAAGCCACAGATGGTAAGAGACAACATAACTAAGACCAGCAGATAACAGCTGTGAGAGCTCTTAAAGGAGCCATGCTTTAAGAGCCCACCTGAAGTCAGCTCAGTTATGTTAATCAAAAATCCAAGGATTCTTGAACAAAATACAGCTGTTATTAAGTTTTACATGACATGTTTGCACCCTCTCTTTGACCCTTAAAGCTGCACAGGCTATTTTTGCTGCTGTACCTTTTAGTATTACAACTACTATTTAAAGGTTTGGGGCCAATAAGATTTTTTTCTTGAAAGAAAGTAATACTTGAATTCCACAAGGATGCACACATTTGTTTAGAAGTTACAGTACAGACATTTATAATGCTACAAAAGATATCTATTTCAAATAAATGCCGCACTTTTGACTTTTCAGCATTGATAACTATAAGAAATGTTTCTTGAACTACGAATCAGCATATTAAAATGATTTCTGAAGTGACACCGAATACTGGAGTAATGGATGCTGAAAATACAGTGTTAATATCTTAATTTCCATGTTTAGTCTCACTAAAACAATATTTTCCATACTGTGTAAATGACTGTAGTTCTCCAACACGGGGTCAGGTTGGGTGGTGATGGTAGAATGAGAATCCGGAATAAACATACAATGGTGTGAACTAAACATTTCCTCTTATATCACCCCTAAAGAAGTTATGTTATGAATATGAATGTTATTTCAGGACTCTGTGTAAGAATATAATAACATCACTATTCATTTAGGGCAGCTAGTGAGAGTAGTGTAAACAACCATACATCCTTCCATTGTTCGCGACAGCGGGGTAAATCAAACTGTTCAGTTTGAAGGTTAAAGTAATTTGGTTGTTAATCAGCTTTTAAATTACTTTCATGAATTATCAATTTAAAACAAATTTAAAAGCTTTGCACCATCTGCAGACAGCTTAATTGTGTACATGCAGGTTACGGCCGGCCCAGTCGATAAGAGGAAAAATCATGATTGAAAGGGAATTGAGTGGTACGAATGCTATGGGAAATGCTAAAGACTCCGGGTGCTATAGGGACACAGAGACTCCAAGTGCTGAAACCATTTGGTTGCCATTTGAAGAGCTATTACAGGGCTGCTCATCACTCACATGTCACTCTCTGCTGACGGCTTCACAGAGGGACTGGGAAGATTGGCTTCCACAATTTCATTAAAAACTGAATTCCCCACGTTTCTTGCCAACTAAGGAGTAAAAGAGAGAGAAAGGACCATAAATCTGTGGGTAGTGGTAAAGATCATAACAAATTGCTGATATTGTTATACTGTGAAAAACTCTGTCTCTATACATGAATGCATAAAAGATGTCAACCTGCCACAGTAAACAGTGCATGAATTAATTTTCCTCATCTGTTGAGCACTGTAGATCCTCACCAGCAATTCTGAAGTGCCCAGTTTGTCTAGAGAAAGCGACTGAATACGTGAATAGTGTACACCCATTTCCCGATGGATCCCTGAGCACTCAATACACGTCAGGATTCCCAGGTTTATAGAGATCCAAGTCGGATCTGAAAGGAAAGAATATAAGGAAAACACATTATCAGCTGCTTGACAGTCTGGGGTAAATGAACAATAAATACAACCTGATTGACAAGAATACCCATTTTACATCCCTCATGTTCTTCTTAGCATTGAAGTATAACTTGTTTAGTCAGTACAAATAAAGTATATTTTAAAAAGAAGTTCAATATTTTACAACTAGTAACCAATAGGGAGCCTCATACAAAGTTACTGTAAGGTTAGATGTTATTGTTAACTAAATCTAACCTAAAATCTAAAAACTAATTTAATGAAACATGATTTATGCACAGGCATTGGAAAAAAACAGCATGAACAGAGGACCAGCTCAAGGTGCTAGATGGGGCCCATTTCCAAAGCAGCTGTTAGTTTAAACTGCTTAGACAAACTTGCACGATTATGACAAAAATCATAATTGTCGATTATTCCCTTGAGATTGTAATTGCGATTATTAATAATGATTATTTTGAACAGATTTATCCCATTGTTTGAAGCAGTGTGCCATATTTTTATATAAAATATATATTTAAAAAAGGCTGAAAACACTCTTCCTGAACTTTTATTGCCTTTCTATAGCATTGAGCCTCAAATGTGAACTATACATTGGTTTGGTTTCTTCTTTAAACAAAAAAAGGTAAAATTATGCATATTATAATAATGTTATATTTTTATAATTTATAAAATATATATTTTTATAATTTCATTTACAGTTAAACAGACGAAATTTCAAATTACAGTAACATTTTACAGTACAATTTATATTATCAGGGCTCCAGACTAACATTGGAGAGCAGCGGCACCAGCACCTCATTTGGTAGCACTGAACATGTAATATTACAAGTTTTGTCTCTTAGAAATGCACATTAGAACAGGAGCTTGAGCTCAGAGTAGTAGGAGCTTGAGTTGGGATGCAGATGTACATTTGACAGTACCATTGTGAAAACTGTAACAGCCTAATCTTTTATGGTAAAAAAGTAGCCTAACTATATGGTTTCTATGGTGTTTGCATTGAAAAACAGTAGCCTAAAATGATAGAATAATTAACAAAATAATGTAATTATATTCCATTAGGCTACTCCTTTAAAATATTTAGTATATTAATAATATAATAATACTCAATATGAATATCCTACTTTCAGTTAGACAAAATGTCTTTTATCCAGTGTGTTTGAGTTTGTTAAACCCCGCGCTGCAAACACCTCTTAAGCACACAGAATAAATTTGATTAATTGTGCAGCCCTACTGCTTAGTTTCCATTTCTAAACGTGTTTTATTCCAACTGCGCTGTTAAAATAAATATGAAGAACTCTGTCATATAAACACTGGCTGTGAGAATTGTTCATTCCCCTTGACTTTTTTTACAGTCTTCTGGAACAACATACCAAACCTATTAATGACTCCCAATGTTATAACCACTGTACTAAACAAGAGTGTAACAAAAAAATTAAGACTCGGGGAACTAAAATGTAAAATTTTAAGCACTGATAATTGAAAAATGCAGCTATTCTGAACATTTATATTCTACCTACACTGTAAAAAAAAAAACGAAAAAAAAAAGTTGAGCCAACTTAAAATTTTAAGGCAACCAGCTTCAGCAGGTAGCATAATACTTCAAAGAACTCCTTAATACTTAAAGTGCATGTCCAAAAACATTTGTGTTACTGTAAACACCTGGGGCCCCACAGTCGCAGCAAATGTTGTTTCCAGGCATGCGGCGAATATCCTCAGTGATGGCTCGTGTCAGATCCTCAACGCTGTTTTCCCCACTTGGCTTCCTCTCATCCAGAGCCACGTTTAGAGCTTCCTGCTTACTGTTTGTAAGCACTGATATCCACCTGATATTTTTAGTAAGGTGCAAAAATAAATATAACCATTAGAGGGCGACAAGAAACTTCATATCGAAATAACATCAGCATTCCCAGGTGGCACCATGCATGAAAAAGTCATTTGTGACTAATAATGATCCTTCTCTAAGAGGTTACATCAGAGTTCATCTGCAGTTAATGAGAAGATGCCCTCGGTCACAGCTCAGGGAATTTTTGTAAACAGTGCAAGTCTTTATGCAACAACTCTCTTGGATTCATTTGTAAAAAGGTGTGGTATAATGTGACTATCAATAATCTCTTCACTCGCTCCTCTTCAACTCTGACATTTAGCTGAAGATGGAAGCCTGGGCTGTGATCTGACATGGGAAGCACTTCAGTCATTGTACAGACAGCCACATCAGAGGAAGAAATGTTACATATTTTTCTTTCTCTCCAAGAAAGGAGGCTCTGTTACGTTGTCAAGATAGAAAGGTCAACTTGGGAGAGGTGTGTGCGTGCTGAAAATTATACAAGCTCTTTCCTATCTGACGCCGTCCACACATTCTCATCTGACTGTCACATGGGCAGACTGAGACTCAGGCAGAGTAAAAGCATTTCTCTTTAAAGAGCCTCAGAGTGGCTGTTAGCTTTGAGATCATCTTTTTGCAAGCGTATTTATTAAGCGGTGATACAACTCACTTTTATATACACAAGCGTTCAAAAGTTTGGGGTTGGTATAATTTTATATGGTTTTTAAAAGAAGTCTCTTGTGCTCACCAAGGCTGTGTTTATTTGACCAAAACTACTGTGATACTGTAATACTGTGATTTTGTTTTCTGTTTAATAAATGTTTAAAAGTAATTTATTGATGAAATATTTCTTATATAATAGTTGTATTTATTGCTTCTATAATAATTATTTCTTCTATAATATTCTTATAATAAATGTATTATTATGTAAATAAAACATTTATTTGGAGTTATTTGAAATAGATTTTTTTTTTTTAACAATGTAAAAGTCTTTCTGTCACTTTTGATCAATCTAATGCATCCTTGTTTAATAAAAGCATTAATGCCTATAAACCCAGACTTGTAATGAAATGTAGTGTTTATCTCTTATGGGAAAACTGACAAAAATAGGTTTATGTCCAATCAGACGCTTTTGAGAATCAGAATGCCCCATCCCTTGCATACAACTAGAAAGTATCAAATCATTGTTCACAACTGGGATGTAAACTAAACCTTATTGAAAATTCAAATAAAAAGCAACGTGTCAGTCTTGTGTGCCTCCCTCTTGTGTCCTCGTCTAGTGATTATTAGTTAATTCTTGTCCAGCTGTGTTTGTCTAATTATCTATGATTATCCTGTGTATTTATAGTCCTGTCTGTTCAGTTAGTTTTGGTCTGGTCTACTCGTTACTCCCCGGCGTTTCTGTGTGTCAGCCCTGCCTTGCCTTGTTTGGATTTATTAAAGACTGTTATTTTGAGTTTATCCTCGTCTCAGTGTTCCTCGTTCTTCCCCGTTGTGTGCACCGTGACAAGATCTTTGACATTTCGGTAACACTTTATTTTAAGGTGTCTTTGTTACACACTATATGTACAGTACTTACTATTATAATAAATTATGCATAATTGCATAGAAGTATCCCTAAGCCAAACCCTAACCATATAGTAAATACATGTAATTAATGAATATTACTCAGTACTTAAATGTATAATTACACTGTGACAAGGACAGCTTAAAATAAAGTGTAACCAAAATTTCCTACTCAGACTTCCTATTTCAACAGGAAATACAGTAATGCATTTGAAATATCTCTAATTCAAGACACTTTTTGTGCACAGTTCTAGATAAATGTATGAAAAAAAAGTTTGTGTTGCTTTTTATTGCTTGGATTTATGCACAATTGTTAAAATCCAAGTACATAAATGCTTGAGTTGGTTCTCTAAGGTTGAAATATCAACACACCAAATAGGGCCATTTGAGTAACATTTGTTGCTGTGAATAAACAATAGAAATACTTACGCCACACAATCAGATTCATCATCAGCCAGAAAATGGTAAGTGCGATTATCTAAAAAAAAAAAGAAAAAACTAATTATTCCTTGCAAATTCACAATTCATCCTCAGCTGGCACCAGTTAACGTGTAATCAGCAAACAATCAGGAGAGATAAAACAGCTTTGAGGTCTTTTGTTAAAATACAAGTGGCAGGAAAGAACAAAAAATTTGTACTCAAGAGTAAATAATTTAAAAATTTAATTTTTAAGTGCACTGTTTTCAGAAAAGCCTGCCTTTAGTTCAAGGACTCCAGTATTGTATCGCAAAATATGTCATGATTGTTACATAACATAATAATGACACTAGAGACCTGAGGCCAGAATAATGCATGGATGCATGCAGATACAATTAAGCAGTTCTCTTCACCAAAAAGAGCCTGAGGCTGGTACGCTTCAGCTTGACATGAAGATCCTGAAATCTACCTTTGACGGGGTTTATTTTCTATTATATCACATGGGACTGATCTCTTGGTTGAGGAATGCTGAGAGAATGCATGGTTAACTCACGTGAGATGAGGTCAAAGCATTTCTTGTCTTCCAGACTTGGTTTGATTTGGCAGGTGAGGAGATTCAGTTTAGCTGGTGATTTATTAGGCTGCAACAAAAGAATAGCACATCATCACTAACATATCATAACTAATCATTCATTTACATCTCATTTGTATTGTGTATCAGCACAGGTTTCAGCCGTTGAAAATGCACATAACTAAAACATAACATAACATAGAAGCATAACATGTAAAATAATGAGATAAATATAAATAGTTAAATATGAATATTTACATACTGTAAATAAATTAAAAATAAGTAAATAAAACGTTAAATTAATAATAAAGAAACATAAAAAGATAATGTGACTGAAAGACTGAAATTTCGCTTTGCCATCACAGAATTAAATTATATTTACGTTACTATTTTTATTGTATTTTGATCAAATAAATGTAGCCTTAGTGAGCAAAAGAGACTTGAGACTTTATAAACATTATAAATCTTATAACACCAAATTTTAGAACTGTAGTGTACATATAAAAAATTTAAAAAATCACAAAACTGAGCAAACTATTCATAGAGTCCAGTGTGTCTTATTCAGTATCAAAATAAATTTACAAAATAAAAAATGGCAGATCCATACATTACAATACTAAAATACTATGTGTGAAATGCCATTTTAAGGTGCATTGTTTGATATCATATGCATATTTTTTGACAACAAAAATTTCCTAATTAGTCTGCATAGACCTTACAGACATTTCTGAGAAAATCTGTTATTTTCATTTGGTAAACTAAAAACCTGAAGTGCTTTACTAATGTTATACCATGTTTTACCGTGGCAATATAGCCTGCGCTGTAGAACTGAACACATATCCAGGATGCAATTACATTTTATCACAGAAACCAGCAGAAGAAACAAATGCTTACTGCTGGATTTACCGAGAGCGATGTGAGTACTCACAGTTCCATGAGCGATGGTAAGATAGCAGTTCTGCACGGTACATTTCCTCTTCTGCCACATCTTCCTCAACCTATCAGAGAAATGAGATTACAGCACAGCATCCACATCACATTCTCCTCAATCAACCCACAAAGCTTTATAGAGAATACAGAGACAGATACGTGTGTAACTCCCAGCACAGCGTGTCCTACAGCACATGAATAATTTGAAACGAAGGGCTACCAGAGCACTTCGGAAAGGATTTATCAGGGAAATCTTAATGAATGAGTGGATTATACTTCATGTTTGAAGAATGCAGGATCCGGGAACAGAACTCTGATACCGTCACAAACATTTGCTACAACATTCATTCATTTACCCATCACTCCTCTTATATAGGTAGCCTGATTTCTCTGTGCCATATTGCTTGTTGCCTTGAAGCTGATGCATGCTGTACACAGTCTGTCTGCTTAGGGAATCCTGCACAACAGAAACATAAACGGGAATGTTATGGTTTATATGTGGTGCCCAAAAAGCTTTGTTGATTTTCATTGCCTCTATACATGGGATATTGCACAAAACAGCTTAAATGGATAGGTAGTGTATCATTTTATTTATTTTTTGTTCATGGGAACACAAAGGTTCCCACTTCCTCGTTTTAATAGAGTGCACATTGATGGATACCAGGGGGTTTCAGCTCCAAAAATGACAAAGAAGCAACATTAAGGTACCATAAAATCAGTCCGTGTAACTAGATATGATAGGTCACAGTTCACTTTTATTCTAAGGAAAAGAGCATTGTGTGAAATATATTCTTTTGTATTTCATGGAAAAAGGAATGTCATACAGGGGATTAAATGATGACTTAAGTTTAATTTTTAGCTGATCTAGCTGAACTTAAAATCTAAACTACTCAAGCTGAGGAGAATGTCACATCATTCATGCAGAGAGGTGCTAACACTAAAAGGAATTAACACTTCACACTTTTGATGAAGAGTCGATACATGCAGAAAAAGCAAAAAAGATGAACGTCACTCATGCAATGAGTTTAAATTAAATAAAAAAGAGGAATATTTTGGGTTAAATAATATTAACAGGACATAATTCCAAATCATACTTGAAATTTAACTTTTAAACTTAAATAAAAAAAAAAAAAACAAGAAAAAAAATTGGAATTAAAAAAAAAAAGATATTTATATATATTTATAATAGTTACAATGGACATCTACGGGGCAAATGTACAAAGATAGTAGTAACAGTCGACATGCTGTTGACAGCTTAACATGTTTAACCTGAAATATTCCAAATATCAATAGCTTTCAGAAAACAAAAACATGATAATTGGATATAAATTTAGCAGTAGAGTCTGAAAGCAAAAGGTACATTCTTAGTGATAATGTCACATGCTAAATTTTTTTCAACTACAGTGGGAAACATGAGGTGACAGTTCACATGCAAGTGTTTATGGTTAATTACAGCAGTTTGATAACATCACGTTAATTTAAAAAAAAGTAGTCTTGACTTACTCTCCTGGACTGCTATTTTGTCAGTGAAGCATTTAGAAAAACAATTATATTAATAGCTGCTCTTCTTTTTTTTAATTATTGTAGAAGATGATTTACAATAACAAATATACATTGATCCCCCTCCACCATAATACCATTAAATACTTGAACAGGACTAACAAATTACTCCTTAAAACCCTGTCTATTTATTACCCTGACAAATAATATATACCACCATGCGCTGCAACATAAAATGTTATTGATTTTCCTGGAATGAATCAATAGTGGTGTGTGAACTCCGAGACAGGAAAAACATAAGAGCATAGCAGTGGGTTAAACATACCGCAGTCCTATACAAGACACAACTGAACACAGAGCTGCAGTTTATTGTACTAGACACTGGGAAATAGTCCTTGTGACAACTTGGTCCTGTCTCCATTATACATATAAGCCTTCAATTACAGTAAACCATGCAATGTAAGATCATATACAAAGGAAGTGTTAGAAAAACCTGTTTAGAATTTGTAAACTGAACAGCTGGGAGTGTAATAGGTGAAAGCATGCATGAGAAATTTGTGCAAATTCCAAAGCAGGAAAAATGTGTGTGCCAGTGGAACGGGAATGAGGTACAAATAGAGTGTCATTCTTTACCTCTTTGAATTCGGGCTGCAGAGCTGGTCTGAGCTGATCTCTGAGAGAACAGAGCTGTCTCTTCTCATCATCCTGCTTATGTTTGATCTATATAAACACACACACACTTAAATTCCTCCAAACACATCCTACACATCCTCTCCTCCTTGTACATTCCTTCAGCTGTGTTTTTCTAAGCGTGATTACTTAGGTTTAGGGTTAGACAATGGCCCTTTCATTAAGTTGTCTGTCACTCACAACTTCACTGCAGCTGAAAGAAGGCGTCTGCTTTATCAGCCATAAATGTACTGTTACCAACTGCTTACAGCGTTGATTTTTCTCTGATTGTGTCAGTGTGAGGTAGAGCGGCGGAGGCTGGTAACCTTGATGCGCCGTGATCAAAGCAAACAAAAGCCGCTCTGTTGTGGTTCTTCGTGGTCTAGAGTGAAAATCTGGGAAGTTAACTAAAAAAATCTACCGTTTTCCCATCAAGAAAATGTGGTTCTAGCAGCATTAATTTAGTATTATTTATAAATGATTCAAGTATTTATTTATATTTTCAATTATCTTTTACTTTAATATTTCTATTTATCATTGTAATTTTAGTTTATTTGATATTTTTAGTTATGTGTTTTATTTATTTAAATATTCTTATTTAGGTTTATTTTTTTATGTCAGTTTTAGTTTAGTTTTAATTTAGGTTTTTCATCTGTTATTTATTTTTTATTTCAATTAACAAAAATGTTGTAATAGTTTTAGTTAACGAAACTTAAGAGGAATTTTGGATGCTTGTCAGCTGGTTGAGATGAGATCAGCAGATTAACCAGCTAAACCAGACTAAAAATCCAAATAGACCAGCTTAATCTACATTAGGATGTATAAAGAAGTTTTTTTTTTTAGCAGATTGAAATTTCCAAGTAAAACCCACTAATACTGAGTCACTTGGCCACCTTGGTTACATCAGTGTAGGTGTACACATATTGAGATGATCGACCTAACTATTTTTAGACAACAAACTATTGATCTGGGCTGACTATACAAAGCACATAGAAGGAGATGAAGGAACATTGAGAATGCACTGCATTAGCTTGAGGGATGATGGGATGCCATAAAAATGCAGAACAATTGCCCAAAAGTCATTTGCTGCTCAGCATGAGCAATCTACTCAATGAGATTGAGATATATTTGGCAGAGAATGAACAAAGGATGCGAAGGATCCCCAGTACTTTTCAATTTAAAAATAAAGACTTGCTTGTGAGATGGTATATGAAGAAATATTAATACACTGGGAATCTATATGATAGCATGGACTGAGTGATTGGGGCCAACGTCATGCTCATCCTGAGCTTCACTGCTGCAAAGTGAGATGCGTTCTGAATACCGATTAGCCGCTCCACCACATGACCATGCCTCCCATAAACACACACACACAAGGCTGATCCTGTTTGCCTGAATGGATTTTGAGTATACAGGGCCTAATCTATCAAATCGCTTGACAGATGATATACAGGTTATCTGTCTGAATTATTTAAAACCAGTTTGGATTTCAACACCTTTTTATGCATTCTGACCTTTCCTTGAGTAAGCCGTTACTCCCTAAATGATAAACGTTCTGCATTTACAATTGAAATGTCAGTTTAGTATAATTATGATCAATTTAAAAGCTAAAGATATTTGAAAATATTTGGACAATTCTTCCTTATTTCAAACTATAGACTTAATCACATCATACTGTACGATATAAAGAGATGGAACCAGCTGGGTAATAATAATAATAATAATTTTTATTATTATTGTAATCGAAATTAGTAATAGTAATAGCAATATTCAATAATAATAATATTAAGCAGCAGAACAAAAGTAATTTGACAACATTATTATTAGCAGTAATAGTAGCAGTAGTATTTTCTCTTTCCCTTTCATGCAGCACTTTGGTTAAACCTGTCACCACTTATTTGAGGTTTGGGTATTTTTTGTATAAAGTCTTTGGTAACACATAAGCATGAATGAAAATGGGGGGGTAAAAACACACCATAGGGCAGTTCAATCTTATTTCTTCGACTTCCATAAGTGTGATTGCAGCTGATTATCATTTTAAGTGGGATTTGTGCCACAACATGTCATCTGTTCCATACATTAAGAACATATCTGAGTAAGCATCAAACATGGGCAGGATCACTCACAGCACTCAGCTGTCCCTTAAGGGCATCAACGTACTGCTTGAGTTTTTCCGTTGCAGCCAGACACTCCTGAAAGAAACTGACAGGACAGAGAAATTTTAATTACAAATCCTATAAACAAAATGGTGTCAATTGTCAAGGAATCTCTATTCCTCTCTCACAATTTTTTCAATGGTTTCGCACTCTCTCAAATTCCAGTCACACTTAAAACAGGGTGACAGACTCGAGTGTGGAGGGATGCGGGTATAAAGCAAGGCAATCAGTCACACCACACACACATTTAACACTGATGGTGCCAAGCCGGCACAGGTGTGCTGCCCATCCCACAGATTTCTCTTCACATGGATGACTTTATTCATTTTGCTATGATATGGTTCATGTCATTGGACAGATCTATTTTTGGGGACTGAATATCTTGCTTTACGGGGACATTTTGTCTGAAGGATTGTTATAAGTCCATAGAAATACATTATTATTCCAAAACCTTTTTTTCACAGACTTACTTGCATTGAGAGTGGTAGTGTTTGATGAGGTTCTGTAGCAGGTCTACTCCTTTCTTGGTTTTAATTTCATTTACTTTGATGAGGTACTGTTTATGAGGAAAACAACAAATGAGATTTAAACAAATTATTCCTTATATTCAGCAAGGATACATTAACTTTTTATTAAGGCTTTTTACATTGTTATAAAAATTCTGTTTCAAATACATTTTTAGTTTATTTAAAATTTTTAACTTTCTATTCATCAAAGAATCCTACAAAAAAAACAACAACAGCATCATGGTTTCCACAAAAATATAAAGCAGAACAACTTTTTTTTAGTATTGATTAATTGAGTACCAAATCAATGCTCTCACGCTCTATGAGCACCGTCTTCACATGCATGCGCCAGCACGCGGAAACAGCAAAATGAGTTCTCTTTCACTTTTCAACAGCTTAAAAATCACTTGCTTTTGAACTGAAATGCTTAAAAAAGGGTGCAATCGAAATTTGCGTGACCACGTAGCACAGCTGTTAATTGTGTCTACCAGTATATCGCCCACCCCTAGTTTAGTCCTTCATATTCAAACTATGATTAAAAAAATTATTCTAAGAACAATTTGGTAACTCAAAAATGTTTATTCATAATCTAGCGTTTAGTGTTTATTGTTGTTTAATTGTGAAAGAAACAATATCTTTATAATATCACAATGTCTTTATAAAATATTTTTTACACACCATAAATGGGATCATCATATTCAGGAATGCTAGGCATCAAAAAGATTAAATACCCCTGGTTTATAGAAAAAGTTTTCGCCATTCATATATTTCTATACAGATGAGCTGATCACACCATTAATCAAAACAACATCTGTCATGTTCCTCTATAGCATCTTACACAAACATGAGCGGATCTTACTTCACACATCTGTAGCTGGAACATCCTGCGCTCTTTCTCCATCTCTTCAGCAATCTCTCCTCCGCTCACCTCTGTACGCACCATACCATACTGCTTCGCCAGTTCCCTCTTCTCTTTCTCGATTTTAGTGCTGAAGGGGACAAAAATCATATGAAAGTGTGGTCAGTTCTACTATATAGTGTAGTACTACATACTGCACAGATACGGTACTCATTTGATTCTTGGAAGCACAGTACAAAAGTATTGTAAGAAAAGTGAAACGAGACACTTACGAGAATTACAATCAAATGAAGAACAGAAATTAAAAGGAGCAAAATAACGATACAGGAAGTACTAAAAAGATTTCTGGTAACAATTAAAGATTAGTAAATTAGAAGATCATGGACTTTCAATGGTTGCTGTGTTAAATCTAGAAAACTCATCATTTTTTATATATAGACCTATTTGTGTGGATAAAAACACATCAGAATGTATGTGCTACTTTTGAGTTTCCACATAGTTTTTGTTAAAAAAGTGAGTTTCATAATATCAATTATATTTTTACATGATATCCATTTTAATATATGCCAAAAGGACACATTTCTGGTTTGGAAGGAGCACTTGAGTCCTACTGACACATACATAAGGCTAAAACTAGACTAAACAACCCAAACAACCATTGCTTTAAAAATAATGTGTGAATAAATATGAGAAAGAGAACAAGTGAAGAGCGATGCTACAGAGAATATGTAACATATGAGGCACAAAGAATATAAATCCTACACAGTTTCTAAAATTGGTTGTTGTTTGACACACACACACACACACACACACAAACACAAACACAAACACAGACTGTCGTGACAGAGACAAGTGATAAAATGTTTTCTTGTTTTCTTGCTTATTTCGAAGCTTTTGCAATATCTCGTCTAATGAATCAAAATAAATCACCGCTCAGTGAGAGTCAAAAAAGAAAAACCACTGGAACAAATGACTGGAATAAGCCTAGTTTAAAACAATGTTATAAAAAGCACTCACAATTTATTCTCATAATCTCTCCACGCCTTGTCAAAAGGCTTTTTCAGGTCCTGACAAGATAAAAACAAGGAGTTAGAGTCAGTCTTACATAATCTTACAGTAAAAGACAAGAGCATCAAGACAGGCAGAGAAGAATTAAGGAAGTCTTTCTTATCATCTGTCTCATTACCGTCTGCTCACATTAAACACTGTGCTTATGGTAATGATCTATGTAATAGATTTCTACTAGAAAACATATTCCTTGTTGCCTTCTGGGAAAATATCCTGCACATTTCATCTGTATTTGCATCATATATACTAGGAACACTAACAAGGCAACATAAGTATCAGAAAGTTGGTATTACCATTGTCATTTCATTTGTTTGGTACCTTAGAGTGCTATATGAATGCCATGGTACAAGATGGCAATTATTTGCTATAATGGTATACAGTGGGGTACTATCAAAAATGTTTTGCAAATGTAATATTGATTTGATTTCATTATGCTGAACTTATAAAATTAGCAAATACTAGTGATCTACCAAATCTTAATTTTTGAACCTATGAAATTCTTCAAATTTTTTAAAGGTCATTCTTTGAGCGTATTTTACATTTTTTAACGTATAATATTTTATTAAATGTATATAGATCGATTCATTTGCATTTATCTGATGGTAACATCTACAAAGCAAGCACAAGAAAAATCTCACTTCAATTGGATCGGTTGTTTTGTAGATTTCAACTTACACCTTTGACCTCTTTCAGATCCCCTTTTACCAGCGAGTCCAGGAAGAAGTTGATGTTGTGCAACATGCTCTTCAACTGATAAAAACAGAAATATTAAAATGGAAAGTTTGAGCTTGCAAAACCCATTTAGACCCAGTTTGTGTCATATACTTGCAAACAAGCACATTAAACATATTTTCACTTTAAAAATCTATTTAACGTGAATACGCCTGGAAGTGATAAGGAACTGTGGACAGAGAGCTGAGACAACCTTTGGCGAGGAAGCTGAGTTGTTTACAGATAAGGCCTATCTTGTAAGTCCAAACCATGACTAATACTAAAATCTATGGGATTATGCACAAGCCTAATGGAAAGCCCTTCCCGGAGCTCCATGTGTCTCACCAAGTTCTTCATTGGCGTCAGCAGTTCTTTGGAGAATTCTGCAAATTTATTAAACGCAGAGGCCACTTCCTGTTCTCCATTGTTGTGGAAATTCACAGCCAACTTCTCCATGGAATTGATGTATGACTCCAAATGTGATATGTGGTCTGGAAGAAGATCAGCAGCAGAAATACAGCACAAACCGTGAAGATATAACTGAGAAAACATGGGGATTTGGCTAAAAGCACATGACACTAAAAAAACAGATAGAGATGTTGATGTGTTTGGGTCTCATAGGGGGCATCTGCCTTCTACTTCATTCATATTCATAGATAGCTGAGCTGGAGGAAATGTTTTGCATACGCTGTCAATCTCTCTAATGAATTAATACAGATTCAAAGAATAAATGAATGCTGCTGACAGTCTAATGTGCATGACATTCAAAAAACTATTAGGGCATAGTAAAGACATTTGTGACAAAATGGTACTAGCACCCAAATAACTGAGAAATGATACCTTTTCAGGTACTTTCTCACTTATATAAACACAAATGCACCCAATAGATTTAATGTAATTTCATGTTACCTTGGCCAGAGATGTTATTTGCTTTGGCTGCTTTCTTCATTTTCTGCAAGATTGTGCGGTCAGAGTCCAAGGCCTGTTAAAGGAAAGAAAAAAAGGGTATCACCAAGAATTAATTCACATGAAGAGCAAATCATATAGAATATTAGAATGATTTCTGAGGGATCATATGACAGTGAAGACTGGAGTAATTTAAGCTAAACATTTAGCTTTGCCATGACAGGAATTAATTACATTTTAAAATACAGTACAATAGAAAACAGTTATTTTACATTTTAAGAATATTTCACAATATTACTGTTTTTACTGTTTTTGTGATCAATTAAATTTAGCCTTCTTTCAAAAGCATTAAAAGATCTTACCAACCCCAAATTTTTAAACGGTACCTTGAATTCAGTGTAAGTCAATTTGCATAAAAGCTTCTGCCAAATGCATAAATATAAATGCATTTTCATTCCAGACCACTTCAATTTGTTTAAACCATGTTGAAATACACACAAACACAAGGAAACACACATATACAGGGACACAAACAGAACTTGAAGCGGCTCCATACAGCAACACATTTCCTGTTTCAAAAACAGCAATTACATGCAATGGTGAAATGATTATGAAATAATGAAAGACCCAGAGAGCTTGCCCTCTGAAACTGGACTGCTGAAATTACACCTGCTACATTTTCTGTACTAAAATCTAATCTAGCTCCATGAATTATGCAACAATTGAGTTACTATAAGGCAGCAACTAGAGCATGAAGTCTGATTGTCGTGTCACTAAATAAGCAAGAGCAAACAAGGAAAAATTAATTAACAGCTTCATAGTTGCTTGTTTGCAGCCTGCGATCTGAGAGCATGATACATTGCTGCGTGTGGTTCAGAATAGTGAACTGCAGTGAAGTCTTCAACAGTTTGGCTCATTTAAGCTATTTCCAACCACCATATGGGGATCTATAAACAAGATTCCAGACTTTATTTCATAGTGCTGCAACACGCCTGAGTTTGACTGTCTAGTTTCTTCATATCTGTAATGGGAAACAGTATTTCCTGTGGATGTCTGTCCCAATTATCCCTTCCTTCATTCAGGATAAACAGTTTGTTCCTTAGGGTGGAGAATGAAACCCTGCAGAATGGTAACACTTCCCTATAGCTCATATCCCATCAGCATTGTCTTAAACAGTGCCCATCTTTTTAACCAATCACATTTTTACAAAAAGCTAAATCTCCAAAGTCTTATTAGCCACAAAAGAAAAGTTTGGGTTTATTTCCCCAGAATGCCTTTGGCAAATACATTTGTTTGCTCCAGTTAAGAAAAAAAGAAAGAGCAGCTGCCATGTTTTTTTTACATGCCACTGAAGATCAAACTAAAAAGTCAGTCATCTACATCAGTACATTTAATAGACAGTGTAATGCAGCACTTGTTCCAGGACAAGCAGCACTGCAAAAAGTAAATCAACCCAAAACAGTGCTTTTACTATCACATCCATATCATATACCCATAAATCAATGCAAGGAAGCAAAACATTGCACATGAGCTCAATGACAACAGCCATTAAAGGCTGGAATACACTTTGACAGGTTCTAAAGTCATAGCTATGTGGTCACTTAGCTGTTCTGAGTGTTAACACGCTGCTATGTGGTTGCTAGTGTATTCTAGGTGGTTGTTAGATGGCCACATTCACACAGCAGATGAATATGTTCTGTGTTTGAGTTTTTAAAGTGAAACAGAAGTTGTGATCTTTTCACAACTGTTAAGGATATTCAATCTGTTTGGATTTTGAGATGATGGTGTTGCACTCAAAAGCAAGTACTGCTCACTGCAGAGCCAAATGGCCTCCATCTCCCCCACTCTGGATGCCCATCTCCACATCTGTGGAACTAATGGGTGGAGTTATGTTTAGCAATAAGGTTAGGGAATGATTAGGTGTCTAACTCCAACCATTACCTCCAGCGAGGGGGAGCTAGAGCTCCAGCTCCTCCCATTTGGCTCTGCAGTGAGCACCCTCTCCTCAAAAGTGGAACATTTTTGTGATAATGTTTTTAGAACATTATTAAAGACCTGATAACATTGTAAGAACATTCCATCAATGTTACTGGAAGAATGTTTGTTCATAACTTTGGGAGATTCTTGCCAGAACATTAGCCATAATTCTGAGAACATTCGCTGTTAGCATGAGACATGATAGCAGACAATAAAGATAACATACATAAATGCTATTCAAATACTGTTTCTTTCTTTATTGTCATTGTTATTAACAACGAGATAACATCAGAGCAGCCTACAGTGTTTATATACCTTATACTACTTGGTTCAACAACTTGTACCAGACAAACAAACAAACAGCAAAGATATAGGAATTATTGTCCATATGAAAATATATTGCAGATGTTAGATATGGTGTAAATACTGCAGCAATGCATAGTCCAGTTTCCAGCTAATGCAGTTGTGTAGAAAAGGAATTGTGGTGTATCTGATGGGCTGGGTTTGCTGCACTGGGATGGAGGATGCAGGCCAGTCTGCTGGTTCTGGCTCTGATGGCCTGGTATCGTCTCTCTGAGCGCAGCAGGAGGAACAGGTGATGTGCTGGGTGCAACTTATCTCACGGGATGTTATGCACTCTCAGCAGACAACGGAGCAAACAGGACAGTAAATGGGTGTCGATCCTAAACATTGACTGCTTTCACAACACGTCCATAACACTGTTTATTGGTACTGTGTGTTAAGTGTTCGAGAGCATTTTCAAAAACTCTGAATAAAACTGAGATTCTTTGTTCTCCTTAGCCTTGAAATCAACTTCCTTTTAAAAAATATATCTCAGTTTCTATGGAGACTTCTTCCTGTTTCAAAGCCGAGGACCTCTGTCTCTGACACTCATGTCTTATCTTGCTGTTTTTATTCTCTGTTTTTATTAAGGAAACAGGCTTGTCAAATGGCAGCATAAAAGGATTATAAGCAATTAATATTCATTGGTGTCACACATGATAGTGTGAAGAGGAAAATGTAATTCACTGTTATTAGTTCAGAGAGCCTGTAATGAACTCCTCAAACAGCACGATAGAGAAACACTTTGAGTGTGATCTCAAATCATCTGACTTATTTAACCAACACTTAAAGGGATCCCCAAATGAAAATGCTGGCATTATTTACTCACCCTCAATCTTAAATGATTTCTTGTATTCTGTGGAAAACAAAATGAGAATCTTATTGCAGAAGCTGCTATGTGGACAGACTTTTCAGGCCAGGATTTTCAACTGAAATTTGGACCGTTCCTCACACAAAACTATCATATAGATTCAGGAGACAGAATTTAATGTATAAGTTGTATGGACTAGTTTTTATGCTTTATGTTGTTCTTGTGTTCTTTTTGTAGCTTTTTATTTTTTCGCTAACACTTCCTTTAAAGGGGACATCGGATGCGACATACACTTTTACAAGTTGTTTGAACTGAAATGTGTGTTGGCAGTGTGTTTACACAACCACCCTATAAATGATAAAGATCCACCCAGCGTGTTTTTTTTTATCTCGTTAAATAATTTCCCCTTTCTCATATCAAGCTATTCTCAGATGCCTGTCTGTGTGACGTCACACAGACCCAGACCCTCCCACGGTTGTTGATTGACACAAGCATTTTACCTTAGACCCACCCTGAGTGAGCTGTCATCAGTCCGCCATTGTTTCGTAGCCAGAGAAGGAGTAGACAAGAATGGCTCCTAAGCTATTGAGGTGTTTTGTTGTTGGATGTAATAATGAACACAGCAGTCGTCATTTACTCCCGACATCTGAGCCACTGAAGACGCAGTATATTATCTTTGTTTTTGAAAGGAATGCATCCTCCGATCTGCCTAAATGCGTTTATGTTCGCGCAAATCATTTGTGATCCAGCCTCACCTACAGAACAACTAAGTAGTTCTTTTATGACTCTTTGGAAATCGCCTTTCCTAATAGTGTGCTAGTTAGCAAGTTAACAAGGCTAAAGTAAACAGTATAATGACGACTCATCACCCCCGGGTGTGTCTCACTCAAACTGGAATGTGAAGCTGCGGGCTCTTTGATCGCCCCCTGGTGGTTGGCTGCAGTACAGGTCATAAACCCTGCCCTCTCCATGTAAACGAATGGGACTTGAGGCATAACAAAAAAATGAATTACACTTCCAATACAATTTTCCAAAATATGATTTTGGTCATTTAAGATTGTTATTACGCTGATATATGTTCAATTGTTCGTTTTTGTGGCAAGTTGGATTTTAGCTAGTAATTTGATGCTATAAAAATGGGGCGTGTCGTTATGGTTGATTGGGTCTGCGGGAATTTGGGCGGTAGTTTGATTCCGCGGCTTCACCCCACGACTCTACTGTGCAGACTCTGACTCCAAACAAAGCTCTACTGCGCAGACTCGGGCTCCAAATGACGTCATTTACTCACGATGGCAGCGGCCATACTGAGATGTTTTGGCTTCACTTTTCTATAATGGAAGAAAGCGGAGATGCATCGTCCATCTTTTTTTACAGTCTATGGTCACCCCACAGAAGAGAGGGGTGGAGTGAGCGGAGCGGCGCTCATTAGCATTTAAAGGAACATGGACTAAAACGGCTTGCTGAAAACAGAGATGATTTTGACAGGGTAAAAAGGGTGTTGTTTTACACTACAGTTGAGAAATTTGAACCAAAGTATGTTATAGACTTTTCATTTATACCCTCAAGAATCATATCAACTTGTGGAAAATGGGCATCTGATGACCCTTAAGTTAAGCAAACAGGAAATCATCACATTAAGAACAGCTCGTTTCACATCAAGGATGTTTGACTTTCTTAACTTCAGCCCTTCCAGTCAGCTCTGTTATGTGTACACTGGGCCAATAACAATTCAACCGTGCGGTGGTTCACCTGGAACAGCATTCCATGCTTAAATTCACATTCCCCTGACTAGGCAGAGTGAGAATTCTGTACTCTGCATGGCTAACCTCACTGCTCTTTTGTTCTTTATGGCAGCAATGGTGCCTGGCCTTTTGGATTGGCTGTTGTGTGCGTTTAGTGCTATTACATGAAAATGGTTGGAGTTATGTTTAGCGATAGGGTTAGGGAATGATTAGGTGTCTAACTCCAACCATTACCTGGATTAGAATTTGTTACACAGGGCCAAATGGGTGCCCTAAGCAGGATTGCAAAGTTGTGCCCCCCTCCCTCAAATATTATGGAAGTAAAAAAAAAAAACCTACTATAGGGGTCAAAACAGAACTTTAATAAAATATAAAAGTAAATAAATAAACTTAATTATTTACAAAGTACAACTGTAGCTCAGTTACCTATGACTATGACTTTAATAAACAGTTGTCTGATTGATTTTATAGTCTCAAGCATTCAAGAAATCACGCAAAAGAAAATTAAGCAGTTTTATACGATAAAATCATGGTTCATTTTTGTAAGGGTTTTGATGTCCACGTTTTGTTGTTGTTGTTGAAGAAATTATAGAGGCTGTAGCATCTATAGCAAAAAAAGTTGCCAAAATTAAGTGGATATATGAATTAAACGTTTGGTCAAAATAGCCTATTAAACAAGGATTTGATCGTCCTGTAAGTGTAACAGCAGCAATTATCAGGCCTTTGGCTCCCTTTGCAGGCATTTGTAATAACATGTAATGTACATAAATTGTTTATTTTGTATTAGCCTACATTATGCATTTTAACAGTGTTATTCGATGAAATCATATAATGATTAATTAAGCAATCATTATTGCCTCATTGTTTTTACATAATGCATTTTAAGTCATTTTAAAGGCTGTTGTTGGCTTAGGTCTGATTCACAACCACAAAAATTATTATCTTAATACGTCTTTGTAAATTATTATTTGAAGTAAAAAGACAATGGTTAATTTGCTGTTACCATGGCTACAAGAACCATGATTTTTTATTTTATTTGTGGTAAAACCATGGCTACTTTTCATAAGGGAACATAGAAAGTCAGAGAGAATATTATATGCGTTGTTGGGGGTTAAATTATTACCGACATTAAAACACGTTATTAACGTCAACAGCCAAAAATGTTTTACAGGATTATGAAGTGATGAATGGGCTTCGTTTTCACCTTTTTTTTTTTTTCTTTTCTCGGTGCCGGATTGCTGATGTCTTTTCACAGGCATAGTTGTCTATCAATTATGATCATTTGCATTCAGCTGCAAATATGAGGTGCGAGCGGTTGCGGTCGCAGATGCGGGAATGTTCAAGTGGGTTTTTTTTTTTTTTTGAGCAAATGGTATGTGCCCCCCTGGGAGTTGGTGCCCTACGCAAACTGCGTACTCTGCATAAAGGGAGCGGCGGTACTGTTGTTACATTTATATAGCACTTTTCTGGGTTTATATAGAAAAGGGGAAATTCCTCAACCACCACCAATGTGCAACATCCACCTGGATGATGCGACGGCAGCCATATTGCGCCAGAACACGCACAACACACCAGCCAGTGATGAAGTCAATCAGTATAGCCAGCTATCTACTAGAAACTGGCTGCAAATTGAAACCAAGATCTCACTAGATGACACAGCAGGCTGCGTGTTTTACTAAATGAAAAAAAAAAAAGCTAAAAAAGTGAAAATTTAATCCGATGTCCCTTTTAAATTTAGAAATAAATGACTAGCTGAACCAAAATTGATCTGGTTTTCTAACATGAAATAATACCTTAATATATGAAAATATTATAATATGGAATTTAAAAATTTAAATTATATAGTTCACCAAAAAAAAAACTATTCCCAGTCGTTGTACAAAGCACCAGTGAAGACGTAACTCTAATTCCATTTCTCACATTTTAATTAAAATTTTACTATCATTATTTCTTTCAGACACTTTTCCAAAGTTTATTTCTTTTCCTTGGGAGAAAACAGTGTTTAAATTTATCGAAAAGATGTTAATTATTCACCACAATAGAACAGCTTCTGCACTAAAACATAAAAGCCCCAATGCTTCAAGTCACAAATCCACCATGAGACATGCAGTAATAATGTTTTGAGCTCTGAGGCAATTTATAATTGAGGAGCACAACCAGATGTTTATCTCCCTCTTTTGTGCTTAATGAAGCAAAGCCCACACAATTCACTCTCTTCACCACTGCTGGTTTCAGCTACTTAATCAAGAAGGCCAGAAGTGAAACTCATCACACCACCATGAGTTTATGTCCTCAGTTATTAAATGTCGACTGCAAGATAAGGTAAAAGGTGACGGGTCATCTTCCCGCTGGTATCTGGGATAGCCCATAAAAATGCAGTCCACACTGTAAAAAAAAAAAGTTGAGACAACTTAAAATTTTAAGGCAACCAGCTTCAGCAGATTTTTCAATCAGTTTTCTCAACTTGTTGTTTTAAGTTTATACAACTAAAAGTTGAGAATCTCCTACAAAAATAAGTTGAGAAAACTCAAAAATCTGCTAAAGCTGGTTGCCTTAAATTTTTAAGTTGGCCCAATTTATTTTTTTTTTTTTTGCATAGAAGTGCTATGACCACTCATTTAGACCAGTGAGTCTCATATAAAGTGGTAAGGCATACTATTTATTTTGTGTCCATAGTGCTCTAAAGACAGAGAGTGCTCTGAGACAGACAGACACACACACACACACACACACACTTGTTTAGAAATAGCATAAAACCCACTCAGATGAAGCTCAGCAGCATGAAGAATGCAGAGCAGGTTTATCATGAAGTCAGCAGATGTTTTATGGTGTAAAATAACATGCTGATGCTACTTCCTTTGAAAAGGTGTGACCACAACGGGGCTTTAAGACATACTAAAATAAACCAAGTGATAGTTCACCCAAAAATAACTGTTCTGTCATCATTAACTCACTCTCATGTCATCTCATGTCAACTTCTTCTAAGGAAATATTGATAACCAAATAGGTTTGGTTACCATTGACTTCCACTGAAAGTACACACACTTAAAATACCATCATGTTCCACAGAGGAAAAAAGTCATAAAGGTTTTAATGACATGGCAGTGAGTAAACAATGACAGTGTTTTGATTGAACTGTCCAATCAAGTCCATAAGAAAATGGGATCAATGATCGTGAAATCATTAGTAAATGCATCAAACTAGCTTTCATGGCATTAAGCACTGCAGTAATTGACAGTAACGCATTTAACTGGATCCCTGGGGAAACAATGCTACAGGGCTAAGTCAAATGGATTATCAATTACTTTTTCCTATTGAATTAATTTAATTCAATTTTATTTTAATGATGCACCTGGTAGTATTATTTTAAAAAAGCACAGTTTAAAACTTTTTTTAGAAAACAAAAATACTGAGTGTACCTTTAAGAAACCTGAGGAAAACCCTACTATGCCTTTGTTCATCCTACTCTCCCCAAATGCTCCAGGAATGAAGATAATAGTAATATCAGGTGTCTCCATTCTGAATGAATGAGTAACTCTGCATTACTTTATATGGGAAAAACAAGGCGTGCAACAACAGCCTCGGCTACTCCTGCTGGTAAGGCAGATTATCCAAGCACTCCAATTATCTTTCATTATTCCTCTCCGGTGCCTCTGCTAAAACCCAATCGCCTCTCATTTCAATTTACTTTCAGCAACATACAATGGGAACAGGCAAGCACGATGTTGTGTTGAAGAGAGATATTTGAGGTGTGTATTGGATCATCAACAGAAATGTCCAGGGAAATCTTTTCAGTTCCTGCTGTGTCATTAATTCACATGACCTAAACACAGACTCTATTATAGCATGGGGTTCCCATGATCTCTCTTGAGGTCAGTGCAGATTAAAGCAAAGCATCTGTTGTCTTATTCCCTTCTCAATTCCTCCTCTTTAATCAAGTAGGTGGCGAGTTCAAATATTAGAAGTTGAGTGAGATTCAGCATTGAATGAACTGGAACAGGTCTTGTACCAAGAGAGTGTTGAACACAGAGCTGATAACATTCATTATTTAAAGGGATAGTTCACCCAAAACATGAAAATGTGTGTGTGTGTGTGTGTGTGTGTGTGTGTGTATGTGTATGTGTATGTGTATGTGTGTGTGTGTGTGTGTGTGTGTGTGTGTGTGTGTATGTGTATGTGTGTGTGTGTGTGTGTGTGTGTGTGTGTGTGTGTGTGTGTGTGTGTGTGTGTTTTCAATGAGGTTTAGTGTTGTTTTACGTTCTGTAAACTTATATAATATGGACAAATTTCTTAAAAATATATTTTCTATTCCAAAGAAGAAATAAAATCATACAGGTTTGGAACGACACAAAGGTGAGTAAAATGTTGTTGTTGTTTTTTTATTTTTGATTGAATTATCCATTTAAGTCATACATATTTCATATGCTTTCCCACCAGAGCTTCTAATAATTGTTTTGAGCAGAAGGATTTACTTCAGTGCCTGTAAATCTGCACTAAAGCAGATTACACAGAGGTGTCCTTCACTGATGAAGTCTGGTCTGAGAACAGTCTTAAAGGGATAGTTCACCCAAAAATGAAAATTTGAGGTGTATCTGCTTACCCCCAGGGCATCCAAGATGTAGGTGACTTTGTTTCTTCAGGCTTTGAGAGTCAAAAAAAAAACATGCACAGACAAAACCAAATTAAACCCTGTGGCTCATGATGCCGCAATGTTTAATTTGGTTTTGTCTGTGTATGTTTTGTTTTTTTACTCTCAAACCCGTGGGTCCCATTGACTGCCATTATATGACTGACAGACTGCAATGGTTTAAGTTAAAAATCTTTCTTTGTGTTCTATTGAAGAAACAAAGTCAGCTACATCTTCTATGCCCTGGGGGTAAGCAGATAATCATCAAATTTTCATTTTTGGGTGAACTAGCCCTTTAAGGTTATGAAGGATGAGGAATGGTTTGGATAGTGGTAGCTGACTCTTCGGAAGAAAATCCAGACCTCCACTCCGACTCTCTTATACCGCTTTTGTCCTGAACCCCCCTGAGGCTGCGCTTGTGCAAAGCTGACTAGATATTGCGGGTCCCACCCTGTCACACGAAGCCCAAACAATCAAGCATGTACTGTTCAATTTGTGTGGCTGTGTATTGTGCAGGCCAGGTCATCACCATGGTTACTTCACACTCCATGTCACTCTTATTAAAGCAGTCATCATTCAATTGTTACCACCCTGACCCGGCTGTATGCCTCAAATTGGCACAACTGGGGGTCTGAAAATGTAGACCAATGTGCATTAAAAAATTAGCTTTGGTTTATTAGGAAGGGGATGGCCTTTGCTGTGTCAAAATATACAATAGCAAAATAATCACACTGTTTCCATGTCAATTTAAATAATGAATAAATGTATGTTTATAAAGCAAACAAACAAACAAACAATACAAAAAATACATTTAATTAATTTGTTTTGTAAATGTACTAATGATGCCTCTTGGCAAACAACAGTGAAAATACCTCACACAAGCATTATTTTCTTTGTAAAACATGAGCTTCACTAACAGGACATGATCCTGGAGCAACATCCCCATCAACCAATCATCCCATTCCTAACCCTAAAACCAAATGGCAATGATTGGTTTTTAACAACAAAGGATGCAGCTCCAGAAACATTACTGGTTAGCTCCAGAAGATCCATGAATCCTAAACCGCTTTTGTTTATGCAACTCAATAAACGCTGGATGAAAGGCACGTGCTCGTGAAAATACAGCAAAGCTCGTATTGACGCACGAGGAGGGATAGGCGATGAGAAGCACAAGATTTAATGTGCAATAACGACAAGGAAACGTACGTTAACCCGCAATGAAATGTGTTATCCTTCCTCTTTCAGTTGTACTATATGTCACAGCACCACATGAAAATTAGAGGATACAAGCTATTTAATAATTTGAACTATTTTAAAATCACACTGGTTATATGAACACAATAATTTTCTATAGTTTAATTGAGGATTTAGCTTGAAATCACATGGTTTGTGGTGTTGGAAATAGGCTGCGCTCAGCCCAATGGATTCAACAAGACAAAGAGCATCAGTGTCTGCTGTAGTAATGTTTGAAGCAGTGTTCATGGAGAAAAATACATGAAAGCCAACACGATCATTGGACTAAGCAGTTCTGCATTGAAACACAGGATAAAGACACAATGAGACCTGCTGCTGCTGACGGACAGGACAGAACACCATTTCATTCATAATGTTGTACAACTTAACTGTCAAAGACATAAGCGATTACAGCAGCAGATGAAAGCATATTCTCATACCTCCTCGATATTATTGGCGGAATTTCGGCAACTTGTCATTTTGGTGTAGAAGGAAGAGGTGGTGGGAGAGCTATAGTCCTCCAAAGTCTCCGCGATAAACTCGTCCACTGATATGAACTCAGGCATTTTGGAGGAAAATTAAGAAAATGCTAATTATAAAAGAAATGTTTCACAGCAAGCCCATTAAAAATGATAATATTGTCGGTGAGGAAGTTGGTGTCAAGCTGTTTGAAAAGTCACCACAGCAGCAAAGTAAAGTGCAGCAGTGTTATGTTTGGCTATAGTGGCTAAAGCGCATAAAGAGGAAACAGGACGGTTTTAGTGTCAGTCTAGCGATAGTACGCATGCGCAGTTGGTCAATGGTCTCGTCAAAGAAAGCACATCAATGGCTGGGGTGGTTAATACTAGTGAAACTATTCTAAGCGTCTACTTTGGTCAGTATATTACCCGGTAGTGGAGATGGCGTTTTCAAGTGCAATTTGAAAAAGAATAATAGCCTAATACCATCAGGGGCCAGTTGCATAAACATGGCCACTATGTTAGGACTGTCTTAAGAAGTAGTTTGATCAACTAGCAGTGTAGTAATCAGTCTACTTTTAGATTCAAATTAGATCTACCGTTTTATGTAACTGACTTATATGACTAACTTTTAAGACTAGTCTATAGAAATGCAACTGACACCAGATTTTATCTATGATATTAAGATATTATAGGCTATCATTAGATATATTTCTCTGATGTATTAAAAGTGTGCTTTATTGGGGCTATTTTCTAAATGTTATCATTCACCTGACCTGTGTATAGCCTATATATATATATATATATATATATATATATAAACATAGTATTACTGTATTAACGATTTACCCTGCGTCCTAATGTGCATACTATCCACTCTATCTGCCCTAAATAGTATTGAAAAATACTAAAATCACAAAATTTAGTATGGATTGTATGCACATTGGGATGCAGGCTTAGTTACAGTGGGAATTTTGATTCATCCAAAGAATCAAATCTTTTGAATCCGTTTGTTTACTGATTTATTATGTGACTCTTTTTTTGCAGGTTACACTACGCCAGTAGGTGGCGACTATGGCAAGCCGTTTTGACTTTTATTCCTTCTCAGGATATGAATTCTTGATATCAGGAATTAGATTTCTACTAGTAACAATGGCTATTTTTGATATCGGCAATTACATTTCCACTAGTAACAATGTTAATTCTTGATATCAACAATTCAGTTTTCACCAGTTAAAATGCTAATTCTTGATATCACTAATTAAATTTCAACTAGTAAAAACTATAATTCTTGATATCTGTAATTGTATTTTCACTAGTTAAATGACACCATAGACTGCCATTCAAAATCAATTGTTGATATCAAGAATTAATTTCTTACTAGTTCAAATTCCAATTTCACATATCAGAAATACAATTCTTACTAGTAAAACTGTCTATTCTTGATATCAACTATTTAATTCTTGTTATCAACAATTGATTTTGAATGGCAGTCTATGGTGACATTTAACTAGTTAAAATACAATTACAGATATCAACAATTTAATTCTTGATATCAAGAATTAGCATTTTAACTGGTGAAAACTGAATTGTTGATATCAAAGATGAACATTGTTACTAGTGGAAATGCAATTGCTGATATCAAAAATAGCCATTGTTACTAGTAGAAATCTAATTCCTGATATCAAGAATTAGCATTTTAACTATTGAATTGTTGAAATCAAGAATTCATATCCTGTGAAGGAATAGTGAAACACTAAATCGTTTAACTGGTTCGTTGCAAACTATTTGTGCACGTCCCAAATCTTTGTTCAAAATGTGATGCCCCGGTTTGTTTATCCACAGGCTTGTGTCGTTCAGATTTAAAACCCCATCGACTTCAGTGAAGGACGTATTCATTCAGCAGGTTCTTCAGGAATCAGTTCATTCAGGTAAATGATTCATTCAAAATTCAGATTTATTGACGAACAAAACGCCACAAATATTTAAGAGAGAACATCAGAAAACTAAAAACTTTTCCAAGAGGGGGACTATAGCCACACATTGCCTGCCTTTTGATTTGAGAGTGTAGAAAAGAGCACAATATAACGCATCATTAATAAAAAGCCTGGAAGTCACCTATCCCAGCTGTCACCTCTGATTAGAGTTTCACTCAATCAGCCGCAGGCTCCCTTCTACCCAAGACAGCCCAAACGGCCCTGCAGAAAGCCATGTGACCCCTGCTGCACATTCCCAAGCTGTTCATTCATAACTCATATTGTAGTGGCTGGATGCCTAAAGCCCATGCACTGTAAAAATATATAGACCTACTTTCAGATGACTACACTGAAAACATAAAAAAGTTAAATATTGCAAAATATTGTATTAATTCGTAAATGTATTCACTCCTAAAAGTTGTTGTGGTTGATGGAAGCTGATAAAATGAAAGTGACAATCCAATTTAAACTGAGATGAAAATAAAATAGATCTCCTGCGCATCATGGTGATGGTATGTAGATGAATACCATATCCAGGTACTATGGTATTCACACAATATTTTAGAGAATACCTGAAGCATCACATCTTTTTTGTGACATTCTGTCCGTAACACTGAGGAGTGATGATGTATAGATCGCACTGCTCAGTTCAGGAGCATAACCATGGAAACTGTGGTTATTATTAAGTGATCATTTGCGTGTCCATTAGCTGCTGGTTTTTAGCTTCACTGGTAGATTCTATATAATTACCCATCTCTATGTCACAGGAAATTATCTCACATGAATGGGTTTAGATCATGTACTCTGAGATCAGCCCAGAATGAGAGTGCTGAAACATAATTTACTATCACTAAGGTCACGTTTTATATTATTGCTCTGCATGAAAAAAAGTCTCTTTTCTAAAGATGCACGAAGCATTTTCCTGAATGTAATATACACAATTTTTTTTTATGGATGTTGGTTTATATTTGTCATATCATCAAGCACACTGAGCAGCATTGTCACTGAAGCTGTAGCATATACTGTGACCAGGCTGGAGCTCATTTCATTTATCAAATTTACTGTTGTGTATCTCTGTAGAATAGGCTTCTGTCATGAACCTCAAATTGCTGAAATAAAACCCTAAACTCGAAAAAAGACAAGTGAAGTTCAGACAGTCTAGACATGAATGAAAGATTTTTGTTCTGAATGAAGGCAATGCTTTTGATGTATATGCTTTCCATAGCATTTCACTTTATTGACAAAACAGTCCTAGAATACATATAAAATAAAATAAAAAAAATTATATATTTAAAAGCAACAGCATGATTGGAAATTAAAATTCTTAAAACTTTTTTTAAGCATTTTTAAAACTCACCAAGGCTTCATTTATTTGATTAAAATTATACATTTCTTTAAAACTTTTGAACATCAGTGTGCATGGAATCATAAAGCATTAAACTGCACTGAATTTATTAAAAGGCGCAGTAAGCGATTTCTGAGAAACACTGTTGAAAGTGGATCAGACTGAGCACCAAAACACACTTAGCCAATGACCAGTAAGTGGCGTGTCCACTAATGATGGGGGAGGGTGGCTATTGCATTGCCTATTTGTGAATTTGGGGGTGGACCTATCAAGATAGTTTGTTTGTTTTGGTCATTTTAAATATCAACAGTTATAGTCAGAAATGGCTTACTGCAACTTTAACAGGCAGTTGTTTGTATTGTTAAAAGTCTGATTTTAGTTATTATTGCTTTTGTCTTTCCTATTAAAAGTAAATAATGGCTATGTACACGTGTATAATTATTTCCCCAGTTGATCAGTAAATTTCTTTGTTTATGTGCATTTCCACCTTCTCATCCATTGACAATAAGCTGGCTGATGTGTGTAGGCAGGGTGTAGAGGATGAGGAAGAGGAAGACCCCAAGAATAACCAAAATGATCAAAGCAATGATGTACTTCTTGTACTTCTTCCAGATAAAGAACACAAAGGTTTTCAAGGGGTTCACAAACCAGTTGAAGGATGTCTTGGGGCGGCTTAAGGGAACAAAAACATATTTATGTAGCACTTTTTAGTAAGTACACAATAAAGATGAAAACTGATATGAATATCTATATATGCACAGATAGTGTGTTTTAGCCTCTTACTTTGGTTTGTCCAGAGGTTCGGGTTCTTTGCGTGCTTTTCCCACAGGGTTCTTCTCGGCATCTTCAGCTATCACTAGTTGGAACTCTGCCTCTACTTTACCCTGCAAACCACATTAATGAATGAAGAGTTTGAGTCTACCTTTACAAAGTAAACAAGTGTGTCACCACTTTGATTTTACTCTTTATTGGTGCACTGACAAAGTGCTTGTACCATTAGAAGGAAAGTGTTCCCACTGTTGTCCACAAACTGCAGATCTTCTGGTTTCATTTGGCTACGCTTGCTCGACTTCTTTTTCTTCTTCTTCTTGTTTTTCTTCTCTTGTTCTGCCTCCCTCTCCTCTCTCTCGATGTCCTCTTGGCTCTTTAGTTTGATGAGCGGCCACCAGCCCTTCATCCTCTTGCTGCGGAAGATGGAGAAGCGAGGGCCAGCCTTGTCTTTGGCCATCTTGACGCTGCATTGCTCGGATGATTTTGATGCACGGACCATATCGCTGAGACGCAACTCTATGGATCCTGGAAAGGAAGTTATGTTTTTACTGACTAACTAGAAAATTTCATACATGAAACCTTGACTAGTATCTACAACCACTGACCCAAGAAGTCATTGGAACCGATGCGGTCATAATCCCAGACCTGCAGCACCAGAACAGCCGGTTGGCGGAATTCAGTCTCCTCAAGGGCAAAGAGGGACTCCTTCTTCTTGTAGATGATCTCCTTCTCAGTAGGAAGATAGTCAAAGTGGAAGACAAAGCGCCAATTGAAGTTGCCTTCACCAGTGAGGGAATTAAAATGCACATCCGTCTCCTGTTTCTCATCTTCCAGACCTTTAATCCAGCTGTTGAATGTAAAAATTATATTTTTTATTATATTTTTTTAATGATTTTTAATAAGTCCATTATGCTCACTAAGGCTGTATTTATTTATAAAATAAATTAGTGCTGTCAAATTAATCACATCCAAAATAAAACTTTTTGTTTACATAATATGTGTGTGTACTGTGTATATTTATTATGCATGTATAAATATACACACACACAGTATATATTTTGAAAATATTTACATGTATTTATACACTCACCGGCCACTTTATTAGGTACACCTGTTCAATTGCTTGGTAACACAAATTGCTATTCAGCCAATCACATGGCAGCAACTCAGTGCATTTAGGCATCTAGATGTGGTGAAGAAGACTTGCTGAAGTTCAAACCGAGCATCAGAATGGGGAAGAAAGGGGATTTAAGTGACTTTGAATGTGGAATGGTTGTTGGTGCCAGACGGGCTGGTCTGAGTATTTCAAAAACTGCTGATCTACTGGGAGTTTCATGCACAACCATCTCTAGGATTTACAGAGAATGGTCCGAAAAAGAGAAAATATCCAGTGAGCGGCAGTTGAGCGGACGAAAATGCCTTGTTGATGTCAGAGGAGAATGGGCAGACTGATTAGAGATGATAGAAAGGCAACAGTAACTCAGATAACCACTCGTTACAACCAAGGTATGCAGAATACCATCTCTGAACGCACAACACATCGAACCCTGAAGCAGATGGGCTACAGCAGACCACACCGGGTGCTCCTCCTGTCAGCTAAGAACAGGAAACGGAGGCTACAATTCGCACAGGATCACCAAAATTGGACAATAGAAGATTGGAAAAACGTTGCCTGGTCTGATGAGTCTCGATTTCTGTTGCGACATTCAGATGGTAGGGTCAGAATTTGGTGTAAAGAACATGAAAGCATGGATCCATCCTGCCTTGTCTCAACGGTTCAGGCTGGTGGTGGTGGTGTAATGGTGTGGGGGGATATTTTCTTGGCACACTTTGTGCCCCTTAGTACCAATTGAGCATCGTTTAAACACCACAGCCAACCTGAGGATTGTTGCTGACCATGTCCATCCCTTTATGACTATCTTCTGATGGCTACTTCCAGCAGGATAATGCACCATGTCACAAAGCTCAAATCATCTCGGACTGGTTTCTTGAACATGACAATGAGTTCACTTACTCAAATGGCCTCCACAGTCACCAGATCTCAATCCAATAGAGCACCTTTGGGATGTGGTGGAACGAGAGATTCACATCATGGATGTGCAGCCGACAAATCTGCAGCAACTGCGTGATGCTATCATGTCAATATGGACCAAAATCTCTGAGGAATGTTTCCAACACCTTGTTGAATCTATGCCACGAAGAATTAAGGCACTTCTGAAGGCAAAAGGGGGTCCAAACTGGTACTAGCAAGGTGTATCTAATAAAGTGGCCGGTGAGTGTATGTACATATTTATATTCATATAATTTATATTAGATATAAATATATTTAATATATAAACATAACATATTTTTCTTAAATATATACATGCATGTGTGTGTATTTCTATATACATAATAAATATACACAGTACACACACATACTGTATATAAGCAAAAACTTATTTTGGATGCAATTAATCGTGATAGCATCCAAAATCCAAACTTAGTTTTTTATGGAATATTGCTATTCAGTTTATTACGGAACAGAGAACTGTAAAGTGGCATCAAAGAAACTTTAGATTTTCTGGGCTATTTCATTTCTTGTGTATTCTGACCCTTTAACATAGATGTCACTTGATGGCTCTCCAGTGAAAGGATTGACATCATCCAGTACGACATCATCAGTATTCCAGATGATCACACGCAGCTCATAACTAGAAACACAGGGATAAATATTCTCTCATTACACAAATATTGCACATAAGCTAATTATTATTCTTTTTGGTGACACTTTGCTCTTGGAACATAGATTGCTTGAGCATAATGAATGTGTGATGTCCTGATTACCTCTCTGGAAGTCTAGGTTTGATATTAACAGGTGGTGGTGGAGGTACATCCACAGGAAACATGTCAATCCACATGTGAACATAACCCTGCCATGTCAAAGACATAAGAGATTACGTTAAGAGATATGATTATGTACAGTGGTGCGTTTCAATATGCATTTGCACTATGCCGTTATTAGTATAAATAGTGTGACTAGTGTGCTCACACTGAAAATTCCAAAAAAAAAAGAAAAGGTGTACTTCAAATGCCCAGACGATGCACTCAATTAACCGAAAAACGAAGTAAACTGTCAGAGCTTTAATAACGTTCTATAATGAGAGGGTATGCTGGATGACAAAATAACCTTATATAATTCATACATAAATTGACTGTGTACATAATGCATTGAATAAGTGTACAGTGTGTCATTTGGGACGCAACTTAAGTGATGATTTGATTCAAGCTAACTGGTCTTGACTAAGACTGCTAACCAGTCATTGTGTGTGCGATGGAGTCTGACCTGAGGGAGGCCTGGCTTTTCGGCGTTAAGCAGTGAGCGGACCTCCACATGCTCAGGAACCAGAGGACATGCTCCCTCACAGAACTCTCTCATCTCCCTCCAGCGCTGTAGGACACTCAGAGCTTTATGCTCATCCAGCTCTGCATAGTCTTCCTCAGTCTTCTTATTCTTCTTCAACAACTCTGCAGGATCCAAGTCTCATATTCATTTATGTATATATATATTGCTTGCATTTTGACAAAGGCAAATGTTGGAGTTCAGTGCCATAAAACAATAAAAAGATGTGGATATTTTTTGTATCTCTGTTTTATGCCATTTTTTCATTGAAGAAACAGAACACAAAATGACTGTTTGTATTACATGAAGGTGCTTTATAGCCTTTATTTTATTTTAATAAACTTGTATTTCCACCTTCTGGAAAGGCCTCATTGGGAACTTTGAAGATCTTGTTGAGAACTTTAATTTCAGACTCTCGGTACTCTGGAGATGGAATCCCATTTTTGCGGCAGAGCTCCAATAATATCGCAGTGGGTTTCTTGGCATCTCTCCATTTATTATAGCCATCCCTGAAATCACAAGATATCCTAATCTGATTTAACCTGTAGAGAATCAAATGAAAATCAGGCCACAAAACTGCTTGATTTATCTCAGTCTCTTAAACGTTGCAGCTGCAAACAATCTTCTGGGAGCTCTTCCAATATGAGCTTAAAGCAGTCAGTGAGCTTTGAGAAATTCTGATGACAACGACAGTAGTGGTCATGACAAAGATAATAATATCATTATAATAACTATCACCACCATCATCACAGGCTAAAATCATTACCCACTTATCATAATGAAGAGCCAGGCCACACCCGGCACGATGGCGGCTGTAGAAACGGTTCTCCAGGTCCACGCGGGTCTCTCCAATCAGGTCATCAGAACCAATAAGGTCATGGTCAAACACATACAGAGTGAGCTCTGTCTCCAGGGGGAAGGACACGGTCAATTCAAACACTCTGTGGGGAGACAAGTGCTCAGGATATCAAATCAGTAACCAAACCTGAGAATAATGATATCACAGATTTAGCCTTTTTAGCTCAAATCACGGTGTTTTCAAGTTATAACTATAGCTGTAGTTCAGGCTGTCAATGTGCATGTGACTTCTAGAGTTAAAAACATTGCACATGAAAAGCCTCTATGAAATTTTTATTTAATCTTTCATTCTTACAGCCACCATACTGAACGTTGTGAACATTCATTCATTTTGTGAGCAGACGGCACTTACTCTCCAAACACTGGGTTCAGTTGTTTGGGAATGTAGCGCTCTTTGCTGTCCATTTGCTGCTGGCCAACTCTTACCACCACATAGGGGTCTGCCTTTCCATTCGGATCTGTGGGTGCCAGATTGGTTGCCTTGGGGGTTCAAAGGAAAAAAAAAGCATAAACAGTTCACATTCAGATTCAATGCACAGAAAATATAAGGGGAAATTTTCGAAAACTGTACCATTGTGAGTCAAGCAATGCACCCTTCAATGTGACATGCTCCCTTTAAAATCATTGAACATTTTTCAAATTCATGTATATATGCAGGACTATACAGGATGAAACAAAAATTAAAAAATGTAAAGTTTCTATGTAACAACAGACATTTTCTTCTGTATTGAGGTGTACATCAGAGTGAAATGGATTATCATAAAAGAAAAATGTAGAGGGGGGACTTGTTTTTATGCATTGGTTGTTGACTGGATGAAGGCTGAATGCAAAATTGCAGTCAGTTCTAAGAAACGAGAAGAGTTTAGGCAGACTAAATGATTGGAGAAGTCTGGCATACATTACCAGAGAGAAGTCTAATGCTTCACCAAAAAATTAAGATGTTTTGATTTAAAGAGAGAGAGAGAGAGAGAGAGAGAGAGAGAAACAAGCATTGATGAATCATTCACAACAAGATCAATAACATGCATTTAGAATATAGATTTCATACCCATTTCATACCAACTTAAAAGAAATGACGACATATAAAATATAAAACTTTGCCTCATTCATATAAACTGTCTAAAATGTTCATGCCCACTCTGTCAACTAACTGTGCAGAATTTGTAAATTAATTTTTTTGGGGTTTTTTTATTTTAAAAAAGGAATTTGTTTTGAACAACTGATACCTACTTTTACTACATATACCCTCACAAGGACTTTGATGGCTGCATTTTTGGGAATCCCATTAGTGATCTGACAGTCTGCATCCTCGTCTTCGGGAGCGATGGGGTATATCAGAAACGATCCCTGCAATGAAGCACAGCTCTGCTTTAACCTCTAATCCTTGCCAATTTTCATGCATGCTATCACACTGTTGATCCAGCGCATGAGAGCTTGCCAAAACGCACATCTCACCTTATATTTACCCATATATCTCGTACTTTCATCTTCCTCTTCATCTTCCAGGCTGGATTTGCCTTTGTAGACAGGAAATATGTGCAACCAGTCCATGAACTGACTGTATTCATTTTCAAGTTCAGACTTGTAAAGCTGGGGAATGCAATAAAAAAGTGGGAACAAAGAAAAAGGACAGAAAATGTAAATTGAAAATAGTTTTAGATGGCTGAAGAGCAGATATATAACACTGTAAACACTGTATTGAATAAAATAAAAGGACTGCAGTTTGAAGAACATGTCAAACCTGTAAGGTGGCCATTTTCTTCCTCTTTGGAGCAGGCGGCTCTATTTCAATCACAGCCTCATCATCCTCTGCCTCTAGTGCTGACATGCTCAATGGTGCTCCATCTGCAGAATGTGACATTACTATGATACTTTGAAATACATTCAGTACTAAGCATCCTAAAGCAGAGGATGTGGCCACACTAAAAATGTGTGAATGTCATCACACAAAAAGTTCACACCAAGTGACATCCACAAACAAATTACGCTAGACCTTTTCTCAGAAGTAATTTCACTTTCAATCAGCCCATAGCTGATTTTTAGTGCATGCATTAAGTAATTTACCTTCAGATTCACACGTTTCCTAAGCAAAGGATGTGGCCACTTAGGTTACACTAAAAATCTCTGAATGTCATCCCACAAAAAGTTCACACCAAGTGGTATCCCCAAACAAATTACATTAGACCTTTTCTCAGAAGTAATTTCCCTTTCAATCCACCCATAATTGATTTTAGTGCATTTTTGGAGTAATTCACAAAGCAGACTAACCACAAGTTCATGTCTTGTTCAACTACATTTGGTATTTTGTTATGTAATGCATTTGATAATCAATTTGCGCCCAAATATGTTTTAGGCCTCTGTCCAACTGGTTTCATTCAGATGTCTGAATTTGCTGTTGTTACGCTATTCCAAATTCAGACGCTAATATATTTAGTGATACAAGTGATGTAAGTCTTTATGAATGAGTCATTGATTTATTCACTCAACTGATTTGTTCAAAACCGCTGATTCATTTATAAGAGTAACAATTAAACCCTGCTTGAGCTCATAGTACCTCCATCTTGTCCATCTTCCAAGTCATCCTCTTTGTCCTCCTGAAGAAGAGATGGAAACAAGTAATTTACATGTTGAGAAAATCCACAAGACACGTAGTTTATATAATCTTTTATCAAAAAAAAAAAAATGTATCACCTGTTTTTCGAGTTCAGCCAGTGATGCATAATATTTAGACCACCAATCAAGCTCCTCCTTTTCTGGTGGCTCCTCCTCTAACTCCTCCTCTTTTTTAATCACCTTTTTGATTGGAGACTGAAAATGCAGTTTTCCACAATACATTAAATTTAAAGCTAAAACTCATTTACTCGGCCTTGTTTCACTCCTAACATTTAATTTGTGAACAGGCCTTTACAAGACCATGCCAAACACACACTCATGATTGAAAGCATCCCATTTGGATATCAGCAGGGGTCTTGGCTATGCAGTGGCTGCCCAATTAATCAGAGTGATCTAACAGCAGGAGCTCAAACTGACACAGGAACACACTTCGCTGCACTCAACAAACCAGTAGATTCACATCATAATCAACAGGTTAATGGGTGCAAAGGGCTTCACATTTAATAACTGCAGGCTGTGGACGGTTAAAACATGTGCGCTAAGTACTCATTAGGAGCTATGTCATACATCCCAAAGCCGCCAACTTATGTAATTTCACCCAGACTGGATACCCCATGACCACATGGCAGCTGTCTGAATAAAAGTGTTTGCAAAACGGAAAAGTGGTGGAAGATGGCAGATACAATTTTGAACTGTTTCACACATATGGTGAGTAGCAATCTGAGGAAAATTAAAGAATGTTTTCGTTCTAATGGACTGAAAAAAAGACAGTGGAACTTACCATGACTAAGTTAAGTGGGTTAACAGGAATTTTGCTACGCTTCAGAGCAAGTCCACCCAAGTCCATGGTGATCACCGTGGTTAGAGGAGTGGTCTTCTGGGGAGGCTTCTTCTCTAAAATTGTGAGCGAATGTTTAGGATTTTTCTATGTGAAAATATATGAAAAACTATAGTCTATATTCTATATTAAAAACCAGTCAACAGTGACCATGTTTAGATGTGCAAAAATAGTGATATTTTTCAAAATGTGGTTATACTATATGATTATAATACTTTGTTTTTCAAAGAAAGTGTCTTATGCTCCCCAAGGCTGCATTTATTTGATCAAAATACAAACATTATTATTACTTATTATGAAATATTATTACAACTTTCATCTTATTTAGAGCATCCACTGTTCTGCTGGATATTCAGTGTTCTAACTCTACATCCACTGGATCAATCAGACTTAAAACAATACAAGAAATTAGCAAAAAGTGCTATAGGAATCTCATGAGCTCTCATTTTGCAATTTATTGGAAGTAATTGGGTGTGGGTGGTGATGGCGCAGTGGATAAGACACATGCCTTTGGTGTGAGAGACCCGGGTTCGAATCCACTGTGAGACACCAATGTGTCCCTGAGCAAGACACTTAACCCCTAGTTGCTCCAGAGGCATGCGACCTCTGACATATATAGCAATTGTAAGTCGCTTTGGATAAAAGCGTCAGCTAAATGAATAAATGATCTTCTAACTTAACCCTACTATAGATCCTAAATAAGAATAATGAGCATATAAGTGTGGCCAGTGTGTTTTTTCACTTCAGCAAAGTTTCATGCCATCCTAGTTTATAAAGAAAGAGAGTCTGGTGCACTTTTGAATGTAAATTATTTATGTAGATATATCAGAACAGCAGATGCTTTATTTTTTGGCCTTTAAACCACAAACATATGAGCTATAAAAGGTTCCATACCCTCAGGCTCCTCCTCCTCGTCTTTCCACTCCTCTTGATCCCTGGGACCAAACTGCACAAGGTTTTGGACCACGTGAGTTCCCACCAGGACCAGCCTCCCGAATGCCCTCTGCTCCATTATGAAGATAGTAAGAGGAGGATGCAGGTAGACGAGCTCTGGAAGTTCCTGAGGACACATAAACTGTTATGAGCTTTTGTGCAGTTATGAAAATAAAAGCAATTAGTAGACCATTAATATTAAATCATCCTCATCAAATATTTAATGCTTACTTTTTTTAAGTTTAATAGGATGTTACATATAGAATTATTGCTTTGATGTTAGCAAAAGTCACCATGCACCAAACAATCACAAATAAAAACCTACAACTAACAAAGACTTCATAGTGTGTAATAAATCATTCTGAGCAAAACATCTCACCAGTACTGCTTTTAGTAATTCTGAAACAGGATATGTGATCAATGCTTGTATAGCAAGCATGCTCTCAACACAGCTCTTGAGATAAGGTCTAATACTCTGAAAAGAGGGAGTCTTACAACATCAAAGTGTTTAACCACATCATTGAAGTTGGGATTCAGCTTGTAGCTCTGAATTTCCTCAGACTCGATCATGTGGCCCGCACACTCAATCCTCACTTGAGGTCGCTCCACTTCAAACAGGTTGACTCTTTTCAGGTCCCTCAGGCCCCAGTACAGCACCTGCCGTTTAAGGGTTTGAGTTCAAAACACTGTAGACAAGTACCAAACACTCTCTTGGGGGATGATTTATGAACACATCTGATAAATCAATTTGTTCTTTGGCACTGAAGACCTTTAAATAATGATGCTAAATAAAACTCTCTTTTATATGTTCAAGTTTGCACCTCTATTCTGTATTTCCTGAGCACAGGTCGAACTCCCTCAGGAATCATATAATAGCATTCTTCTTCCATGTACTGTGGTTCCTTGGGGTCAACATCCAGTGGCAGATCTGGCTGAGATGGATTCAGAGCACACAAACATGACATTTAAAAGGCATATTTTAAGACTTTCTGATATAGAGGTGGAGGATTGGCTACAAGTCATCTTTACCATCATTTAAAAGCAACACAACTGTTTTCAACATAAATAATAATAGGAAATGTCGTTTGAGCACCAAATCAGCATATCTGAATGATTTCTGAAAGATTCTGTGACTGCAAAATTCAGCTTTGCCATAATACACTGCATTTTAAAATATATTAAATTAGAGGATGTAAGTTTATAATATAATAACAATATTATTTCACAATATTACTGTTTTTACTGTATTTTTGATCATATAAATGCAGCCTTGGTGAACATAAAGAGACTACTTTCAAAAGCATTACATATTTTAATATATATCTTTCTATTCATTCAGGTGTATTAAGCTGCTCTCTAACAGACAAATGAATGCTTAGTCATGTCATGTCTATATGTGTGTTAAGCTAGACTCTTCTCGCTCTCTTTTGCAGTGAAATTAAAGAGAAAAACTGGAGTCCCACCTCTCCGAAGCTGGAGTAATCCAACTCGATGAGTTCAAGAGCTGCCAAAATTTCACCAGCTTTGTTCTTGCCTTTTGTGATCTCAAAAAACTGCAGCTGGGGTTTTTTATATGACTCTTCCACAAACTTCAACTCTGGCTTTGCAAATGCACGACCAAGGGCTTGTGGACTGCCCTGTTGTAACATTCAAATGCACCACAAATAAATTGCACTGTATAATAAACAATCATAAGTGTGACTTCTCGTATTCTAGTCTATATATGGATGTAATATGGTCTTATACAGAATATACGTAGACTTTCTAAACAGGAATAACCAATATATCTGACATCAACATTGTATGTGAAAACATGGTGCAGCTTTATTATTTATTTGATTTAAAAATGTATACTGTTAGAACCAAACCTATGCTTTTGTTCAAGCATGGTTTTTCAAGTGCCGCTTACTGCTGATTCACAGATTACAGCATTCCAAATCAGTTAACACATTAAAAACTATGACTCACTAGTTTGTTGTAATCATAGATGTTGATGATGACCACAGGAGGGTCTTCTCTGTACTCATCCTTACTGCCCTCCATCAGAACCTGATCATAGAGGAGTAACTCACACCACGTCGGGGACAGAGTTTCTTCCAACACCTACAAAGAATAGAATCTTTTAACAGTCTCTGAGACACAAAATTGCAATCAATAAAGGCTGAATGGCTCATTTCTATGCCCCTTCAGATCCCAGTTGGACTGAATGAACTTGTCATAAAGGGACAATAAATCTCATGTGAATTGAATAAAAGTTATTTTTTTTTAGTGCTTTTCCTATCCAATGCTTTTTATTGGAATCAGAGAAAAAAAAAAATAACTTAAGTGTTATATATATGAGACCCACCCGTGTGACCTGACACTGTGTGCTGAACACAACCTTGGTAAAGGGATCGGACAGTCCATTGTCATCGGCTGCAATAATGCCACGCGCTTGATAAATGTGAGCACGTAACTGGAAATAACGACTGTCTGGATAAAAGGACAAAAGGAGGGACTGTAATTTTCGTGAAATGTCATCCAAATTAAAACATATTGATTTTCAAAGACAAATTCTGATGAAATATCTGAGATGTTTGCATTAGCTATTTCTTAAAGTACCTTCCACCGCTAATTTGGTGGGAGGCATGTTACGGGGAATTGATGCACCAGAAGTCGCCTCTTCGTAAATGGGTCTGAACTCTGCTGGAAGGCTGGTGACACAGTTTTTTGCGTACTTTGTGATACCAAGCCACATATATACTTCCAGTTTGGCAAAAATTTCCCCCACTGGTCCTCCAGGGGTCTACAGAAAAAAAAGAATTAAAAAACAAAAATAAGCCACACATACAATACAAGTTCTGGACAAAAAGCCTAACCAACATCACAACTGTAGGGTTTTGGAGAAATATAATTTTTCGAGTATTGATAATTTTAGACTTTTTTTTCAAATTTGTGTATGGTACATACAATTTTAAATGGTTTGGCCCCTTCTATACTTTGTGATTTTGTGCATTTTCGCTCTACAGACTCTGCAAGATCTACTAGATTATCATCTACTAGTGATTGTGTTGTTCCTTTGGGTTAGCGTCTTTCTAAGTGAAAGCTATTACTCATTGGAACACCTTACCAGAAGACATAAGGATGTGCACATCTATTGAACTCTTTAAATTAAAACTAAAATCTTATGTAAAATCAACTCGACTCTGTAAACATTGAAATGGTTGTGGTTTAACGATGTTATTTTTATTGTTTTATTTTGGCTCTGATAGGATGTGCATGTACCATTTGTGTTTGCTGGTTTATGTTTTTATGTTAGTGATTACCTGCCAAGGGACCACTGATGAAAACTAGCCATTGGCTAAATTCGGTACAGTGCATGAAATGGAAACATTTATGTTAAAATTGTGCATGGTCCCTTTTCAAATAAATAAATACTATTTAATAATTTGGGGTCAGCAAGATATTTAATGCTTTTGAAAGAAGTCTCTTCAACCAAGGCTGCATTTATCTTATAAAAATTACAGTAAAAACAATAATATTGTTAAATATTTTGATTTAAAATAACTGTTCTATTTTAATATACTATAAAATGGAATTTATTTCTTCTAGTCTTCAGTGTCACATGATCCTTCTGAAATCATTCCAATATATTAATTTGGTGCTCGATAAACATTTCTTATTATTATCAGTGTAGAAAACAATTGAGTTGCTTAATATTTTTGTGGAAATCATGATTCTTTGATGAATAGAGAGTTTGAAAGAACAGCATTCATTTTAAAGATAAATCTTTTGTAACAAATGTTTTTACTGTCACTTCTGAAATTAATGCATCCTTTCTGGGTAAAAGTACTAATTTCTTTTTTTTTTTTTCTCACTGATTGTATGCTGATGTATGTTATAAGCAACAACAAATATCAAAATAATAAACAAAACAAACAATATGTTGCTCCATTTTTTAAGGTTAAAAAAGTTAGATTGTAAAATATTGTGATTGTATATAATTGTATTTTATGATGATACATACTGTACAAAACATGTATACATCTATGACTAAATCATGCTTTTTTTGTTATGAGCGGGCACTGAGCAATATTAATAACTGCTAATGTATAGTACAATTCATTTTCAAACTACGTCATGCCAGTTTTATTTTAAGAAACTATCAAGAAAACTGGATTGGACAGAAAAAGATTTAGCAAGAAGTGATATGAAGGAGGAATTCACCTTCATGTACACAGCAGTGATTTTCCCGCAGTCTTTACCCTTCTCTTCCTCCACCAGTGAGAACAGGACAGTGGGTGCTGGAATCCTGGTGTAGGCCACTCGCCTCCCTCCACTCAGCATCCACAAAAACACATCGGGCAGAGTGCTCTGAGGCTGCCATATGAGAACACAAACACTTACATACAGTTCTGGTGGTAAAAACAACATGCATTTTTAGATATAAATTGAGATAAACATTAAGACACGGTGAATCTTGGTAGCATTACTTCTAAGGCCAGAAAGCAGAGCCTCTTTGCGATATTCTTGAGATCTGCTAGTCTGTCTTTAACCGTATTTCTGGTCACTCTCTTTCTCACTCTCAGGGCCTGCTTTGCCAGCAAAACCTGCAATTCATATCACATTCTCAATGAAGACTCTTAGTGGATTTAACCATATTATTCATCAGCGTACTTCTGTAACACCAAAATCAATACAGTCACTCACAATGTTCCTTTTGATGAGCCCCACACGGCACTTATCCAGGGTGTTTTGACGAGCATTCCTCTTCCTGTCTAAGTTACTGCAGAACTGCCTAAGAGCGGTGAGAACGAGCTTTCTATCATCTATAATGTACGATGTAAGAGGGGAAATACAGACTCAGTATAGTCATGCAAATGTGTCCTACTTGCAAGTGGAAAAGAATTCCAGCGTGACATCCACCAAACGTTCTTTAGCCTTGATTTTTGATCTTTTCAACTGCATCTCCACTTCATCAATGCCATATTCCTTAAAAAATATAGGACACAAGTCAAACTTAGAAAATTAAATTTTCTAACAATCAAGTTAAATAGATGCTGTTGGAATGACATGAGGAGAATTAGGTAGCATGTGGGCTGTAACACATTTTAGATTGTCATATTCGTAATTCTGCTCATCAAAAACACAATCTTATATTTCTGCTCAGTGTCACTTGCCAGTCGGTCAGCCATCTTGGACAACCAATTGCTGTTGTGGAATCGGAAGGTGTGATCCTCGAAGTAGCTCCACACGAAGATACATGGTTTCTCTCGGAATAAGGGAATGCAACTAAACGATCTGAATGATAAAAATTATCAAATTTGCTGCTATTCTTGCATAATCCTGCTGCACTCCACATAACGATAACCTGTCAGCCTTGAGAATGTTATTTCACCTGTCGTATTCAGTGGGCTGTGGTCTCCTGGGTGGTGTAACGGATTTGTCTTGAGGGCCAGGGTTCAGAAGTTCTTCTCTCTCCAGCTCATCGTCTGATTCCAACAGAGGTTGCCTGTCTTCAGCCAGATTCTCCTGACTACCACTTTTGCTTGACTTCACTACAACATCTGCAGTTTTCCCATAATTCCCTGTGAAGCAGTGTTATCGTCACTAAATATAATATAATATAACTAAAATCAAAAATATTTTTTCGTTAAACGAATTACTCTGAAATAAGTGAAAATATAAATAATCGATGAAAACACTAAATGAAAAAAATTGAAATGTGGCCGTGCCTAAAGACGTTTAAGTACTAAACTACTAAAACTAAAATAAAATAAAGCTCTACATAAACTGTTGTATGAGTGGCTTAGACTCAAACAGCTGTTTATAGCCTATCATGAGATAAAACAGTCTAATCTTACCTATAGACAGCTCAAAGGTGACTGGTTTGGAGCCAATAGAAGGATCTATCATTGTCACTTCAAAGAAGGATGCAAACAACAAAAATTCATCCTTCTCTCCAGTGAAATTCTGCATGAGGAAATAACAGATGCACCATTGATTAAATGTAATACTATACAGAGTATATGTAATAATGATTGTTTCTAACATCTGCACAATTGTGTTATATTACTTTTAGACAACAGTTTAGTAAACAAGTAATGAACATTTTAGACACAATATTGGAAATTATTTTGTCTACGTTTCCTCCAAGAAAGTCTCCAAGCAACACACAGTAATGAATGATTCAGTATTTTGAACATATTTAGTGAAAGATGCAATGACTTAAAGACAGACCCTTTGTTTGTTTTCTAACTGAATAAGTGCTGTGAATGAATCAGTTGAGCGAATGATTCTCTGACTCATTCATAGAGATTCGTCACCACCACCTGCCTTAACGATGTAGCCTGCAGAAACAGTCACTAAAAAATTTCCACACAGCCTGGGTGCTGTCATGTAATGCTGCTCAGCAAATCAAATTTGAAGACTGTAGAACTAACTCTTGTATACGCTGAAATAGAACATGGTAGACTGTCTTCTCTCTTCCTATCAGGCAAACTTGGTCACTGACCTCAGGAAGAGGGTGAACATCTTCCACTTCCACTGTAACGGCAGCTGGTACCTCAGCGCCAACATCTTCAGACTCCTCGGCAGGCCCACGGGGACTCTGCATTGCTGAATAAAATCATTTTTCAAATGTGATTAAAGTACTAGAACATCTTTGAAATGTGTGTGTGTGTGTGTGTGTGTATATGAATGTATAACACCAAAAACACACAGTATGTGATAAAATTTTACATTTCATATTGCCACTAATGACAAATACATTTTAGACATTCCTGATATCTGCCAATGGTCGAGCAAACAAGTAACCCTGCCTCAAATGTCACACTATTGGCTGAGCTAATGTAGTTATGTTTGGCCCATTTCAGGATGCGCGAATAAATAGATTTCTTTTTAGCACCACTTCACCAAACATAATCATTAAAACATATTTTGAGGGAGAGTCACGTGACGTGCTCATGAACCTAGTCGCACTTGAATAGAGCTCGTGTACGTTTGGCCTCTTTTTGCTGATTTTTTCGTTTTAAGTTTTATGCATTGGTGGTGCTTTACCTGATGGCATGCAGTCGTAAACAGCAGGAGTTGTCTCCATCGACTTCTCCGATTAAGAAGAAACCTAAGTTACCGACCGCGAGCGATATGATGGGCAAGATGGCGAACACTGATACACACTTTGAGGACATTCTAAGAACCGAGTTGACGGCGATGCAAAACGAATTCGCTTCTCACATGTCAGTTGTTCAGTCGTTATGCTCTAAACTGGATCTTCTTACAGGGGAGATGAGAGAACAAAAGAAAGTTGTTGCAGATCACGATAGGCGAGTATCCACGCTCGAGCAACAGGTTGTGGACTTACAGGATCGCAATATGTGCAGCAATCTGCATCTGCTTGGATTGCCTGAAGGTTCTGAAAAGACGACCCTATGGGCTTTTTGAAAATGTCTTCTTTTCTAAACAATTATTTTATTTTATTTGTTTATCTATTAATATTAATTAATATATTTTTATTATTATTATTTATTTTTATTTTATTTATTTATTTTTTAAGTCAACCGGGGGTGAGATGGGTTGGGGTGGGTTCTAAATTTGTACAGCTGCTTTTTGTTTTGTACTACAAAAGGGATAGTAGTATCGCTTTTTATTTAATTTTTTCGTTTATTATTGAAATGTTGTTATATGCATGTGTCAATTTGATTTAATTTCTTTATTTTCTTAAATATGTGGGTAGATAGTATTTATAGAGTTGTAACTTTTTAGTTTTAGTTACTTTTTCTTATTTGTAAGTCGCTTTGGACAAAAGCGTCTGCTAAATGACAAAAGTAAAGTAAAGTAAGTAAAGTAAAGTACTACTGTTCCACAGAATAAAATTCAATAAACAGTTGTTAACAAAAAAAACAAACATATTTTGACACTACCTTCTTTGCCTGCCGTCTTCTCCTTGGATCTTCGACTCTTGCGTTTAAGAGTAAGCCTGCTCATTTTGCTTTTCACATTAGCAATGGTTTTACTCTCCGTCACCACAACTGTAGGGGAGGAATAAATCTCCACAGTCAGTGAAAGCAGTATTCTGCCCCTATAGAAGATCCCTTCACTCAGACCTTCATTAAGATCCCTGTGGATGTCTCTCAGCGTGGAGTTTTGAGGAGAGCCGTAGAGATTGACCCAAGTAGGGCCAAAGGTGGGATTGAAACCTGATGGATGGAGGAAAGAGGCAAAGTAGATTGCAGAAAAAAAATAAAGTACAAGTTGTTTAAAAAGCGGTCAAAACATGAGGGTATATTGTTAAAATGATGATGCAGATACATAACTGGGGGATTCAGAAATGCATTTGTACAGTAGTCCACCAAAAAATTTTATTCTCTAATTATTTACTCACCCTCATGTCGTTCCAAACCTGTATGACTTTCTTTCGAATACAAAAGATGATATTTTGAAGAATGTTGGTGATCAAAAACATTTGTTTCCCATTGACTTTCACTGTATGATTAAAAACAAGTAATGGAAGTCAATGGGAAACACAACTGTTTGTTTGCCAGCATTCTTTAAAATATCATCTTTTGTGTTCCACAGAAGAAAGAAAGTCAAATAGGTTTGGAACGATATGAGGGTGAGTAAATGATGACAGAATTCTCATTGTTGGGTGAACTTGGGATCTCAGTACATTTGCAGTATTCACTATTAAAACTGACCATTTCGGTTGGGATTGGAGATTTGAAGAAGGTCTAGAAAGTGTGTTGCCACAGCCACATCTCCAATGTTGGCATCATCAAGAATCTGGATTTTGATTCGTCGAGCAAGAGGAGGAAATTGCTCAATGAAGGATATCTGTTCATTCCACTCAGGAGCATTAGTGTTGCTGTCTACTGACGTTTCCCCCTATTGAATATGTAAATTTATCAATTTTCACACAATTTCTATTGCATTTTTTTAAATAATAAAACGTGTTTTTTACATTTTGTTTTTATTTTTCATTTTTACAGTATTCTACCATGTACTTCATGTAGTATTTGACTGAATTTGATGATACGCTACTGTATATATAGCATGTGTTACTTCGATAAGAACAGAGAGTTTAGGTTTGGCTCCTGACTCCACTTGAACTTTGTCAGAAACAAGCTCTGACATCATAATTTATTTTGAGCTGAAATGTTTGCCAATACCCTGTGTGGTAAGACTCCAAGAGCAGTTCAAATACTGACGGCACCTCAGCCCATTTAACAAACAAACGCACCATCAGGGTGTGCATGTTTGTGTATCCCTTGTCATAAGTGTTATTTCACAATGGATAAGTATGCGGAAATTATAAGGAAAAGAATCTTAGAGATAGAAAGATATTTGACTGTTTACATATTAAAATGTAAAACATATTGAGAGAAGGACTTTCTGTTCTTCCTGTTTAAACCTTCTGTGTTAGAACAATATCTAATTCAAAATTAAATTGAAAGAAAATCACCTGCTGGCCAGCGAATGTGACCTGAACATAAGGGTCGAGGAAAACCTTCTTGTCTCGCATTATCTTCCCCATGAAACCTGAGTTCATGCTGGGCAGACCTTCAGCTCTGAAGATCTTCATGACAAACTTTGCCCAAGGACGTTCTGATGGCATCCTCTTTGGAAGGAGAAGGTTCCTAGATGCCACATGAAAATGTACTAAAATAAAAAAAACTGTAAAAACTGACTACTGAACATACTAATGTCAATGACCAAAGAACCAAACATCGAATATGAATGTCTTTCATGGGGAATATGTCCTTAAGAGGAGAACAGCCATGTTAACATAAGACAAGATCTTACTTTTCAATATCATCATTCTGGCTGCCAGCTGGTGCCAAGCTGGCCATGCCCATGGGGTCTCCTTTCATCACCACACTCACTGTGCACTTCACATAGCCTTTAATTCCCGAGCGGGTATCTTTTGGGTCAGTAAGGGGAGCCCATTTCTGGTAGAAACGGTGATCTGTGAGATATATCGGATGTGTTAAATTGTTGTTATGCTCAATGACCTATAATCATTCTTTTTTACCACCAGTGATGAGTTAATTATCACCATTAAAATGTCTAGGGAATTATATTATCGTTTAACCAATGAAATGAACTCTCAACTTCTGTAATCTTTACTTAAGTTGTGTGTATCAAAGCTTGCAATGAGCACTTTTTCCTTCTTAAGATGGGTTTATCTGGGTTTACCCGGCTGCTGATACACTGTGCTGATGTCGATCTTAAAAGTTCCTATGCGGGTCATCAAAAAGGCAAGGATTTTCTTATGAACCACCTAAAATATAAAAAGAAAAGAAAAAAACATGACATGATATATGCACCATATTCATATTAAACATTGTGTCAGCTAACTTAAAATATGGCAATATATACATTTCCTTACTTTATTCAAGTCAAAAATAAAGGTCAGATTAAGTAGAATTATCCTTTCAATACCGTATATTTTTCACTGTTCACATGTGCATCATCAGTCATTATAAAATAATAGTGCATTAAAGCCATTTTAGCTGCTTTATATGTAAGAAAGTTATGTAAGTCCTCTTTAATTGCCCTCCGATAGTGTCTCTGAGAATACTTACAGAAATCTCAATCACTTTATCAAAGAGCACATCTTGTGTCTCTTGGAATTCAAACATGAAGTTCTTAAAAACAGAAACAAAACAAATCAGAGAGATGCCTAAAGCTTCAGATGCTTAAAGCTGAGTTCTTTGCAAGTAGTTACCTCATTGTAAAATGGGCAGTTGGTAGACTTCTGAGTAGCTGTGTGCTTTTTCTCATCTCCAATAGTCACATACACTGCTGGGTTGATGTTCACCCCGACCAGTTTTTGAGCTTCAATCACATTTACATTCACCTGATGGAAAAAAGAGTGAAATAAAAGTTTTAAACATACTAGATTCTCATCAAACAAAGTCAGCTATAAGGAAAACAATTATAGAATTATTTGTATATGAAATAAGCAGGCCTCAATTAATTGTTTTACCTGGAAAGACTTCACTTTAGGTGTGACAGCAAGCTCGTGCTTTGCTATAGCCTTGCAACGACTACACAAATAAAAAGCCTTGAGTTATAGAAGTATTATTTATCAAACTTGTTACATTCTCAGATTAAATTTCCAATATGGGAATTACATAATGAGACATTTTTAGTTATACAATGTGTAACGTTTTGCATTACACTGCACTGCAGTACAATAGGTTTCTTTATGGTATAGTGTAATGTATTACACTGAAAGGTCATTGAAACTCACCTCAAAATGGGGGTGAATGTCACATTGGCACATTCGATATCTGCAAAGTCATAATCATCATCGTAGTCATTATCATCATCTTCGTCTCCTATCTCGTCATCAGTTTTCAAAAGACTGCGCCCGATCATTCTCGTCTCACGATCCAGCTGCTGAGGACGCAGGCCATCTGAAGAACTACAAATTATTGAGTATATCAGTGTGAATTCCATGAATAAAGAATATGAAATTGTATATGAGTTGCACGTAGTGAAGATGTCCTTACTTTGCTTCTGTAAAGCCTGTGTTCCTGATGACAAGCTCTGAGCTGAAATAGAGAAAATTCAGATTTACAAAGACATTACAAAACTAAAGGAATGTGACTTAGTTACTAAATGAATGAAACCATGGGTCCATTCATTCAAAATAGGTAAAATGAAGGATGAAGGAGGATGAAGAATAGAGGAAAGGAAGGAAGAATAGATGGAACAAAGTAAAGAATGGAGGGTAGGAAGGAATATTGGATGGATGGATGGATGGATGGAAGAAAGGAAGGAAGGAGGTAGGGAATAAGGGAAGGATGGAGGAAAAGAAATAGAAGAATGGCTGGATGGATGGAAGATAGAAAGGAAGAATTTACAAAAGGAAAGAAGAAACAAAGGTAGAAAGAAAAGATGGATGGAAAAAAGGAGGAAATAAAAAGAATGGATGTAAGAAAGCAGTAGAAGTAATAAAGGAAGTGAAAATAGATGGAAGAAGATATGGAAGAAGGAAGGAAGGAAGAATGAATGAACAGAAGAAAGGAAATAGAGGCAGGAAGGAAGAATGGATGGAAAAAATAAGAATGAAGTTGAATGAAGATGAAAAGAAATACAGGGAGGAAGGCAGGCAGGTATGAAATGATGAATGGATGGATGGATAGATAGATGGAAGAAAAGAAGAAAGAAAAAATGGAAGGAAGGAAAGAAAGAAAGAAGAATGGAAGGTAACATGGATGGGAAAAGGAAGAAAGGAAAAAGTAGTAATGGATGGAAGGAAGATGTTGAAATAATGAAAGAAGGGAAAACAGATGAAAAGAAAAACAGAAGGAAGGAATGATGGATAGATGGAAGGAAGGGAGGAGGAAGGGAATGAGGGAAGGATGGAGATTAAGAAGAATGGATGAAAAGAAATAGAATAAAGGAAGAATGGCTGGATGGTAGGAAGATAGAAAGGAAGAATATATGGAAGGAAAGAAGAAAAGAATGTAGAAAGAAAAGATGGATGCTTGGATGGATGGAAAAAAGAAGGGGAAAAAAGTCAGAATGGACATAAGAAAGCAGTAGACGTCATAAAGGAAGGGAAAATGGATGAATGAATTGCTGGATGGAATGAAGGAAGGAAATAGAGGCAGGAAGGACAAATGGAAGGAAGAAAGGACAGAAGGATGGAAAAATGGATGGAAAAAAGAAGAACAAAGTTGAATGAAGATGAACAGAAACAGAGGGAGGAAGGCATGAAATAATGGATGGATGGAAGAAAACAAGAGAGGGAAAATGCATGGAAGGAAGGAAGGAAAGTAAGAAAGAAAGATGGAAGATAGCATGGATGGGAAAAGGAAGAATGGAAAGCTGGAATGGATGGAAGGAAGATGTTGATATAAAGAAAAAAAGAAAAGGAAAAACAGAAGGAAGGAAGGAAGGAATTAATTATGGATAAATGGATGGATGGATGAGATGAGATGAACATAACGATGTCTCTCACCCATCAGTGTCCTGTTTTCTGATGAAGTCGTCACTGTCCCACCCGCCTGCAGTCCCCTGAAGAGGGCTGTACTTCACCTCCAGCTCTATGTAGATCTACACAATAAAATTCATCAGCACATACCAACACAAAACAGCTTCAATCACGCCTAACACCATACCATCAGCTAATGATTCAACAACCCTTCACCACACCAGTGTTAGAATATCATGAAGAGTATATGTTAAACTGAAAGCAGCTCTTCATTCACTCACATCAGTGAGACTGTGCTGACTATCTGTGAGGGGCTCACGGAGCAGCAGCTGCCCCACAGACACCACATGCTGCAGGCTGATCACCAGCCTTCCCAGCAATCTGTGCACACAGCAATATACTGAATTGTTTTGGAATATTGTTTATTAAGAATCATTTAGTTCATTTCCCTTGTCTTATAATGAATACTTTCAGTATGAGGGCTGATTCATGTTCTGACCTGTTGCTGAACATCCTACTGCAGTTGTAGATGCTGATTGACAGAACTTCATCCCTCTCAACCTTCCCATAGTGAGGCCATCTGAAGTGCTAGAGTCATATAAATACACAATAACACTAATAAGATTCAAACAAAATGTACAAACATGTTCATTTATTTGACAATGTTTTTTTGTTTTTTTTGTGTTCAAGAAACATTAGTGTTGAAAAATGTTATGCGGCCCATGTATTTATTTTGTGGTAACAGTGCATTTTAGCATAGACTTTCATTAGAAATCATAACATTATGAATGTTTTGTTCTGTCACTTTTGATCAATTTAATCTGCCCTTGCTTTCTTTCAACACTGATGATAATGTTTCTTGAGCACCAAATCAACATATTAGATTTTTAAATATAATAAATAGAAAACAGTTCCTTTAAATTGTAAAAAACATTTCATAATATTCATGCTTTACAGTTTTTTGATTAAACAAATCAGCATCAGGGACTTCTTTCAAATGATTATTTAATTATTCCAATCTTTTGACCAGTAGCATGGGTGTAAATAAAAGAAATACATTAAAAAAATCAAACACTCAATCTATTAAATGGTGGTGTTTGAGTTAGATCTCTCCCTTCTTTACAGTCACTGCATTTCCCATAAATGAAAATCTCAAGGAATTCCTCCTCATAAAGCCAGTGTTCACTCAGATTGATCGCCTTTTCTTTCTTGTTCTTTCCACCGTTCCAGTATCTGTTAGCTTAAGTTAAAGGATAACCTTGTGACAGACCTCTAGTCAAATATTTTAATTTCATTACTGTATCTGAGCTCATAGATGTGGCTGTTTACAAGACTCTGGGAATGTTGAAGTGCCTGTGGCAGATCTAGCATGGTGACTAAAGGTGTGGTTAGCATGAAGACCTCCTCCCAACATACTCAATAAATCACTAATTTCATCTGCATTCTACAAGAATGAGCAGCAATGTTTGTTGCTTTCAAAGGTAGTCTTCCCAAATGTATATTATGAAAAAATAAAGGTAGCCTAAAATGTGAAGGTGGTAACCAGCACACTACTGTTCAATAGTTTGGGGTCAGTAATACTTTTAATCAGCAAGGATGCATTAAATTGATCAAACAGTGAGAGTAAAGACATTGATAATAATAGTAAATAGTTATTGTTAAAATGATTTCTGAAGGATCATGTGACACTGAAAACTGGAGTAATGGCTACTAAAACGTCAGCTTTTTTCAGGAATAAATTACATTTTAAAATACATTAATATTAATGGAAAACAGTTAGGTTCAATTTGAACAATTTCGCCGTTTTTCTGATCAAATAAACATAGCCTTGGTGAACATAGGAATTTTGTGGTAACTTTTTTGCTTTTCTAATAAACATCTTTCAAAATTTCGCCATAAACAACTAAAACAGTTACCTCGTTGAAGATGGCTATATTCTCACACTGAAGGATCCTGGTTTTGTGAGTAAAACCTGAACAGTAAACAATTTTTTCTTTTTAAATATAGTAAAATAGAAGTCTTGCATATAAAAGTTTAAACAAAGAGATCACGTTAATCCCTCTATTATTTCTCACAATCTATAAACACCACACTTTCGTACATAGAATTTATTCCCAAATTAAACAGAATATGACAATATGATTATTCCTCCATTTCTAGCACTTACCTCTAAAACACAATTCCACTTTCCTGTCATATTTCCCTGGCAGGTTATAGATCTTCTTTAAGAGAACAGTGATAGACATGGCCGAGCGCTGCTGTGTCTTGTAATCTTGATCCACTGTTAGCTTTGATTGAAGTTGGTCCTCATTGTTCTTAAGGTACAACCACAACACTCAAATCTGACTTAAAATAAGTGCTAGACAAATACATCCTCAATCAGGCCGCTGTTAAATATCCAGTATTCATGTAGCCTTCAAAGCCAGAGCGTACGATCTGACACCTTGAAGAACTGCTGGAATTCCATCTGAAGGAAAACTCCCCAGGCAGAAGATGAGTTGTAATATTTACCTATGATAATTCAATAGTTAACAGTTGAACCAATGGCGTAATATGAGTATACAGGTGAACAGCTGTGTTCACGTCTGCATTTCAATTCTATAAACTCCAAATAATAAGAGAACAAGTGACAATTGGATAAATTTATTGGAACAAAACTATATGCCTTTTTGATGCACATGTGACCCCCCCCCCCAAACCACACACAATAACACCCAGAAACAAGCGTCTTGTGTGTTAAGGCAAATTTTATTTTATTCAGCATTCTTTGACAGTTTTTTGACACCAAAATTGGTGTAACTGAGTGACAATGGCTTCTGAAGAACATGTTGGCTGTGTAAACATTTCATGATTACGAAAAAAGTGATGGGAAGAAAAACATTCACAATATGATTACAATCCCATTCCCTTTAAATCATTAGATTAAAAAGATTTTTTAAAGAAGGCAACAGTCCCGCAAGGCTTCATGTGGCAAGCGCAAGAGCACAAATATCTAGTGAAGAAGTGCAATTACCTTTACTGTGCGATTAAGGTGCAACAATTTGTGTTAAATAAAATCAACAGCACTGCTTCTGTCATTCCAAATGGATCTTTAAAACATTATTTGACACTAATGTACAAAATCCTCAAAATAAAAAGGCATAACAAATAAGGAGTTCTATGGTCCCAATGGCTATGACTTTATCCCAGTAAACCAGTATTTTTAAATTCCATTCTACTTAAATTCATACTGTATAGTATATGCATTTCAAATTATCTTGGTCAAAACAATGATAACATTGGCAAAATAATTCACAAAGATACTAGCTTCTGACAGCTTTAGCTTGCTAGTGAAAAACATGCAGCAATTTCTTTGGTGAGATTATAGCTACTCATCTCTATTATGGCAGCATGATTATTAATTGCAGCATAGTGGTTGAATGAGTTTGAGTCGTTCACTTTTTTCAGACAAATACTATATCGCAAAAAGTGCAGAAAATTTAATAAAATAGCATTCCTGATTGATATGGCATGCATCTACATCAGAAAGCAAAGCAAGGCCTAAAAGTGATTTCAAATATTGGCTTAATTAACTCAAGGCATCTGTATTCATGAACAATAATACAAAAATATATGGAACAATATAGAGAAATTTCCAGTTGGAAAATAATAATATAAGGAATAACAATTCTGGAAGGTAAAAGAAAAATATGAAGGACTGAGAATGAAAATTATTTGCATAATATATAAAAAAGGAAAATACAAGGGAAGGCAAGTGGACTTCATTATATAGTTCAACACCACCACAGTGCTTCCTTTAACAGAGCTGTGGTTCCCTCTTGTGGTGACACATATTAATTGTAACTATACTATTACTAATATTGTATTTCTTTTAGATACTACAATTGAGTCTCCAGCGCAAACCTGTGTCTACTTGACAGGTGAAGGAGGGTTGACAGGAGCCATATTTCTCATTTTAAAATACGACACCAGCTGATTCGGCACCTCAGCCAGAACACTCTGAGCCAGCGCTTCTTTAGGAGCCTAAGGAGAAATGAGATGTAAAAAGAGATGGCATAATTACTGACAGTAATGTAGTTACAGAAAACACTGGATGTGAATTTAAAAACTTTGAACCAATTCATATGTTAAGAGGCTCATACATTGGCAAACTGCTTGAAGGGCACAAACTGCACAATATCTCTTGCCACCGGTTCTCCGGTCACAGATTTGAGAACTCCACTGTCCCCATCCAGAAACTCCATGGCTTTAAAGTCTGCCTCACCCACGCCCACGATGATGACGGACATGGGCAGTTTGGAGCTGTTCACGATGGATTGTCTGGTCTGGTCGAGATCAGTGATCTCTCCATCAGTGATGATCAACAGCACAAAGTATTGCTAATTTACAGACAGAGAAAAAGACACACGTATTGCTAATGGACTGAAAATACCATGGCAAACCACAGATCAAAGACACGTGAATAACCATCAAACCACATCCTGTGGATGAGGCAGCACAGTAGAGTTACTCACTGCTGCATTTGGTTGCTGGGCGACTCCGGCTGCAATTCGGGCCACGTGATTAATAATGGGGGAGAAGTTGGTGGGTCCATAGAGACGAATTTGAGGCAAAACCATGCGGTAGGCTTCCACAATGCCTTGCACTCCTGCATGGTATAAAACATCAGCCATGTGACAAGCATCTTCGAACGTGTTCTAGTCAAACAGGTGTGTAATTGTTCAATTTCAAATCCAAATTTTCAAACATCGCGAGCCTCACCTTCGCAATATGGGCTTTTGGGGTTGAAGTTCAATGGGAACTCATGGGATACCTAAGAAATTGCAAAAACTTACTTTTGTTGAATTAAATTTCTATTACAACTAATAATGAATAAGTACACCTGTAATGGCTAACCTGGAAGTTTGGAGGTACTTGAGCACCAAATCCAAATGCTGGGAAAAGTTTATCACTACAGGAGAAGACAGAAAAAAATGACTTCTATGTACACACACAAAAAATGCCATATGCTCACCAAGGCTGGACTTATTTTAATAAAAATGCATTTAAAAAGCAATAGTATTGTTAAATATAATTATTATTAAAAACAATTATTATTTAACATTTTAAAATGTAATGAATTCCTGTGATTTTCAGCATCCATTACTCTAGCTCAAGTCACATTTATTCTTATCAACTGTTGAAAACAGTTTTGCTGCTTGTTTTTTTTTTACTGAACTGATACTTTTTAGAATTCTTTGAACAAAGTTCAAAAGAACCACATTTATTTGAAATATAAATAATTTTTAACATTAAAAATGTCTTTACTGTCACTGTCAGTTTGATCAATTTAATGCATTCCTGCTGAACAAAATTATTAATTTCTTACAAAAAAAAGTACTGATTTTCAAACAATTTTAACATGTCTATACTTTTCCTACACCAATTATTTCAGTACAGTGCTCAATGGGTTAACTTTACGGACAAAAATCTCTCTTACCTGTCGTAGTCTTGGACTACCTGGCCAACGGACCAGATGGCTGACAGATACTGGTTCACGCCATTAGGGTTGAGATAGTGTAGCGAGTCAGGGGACCGGGGGTCTCCATTAGAGCCAGTGAAGTCAATGCCCACCTAAAATCAAATAATATTAACCTTTGTTTTAGAGTTTAAACCATACAGCCACAAATTTACATCCTAAATGTAATGTTCTGCATTATACCCATTCATTACATTGACATGTAAATGAATACAGAAAAAACACCTGCTATCAGATGCAAATGTTGTGGCATGACAGATCTTACCGTGAAGTTAATTTGGCAACCTCCCATCACATAATCCAGAAATGAATACTGTGCCTCAAGCTGAAAGACAGTGTGGAGATTATTTATCATCACTATCGTAAAATTATTCTAAACAATTCTGCAAATAGCAAAACATAATACTGCTTAGTATGTTTTCATACGTAACAGATGAAGATTGTTCGAACCTTGCAATACTTAATCCTGATGACCCCAGAGTTCTTATAACTCTTTTTCTTCTTTTGCTTCTCTGGATGAATGCAGTCAAACTCAATCTACAAAAATGAAAACGTTTCAGTTAACATACAGACATCATACCTTCTTTGGGCCAAATGTGTGGACCTTACAGAAATGCATGTGAGGAAAAGGAAATATTCTACTGTCAACACAAGAAAGCCTGGAGCAGTGAAGGTGCAAGTCTCACCGGGGAGCCATGAGCTGCTTTCTGCAGATCTGACACATTAGTTTGAAACGAACCAATGAGATCGTGAGAGCCATCGCTATCATAATCAAAGCAATCAACCTAAAAATCAAATCAAAAAGCCATGGACAAACAGACAGAAAGAAAGAAAAAGAGATGTTTAGGGAAGATTAACAGACATATGTCCTGCTCACCGCATTGTCTTTAGCCTCCATTAGTTTAGCGGCGGTGCAGGTGAACTCTCCTATCATGTCTGAGCTTGTGTTTTCATCCTTATCGTAACAAGTTACCTAGCAATTAGACAAAGCTTTGGTCTAAGGACTAGGACAACTGAAAGTGCTGGCTGATGGTGTCTTTGGTCCCTTAAAACAGGTACACAACTATATTTTAATGATACTATGTGATTTTTATCTGATCTACTAGCTTCGTCCAATCGTTTTGTACACTACTGTTCCAAAGTTTTTTTTAAAGAAATGAATTCCATGTATTATTTATTGGTGCATTAAGTTGATAACAGTAAGGAAGTAACAGTAAAGACTTTTACTTTGGTACAATTACTATTTGAAAGAAATGTATTTTTAAACTTTCAATTCAACAAACAATCCTAAAAAGAATGTCTCACAATTTCCATTATTTTAAAATATATTAAAACAAAGCAGTTATCTTAAATTAGTATTTTTTTGCTACATATTTACTCAATAAATGCAGGATTGTTAAGCTTAAGAGACTTCTTTTAAAAACTATTTTTACCGACCACAAACTTTTGAACGGTATGTGTGGTAGAAATTAAAGGCTCTTTTTTGTGAAAAGACAAGTGTTCACATTCGATAAGTTTAGATGAGTAATTTTCTTTTACATTCTCAATTATGTCTGAGAGCCAAAAGCATTAATTTCTTTCTGTTATCCTGAAGATAAATGTGCTTAGCTCTGTCTTCTAAAATAAAAACAATGGTTTCTCTTGCATAGTGAAATTGTTAAATTAAGATACTATGACAAATGTACATCTGATTGAGTATAAAATCTCTTTGATACCTTGATTGGTTTATTCAGGTCACCACTGCAGAATGTATGCAAGGAGACAGTAAACTTTTTCCAAGATGGATTCAAATTATTCTTGATGACCTATTAAAAACAGAAAAAGTCACAAAACAACCATCAGCAAAAAATGTAACAACAGATTAATCGTTTAGCATGCACAAATAAAAACTGGTTCTCTGTGTGAGTGAAAGTGGGTAAACACCTCTGTTCTGTGAACTAGCTGCCACTTCCCATCTTCTTCTTGCTTGAAAAACTCCAAGAATGGATCAGATTTCCCAAACATATCCTGAAAGAAGTAGCAGTGAATATAATAATGTGCATTTCCATAGAACACAACAGTACATAATTGCTTTTACACTGAATATAGCAATAATCTGTGTGTGGTAAGCTAGCAGTAACTATAATTGATATGGTACAAATTATAAATGGTTACAGCAAGATGCAAGAACACAGAGGCTGATCATGTATACCTTTTTATCCAGGTTTTTGGCCTCCACTTCCATCACAACAGCCCTGTTGTCTTTCACCTCATCAGCTGTAAGCTGTTCATATAAAAAAAAAGAAGAAAAAAAAGGACAACATTGCTAAATGTTTTTTAAAAAAGCTAATGAATTTATATACAGTATAAAGCTAATGAATAGCTAATGATATATAAAGCCAATAAATTCTATATTGACAAACTTTGCATACATTCACAAATGCAGATGTTATTTTGCTCAAACAGAGGGCTTTTTGTGGTTTACTAAAAACCGTACCATATGCAAATGAATCATTCTTTTGTGAAGCCCTTCAATTCTCCTGCAAATGCAAATGAATTAAATTGTGGTATGTAAAACATTCAAATGGAAGGTGTTAAAACTCATGTGATAAATTTCCATTTTCTTTTACCAGTGTTAGCATGTTAGAAATATGTTTATGAACACATACTGTTATTGTGCCTTTCCCAGCTGGTTTTGCTGCCTTGAGCTGAAGGGGCCTGGTGAGCTTCCTACTTGACACAATCTGTTGTAAAGTTTGGTGCAAAAACAAAGCTGTGAATTCAAGTGTATTGTTAACACTAAAACACCATTATGCATATGTTATACATTGTTATTACACGGCTCTGTAGAAGACTCTATTCTGATTGGTCAGTCACCACATCCCGAGGTAAGTTATTCCCAGATAACATATGGTAAAAACTAATAACACAGGCTCATCCAGGAAACTGCAGTTGGCGCTATTCGTTTGCTGGGAACATTTTTTCTTTGTGGAAGCTTTGGGTTTGGTTGGCTAATAAAATATTAAAACAAATCAGTATTCTCTGAACAAATATTTAATTATGTCATTCTGGTGGTTTTGCAGACTCGCTCTCTCGTTTTAAACAGATACGGCTGCTGCCATTTTGTGACGATTGTTTTGTACACTGTAATGGATTGTAAAATTACTACCAAACTGGAAAGATTTTAAAACAGTTTAGTCTAAAATCTATTTATCACCATAATTATTCATGTGGTAAGTAGTGTGTTCATATAATAAGTAGTATGACTGTACCATTTCTCTTAATGTCCATCTAGTTTGCATTTACCACTTGCTAGCGACTGCTTTCCTCACAGAAGTTTGCATTCAAATATTTAAACTCAAATCAATATTTTGTGTCTAATTATTTAGTTTTGTGGCAAGTAATTAGCCATGTAATAAATGGAATAACATACATCCAACTGGTTGTTATCACAAAATAAAGCCCATCAGTCTTACACAACATTAGTGCTGTCTGGATTAATTCTGCGATAATCAGCTGGATGTTACTTAATGAAGTCCAGTGCCACAAATATTAGCACTGCATGGTCGCAACTAGCACAGAACAGAAATCACAAAAGAATATGTGCGTCTCAATGCAACACTCTTTACAATACATACCTGGCCAAGGGTGCATTCAAAGCCTCCCAGGAAGTCGTCATCCTTAAGGTCAACAGACTTGTTGTCAATATCATAAATACCAAACTTTAGTTTCTGCACCTTTTCAAAGTGGTAATCAATGTGAAGTTTTGTTGAGAAATTGGGGTCCTGGCAATTCTTCACTCTCTCTGTGCGCTCCACCTGCAATGATCACATACATTAAACAAACTAGGATATACACACCCACACAAGTAGATTACATTTCAAACTATTTAAATCAATGATTATTGCATAAATGCTTTAAATTATAAATCACAGAAATTACTGCTCGTATTGGTGTCATTAATCAGCGACTTGCAACTTTAGCAAACTTTTTTTCGCCCAATGACAGCTTGCAGTGAGTGTCAGCTGCTGTTATATTCAGTAAAAAAAGAAATGTTATTTGATTGCAATGTAGCCACAGAGGTTTTTTAAGGGTTAAAATGCATACCTCTGACCATTTGTCATCCCCGACACTCTGCAGCAGAACACAGAGTGGATCAGATTTGGACCCAACATCTTTATCCAGAAGATTACTGCAAGAGATGGAGAGCTCGACCTTCGACACACAAGCAGCGGCCATCTGAAAACCACAACAGATACAAAGTTGAATAAAGTTTAAAAGCTAAACATCTTCTATGAATCCCTAAAGCGTGAGGATGTGAAATATTTGATGAAGGAAGGGGAAAGAACTATCAGAAGGGCGCATTCTGCTTAACTTGTCTGTAGTAAAGCAAAACAAGTTCATATAATCGTCGAACCACGCATGCTCCATTTCACAAAACTAACTTATTATGCGTTTTAAAACGAAGAACAAAGAAATTAGGTAAATATCGTATCTGATGGCCTAAATGTCAGTATTTGAGACTTCAGGACAGTTAAGTTACGCCTTAAATGCGCGACTGAAAAAAAAAAAAAACATTTGTGAATTGCTTAACGGCGTACCGCAAATCTAAAAGGGTAATACAAAATGAGCTGAAAAAATACGACCGTGAAATAAAAAAAATATCATACCCTTAACAATTTTCAAACTGTAGAAACTGTTCGGAGATACTACCGTCTCCACCCAGACACGTTTATGAAATACAAAATGAGCAGGGCGGTGCCATCCAGTTCCTCTCCAGACGTGCAACGCTATTGGTCAAAACGCCAGCTGAACTACTCTGCGATTGGCCAGAAGCCTGTCAATCACCGCACCAGCCTGCAGCACAGAGCAGTGTGCGTGAAACTAACATGGACTGACTCATTCCACAGAGAACGCAACAAGCAGCTCTACGTGAACTTGCACTCATTACACTTTACATGATATTAAAACACGAGTGTAACCACAACTACCAACTGAATATGAGAGAGAGAGAGAGAAAAAAAAGACCGTTTCAGCGTTAATAACAGCTTGACTGCACGAGTTTATAATACTTTCACGTAATGCACCCAACAATGCAGCGATCAATAAGCAGCTTTATAGGTGTTACGTATGCTACCCGCATCTGTTGTGCCACAGCACAGTAAGTCTCGACTGGTTTAAGCGCAACCTGTCGTAGCATCTGGGTTAAAAAAACATCGAGCAGAGGCAGAGCGTGCTTTCACTGACCGCTGTCTACAGTAACAGAGATTCCTCAACTGGGCCAAATTATTTGCAAAAAGCGAACCACCAATACAAAACAAATTCCTATATTACTCTGTACCTTATTTGTTGGATAATCTTTCAGAGTGACAAATTAGAGGTATTTGTTGCTTCTTGATATTGCAATGCAATCAACATATAAAAATGTAGATAAGGCTTCAAATGTCTATAAAAAAATTCTTAACACCAGTCTCACCACATCAATCACCATTGCAAAGCAGTGTTGTAACTCTTACACAATTTATAGAAACAATATTACAATTGCATACCTCCACAAAATATAGTTTCTTGAAAACATTTATTTGTTGCAATATCAGTCCAGATATTTCCAAAATTGTGGCAATGCATAGCAGCATTTTATTTCGCAAAACAAGGATGACTACTCAAATCAAAGCTAAATGCCGCCATGTTTTTCCCCCAAACAATGCATTCTTCCTTTGAAATATAGAACAAACAGCAATAAATCTGGTAGACAATCCAATGCTCACTGGTAGTTTATAGCAGTACTCATGTCTGTGTTTAGCACTTACCTGAACATTAACATGTTAATCAGGAACCAAGGCTCAGTGTCAAAAAGGCACAAAGCAAAATATGCAGTCCACAAAGCTGGAGAACCACTTGAGAATACGAAACAGGCAGAAACCCACTCAATTCATCATGAATTTAATTCTAAAGCATTTCACAACAACAAAAGTACAAAAGATCAACCCAAATGGAAAGAACTTGCATAAATAACCCTGAACTTTTTATCTTCTAAACAGGACACAATCACAAGCAGATTCAAAGCATCAAAGAACAGCATTTGAGAGCAACCGCTCTTGACCTGCTTTGATTGAAATGCATTGAGAATGTGTACAATTCTTTAACAAAAAAATAAATAAAAAATTGGTTGGAAGAGAGAAATCACAACCATGTAAGTGAACAATCTCTAGAAAAGCATTTATGCACCATAACATTTGCCATCATAACCCACAGCCAAAACAATGAAACATTTCATTGGCCTCTCATCAGTGCAATTTGCATGAGAATTGTTCATTCCCTTGTATAACATCAGAACAAAGTTCAAAAACAGCGAAATTCAAAAATGTGTTCCTTTTTTTTTTTACACATATGAAAACACAGCATTTTAAAAAAGCCATCTGTGGCACAACCAGGGCAAAATTTCATGGGTTCCGGAGATGCTTATCTGTGGTAGCAGAAAACATGAAACATTTAAAGAGTGCCTTCTCATCTCAGGTATTAAAAAAACTAAAACATTTTAAATAATGCATTGTGAGAAAAGGTCAAGACTACAATATAAAGACTACAATCTAAAGCAACAAGCAATAGATTAGAGCTAGAGTCCAATCTCTACAATAACACATCTGATGAAAAAATATTTAAAATATAAATTGTTTAATATTGGATACAAGGAAGTCACAGCAAAAGATTTTATTGTTCATATCTGAACTGGAAAAAAAAGGACAGGAGAGAACAACTTTAAGTGTCATCATTTCTGGTATGGCATTTTATTGACAAAATAGTTCAGCTGTATTTACAAGAGAAAAAGCGATGGAACATCGAAAACTAAGCATAGCAATTGATCCATTTCAGCAACACTGAAAAAAAGCCAAACATCCAAAAACAAAAAGAGGAAACTATCATCAAACACCACAGCAACAAGAGAACAGAAACTAAGCAAAGAGAATAAAATGCTTTCATATACATATTACAATGCTGCATTTGCTTCACATCCCGCTTAGCATTTACAGAATTGGTTTGACACCAGGCTGTTTAGAGCAATCCAATGTGACAGCAACAGATATTGAAAAAGACATGAACATTTGCATTTTATTGACAAAGAGAAAAGCTTGCAGCAGAGCGCAAACATGGTAACTGAAATTTAATGAATTTAGCACACAATGCATGGCAGCACGGTTTTTACCTCAGAAAAAATGTGTAGATGCAGCATGGATCATACAGATGTGTAAAACTTGAGCAGAGATGCAAAAACAATGAAGAATTCTGAGAGTGAAACGTACTTGCCAGCTAACCTCCATTGCAGATATTAGCCTCTATTGAACATACCACTATAAACATGCCCGTCTTTCAGATCTGCAGATGTGAACTAAAACATTATTGGCCTGAATTCTTAAACAATGCTGTTTAGAGGAATTTAAAATTAACATTGTCTTTCCTCAATTATTACATGCTTCATGTAACTACAACCTTGGACAAATAATGTGTCCAGAAAAAAAAAAAGAATCTAATACTTGTCAGATTCTTCTTCTGTACATAAAACAACTGGATAAGGAAATTATGTGTCAAAAGATAAGACACTTTGCAAAGACGAAGATCTTGCTTTCACCCCAAAGTGATCTTAACTTTTCTTGCCCCAATGGGCCTATCATTCAGGTCCATAACAGCAGCCATTGCTTCATCATGGGAGTCAAAAGCAACCATCGCTTCCCCAGTGGGCAAACCCTTCTCATTGAATTGCAAACATACTGACCCAGGCAACACTTGATAGCCGTAGAAGAAATCAATAATCTCATCAACGGTCACAGTAAAGGGCATGTTTTGAATTTTGACAATGGTGGGCCGCGTATTACCTGGACCACCGCTAGATGGTCCTCTTAAACTCTCAGAAGCTGGCCGCTGACCTTGGTTACCTCCACGATTTTGGCTGACTGCTTTACGAGCAGATCCATTATCAAATGGTGGGATGCCCCTTAAGGGCTCTAGCACGCTAACAAAGCCGGCAGGCGCACTGTTGCCATCGGGTCTGAAACCAGGATGCTCTAGTACAGGACCGGGCAGAGGTCCTCCAATCATTGGCGGGGGAATGCTTAGCGAGACATCACCTAAAGAAGCACCAATTGGCGGCAAAGGCGGCGGACCTGCCAGTCCGTTACTTGGGTTAATAAATGGGTTGACAAAAGGGGGACCGTTGCCAAGGGTCCCTACAGCATTTCTCAGAAAACTAAACTCATCCCCTGTCATCCCTGGAAATGCATGAGGTGCTTGGGGAACTTGGGCCTGGGGCTGAGAGTGTGCATAGACATGAGCATGGGAATTGCCATGAGATTTCTGGCCCCTTTTTGCCTGGGGAGGAGGATTTCTCTCAACTTCCTTCATCTGCTCGAATGTTACTAAATGAACGAAAGCATCCCTGCCGTTCAATTTCTGCCTATGTAGTCTCTCTGCTTTAAGTGCATCCTCATCGGACTTAAACTGAACAATAGCCTGGCCAAGACCGTTACCATTTGCGTCAACTAACACCTTAAGGCTTTCCTCAAACAACTGAATGCCATCAAGAAACAGACGGACATCTTTTTTTGACACGTTATAGGGAATATTGGATATGTGAGCACAATTCTTGGCACTCTTTCCTCCTTCACCCGAGCTATGCTTCTGATCACCTTGGGAACCCTGCATCCGTTTGCGAATGGTGTCTATCTTTTCATACATGTTTTTCTTTGTGATTGGATGCACCTGTATAAACCGACTACCCATGTACTGCATATGGCACCCGAGAGCAGCTTTGTAGTCTGTTTCGTTCCTAAACTCCAGAAATCCCTCACCGGTTGCCCTGCCATTGGGTCCATATGCAATGTAAATGCTATCTTCAACAATGTCAAGATTTTTGAAAAACTCAAAGATCTGCTTGTTTTCTGCTTCATATGGGAGTCCTTTCAAATAGACAGAGAATTCTAGTTTGTGGGGAGATCGGGATCTGGCTCGCTCACGGCCAGACGGTGGTGGCGAATTGGTGCTTCTGCGACGATGACGGTTGTGTTCAGCGTCACCAGCTGCTTTAGACTGTCCCGAGCTCTCTCTCCACTGCCGCTCTGTAGCTGGAGATACCTCAACATATCTTTGGCCTATCACTCCTGCATTTCTTTTCAGAGCCTCAAAAGATTCTTGGGGTGAGAAGAACTTTACCAATGCCCTGCCGTTGTTTCTACCCAGGTTGTCTTTGAGCAAACGAACAGACTCAATCCCAAGTCCTAGGAAAAAATCTCTAACTTCAATTTCAGAGACTGAAAAAGGAAGGCCGTGTAGATGAATGTAAAACTCATCTGGGTTTGTCATTGATGATTTCATGTGAGGTTGGAGGTTCAGGGGGTTTAGAGGGTTTAAGGGATTCAGGAACATTGGATTGGGATTTCCGAGAGACAGTGGACCAGAGGCTAAACCACCAGCGACAGGGCCAACTGGGGGAGGGACACCAGGGTTGAACGGAGGAAGTGCAGGCATGTGAGGCATGTGTGCAATCGGAGGCACTGATGTTAGCGGATTAACAGCTGGTACCGGTGGCAATGTGGATACTGGTGGTGGTACTGGTATGGGGGGCATCGGTGGTAGAGTTGGCATAGTGGGCAAGGGAGGCATCGGGGGAGGTAGAGAGTTCAGCGACGACATTGCCGTGGTCATTGTGGATCCCAAACTAAGATTTGGGCTGCTGAAATTATTAAAGTTTGGGGGCATGTTGCCCATAGTAGTGGTGGAAAAGGTAGGGACAGTCTTGTTGCTTACAGGCTCATGTGTTGATGCTGCTGTGGTGGCTGTAGTTGAAGTTGTGTTACTAAAACTTTGTGCTGTGGTTGACAAGTTGCCCCTTCCACTTCCACCAGTACTAACCGGTGGACCCGGCCTACTGCCATTTCCTGTGGCAACCTCTGCACTGCCAGTTTCAAAGCGCCTACGGCTGAGCTCGATCATATTTTGCATTTCGGTTTTGCTACTTAGCAACAAAGAAACCTTGGAACCTTTGATCGACCCCCCTGTGCGCATCATCCCAAGCCTTGCATCTTCATCTGTGGCGAACACGATAAAAGCCTCACCGTGTTCACCCCCTACAATATGCACACCACCATCCGGGATGGTCAATCCAGAGAAGAAATGGCGTATGTCCATAGTCCCAGCCACAATGGGGAGACCCTGCAAACGGATGACCACAGCCATGCTGAGGTGCAACAACACACACCTGTAGATGAAAGAAGGCAACGACTGTCAGGCTATGGTAAAAGGCAAAAAGATAACAGAAAACCAGTAAACAAACCACAAGAAGAGAATTAACAGCAAGACCAAGTATAAACACATGATAGCAGAATAAATAGAGCTTGAATTGTAACACTGCAAAGCCAGTAGGACACACAAACTCTTAGCTCATCACGTTGTTTAATGGCTTTGTAGTTGTAGCCAAAGCACACTACCATACTTAATTTATAGCATGCAACAAACCAAACCAAAATATATGACTAATGAATTGAGCTGAACAAAACTTATCAAACAACAGCAATTTTCAGTGCATTTAAAATATTTTTAAACGCTTCATACTACATAAAATTGCTATATAAAACACCATTTTAAACATGCCATTTGCCTGAATTTAACAACTCACAATCTTCAAATCTGAGAAGAAGACTGAGACCAATAATACCATTTGATATTTTGTATTAAGCAAAAATGGTCCTGGGGAGCCACAGCACTGCACACCTGACACATTCAGTTCAGTTCATGAAGATCTCTCTTAATGAGCTGATAATCAGACTCGGGTGTTTTAAATAAAATATACATACTATATAAGCAGAGCTGTGGGTCCCCACCAGGATTGAAGACCACTGGTGTAGCCTATTCTACAGTGTTTCTGGCTTAATGATTTACTGAGCACAGAGTTCCCAAACCTTTTGACCCATGAAATTTCATGGCTTTTATAGTCAACCTGTGATCTTAGCAAAAAAAAATATAGATTTTTTGTTTAATCGTTTTTTTAAAATGACGTCGATTCAATATTAATTCTCAAAAGCTGCGAAACGATCTTTTCCTGTATTTATTTCAGCAAACATTTAAATCAAGATCTGATTAATGTTTATCTTATCATTAGTCTTCTCCACTAGATGTCACCCTCATTTACCGGTTACGATGTTACAACAGAAAGCCCGTCATTCATTCAGAGCTTATCATGGCAGGGATACTGTTGACAAGAACCAAGAACAAAGCAATATGCGTGATATGCAATGCTCAGGTAAAATTGTATAGTAATACAACAAATCTGCGGAAGCATTTGACATCACGCGTAAGGCGCCATGATTTCCGCAATGAATGAATAGCGGATGGAGCAGACGCACTATTTTGTTTACTACATACTTACTAAAGCGCGGACGACGCTCACGGTGTTTTCAGCCTCTGCCGTCTCACTATTTGATGATAAAACACAAGAATATAATCTCCAGCTGCTCTGACAGTCACTTCACTAGCATTGTACAGTTTAATTTGAGAAATCTACCATCATATCACATACACAGCAGCTGCAAGTTCCTCACGGCAACCCGTCAAAATAAACGTTTCGTTTAACGTGCAGAAACTGTGCCAGAAATATTACTATTTAGCAGTCTTAAGACTCAATGTAACAACAATGCTACTACTACTAATAATAAATATTCATAAATCTTTATTTTTAAAGGAATAATCACATTCGTTTTCTTTTTAATTTTAACAGTAAACCTCTGTTGTGCCAAAACTTTGCACTTTGTTTGCCAAAACATAAATGGGTTTAATTTTTAGGATAAATTATGATAAATTTGATTTGGATAAATTAAATTAATGCGTTATGCCTTCATCTGATTACCAGACAAATTAAGAAGAGCATTTTATAGGGACCTATTTTTGTTTTAAAAAGAATAGGTTTAAAATACAGGTCTGTGGCTCTTAATTTCTTTTTATTAATTCACCATTTGTAAACTGATGTTTACTGTTTTTTGTTTTTTTTAGAAATATCAATTGCATTTGTATTAAAACTATATTCACTGAATGTAATCCAAAAAAATTGAGAATCTAATCAAGAATCGAATTGAATCGAGAGCTTGCAAATCGAAATTGAATCGGAACATCTGAATCGATACCCAACCCTAGATGAATGGATACACATTATTTTTTTAAATCCTCTTAAAAACTTGAATAAAATAAAAATAGAGATTGCACTCACCAAAAGCAATTATATGGAGCTGAGCAGAACCAGAAAAACTTACATTGCATGACTTAAAGATTTTAATTTCCTCAACTTTTCCAGCCTTAGAAATCCCAATTTCCAAATTATCCTTATATTCCAGGTTTCCAGCAACTGTGGGAACCCTAAATAGGCTTAAATATGCTTTATAACATTTTTACGGTAACCAGCAACAACCTAAAAGATTTTTTTGCAGCAATTTTCTTATTGTCCCCCAAAACTTTAATAGCATTGATTGTATAAAAAGAGAGAAAGAGAATTGCATTGTAGATATAGTGAACCATTTGCACAGAATGCGTATTGCAGTAACTTATTTTAAGACAACAAAAATCGTTAAGCCACATTTCTAGATTCTAAGTGGATGCTTTTTTCTTTTTAGGATAATAATAAAAGATAAAATTATCTGACCACATATCTCTAATTTCAGTTGACTAAGATCCCTCAGATGCTTACCTGTATTAAAAGTGCTGCTTCGTTACAAGATGCACAGGATACCCAAGCCAATCCTGACGGCAATCATTTAAAATCAATTCTTGACTGTAATAAAAAGAATAAACGGAGGGAAATATATGTAAACAGCATTAGAACAAGCATACCTATGAGTGTCTCCAAGAAAACAATTCAGTGCCAGCCATTTCCAGCCCATTTAGTATAACATATTCTTGTACAGCAAAACTAAAAAATTTAAATCACCACTTGTGCACATGAGATATTGGCCAGCTGCTTCGCAAAAGCCATTCACACACGAATTGATCTTAAAACGCATGCATGTCATGTATTTCAAGTATCCCAGCAAACATTCATACTTAATAGCAACACATTAAAAATACAGGAACATTTCCATATAAGAGAAAGAAAAAAACATGTCAAAGCATATAAAACTACAAAAACAGATTGTGACCTTCCATAGAGTGAAGAGAACATCTGATGTTAAATTGTGAGCAATGTAAAAGAAACGTAATTCGAGAACATATCTAACAGCATCTAGCTTATTTTAACCTGACTCGTGTATCTCTGACCTTCAAATTGGTAAACTGTAAACAAAGAAAATAAGAAAAAGCCAGTGGGATACTAAAAACAACAGTACAACCATTGTAGATTTTTTTTTTAACCTTTTTTTACTTTTTTCAATTTCACACTCCACTTAGGCTAATCCATGACACATTTACCCCCTCCATAAATGGAAAGTCTTTTACTCAATTTCAAGACTCCAATTCATCTTTGGAAACCAAAAGATATTTTTCATATTCTTTAATTTTTGTGCGTCCTAAAGTCCTCTCAACCAAAAGTAATGCATCAATAAGGACAAAAAGAGATAACCTATATGAATTGAGTGGGTTAATCCAAATCTTCTAAAGAGACATGATGACTTTATACAATAAAAATATTTAATTTAAGCTTTTATTCACATACAAACAATCATCAACTCTCATACATGAGCTCAAGGTAAACAGAAGCTGGTTCTCGTGTTCGTCATCATTTAAAACTAAATATTGTGGATTACACCTCTTAATTTCAATGGATTTGGCAACTACTTACTCTTTATGAGACATCTCTTTATGTACTTTTTGATGTGCCTAAGTTTCGGTTGTATGAACTTTCAAAGGATAGACATTTAATTTGACTGAAAATTTTACGTTTGGGTGAGAACATGCACATTTTCATTACTGGGTGAACAGATTAAATAGGAGAGAAGTAGGCCTATTTGATCACCTACCACCAGAAACCACAAAAACTAGGTTAGTTCTAACGTGAGAGTGTATTTAGACCAAAATGTGACAATCTCCTACATTCTGCCAGTTAAATAACGTTAAGAGTCTTAACAACCCAGAGGTGGAAACCAGGGCCCGTATTCACAAAACATTTGATCTTACCACTAAGAGTTCTCCTAAATAGCAGTAAAATTTTGAGCTAAGAGTTTTCTCTTAAAACCTATTCACAAAGCTGCTGAGACAAACTTTTACTAAGGAATAAAGAGAAGTCTTAAGCTAAGAGTAAAGGCAGGGTTGACCTGGCTGATAGGGGAGGGGTCACTGTCAGAGATACATTCATAGAAATATTGTAGAGTGCGATATTATGTTGGTATATTCAAATAAAGATGTTAAAATGCAGGCTAAGTGTCACTAATTAAACAAGTATACGTTCAGCTAATTGTCAGCCTCTTACACATGTGCTTCTCATAAACAATTAGCAGATATACATATAAACAGCCTTTTAATGAACAGAGTAGAATAATAATGTCTGATAGTAAGACATGCAAATGCAAAATAAAACAATACCGGACACAAGAACAGCTGTTACTTCTTGCCCAGCTGGTTAGGATATAATTCAAGGAAAATCTGGAGCTGGGATAACCTACAAAACCAAAGGCGATTCATTTTTGAAAACTCATAAAGTCAGATGTTTCTAAAATGTTTCCTTTCCGAAGCAGATCGCTGGCAACAGTCATTTTATAATAGTTTGTGCATTGGTCTTAGTAGTGCTTTTCACTACTCCTAACATTTCACAGATTTAGGAGCTAGTTTAAGTGTTAAGACACTTTGTGAAATACTCTTAGAGCAAAATTTAGGACTGACAAGCCCATTATTTTAAAGATTTTAAATCAGCGAGTTATGAGTTACTTTTAGCCTTAAGATGTTTTGTGAATACAGGCCCTGGTCACATAATCTGAGGCCAATACTAACCATGTGAACATAAACCTGAATGCATGTAAAAACAGATAGTACCATCAACCAAATAATTAAAAGACATCAAGGTTTAAGTCTGTTAATTGCACTTTGAAAACACTGTGTAAAAACCTTAACTTAGAGACTTCTATTGAAGCAATGCTTTTCACAAGATTTCAACGCTGTCACAATAATTCAGATTTATGCTGAAATATGACAAAGTGGCTACAAACTTCATACAACATCGAATATGAAATGAGCTTCATCCGTAGCACAATGCAAATTATGCGTCAAATAGAGCTTATTCACGTTTGCAACTTGCTTTTGCAGGAAAACCCAACCAACCAACCACTGAAATACAAGAGCGAATCATAACAATAGAGAAAAACAGGCATGGCCAGCCGTTCGAGAAAAGCTCGGAACCACAGCACTCTTTGATTTCTTGAATAAAAATCATCTAGTTAAATAAGAGTTTAACAATAACATGGCGTCATCAGCCATTCAATCCTCAAAACCAGCGAGAGATGAAACAAAATGGCGCCGTCTGTATTTACAGAGCAAATGGACTGATGCCGTCTACAGCAGAAACAAAGCTCGCTGCTATTCCCTCAATCTTTCATTTCAGCACAGCATTTCTTAGAAATAAGAAAACAACATAACCATTGCACGGAAAGGAAGAAATGACTGGCTAGCTGCGCATTACCAATTTAAACAAAACGGTGTCGTTTGCTTGCAGCTCATAATCACCCTGCCCTCCATTAAACTGATAAAAAAAACCATTGCACTTTTGCAAATGTCGACAGTGTTGTGTATGGCTACATGAAATACAATGTGTGAATTGGTGTACTTTGCATATTCTTACCGAAATTATTTGTCTTAACTGATCTTTTTTTAAAAAAAAGTAAAGACGAGACGCTTCAGCCGTGTTCTCTTGCTCTTCAAAGTCTGGTCGTGCTCTCTGCTCAGTATGATTGACACTGGAAAGAGAGCGACGGCGCATGCGCTCCTCTAAGCCAATCAGTTGGAGGCGCACGGTGTAGTGGGCGGGTCTACGGGTCTAGACGTCAAAAGAGCAGAGCTCTTCAGATAGATAGATAGATAGATAGATAGATAGATAGATAGAAGACTTAAGTTAGACTTAGTTCTAAGTTTTATTAATTATTTTATATTATTTTGCCTGTCAATGTTCGTGTGTGGGTGTTGATTATTTTGGCAATATTATATGTAAAACGACCATGTTAATAGATTACTTTGAAACTGAAAATAGACACGTATATAATATTAAGCGCTCACATTAAGGAATAACGCGAAGTATGTTCCGAAACAAAGAAATTGCTTGTGGAGACTTTTATTTTGACAGTGGAGGAAGTACTCAGTCACTGATAGTTTACTTCCTGTTGTAAACGCATGACGGAATTTTAAATGCACGCGGATAGGTGCTGGTCTGTTTTCACTCAGTTGCGTCTTGGTTAATGAGCTGTACACTATTTGTGAACTGCTCGAATACTTAGTTTAAATAGTAATTTTTGTAAACCGTTGACAGTATGGTCCGAGCAAGAAGGTATGTAACGTTAGTCTACTTAATTTTGTAATTCATTGCTGGTTTTCTGCAGTATCCTAACGTTATGATAACGGAGAGCAGATATATCAGTTTATGAAACATATTTTTAAAAGTCGATGATTAAATCAAGCAATTTATTGTATTTTGCAAAGTTGCATTTCACTAACATTTGTATAAAAAGACACGAGATTGCTATGTAGGCAGACATCTGCACTAAAAGTCAGTGCAAATATATATAACGTGAAGATTGAGATTTTACCATTACAGTGTAGTAATATTGCATTTCCCTCATTTCAAAGGATAGTGAAAAAGCCTAGAGCAAAGAAGCAGCAAGAATATGACAGTGATGATCCTGAAGCTTATGGGCATGAAGCCATTCCAGATAAGGTCTTTTTTTTTTTATTTTTATAAAACTTGGTTTGTATTATTGTCATTATCTGATTGTAAATAACTTTGTTTTCTCATCAGAAATTGCCTAAGTATGTGGAGGATAAAATAGATGAATTCCACAATGAAAAAATCTCAGTGAGTTCTGTTTTCCTCATGTTCTTTAAGCATGAACTGCCACAATACTATCCTATTACATAACATTCAAACTTTTGCTTTCATCTGTAGAAACTTTTGGCTCAAGGGATTCAAGACAACAGCGATCAAGAGGATGAAGATAAAGCTGTAAGCAAATAAAACAACTTTTAAAACTTTTTTTTTTTTTACGGATGGTAGTAGTTTGACATTTTCCGCTTTGTCTTGCGATCAGCAATAATAGTTTTTTTTTTTTTTTCTTTCTAGGAGGAGATCATGCCCCTGGCACTTTCTGATTCAGATGATGATGAGGAAGTGCAGGAAGAGGATAATGAAGAAGAGGAAGAGACAGACATGGAGAGTGACTTGGAAGGAAAGCAAGATGATGGTAATACTCTTTAAAGATTAGCCAAATGTAACACTGTTTATGCGTCTTTTAAAAATATATATATTTCAATGTTATTAAAGAAACATATTAATGAGAATATTCAAGTATTTTCTTCCACTTTAAAAGATGCTCAAACGTGTTTGAGGTATTGTCTCTGACACTTCCGTTTCTGTTCTTCCAGATCTCCCAAATGACATGGCTTGGGGAACTAAAAAGAAGATTTTCTATGATTCTGATTATATTATTAAAAGTAAGAATTTCTTCATTTTTATCGAAGCATGTGTAAGATATTATATTATCATTCAAATGTGTAATACACACATTCCAGCATGTTTGATTTTTGTATTTTGCAGAGGGCAAGTCTATTGAAGACATAGAGGCAGAGGACAAAGAAGAGGAAGAGGAGGCTAAAAAAATTCAAACGAGATTGGCAGCCAACCTAAGTGAGGAAGACTATGATCTAAACCTTCTTGAGGTGCTAAGTTTACTTCGCTTTCTGAAGCTATGAGTAGAGTTTGGGTGTTTGCATCATATTACTCAAAGTCCTTGTACCCTTCCTGTTGTCCTTTAGGAATTTGCAGCAGAGGCTGAAGCAGAGGAGGAGGTTGAAAAAGAGGAAAGGATTGTAAAGGATTTGAAGACCATGTCACAGAAGGAAAAGCTTAAACTGCTAAAGAAAGAATCACCAGAAGTGTTGGAACTTATTCAGGACTTCAAAGCAAAGGTAGAGATTTGCTGCAATGACATTTATGCTGCTTTTTGCATTGAAAGACTATAGGGGTATTCCCTTAATGCTGTTTTATTGATTAATTTGAGTGTTTATTGCATACTCAGCTTACAGAATTGAGGGATGAAGTTCAGCCTCTTGTGGAGATGGTCAAAGATGGAAGGATTCCTCCTGGAGAGGCTAGTCTACCTGATTATAGCTCTTAATACATGTTTTTAGACTGTTATTAAATTTTCATGTAATTAGACTTTAAAATGGAGTGTAATGTTGTTGTTTTTTCGTCATTTTATGTTTTGTTTTGTATCCTTTTCATCCTCTAGGGTGCAAAATACCTTATTACCAAACAGCAGCTTTATCTTAAGTAAGCCTTACCGACCACATTTTATATACTCGAATTCTGTGATTGCAGTATTTATATTATATAGTAGTTATAGTCATAGCTCAAACATACCAATAAACAGTTTGTGGTCAGAAAAGAAAAACCTTTATTTAGCAAGGAGGATACATTAAATTGATAAAAAAAAAATACAGGTAATACTTTTACATTGTTGCAAAAGATTTCTCTTTAAAATAAAGCTGTTCCTGAAAAAATGTATCAGAGTTCTACACAAATATTAAGCAGCACATCTGTTTTCATCATTGATCATTGTCAGAAATGTTTCTTGAGCAGCAAATCAACATTAGAATGATTTCTGAAGGATCATGTTACATTAAAGAGTAATCGCTGCTGACAATTCAGCTTGCCATCATATGAATATATTGCATTATAAAATGTATTAAAATATTTATTTTAAATTGTTTGATAATATTACTAGTTTACTATATTTTGATCAAATAAATGAGTAAAAGAGGCTTCTTTTAAAAACACTTAAAAATTTGACATACTCTGAACTTTTTAACAGTAGTGCATTTCTGTTTTTCACTATAAATATTCCTGGACTTGACCTGAATAGTAACACAAATTGTGAAATATTCCCTATTATCACTTCATGATGAACTTTCCCTTTTTTCCAGCTATTGCACAAACATTAGTTTTTACTTGGTTCTGAAAGCGAAACGAATTCCAGCACATAATCATCCTGTGATTGAGAGATTGCTGACCTACAGAAATGTAAGTACAAACAAATGTACCCTTTTTTCACAGGTAGCCATTTTAAAAAATCATAAGCTTTCAAAACTTGATCTCATTATCACTTTCACAGCTGATAAATGAACTAGGAGCAGTAGATGCTAGACTGGCTCCTCAACTGCGTCAGCTTCTCTCTGGAGAACAGCAAGACAGAACTTTAAAGAAATCAGCAAGCAGCAAACATATCAAAGTAATTACTAGTAATTCCATTTTAATTTATGCAAGTTATAGCATTGGCTCCATTTTTGCTAAGTCTGACATGTCTTTATTTTAGGTTTCTGAAAAGGCTAGGCTGGAAGAAGCAGAGGAGTCAGAATCAGATGAGGAAGCAAATCTGCGCTTTTATAACGCCATGGCAGAGAGACAGAAACTCAAGAGGAAGAAGAATGAAATGCAGAACGAGGACAGGTGAGAGAGGTCCATTTACAACATTCAGTTTGTCATAAATAATGCTTACAATAGAACTTACTGTCACTGATTGCATTTCAAGTTTGGTGGAGGAGGAAAAGATGGAGGGAGATGCTAAAAGAGGGATCACCTATCAGGTGAGGTGTTGTGGCTAAATTATGCATGCGCAACTTGTACCCACTTTTCAAACAATATTAGGGACAGTGTTATCCTAATCACGTATGTTTTGTGAAAAGATGTCCAAGAACAAAGGGCTCACACCCAAGAGGAAGAAGATTGATCGGAATCCCAGAGTCAAACACCGAGAGAAGTTCAGACGTGCCCAGGTTCGTCGGAAGGGTCAGGTAAGTGTCATAGGATTCATTTCTTTAATTCACTTTTGTTTGTGAAATATAAGGTATCACAAGCCTAAATGGACACTGAGCTCAGATTATTTGTGTCAGGTTCGTGAGGTGCGGCGTGAGGAGACGAGATACAGTGGAGAATGGTCTGGTATTCGTGCCGGAGTTAAGAGGAGCGTCAAACTCAAGTGATAAATCTACAGAAGATACTCATCCAAGCTCGAATGTGAAATTAAAATGGACTTTTCTGGTGTTTCGGCATTGTTTATACTTTGTATCACAGATATGAACAGATGGATTTGACATTTTTAATGCAACTGCTCAAACAGCAAATGAAATAAAACCAAGTTCTGATCACAGTAAAATGCTAAATTATTTTTGGTGATACATGTGCAGAAAGAGTTTTTTTTTATACATTTAACATGCATCCTATATTATTTAAAATTTACTTCACATCAGCTGTTAAAGCGTGTGATTTAAAAGCTTGGTTTTTTTTTTGCAGATGGAGTTTTAAAAGTACTGAGCAAAGGCAAGATTAGGATAATAGTTACTGAAGCATATATTATCTTGTTTTTAAACTATGATTAAAGGCCAAAGAAAGTAGATAAAATAAAATGTATGCTAATCTCATTGTACAGAGGAAATCAATATTAAGGAACTTTTTTATTTTTATTAGTTTTTTTTTCTGAACTTACAGATATCAATTTTCGAACAACACAAACAAGTCAATTTTTCAGGATCTCTTTCTCTATTCAGATTTGAACCATAGTTATTACACTACAACAAAAACTGATCCCAGATCTGCCTTGAACCTACAGTGCATGCTACAAAATCGCAGCAAGTTTTTTCATACTTATTGAGACATAAATTTAGGGCTGCAACAACTAATCGATAAAATCGATTATTATCGATTATGAAAATCATCGACAACGATTCTCATTATCGATTAATCGGGTCTGCCCACAGTGCACGTCCAACTTCAGCTGGTTAGTCAAATTACGGCACTGAATAATGCATTTCTATGGACAAAATGCATCTAAAAATAGTGGAGGAAACAGAATGAGATTCTGCCGGAGAAGCACGTGATCCAAGCTGCCCAAAACATGATAATTCTTTATTTTAAGCTTTAAGTTAATGCATAAGAGTAATGGCTTGCCCTGTCAGGCGCTTTGACAGATGCGTGTGCGTCCTCAGCGCAAAAACGTTCAGTTTACGGTCATATCCTTATCTATAAATGCCACAAATTCACGCGAGCATTTCCATTTTTGCATAAAGGTCCGTCCTGACAAGTCTGTGTTAAGTTTAAAATACCGAATGAGCGCCGGCGCGGCGGGCGCGCGCACGCGCGTCAGACGGACAGAACACAGTAGAGAGGGAGACAATTAATAGGCTTTTCAGCGCAAACATATCCATTGTGCTGAATTATCTGATGTTGAAAGTTAATTTAAGGTTTAAAAGTCAACATGCAGTGCGAATATTTTATGAGAGTAGGAACTTTAAAGGGATAACAGCGTGTAATTGTTTGTCTGAATATAAACATGAGACGCTCCATAACGGCCTTTTACAGGATAAAGAAATGACGAGGTGACTGTGATCAAAGTAGTTCCTGCAGAACATTACTCTTACCTGTTGGTTAACACTGAGTTTGTGTTTTTATTCGTCTTTATTATTATCTTTATTATTTTAATTTTTAATAGAGGTTTAAACTATATTCAATTTTTACAATGCTTAACAAATTTATGTAAGTTTTTTAACAATGTTTATGTAAGGTTTGTGCCACTGCTGCTCTAAAGTAACAGTATTGGTGATAACCAAAATCATTTTTCGGCTTTCTGTACTGGTTAGTACTCCAATATGTGTAAGCTCTTTAGTAACAGTATTAGGCTATTTTTAATGCTATAATATCATTATTGCTGTTATCTATGAAAGAAAACCAGAGCACTTATTTTTTTTTGTATTTTTTATTTGAGTATTTTGTTTTCGCGATACCAAATTGCAGTCAAAAAGTACATAAACAATACCAGCAAGAATGCAAGCTGTTATGAGGACATTTTTTATTATTATGTCCAATAAATGACAGTAACATTTTTAAATTTAAACAAATTTTTGAAAAATTTCTAAAATATGTTTTCTCTTTATTATGATAAGTGGTCTAATAAATTAAGCACTGTATGTTTTCATAGCATTCAGTTGTCACGTTTGTTTGAAGGACATTGGGCAGAATGTGGAATAGTGTTTTTTTTGGTCAATATTTTTTTAATCCGATTAATCGATTAATCGAAAGAATAATCGGCCAACTAATCGATTATCAAAATAATCGTTAGTTGCAGCCCTACATAAATTTACTGTGTGCTTCAGTCAGATTACTGACAATCCTGTCCTCAATCTCTACCTCTTTCTGCACTTCCTCATCTGTGAGGACCAGCTCTTGTTGTGTGTCCTTGGTGACAACAACCACATAACCACGGCGTGTGTCAAGAACATTCGCAACCACTGCCTGGTGGTTGTATGTTTCTAAGGCACGCCGTGCTCGCTCCAAAAGGATGGAGGGGTCCGTTTCCAACTTGAAAGAGATGACAAATGCCTTTGGTGCCCAGTCCTTCACCAATGGGGACAGCATCTTGGGAACCATCTTCATACATATCTAAATAATATTCAACAAGCAGATTAATTACTTTTTATATGAGGTTTGGAGCCTAGATTAACTAAATGTAATGTAGCACAGGGGTTTTTAAAGTGGGACCCGTGGACCCTCAGGGGACTGCTAGGGGGTCCATGGAAAAGATGGAATAAATAAAAATTTAATAAATAGATTAAATTGTGAACTACTTTAATAAAACTGATTAATATAAATAAATCTAATAAAATGTAATAAATTACATAATTAAATCAAGAAAATACACTATAATACATCAAACAGCACAGTACTAAAATGACTAGAAAAACATTACTGTTACATAATTAAAAACTAAATATTTTCCAAATAATAAAATTCATAATATTCTTTTTTTCACATAAATTTCATCTTTATCCATGAAAATATATAGCAGCTTTTTAAATTTTGAAATGGGGTCCCTTGCATGAGGATGATCATATTTGAAGAGGGTTTATGGAAATCTAAAAGATTGTAAACCCCTGGCCTAGCAGACTGAATTAATATTTGTATTTATTATACAACACCTGAAGTGGCCCATTAGAAGACTGAATTTTGTGTTCTGGCATTTCATATGCTGGGATGTAGAAATCTGAAACAGCAGCAGCCAAATAAAACATAGCCTTAGACCCTAGGAGGGAAAAACAGAAATTAATAGTAGTAACTAGTAATTCCACTACAAACATATTCAGCCCCAAATAATCAATAAGTGGGTTTGCTCACCTATGGAGCTTAATGCTTGAGCTGCTGCCTTGAGTAGATGGAGATACTCTGACAGGGTGTTGAATTCCACCGGCAGCAGTAATCCTGCAGCTTTCACTGCCTGATAGCGCTTTAGAACCTTTGCAATGTTTGGAAGTGTGTTCTGATCCACCAGGATCTGACCAGCGTCCTCCTTACCAGTCTCTAATTGTAAGCTATCCAGTAAATTGACCCCTGTGTACAGACGAGTGTATGGGTAGAGAGAACGATGCCTGTGCAGAAAGACCACCGCATAGCCAGAGTCCAGAAAATACTCGGCAGAGGAGGCCCCTCGCCGACCACTGCTGAAGTTGTCCAAGAACCGTACTGTTCGGGATTCCAGAGGAACTTTGGTTCCTCCTGAGGTGATGAGGACTACTCTGCGCCCGACCGATCCGTGATGTTCGGCAAATTCTGCCATGAGTTTCTTGACCTCCTCCACATGAGAGGGGACCGCAAACTCTTCAGACAGTCCTTCATCCACTGCCTTTGAGGCTGAGGGGTCACAGTGGGCCATTATAAACCTAAAATAAATAGGGTTTAGTTAATAAAGTGTTCTCACCATGCATGTGTTCATGAATGACGATTTGGTATTAAAAATAAGCTACAGAGGATGATAGATTCTGGATTCTGAGTCCAGACCGTAGAATAATATGACATTATATGCTGTATAATTGTCCCTGAGCAATATACCGTTGGTCAACTATGAAGGTCAGATGAATAGTTGACCAAGTTCTTGCACTAATGTCAAATTAAGTGTGAGAAAGAGTACCATAATTATCATGACTTTTGCAAGACGAAAACGAATGTATTTTCACTCAACATGCGTAGTACACAAATCACATGTTGCTCCCTAAAACAAAACATTCTCTCTGTCAGTGTACGTTTCTCTTATTATCGCGCTGATATGAATAAATAAACATAATAACAATAATAAACAAATGTTTACCTGTTTGCTAACTCACAAATAATACGCGCAAGAATATAATTCACCTGCGAATGACCCTAATACACTTCGACCTAGTGTGAGACAGATCAGCAAGAGCAGTTCCTACATCTTATTATGGTTGAGTGTGCGCATGCGCCGCTTCGGAAGACGTGATTGGCTCTTTCAGAGGGCTACTATAAAAATTCCAAAATAAAGGTTTTCAGATGACTGTTTCAGATATTCTCTCCTAATGGCAAACATGGACCACAGACAGTGGTATGATAGACAAAAGAATAGAGATAAAAGAAGAGCATAATACGTAATTTATTGAATATTTTTAATTTACTGTGGTCAATAAACAGTGGTATAGTTATCCATCCAACATGTAAAATACATTTCTAATGTAGACGTTGAAGGAAGAACGAACTGCACAATATTTGTATAACATCATGTAATCCACGGTCGGTTCACAGGGGGCAGCATTGTTTAAGCAATACAAAATTACAAATATTTGACAGCTTAAAAGCTGCAAATAATTTTGCAAACATTTAGGACTGGGGTCATAATAACTTCGCATTATAAATGTGATATTTACACATCCTACAAATAAATACTCTTTATTTTAAGATTCAAAACTAAAATAAAATTCAAATAAGAATTAAATAATAATACAATATTAGACATAAGGAAGTTATTTGAAACCAGAAACACGCGTTGTACCACAAAAGTAAAACAAATGAGGAATATTTTTCTTCCTCCAGACAAACGGTTCACAACGGGGAAACGTCTTTCTTGAAATTATTATTATTATTATTATTTTAAACCTTCATTATTTTATTATTAAATAATTTTGGGGTGCTGTCCACATCTTTTTATTAGGAAAAATAATATTAGTAGGCCTGTATAGATATCAGTACCCATTTACCAAAGCGATAGCGTTTCTTAATAATCTATTAGGAATTTAATATTTAAAATACTAATTAATATTACAAATACCGAAGATACTTGACGAAATCATCCTCTGTGCTAACTCAACGTCCATGAATTGACGGATTTATAACCAGATAAATTCTAATAAGCGCATAAAATTATCTTCATTTTATTATTAAATTTTAAAATAAAAATGTTGGGAGTTATCTACACCTTCCGAAAATTTATATTCAGACATACTGTTACACTTTCGATAGAGGCTTAATGATCAGAGCTGTTAGCAATTTATTAGCAATAATAAAGTTTCTTTGGAATCGACTAGTGCATTTCACATTCGATATTGTTTTTATTGTATGGTATGGTTGTACTTGTGATAAGAGTAAATGTGAAAAGCTATTGCTAATAATTGTCGTGATAATATTCGTGTACACTAAAGGCACTACTTTCCGGCTGCAAAGCCTGTCGCAGCTTGGTACTGTGGGCCGTTCTCCGGCTAATGTCCAAAAGTAGTTCCGGATTTTTGATCCGCGCAGTCCCCGGATGTTAGCTACTCAGAGAGAAAGACGAACGAGCGAGAGAGAGGCGGAGAAGCTAGGAGACGCCACGGACAAACCGGTAAAGGGATTGCGGGTCTCAAACCCACGATAAACACAGAGCGCTAAGGCTCGTTTCGAGGAGAGAGAAGGAGCTGTGATCGAAAAAAGGAAGTGGAGGAGACGGCTAACTTTGACAGACCTGCACTGGCCTCCAGTAGCGGACGCGAGCCCGGGTGAGTGCGGGTGAACGTTAAGGTTACGAGCTCGCGATATGGAGCTCGCGAAGTTGAAGGGCCCGCGAAAAATGGACGACTTTAGCTGTTAGTTGTGTGCTGCTGAAGTTCTGAGCAGAGCGGGAGGACAGACGTTCAGGCCTCAAGTGGTATGCCGCTGCCGCCGTCGGTCGGGGGCAGGTGGGGACACTGCAAGCTCCTCTGTCACAGCAGAACAAGTTTAGTTAGCATGCTGCTAGCCGCCAATACGGTTTTTGTCAGACAGGTAGCGAGAGTGAGCTGCTAATTAGCCGCCAGCTTTACTTTAGCTCGCCTGCTATTTATGCACGTATCTGACAGACAAAAAATATTTGTGACTGAAACTCGGTCAGTAAGCCGAGCTGGAAGCGAGCTCTTCGACCGGGAACTGCCAAACGAGCAACTTTTGGTGCTGTCAACTAACAGTAGTTGGAGGTGGAGGCCGTATCTATTAATATTTTGGAAACAGACGCGCGGCAGCTGCGTGTCATTTTAAATACGAATCCTGGCCAATTTGTGGGGCCGTTAATATGCATACGAGCTCGGTTTTTGTGCGAACAAGAGATGTAAGATTGTTAATGAAGCGTTATTGAAATGTTTAGTTTGACTTTATGAAGTTGTGCATGAGTTATTGCCTTTCTGTCAGCATATGCGACAGGTGATAAGAGACACAGCAAGTCTCTACTGTTCTGATCTTGCATGTAATTTATGTGGCTTATTTGCAAGATTTTATACACATCATATATAGACTGTCACATCTAGTCAATGCAAGACTAGTCCCCCGTCTAGTCAGCTGCTGGAATGTTACCCGCTGTCTGTCAGGTATTTGGATTTTCCCCTTTAGTTACTGCAAGAACAGACCTTTACTGTCATGTTGTGCTTTGGGTTGAATTAGATTTCTTGTTGCTTATACCGCGATGCCTAACGTTTATAATTTATATGGAGCCATCATAATTGGACATTAAGGCAAGACACCACAGGTTAATATAGTAACAAATAGATGTCACTGTACTTCCTCATTTGATTTATCACAGTACATTGACAATTGTTTGCGTTCCAGATTTTTGTTCGAAATGGTATGTTTCAATATGTAAATGAGGCGTTAAATAATTAAATATGCACTAATTTGCAGAAAAATCCATGTTCAGAATTCTTGTCTTATTTTGATGGCATATTAGAGTTAAAAGTTACAGAGGGGAGATATAGGCAGTCAGGTAAGTGATATATGAACAAGCCACTCTGTAAAGAATATATATACATACACATACATGCATGCATGCATACATACATACATGCATATACAGGACTTCTTATATACATATACTTCTTAAGTGAAGGTTTCTGGCTCAGTGCAGGAAAAAAGTCATCCTGCGAGAACAGCCTTTAAACATATGTAATTGAAGTCTGCAGATGCAAATAGATCAAATAAATATCTAAATGTAAATTTGGATGTTTTTTTTTCTACTAGTCTGAAAAAAGACACATTAGAAGCAAAATAGACCAATAATCTCAAAATTGACCAGTGCATGAAAACAATGGTTTTTCCTGTAGTGTCTTGCCTTAAGTTGACAATGACAGCTTATTTTTGCATGCGTGTTACAATTTGTATTGGCCTGATGAGGATTAACCGACAGCATTCTATTAGTTATAATTGTATTTTCTTCTCCTCCTCCTTCACTTAAAGAGTAGAGTACGAATGGAGAGACTGTTGAATTATGTACCAGCATGCTTAAAATACTAAATTATGGACACATGCGAACTACCCGGGACATATTTTCCCCACCCAGTCAGTGTAGCAGTACAATAGTGTGAAAGATTCACGTTAGCACCAGAGTTGTTTGTCTTTGGGTTGTCAGCTCACAGAAAGCAGAAAATGATTGAACTATCAGTTGCCTGTCAGAACACGCCTGGTGGTTCTTGTGCTGAAACCACTGCGTTTTAGTATTTACAATTATTGCATCAAGAATATTGTTACACTTGTACAAAAAGTGTTTTGAGTCATTAATGTTATGCAGTACATTTTGATCTCTGTAATGTTTTGTACTTTTGTATTGATATAAAATGGTTAAAAGCTATAGCAGACCTTTTATGTGTATGTATATATACATAAATAATTTATCAGATTTGATCATGTGATGCCATACAACATAACAGAAATCATTGCTGCTGCTTGCTCGTGTTTTTGCAGTTGTTTTCCCACCAAAAATGTCATATCCTGGAAGATGATGTCTTTAGGGACATAGCATTTGTCAGTTAAATGTATATTATGATACATTACATACATATTAGAAATGACTAACAGCATGAAAAGTGATATTAAGAATACTGGGGAAAAAATGAAATGATTACCAGGTAATACATATTTTGTTTGAAACATTTTGATTAGATTAAAAAAAAAAAAACTTAAATATCAGTCAGTTTAAAATGAATATGTTTATAAATTTTTTTTTCACATTTTTAATATATTGTAATATATTTTTCTATAAGATGAGGGCATGAAATTGTACAGCACATGAATGATTCATTATTTGTTGTTTCATTGTTAATATTCTCTTAATCTGATTGCATGTACTATAACCTTTTGGGCCTAATATCACAGTGAAGCTAACTGAGATGAAAAGAAAGAAAGAGCATGAAAGAAGTTTTTGATACTTTGCTTTTAAATGCTGTCTTAAGAAAGGTATTACGACTTAAGTGTCCTTTATCTTTCATCTTGTTCTGTATGTTGTTCATTAGTGTTTTGCTAAATGGGCTGGAATGGGAGTTCTTAAAGAACACAAGCATGGCATCTGTTGTAGTGTACCATAACTGTTCCCATGCCAGGATCTGACGAGGCCTCCGCTGCAGTATTGCATACAGACTCTTCTCCGTCTTGCCCTCAGGCCTCAGTGGGCATCCTGCCGCTATGTCTAAACTCACCTGGAAACTGCTGGCTTTATGCATTCCACCTACTTTATCGTCGCTAAACGACGCCATAGGCTACACGCCAAATGGGGCATTTGTATGGTGCTTTAGATCTTTGGTAACTGTGTTGTTAATTTTTTATATACGTTTATGAGCTGTCTTTACCCGTTGCACTGTTTTCTGAGGTATTAGCGTTTTTTTTTTTTTTTTTTTCGCTCTGCTGAATTGGTTGATGAGATTTGTCCCACATTTAGAAAAGTTAAGCCTTTCTCCAGCTGTGCAGCACAAACATCTGTTCTCTTACATTTGTGCTGTGTGAAACCAGTGTATCATTTTCTCTCTTTTTCTGTCTGGTTGCAACAAGTGGTTTGCTTCCCATTTTCGCCATTAGATTTTGACAACCAGACAGATTTTAGTTTGTGATGTTGAAAAGCACTTTTATGACATTGAATTAGCAGCAAGGCGTGTGTAGATTGAGCAGTCTGACGTGAGCAAAGAAGAGACAGCCCCTCACCTTGCGCATACCAATAGCTCATTTGGAATTCAGTGGTGGCCCTTTGCCCAGCCCTGTCTCACTGAGAGGCTTTTAATTTTTCCCCCTTGTTGAAGCGATTATTCAAATGGCTGTCTGTGAGATGAAGTTATCAGACCCCTGTTGGTAAATGGGGTCCAGGCAAGCTAAATGCATGGCTTGCCCAGCTCAGAAACTGCCCATCAGGTCACCTCCCCACACCACACCACAGGCTCCCCTCTTCCTTCTAGCAATGACATTAAATATCTGGATAAAAATGCCTATTAATTGTTACTTTTTGTATCATGTATTATAACCCTCAGTGGCTGTCAATACTGCATGTTGGTGCTTTCAAAGCATAGAAATTACCCAAAGCAAAGCACTCTTGCAATGCTAGTGTTAAAATAATTAGTGTTTATTAGTTAAACGCAGAATCATTTACATTCTGGTAGGCAGTGTTAATTCAGACAAGCTGCCACCATTAATATTATAGTCCTTTCATAGAATATTATCCTTTCATTTTGTAGCAGGGATGTGATAGAACATATTTTCATAATGGACTAGTCTGAGGTTGAAAGTCTAGTTAACGTTTTGATTTCTCAATTTTAGTTGATTTTCATTTTTTATGAACATCGATTTTGTGAATCCCAAGATTGAGCTTTTAGTCTGTTTCCTGTTGTGTAAATAAAGCTTCACTAAACGCCTCTCCTCTAATAATTGCTGTCAAATTCTGTCAATATTATCACTGTAAATGATGAATTAACAGACCAAGCCTATCAAAGAGGGTGTTACTATGAGGTCCTTTAGCCTGAAAGGAAAACACGTGCTCAGGATGCTAAAATGCTCACTTTGAAGTTTCATAACTTAATTGAGAATAGCATCTGCTTTTGTCACCTTTAAATATACCAACAGTGTTTCACTTGTCAGTTGTACTAATTGATCTGTTATTAGACAACTAGACAACCATTTTGGCCTATGCCTGTTTTGTATTGTCCATTTCAGGCTGTTGCAATAACAGCTTGCATGCCGAGGCGCTTGTTATGCCAAAAACAAGTGAAGTGACATACTGCCAAGTATGGTGACCCATACTCGGAATTTGTGCTCTGCATTTAACCCATCCAACGTGCACACACACAGCAGTGAACACACACACACCGTGAACACGCACCCAGAGCAGTGGGCAGCCATTTATGCTGCGGCGCCCGGGGAGCAGTTGGGGGTTCGGTGCCTTGCTCAAGGGCACCTCAGTCGTGGTATTGAGGGTGAAGAGAGCGCTGTACATTCACTCCCCCCACCTACAATCCCTGCCGGCCCGAGACTCGAACCCGCAACCTTTGGATTACGAGTCCGACTCTCTAACCATTAGGCCACAACTTCCCCAAACCAACCAATATGAAGCCTTGCTGTGCAAGTGGTGAAAGTCAATAAGTAGCTCGGTCTTCATTTGCAAGGCCGTTCATCACTAGAATGCAGATGAGCTATGAAGCCATTCATCTCTGATTCCAATTTGAATCTTGTTTGCAGTCATATTGTGTGAGCCCACTTTTTCATGTTCAAAAAGTCTCTTTATGTGAAAGATCAGTGGGGGATAATTGCACTTAAGTGAACCTCATTTAGAACTGACCAGAGCAATTACAGTAACTGTGGTTCCAGGCATTTTTGGGCCACTGGTTGCTAGTTTTGCAGTTTCAAGGCTATGATCAGATTGAAAATGGTTTGACTATTAATAGCAGAACAATTTAACAAATTCATTCGCATGAATGACAATTAAAATATTTTAACGCTTACAAAAAAAATGAGCCTTTCACAAGGTGTTGCGAGGTGAGCTGGAGCCAACACAGTTTCTTCAGGCGAAACCCCCGGAGCTTTTGGGAGCTGTTTTATTATTAATGTTATTCAGGAGCCAAATTTCGAGTTTTGCTCAGCTGGGTGCTTTAATCTATTTTTGCTGTAAATTAATGAATTTTTAAAGAGCCCCTCACTAGATATGGGAATGCTGCACTGGTTCAGAGTTTTTCAAACAACCCAAACCCCCTCACCCCTGGGAAGAGGAGCGCAGATCTACCGAAGCACTACACTTTCATTTTTTATTAATGCTGAAATACACTGCCAGAGCTCTACCAGTCTCTCCATGTGCAGAAAACTTTGTTACATGTTGGTCTGTGCTGTGCTGCACTGGCTGATCCAACAGTAGTTGGAACTTCAGATATTCAGTGCAGTGGACAGATTGTGTCATCCACCCCCATTACCTGGCTGGAGACCCATTCTACCTTCCAGATCAAGTTTTTCACGAGTGCAAACGTGACCTTGGATGCCTTTTTGCCCTCATGCATTGGTTGGACTTACATCTTTCCCCATCTACTGTAGCGTTTTGTGGCTTCAGCAGGTTGCATGCAGTCAGTCACTTTCATTAACCATGCAGCATTACCTATTTGACTACACATGCCCTCTGTTCATCACCAAAGCCACTCCAATGAACTTTGTGGGGATATACCTTGGTGTACGTTCATTTTTCATTATGACTGCACAAAAATTTCTTGCTGCATTGCCTGTTTGTCCTTGGTAAAAAAAGGCTGGTCTGCAAGGGTGCGTCACAGTGGAATTGGAGGACTTTGTGTGTCTTGTGTCTCTTAAAACAGTAGAGCAGCACAGTATATTTCGCTTTGTGCCTGCTGCAGGTAACGGAGACTCTCTTGTTCAGCAGAGATGTGGACGCTGTGAGCAGGGTAAGGATTTTACCTAGATTACGCAGCCTAAGTAATCATAATCAAGCTCGGATAATGCCATTTAATAACCATTTTAATTACTTCAGCTTACTGCACATTCAGCTGTAGTTACAAATGCACTTCTGGAGAAGCCCTAATAACTTGCTAAAGATGGACAATTAACCATGCTCCGTGCTCTGAGAGCAATTTTTGCCCAGTTCCCTCCATGTTTTGGTTCATTTCTCCCATATGAGTCTGAGTAGCCAAAGCTGTAATGCAGACATTTGTCTGATTAATAAAGCTAATTGGTTTAGTGCAGTGGAAATATTCAAGCTTTGTTTTTAAAGTTGGTAATTTTAAATAGTGTTGCATTTATGGTTTTCAAAACTATTTTCTAAAGGATTAATACCTCTTAATGACTCACTTTTTCAAAGTTAATTTGACATGGAATTATGCTAATTGGAGAATTGAATAATGCTTTAGGTCACTAAGATGTGCTTGAAGAACTTTCAAGTAAATCTGAACACTGCGGTGTTGCGTTTCTACCTCTCTTTGAGAAATGCTCAAGTTTTAGAAGTGTTTGCTGCTGTTTGTAAAAAGTGTTTTGCATAGGGGTGAAACTGTTCAAGGCTCTCATGGTTCAGTTCATGGTTTTGGTTCGGTATTGGGTGGGGGCATGGGGGGGTATGCTATTGTTAATGTGGTATTAGAAATTTCCACAAGAATAGTCTACTGTTTGTTAACGAAATACTTGAATAGTTTGCCTTAACTTTAAAACAGTGTTTTTAATTACTTAATAAACTTTTGAACTAAAACAGTAGGGCTGCCAAATAACGACTATTTTTATTTAGGTTAATCTAGCAACTAATTTATCAATTAATCGATTAACCTATTAAAAATGAAATAAAAAGAGAATATTAACAAAAGTCTATTAGGTTTGTTTACATTTTTACTCTTTTAGTTTTACATTTCATCAATGGCTTGTTTACATTTATACTTTTTTTATGGTACAGTACTGAATGGCAAAGTTGCAAGTTTAATAAAATATTCTTAAGTAAAATAGATTTTTTTTGTGGGAAATTAATCGTTTTGATGAATGAAATCCAAATTTCTATGAAATCCTTTTTTTAAAGTAAAAGTAAAGTGCAACACAAAATGCAAGAAGCAAGTGTCCATCTCATAGTCCAAATCACTGAAATCAAAGTTCAGTATTATAGTGTAAGAATGACAACATATCCATGTGTTCTAGTCTATTAATAATAAAATTATAATCAAAAAACACTTTTTAAAGGAGTATTTACCAGAAATATTATTTACCAGAATTTATTTAAGAGAAAAATTTAATGCGCAGTATTTCTGAAAAAAGGGGGGGAAAATACTTAATTATTTTTTATTATTATTATAAAATCAATTAATAGGAGATGCTTTTGATTACTAAAATTTAATGTAACCATTCAAAGAGTATAGAAAAATGAAAATGGAAAAAAAATTATTTGTGCATTATGAATTACAACAAAGGCCTGCAGTTTTTACACATTACTGTGAGATCTAATCTTTGTTTAATATTGACCAAGTACCATTTAATTAAAATGTCCATTTAATCTTTAATATTTGTCCATTTCTTTAGGAAAGAAATGCAAAAATTTCTTTTGGACATCAAAACGCGTAAATTCAGAGTGAGGTTTTGAGCTTTTATTTTGAAACCGTGATGTATTCTCCTGTGTTTGCGTAGATTTATAAATGATTTTACTTACAAATCTGATGAAATGGCACACGCTGCTTTCCCAGATGAACGTTATAATAAACCCAAACTCACTTTCGTTTGAGACGCTCCACACATGTAAATGATAACAGCTCATGTTGAACTACTGTGAACAGAGCCGCTGTGTGGCGCACATACGTAATATACACGCATGTAAGTAAAGTGCATATACTGTATTAGAACTGCATCGCATATAATTATTTAATTCGTAGCATTTGTGAATTCACAATTATGCTTAATTATTCATTTTAAAAGGGTTTAATATATCATTCAGCCTAGGAAAACAGCCTAATAATGTGTTTTATGGATTCTCGTCTGTGAAATGCGTCACTTCTGGTATTTTGCCGGTTAATTGACGCGGGCAAAATGAAGTCGAGGATTTTTAGAAATTTAATAGTCGAATAAAATCGACGAATCGCAACAGCCCTATCGTCTGTTTATTCTAAGTGCACACTCGTCTGCCACTTTAAATTCGGAAGCTCATTATAGCAGGATGGATTCTGATTTGGGTGTCAATGTTTGTATCGTTCATCAGCTGGAAAAAAATCCTTCTGAAAATAACTCCAACGATATCGTTTCTCTGTGCCTTTATCGTTATAGCTGTGGTGTGAACGGGCCTTCAGAGGCATTTTTTGCTTTTGTTAATTGTATAAAAAATAAAAATAAAACAAAATGATAGAATAGAAAAGCTAGTGTTATTTTTTTATTTTATTTTTTTAAAAGAAAACAAGCAGTAAATGAATAGAGAGCAAATCAAAAAGGGACACAATTTTTTTTTTTTTTTTTTTTTAAGAATAAAATCAGAATAGAGAGTGCTAGAGTTAGAGGGTTAAATAAAGATGAAAGATGTGTTTTTAGTATAGGTCGACCGATATAGATTCGCGATCACGCGAGTTATTCTGTTTATACTATGGAGTGGCAGTACTTTCCACACATTTTACAAGATTATATGATTGTCAGTGGTGCTTAGGATCTGCAAACCATTTGTCATGGTCCTCAGTCATCTCTCATTACTCTCTTTATGTGGTAAGTGAAATTTTATGTAAAAATGTAACCGGCAACCGTTAGCAATAGTTATGTATTTCCCGTGTCTTTCTGAATATGGATTTACGCTTCGGGCACACCCCCTAACTCCTCCTGCCCCCCGATGTCATTGTCCGTCGCGATGTTTCACTGTAGACATCGTCCGATGCCAATTTTGAAGACATCGCCCAACCCTATCAGCCGATAAGTTTTCCTGTATGGCCGATGTGTTTGAGGCGGGACTTTTATTTTGATGGCCCTGAGAACTGCAGCGCCTGAGCACAGAGTGCTCACATTCTCCCTCTTGTTCGCTGTTGTCATTAACAGTTCTGTCTAGGGTAGAAGTCAGAACGGTTAAAAGAAGGAATTAAAATGCATACAAAAGAATTATAACGATTGCTTTTAAATTATTAGTAACAGAAAGGCAAACATTGTAGCCTAATACTTTCTCATTTGCCGTCAGCATTCAGCAAACACACATTTATATAATTTAAAGTCTGTGTAAAGAGAATTCTGAGAATTGTTTCTAAACACATTACAAATGTTAGAAATGTATTGCTGAAACACATTACAAAGACTCTGAACTATGTAGTACTGAATTGTGGAGTTAAACCTTTAAACAGTTTTTCACCAATTCGGTGTTCAGGATTTTTTGGGCGGGGCTAAAACGGTGGCTCGATGACGCAATACAGCCACCGGTCAAGTTCTTAGTTTGTCTCTTTGAATGTCTGTGATGTTAGATATGCAGATTCTAGGCAGGGACGGTTCTAGGGTGAATGGATACCCGGGTCTTAGCCCAGAGACATTAATATGTGGCAGAATACATACAATTTAAAAACAATTCGCATCTAGAAACGCGAGCTGTACCGCTTTCTCTTCTTTCAAAGCGCAATGGAGCTTGCGCTCTCGTGGTGTTTACCGTTGCTAAGCAGGTTTCAACTCTCTGCAGCGCTGATGTGCGAGTCTACAATTAAATAACGAACTTGCACGCTCAAACATGTATGGCTGTATAAATCCAGTAGCATCCATTCAGGTTGTAGCGATATTTGACAGTTGAGAGAGACGGCCGCTTTCCTGCGAGTGGGCGTGGTCTCAGCGCAGACAGCAGACACCCCCCCCCCCCCCCCCCCCCCCCCCCCCCCCCGTTTGAGAGCAGAGAGTCCTGCTTATTTTTCAAAGATTTTGATAACTTATTTTAGTTACTTGGCGTTTTTTTTTTTTTTATCATTCACATTTGGCTGGGTGGTTAATAACACATTTTTCTGTTGTGTGACAAACTCAGAACACATATTTTAATATCACTTTACACAGACTTTAAGTTTAACCATGACTTGATTGCTGATAAAACAAATTGTTTATGAAATAGAAACAAGCGCATTGATTTCAGTTCTTTATCTTTAAATAATATCAAATCCATTGAAAATAAATATCAAGTCTGATTGCTTAAAGCTTCTAATGAAACCGGTGAGGCAGATCACACTAAATGGATAAATCATAGATTAATCTAGAGATCCAGAAACTTAATAATAAATTTGCTCAAGTTATTTATATAGTAATGTAACACAATAGCTCAATTTAAGAAAGAAATCCACTGAATGCTTACAAATGCTCCTCTAATCGTTTACACTGCTGATGCTTCACAGAGATAAAGTCCTTTTCTGTTGCGCTTTGTTCGTGTACAGCGCCATCTAGTAGTTTGGCTGTGTGGTTGCAGAACGACGAACAGATGCAGACACGAGATGGCAAAGCCTGTGCTGTGCATTTAACATAGTTAGGTAATTGTCAAAGGGCAAAGGTCATTCGATACATTATGAGAGTACCAAGGTGGCTGGTGTATCGTGTTTTTTGGTCCGGCACCAAGTGATGTTTGCCCAGGACTGGTGAATTTATATTACAGTGAGTGCTGTCACAATTAGGGCTGGGTATCGTTCAAAAATTTTCGATATCGATACCGATACCTTGATTTCGATACCCGTTCCTGAACGATACTTTTTTCGATACCAGTTTTATGAAATCAGTTTTAATAAGATTACATTATCTCAAAAAACAAATTTTTTTTAGCTTGTTGATATTTATACAGACTCAAAGCCTCATCTCCTGAGCCACTGCACAAAGGAACAAAATATATCCAACACAATGCATAAATAATTTTAATAAAGTTCAAATAGTTTTCAGTTTACACATCTGTTAGGCTACGTTTACATTAGTGCGTGTTCATTTTAAAACATAGCTCAGACAGAATCATCATTTCTAGGTTGTTAAAGACTTCAAGAAATTTTAAATCTTCATCCACTTTCATAAGTGGGTGTTTTATTTTCTTTCACCATATGTTTTATTATTATTAAATTCTGGTGTAGTATGTCTAATTATTTGAATGCATAAAAACAACTTAGTTTATTTAAACGTATTCTGGTTTTCAAATGAAGACATAAAACATTAATTTAATTTATCTGTAAATTATTGAAAATCAAAGTTTATTTATTTTGGCAAACAAAGGGGGGTTTCTATTAAAATTAAAACATGGAATAACTGTTGTGTGATCATTACAAAAAAAAAAAAAAAATGTAAAAATTTTAATAGTAGCCTAGTAGTACCAGTATGTACTGTCTGCTGAACAATATTAATTTATTTCTGCCGCAGTGTCTTCAAAGTTAATCCGAACTTTTATTTTGACGGGTTTCCGGGAATACCTTTACAGTTCTGTGTGTATATGATATGACGCTAGTTTTACTCAAATCAAACGGTAAAATGCTCACGAAGTGACTTTCAGAGCAGATGTTGTTCATGTATTTATGTCCTCATTTAGTGAGGCGGCAGACGCTGAAATGACCGCGAGCGTTACGCGAGCTTCGGTCTGTGTATAATAAACAAACCGCACGATTTAAAGAGCGGACTGCTCCGTGCGCTTTCGAAACGCTCTCGCAGAGGTTAAACACTGATCTATCAGCGCGTTGCCGCTTCTAGTCAAACACATCTAGTGCTGCAGGCTTATTGGCTCACTGACGGTGATGAGATTAACCCCTTAGGTATCGAAATTTGGAACCGAACGACAAGACGTTTTTCGATACTCGGTGGTATCGAGGCAATTCGGTCGGTGCCTAAAAGTATCGAACTCGATACCCAGCCCTAGTCACAATTGTCTTTTTCCCCCTCGATTTAGTTACAGTGTAAGCTCAACATACAGTATTGGTGGTCCAGAATCGGTGAATTTTAAATATGAACTAAAATATTTATCTTTTTGGTCTACTTAGGTGCTGCGTTTTAGAACCTGCCTGATATTATTTTAGAGAAACAAAACTGATAATTTTTCCAAGGAACATATTGCCTATATAAACAATTACATTATACAAAAGCAATATTTTTATTTAATCGTCTCCTCTTTATTGGAGGACGTTTGGAGACTATATGAAGTTGACAGTAATTTCTTAAACTTTTCATTGTAATTTCATGCATTTCTATGTTCAGAATTTTAAATGTAAGGATGCAGTTGTAATTTAAGTGGTCAATGATCCCTGTAATCTCGAATAATCATGAACAAGCGATTATGTAATCATGACGGGTTCAACAACACTATTTTGCATAATCTTAGGTCAGTCTGAGCTACTCTCGTGTTTGACTCACCTGTCTTCTGATTAAAATGTTTACAGCATCATTACAGACCTGCTGTGGTTTGCATCAAAGGTAAAGCTGGCACAGGAAGTGTTTAATGTATTCTCTTGCGATGCATTTCACGCAAGTTCTTTAAACCTTTTGACTCCATTGACTAATAGTTTCTGCTGCGCTAAATCATTCCTCTTAAAGGGCAACGATTCTGTCATTATGCTTCAGAAAGTCCTTTAATGCAGCCAAAGAAGTTCTGAGTGAAGTTGGGGGAGCAGAGCTTTAAGATGACGCAACTGACACCAAAAGTAATTTCTTCCTCCCCCTCGAAGCCCCGCTCTCGTCCTGAAGTCTCACACTGCTGCATTCAACTGGCCTCTCTCACTTAACAAACAAGAGTTCTGTGGAGAATGCCTCATGTTACTCAAATGAGTCATATTTCCTTTGGACTCGGCGCTGCTCCCTTTGCACAGCTTGAATTAACTCTGCATGGGGGATGGGCACACTCATCCCTGCTTGACTCCAAAGCTTTCGTAGGCTTGGTCAGTGGTATTGGCCCTGTGTTGGTGTGTCAGTGATGGGACATGAGCTACACTGATCAATGAGTCTTTAGAATGCCAGATCCCATGGTGGCTGACACCACTGACATCGGGTCGGGCCGGCTGAGTCATCGTCTCTTAAATAGGCCGACTGGAATCCTAACCCTTGGAGAGCCATTGGCTGCAGGAGAGGAAGAAGCTGCACCTGGTGTCTAAATGCACTTTTATGGTGCCCTATTATTATTATTATTATTATTATTATTATTATTATTATTATTATTATTTTTAATAATGCAAGCTTTAGAGGGAGTCCAGCTATATATGTTGGTGATAGCATTGGAAGTGTCTAGTTTTGTGGTGTTGATGTTTTGAATGTTTGCAAAGGATATTAGACTAGAACTGAGCACTCTGTCGTTGATGTACAACAAGCAACATTGTTGAAATTGTATCTTGCTATCCATTGTTTGTCACTAGGGCTGCGACGATTTGTGGATCGATTCTGAGATTTTCCGAATGCATTGCAAGGCTCGCAAAATCTCTAGCCTGACTTCCCGGGGCTATTGCGTTTTCCAGTCGGGCTACCAAAATGTACCACTTCCCTGCCCGACGGGCTACCTTAAAATACAGGGCTTCTGCAGGTCCTTAAAACTCTCAATTTAGTTGTTTAAATACGTTAAATGATATAAAAAAAAAGTCTTAATTCCAATTTCAAGAGGTGAAGTTGTTTTAATTTTAATAGTAAAATTTTGTTTGCCAAAATAAATAAATAGTTTTATTTTCAATAATTTAAAAGAAAAATGTAATGAAGTGAAGTGAGTGAAGTGACATTCAGCCAAGTATGGTGACCCATACTCGGAATTCGTGCTCTGCATTTAATCCATCCAACGTGCACACACACAGCAGTGAACACACACACACACCGTGAACACACACCCGGAGCAGTGGGCAGCCATTTTATGCTGCGGCGCCCGGGGAGCAGTTGGGGGTTCGGTGCCTTGCTCAAGGGCACCTCAGTCGTGGTATTGAGGGTGGAGAGAGCGCTGGACATTCACTCCCCCCACCTACAATTCCTGCCGGCCCGAGACTCGAACCCACAACCTTTGGATTACGAGTCCAACTCTCTGACCATTAGGCCACGACTTCCCCATAATTAATGTTTTATGCCTTCATTTGAAAACCAGATACAGAACACATAATTTCTGAGGAAAAAGAAAACATTTCATAAGGCTGTTTTAAGAATAAATTTGAATAAACTAAGTAGTTTTTAAGCATTCAAATAATTAGACATACTACAACATAGAATTTAATAACAATAAAACATATTGTGAAAGAAAATAAAACATCCACTTATTAAAGTGGATAAAGATTTTAAATTTCTTGAAGTCTTTAACAACCTAGAATAAATGAATAAATGAGCTATGCGTTTTAAAACGAGCACGCACTAGTGTAAACTGAAAACTATTTGAGCTTTATTAAAATTATTTGTACTGATTTATTGTGTTGGCTATATTTTGTTCCTTTGTGCAGTGGCTCAGGAGATGAGTCTTTGAGTCTGTATACATGTCAACAAGCTGAAAAAAATAAAACCAAAGTTTTTTGAGATAATGTAATCTTGTTAAAACTGTTTTCATAAAATTGGTATTAAAAAAAGTATCGTTCAGGAACCGGTATCGAACTCAAGGTATCGGTATCGATATCGAACATTTTTGAACGATACCCAGCCCTAACTGTGAGAGCTATAAGAGAGCGGGCGTCTCCTTATGCTTTCTCACGCCGTACTTTGATGTCATACACCGATCGATCTTCAAGTCGAATACACCTCTTTACTCTCGCGTGTCACGTGACAGAGTAATCGCAGCCTCTGTGGTTGAAAAATCACGTTTTTTCATATCGCGATATCGCAAATGCAATTAATCACTCAGCCCTATTACAATGTAAGGTCATATTCAGAAGCCAATGAAACGGAAACTAAATTGCGTTGAAAGAGGAAGTCAAGTAAACCGAAGAGAATGACAAAATAACGGTCCACATAACAGAGCATAAATTATATATTTTTTTTATTTACGTATTACATATTACATTATATATATATATATATATATATATATATATATATATATATATATATATATATATATATATATATATATATATATATATATATATATATATATATATATATATATTACATACACAGTGAGGTCAATATGTATTTGATCACCCTGTGATTTTGCAAGTTTCCGGATTTTTATTTTTAGATTCTGTCTCTCACAGTGGAAATGCACCTATGCTGAAAATTGTAGACCCCTCCATGATTTCTAAGTAAGAGAACTTGCAAAATCACAGGGTGATCAAATACTTATTGACCTCACTGTGTATATAGATAGATAGATAGATAGATAGATAGATAGATAGATATAGTGCTGATCCTCGAATCTGATTGGACGAGACTATTTCTGTTGATATTTCACCTGCGTGTTCTAGATGGGCTGTCAGTCAGTGCAGTTTCATTGTTGTGCCACAAGGTGGCGGCAGGAGACGGTCTTTGAGTGAGTCTTTAAACCGTTCATTCAACTACACGTTCAAAAACGCTGATTCATTCAAAGAGATATATAATGAAACGCGCTGTTGAAATCATTTTAACTTTGCGCTCCACTTTTAAAGCCTCAGCTGACCAGCAGAGCGTCAACGAAAAGATTTCGCTTTCCTTGGACACGACAACCTATTTTTCACAAATATACATGACTCAGCCTGAAGGACAGACGCAGGTAATCGATTGCACGCGCTCAGTCGATCTCTCTCATTCACTGTCTGTTTAGGCTTAAGTGCAAAATCTACTGAGCCTCTGTACAAATTAGCATGGTACACATTGTTATCATCATTACTAACTTATTTAATGTTCAGTACACATGCACGCGTGTAAAACGATAAGGGCATAACCTTACGAAAAAAGAAAACACGCAAATATCGCGGTTGTTGTATTGCGATTTAGCGGTTATCGCGACAGCAGTAATGTTGTGGTAATATCTTAATATCCTTTCCATTTTTAAGGGTAGTGTACTCCTCCATGGCTCACGTCACTAGCTCCGCCCTTGCGCCATAGCTCGTGACCAGAAGAGAAAATGAGTCGTTTTGAGGGGGAGGGGAGGTTAACGTTTTTGATTAAAGATTACAAGGGCACATGAATAAAAAAATTAAATAATGAAGTGCATGGATAAATTATTTGTAATAAACACTACAGTATTTCATTAAAAAAATAAGAATTTTCCATTTTGATTTCATGCCAACTTTAAAGACAGTAAGTTCCCCTCAGACATACATTCATATAAACTCCTTATCGCGGCTTGTGGTTAATCGTTACATCCCTAGACTGCGGTGCTAAAGTTTGACGCCATCACATGGTTACATCACATTGCGATCGGTTTGTGAGAAAGGCCAAATTTAGTGACTACCAATCAAGTCGTAAAATGTGATTATTGGCCAAAACTGATCGGTGGCCGAATAATCAAAGCATCTCTTCAAATAATTCAAACAGTTAAAATGTATTAAGGTGTACTGAATATTTTTTCAGCTATCTCAAGTCAGCCCAAATGTGCCTAAACACTTTGGCAGAGGCTCCGAGATCTAGTTTTACTTGCTCTGTAAGATATTCATAAGGATTTAATGTTTTTGAAGGGGCAGTGTGTTGATTTGTGAACTGGCTGTAAAGCTGTTAAAACATGACCCCTCTGCCAAATAGCTTCAGTCAAAAAGGCTCTTGCCTTCCCTATACCTGCACTATTTGGTTTCTTGCCAGAATTGGTGAGTCACTGGAGACTGAATGACCTACTTTTAATGTCTTCAAGGAGTGCCAGACTGAGTTTTCCTTTTTTATATAATAGAGAATAGAGTGGATAAATAAGGTTCTTTTTTGTTTTTTGATTCAGGACGATGCTTATAAGCTGTGTCTGTATGTGCATCACCTCAAAGAAATTGTACTGATAAAGCAAAAACAGACACATTTTTTTCACCATTGTCTGAACATGAAATCTGAACCATTTAATTATCTGCTTTTCATCAGAATAGTTTTTTTTTTTTTTCTTCCCCCTCTGGTCAGAAGACCATTTTGCATCTCTGGCATACAGGATTTTCAAAAGCATGGTTTTGTCTGACTACTCTTGAGAGGAAATCAAATGCTATGAAGGGAATGCTACCGTGTTTGGGGATTTCCTAAGACCATCTTTCTCTGTTTAAACGGATGATGGGTCAAGCATTGCATAGTGAGGCTTCAGTAAAAGAAATGACATTGGTGACGTGACAATAAGTCATACTGTAAAAAATAAATAAATGAATACATAGCTTGCAAAATCGAATCTGTTCTTATTTGAGCTTGAAATAACACTCCTCTTCTTATATGGTACTTTGAACCACTAATTGCTGTATCCAGGATTTGTTGTCTCGCTTTGAATCAGAGACAAATTTGAACTGAGTGTGGCTTCTTGCCTGCTTTTCCCTTTTTACAAGCCTCTGTGTCTTTGATGCAATGTGCTGTGAACCAGCTTCATCTGACACGAGCAGTCGTGCACAGTCCAATCTCCCTGCAACCCCTAGTATGTCCGCTTCGGGGAGTGTCTTTATTCATTTAGTCTGTCTTTAAATACGGTTTGATACCTTCACATCCCCATCTTGATTTACTATCCCATTAACATGCAAAGAGGATGTTGCTTGTAAAAGCTGCTGTGCGGTAGGGTGTAGCAAACTTTTTCATAGGGTGCTTAATGGCCGAACACTGTGACCACACATACCCAGTTTTATAAAGAGTTATTTAATTTAAAAGCCTACAAGACAGTACTGTGAAGGTTGTAAATAGGGTCTGCAAATTCTGGTATTTTTTGCCTTTCATTCCGTTTTTAGCTTTGAACTTTAAGTTTAGGTAGGAGGCTTTGAAATCTTTCGCTCAGTTGTTGTCTCTCTTTAGGGTGCCTGGTAGTAAGCATGCTTTGATTTCAAAGAGGCTGATGTCCAGTCTAGTGTTTCCCACAGGATTTTGTGAGACTTGTGGCGGCAGGTGACGTCACGCATTAATTTGCATATTTATGACGTCATTACGTCAAGTTTGCGTTAATACAAGTTTGGGCACTTGCCGCACTTCAGATCTATTCTACTCTATGAAGTCGTGGCCTAATGGTTAGAGAGTCGGACTCGTCATCCGAAGGTTGCAGGTTCGAGTCCCCGGCCGGCAGGGATTGTAGGTGGGGGAAGTGAATGTCCAGCGCTCTCTCCACCCTCAATACCACGACTGAGGTGCCCTTGAGCAAGGCACCGAACCCCCAATTGCTCCCCGGGCGCCGCAGCATGGCTGCCCACTGCTCCGGGTGTGTGTTCACGGTGTGTGTGTGTATGTGTGTGTGTGTGCATTTGTTCACTACTCACTGCTGTGTGTGTGCACTTGGATGGGTTAAACGCAGAGCACCAATTTCGAGTATGGGTCACCATACTTGACAATACGTCACGACTTTACTTTACTTTACTTTACTTTTTTACTTTATGAACTGTCACATACTGTAATACTACTGAATGCCCAATAAAGCTGTTCACATTTATATATTTTCTGTTGTCATACATTAAACAAGTATAAATTGTAAACACGACTGAATGGCATACTACGTTAACCAGGAATCACTCTCACTATACTCCTTAAATCCTGATTTATAATCGCGACATCGTCTGATAAAATCAATATACATCTAACTTACACTAAAAAGCGAGTATATGCGGTGGTTTTGGCTATATTTCTGTTTTGTCTCATCCAGCGCACTGCCTGTATCTGAGTAACAAACTATACGCATATTAACAGAAGAATTGTTCATATTTAAAAGTCCAAACAGTCAGTAAAGTGACAGGTGCTTGGCAACGCTGTTTTGTAAATTATTTATTGACGAGTCGGCTGCGGTACTGCCTACTGAATGCGCTGCTTCTCTGCCATTCACTTCACAGAACAGACGCCGAGAGAGGCGACACTGCACCGGGAGAGACAGACCTTGCACTCGCGGGACAGTACTGGTCACATCTTCAAACTGAATGAAAGCTGAGGTTTTTTTAAAAGAATCGCGTCAGTATGTACCTTTTTATGGAAAAAAAGCCGTTAAAAGGGTCTGAAAGTTGCTAAATATTGTGCTAAACTCGTGTGTGTGTGTGTGTGTGTGTGTGTGTGTGTGAGACGCGGGAGCTGATGGCTGATGTTTATTTGTGGTGGTCGACCATAGATATGTATAGGTAGATGCTCTATTATTTCGATGGCGGACGCGTCTACGTGCTTGGAGCGGTCGAATGGGGACTATATCTATGGGAACAACGATGAGCATGATGTTTTAGTTTACACGGTCGTCAAGGATACACAGAGCGAATGTGGGCAGCCACGCCATCGTTTTCAAAAGTCTCCGTTTTGGTCCGTTTACATTGAAACGCAATGTAACAAACTATAGGCGTAACCGTAGCAAAAGTTATGCATTTTAAAACAGAAATGCACTAGTGTAAACTGGACCTCAGTGACCAGCAGTTTAATCCCTGTCATTGTTAACAGCATTTATGCTATTTTGGTACTTAACTTTGGAATTTGGAATTAACTTAATATTTTGGAACTTTATGCTGTTTTGGAAAGTCAACTAAATGACAAGTGCAAATGACATTGGCCAATTAATAACTTTTTAACTTGTTTCATATTGGTGAAGAACACAAACATTTGCCTTAACTTTTCCCCTCATGAAATATTTAAAGTAACACACAACATTTGAGTGCTGGAAGTGCTTTTGAGATGTCAATACTAATATATGGCTCCTGGTGGTGATAATGGCAGGTCAGCAGTTTGCACTAGAAACCCTCTGTTCTGAACGAGTCATGCTGCTTGCCACATGACCTGTGACTTCTGCGAAGTGAGTCATCCGAAATGAGCAGTTCACAGACATTGAGGGCCATAGGAATTAAATCTTCTATGGCTTATGGAGGTGAACAAGATTTTGGCTAGCTAGTTATTTTGGGCACTATTTGCTTTAGTGTCCTGACTCTTTTGCAATTGGATCAGGTAGATAGGAAGTAGGTAGGAGCTGTATTTGTTTGCCTGCTGCCTTCATACTGTAGAAAATAGCTGCCCGTGGTGTTTTACCAAGATGGCCATTGTTTTTTTTTTTATAGTAGTATTAAGGTTTACTGAGGTTATTAATGTATAAAAAAAAAATATATATTTAAAAAAAAAAAAAGGCTGTGAATGATGATAGCATAGCTACACATACGTACTGTCATGTGTTATCTGTGTTACTGACAGGCCGGGAAAAAAAAAAAAAAAGGTTTACTGAGGTTAGAGGTGTCATTAACAGTTTTCTTTGCTGTCATTTGCGATGCAGCTTCTCATGGAAACGTTGATAGAAATCTAAAGTACGATGTCATAAGACCTCTCATTTCATTCACAGCAGCCTAACTAAAATGGAGTTTTCCCACTTTGATGTCTTAGTACTGGCAGGATTTCGGGGTTTTTTATTTTTTTATTTTTTAAGTACACAATAACAAATTGCAGTTGCATATTTGCACGCATGTTTACATAGGGCATATGAGTTGTTTTTAAAACAGCTATAAGTAGAATCAGGGGCTTTAAATCTGGGACTTTGATACATTATTGACCAGTGTAAAATCTATTTTAATACTTTCTGGGGGAAAACATTATCTATAATATTTACTTATAATATTGCTTATATTTTCAGAAGACTATTGAAATATTTCAAGATAAAAGTTAACAGTAATATGTAGGGATGGGTACCGAGAGCCGGTATTTCTTTGGACCATAATTGGGTCAATACCAAGCGGCAACCTCCCGCTCTCTCTCTCGAAACCAACACGGAAGTTACTTAAACTGCAATTCATTGACTGTCCACTAGAGGCTGGCCGAAAGCCCTTCATGACAACTGTGAGGGGGGCAAAATTTTTTTATAACTCATCCGTTTAAATTATATCAAGCCTTAAAGTTCTGCATTAATAAGGGCGTGGCCACTTGAGTGACAGGTTGCGTTTGGCGGGCGTGGTTCCCGCCTTTTTACCCATTTTCGATTATCCGGGAGTGACGTGCAGTCAAGATGGCGACGGCCGTCTCCGCCCACTTTGAGCTTCAAAAATGCTGTTTAGAAACCTACGGGTGACGTCACGGACACTACGTCCATTTTTTTTTTACAGTCTGTGGTAGGGCTGCACGATTAATCGAAAACAAAACACGATCTTGATTCATACATAAATGCGATCTCATTTCTAAATGACGGCGATTCACTTCCATGTATTTCCCTGCATTCAGATCATGCTGTTGCTGATCAGAGCTGTTGAGAAACAGAGTTGCGACACGCTTTGATCTCGCCGCCGCGCGGTCACGTGGTTCATGGAGCTCTCAATAGTTCCAAACAACTCCGCGCTGTCCATAGGTTTGGAGACTTGAGGCATGACTTTGTGTGTTTTTGTGTTACACTTATTCCTGTGGATGTGCAGACCAATGATGAAATAAATGATGATTATTTAAAGAGTATAAGAAATCTAATCAATATGTGTTATTGTATTAATATATATTTCTTCATCTATGGTAATCTATTATTCACATTTTAATACAATATTATGTTAAAATATAAGATACAATATGCATACACAAGTGAATATCAATGAATGCTAGAAAAATGCTAGAAATGGTTTTAGCCATTTAAAAAACAAACATCTAAAGACATATTTTTCGCCACCATCTGACTAATTAATACTTACCTATTCTATTTATTTATTTATATTTATTAAAAAAAAAAAATTGCTATGTTACCTGTGCTAGACTAACTGAGACTTGTCACAGCACTTGTATTTTGTTGCTCTTTCGTTGGTCTGGTTGCTTCTACATTGTAAGTTGCTTTGGCTAAAAGCGTCTGCTAAATGACTAAATGTAAATGAAAAAAATTAAAATTTAAGTTTTGCAAATACTTAAAAATAAAAAAGGTAACCAACTGTATTCATCAAAATATTTTATTATATAATATATCCACGTTATCTAACTGGAAATATAGCATATACTGCCTATTATCTAAAATAAACATTAACTATAACGCGTTTCATAAAATACAACTACTGGTCAGATTTCCGAGAGGTAAACTAATGCGTTAAAATGGCAAAAAATGCTGTAATTTCCTCAAATTTCTGGCGACTGTGCTTGAAGCATTGAATTGAATGGGCTTCAATGCTGAAACTATCGGTTGTTTGGAACTATTGGCTGCTCCATGACACGCTTTATTTCCGCATTCCTAAGTTCCTATGGAAGCCTATGGGAGTGTCGCAACTCTGTTTCTCAACGGCTCTGGTGCTGACGCGCCGTCATAGTGATGACAGCCAATCACATACTTTTCTGGTGCTGCATGAACGGGATTGGATAGCGTCTGCGCTAGGGTATTTGCATAAGGCGATCTGATTGGCTGATGCCTGCGTTGGCGCTTAGTTTTCAACTTTTCAACCGCATGCAACGCCAGTGAAGCGACGCGAGGGACCCACAATTCAGTTCGGCATGCTTGACGTCACTCCATTTAAAGTAAATGAGAGGCGTTGACGCCGACGCCCCGTGTGAATGTAAATATTTTTTTATTATTGTTAATGTTCTCTTATGTTCAACAACTTAAAGCTTTAAAATTATTAACTTTAAGGGGTTTAAAATAAAGAAAAGAGACAATTTTTTGTTACTCCAGCACTTTATTATACTGAATGTCCTGTGGGGTTTTTTTGTTTGTTTTTTGTACTTGAGTGCAATACATTTTGTTTGAAAAAATGAGAATCGTGTAAGAGAATCGTGATCTCAATTCCCATGGAGAAAAATCATGATTCACATTTTAGCAAGAATCGTGCAGCCCTAGTCTGTGGTCAATACCAGACTACCGATACGCTTCAGGACAAACAATACTGTTATCGATACTTGCATTGTTTTATCTCCGTATACCTCAATGTCAATGACGAATTAGAAGCTGCTGCTCGTCGTTTTCCTTCACTGAATGATGTGGCCAACATTTGCTCGACGTGCGTGTGATATCCATATGTACGTGCAGTGTGTTCGCGTGCAATCCGTCAACACAGCAAGAGTGAAACGTTCGAAAGTGTAGGCTCACGTTACAAAACTAAGTGGGACTAGTGTCAGATGCAATATATGCAGTAGTGTTATAATGAACAAAGGAGGCCACACTAGTAATATAATGAAACGCTTACCGTATTTTCCGCACTATAAGGCGCACCGGATTATAAGGCGCACCTTCAATGAATGGCCTAATTTAGAACTGTTTTCATATATAGGGCGCACCGGATTATAAGGCGCATAGAATATATGGTAACGTTGGTAACGTTGTTCAAACATTGATGTGCATATTAACAATAACGATTAACGATCACACCGGTGTGATTAGAACCTTCAGTGAGTCACGTCATCAACTGCTAAATTCAAATCTGCTTTCGCGCGTTGGCTACCGAGCGCTTGTCATATTATCACAAATATTCAGTGTTTTCAACCATATAATGCTTATTTTAGGTTTCAGACATTTAAAAACACAAAAGTACTAGCAAAACCATACATTTATAGTTTGTAAAATACACGCTGATGTCTATGGAAGCAGCAATAATGATCGTTACAAATATAATCTGACAACATGTTTTATTGATATCATATACAGATTGTGTAGATAACTTTAAAGTTTACTCTGCTCTTCTCCCAGTTTAACCGGAGACTTACTTTAAGGTTTTTCGGGAAGAGAGGATAAATTTACATGGTCTTATTCCCACAGCTCGGATTCAGCGCGAACAAACATGGCGGCGCCCATCACCCGGTATAGATCAAATAACACGGTGATTATAAAAGTATTTAAACTACCAAATAAATTTACTTGCACATATTTGAGAATCGGAATATCAGATATTTCATAATATTGTGAGTATGTTTGTGAATATTAATAATAAAAAAAGGAAAAAACGAAGTAAAAGCGATCCATGTGTCATACAGCGCTATTGTTGCTGCGGTGTGTCACATGACAAGCACGACGCGTCGCCATGGAAACAATAAGGCTATACATTCGAAAATAACGGTCACCTGAAAAAAACTCACGCTGGGGGCTCAGCTAGAATATTTTAAACTCACGTGTGAAAAGGACATATAAGGCGCTCCGGATTATAAGGCGCACTGTCGTTTTTTGAGAAAATTAAAGGCTTTTAAGTGCGCCTTATAGTGCGGAAAATACGGTACTAACAAAATACAACATCTACCTCAAGCAATGCACTGTACTTTGTCTCCCGGCTCTAGCTCCAACTGCATCTCATGAGACACAATCACATCAAATGTTAATTACACTCACGAGACACTGCACTTATTTGCAATCACAAAAGTACATTATTTGCGTGTGCTTTAAAGCCTTGCCGGTTAAACATTTTATTCGCGTGCTGTTCTGACATCCGCTTATTCAGAGTGCCTACACTAAAAAGCTGGTCAAACAGCACCTGATTACTTGGCTATCTTAATTACCGTCTGATTGTGCTAATACTGTCAAAAACACACACGGTTTACATATAAAAACAGTTAGCTATGTCAAAACTGAAAGTGAACAGTTGAGAGAGTTGCGTGCAGCTCTTAAAGGCATAGTCCTATGCTTCCAATTGTCATTTAAGTGATAGTTCACCCAAAAATGTTAATTCTGTCCTTTATTACTCAATGTCATGTTGTACCAAATTAATTTTTTTCTTGTGCTGAACATAAAAGAATATATTTTGAACAATGTGGGTAACCAAACAGTTGCTGGTCCCCAGACTTTGATAGTAGGAAAAAAAAATGCAAGTCACTGGGGACCAGCAGCTGTTTGTTTTCCCACATTCTTCAAAATAACTTGTGTTCAACAGAAGAAAGAAACTCATTTAGGTTTAAAAAACTTGAGTAAATTATGATAATTTTCATTTTTGGGTGAACTATTCATTTAATGTTAATAAAATTAAACACACAGAGAAAAATAACTCACTGCTCTTGACTTAATAACTTTAATACAGTATATAATATTTGCTGATATAATAAACAAAGATTTAAAACATCTCATTATCAGCCAAGTGAAAAATAATTTGAGATATTTGAAAATATACTGTGACTGTGATTTATTTGAACAGCATCTGTCGATGGACACTGATTTGGCATCTACACACCAGCTTCACAGCTGACCAAAATAGCAGACATCACAATTCAGCCTCCAACAGACAATTTTATTTACTTTAAGTCATATGTTCACCCTTGTCTGCTGCATTCTTGCTATTCATTAAGCCAAAAAAAAAAAATAAAGTGAAAAATTATTCTGAATATTAATAAGCTTGCACACTTGTATTCGGATTGCTTTAACCATTTTTCCATTTTAATAAATACTCAATAATAATTAATACAAATATCAATAATAATAATAATCTTCATCTAGAGGTCGACCGATATGGGTTTTTCTCGGGCTGATGCTGATATTTAGAAATCAGGCAGCCGATGGCTGATATGATGCCGATTTTTATTTTTTATATTTATTTTATGTTCCTGCCTTGTTATGCCTCTCAATCTGGGCCCTGAGCTGAAGCTCTTGCTGTCAAATGAGTGAAACCTGGCAGAGGCAGCCACTGGGAGTTTTGATTTATCTCCAATCACACTGTTCTGGAGCAGACATGCAAATCCAGTGAAATGAGTGCAGCCCGTTTTGTGTCGAAGCTAAGAATTTTTTTCACGAATATTAAGTGGAGAGGAAATAAAGGTGAGCTTCAGACAGATTTGTGAAATAAAATAGGTGGAATTAGATGGAAGTGTATCAAGACATGGTTCGTAACAGGATTTCATCCACATTCAAATCAAGTATTAATTAATTAACTGGATTTCCTGCTTAGTGTTTCTCTTATGGTGTTAAAGTGCTCAAGGGGAAAGCTGTTAATGGTTTGGGTAATTGAGTATTAAACTAGAATAAACAAAGCTGGCACAGAGTGGGGAAAGTAAGTGGCTATAATGTTCTGGTTTAGTTGTTTTAGTATTAACCTAGCATAGCCGGCTCTGCATTTTGGTTAATGTACATTATATGCTAGATTACAGTTTACATTGTTAAAAAAAAATATATTTGAACTGTAGAATTGCTGAAAGTGATGTTTCTGTGCACTAAAAGAGGGGTTAATTGTATGCCTGGAGCTGTTCTTATAGTTCAACTAAATGATCTTCCAAATCAATGAAAAATGCATCAGACATCATTCGCAGGCCTTAATACTCGGAGGATTTGAAGATACTGTTTGATGAGCTTCTTACATCGATTCACAGTAAATCAGCACATTATGTGTCTTTGACTGGTATTGCTTAGACTTAAGTGGTAGTTCACGCCAAGATTTCAAAGCGTTTGCTACCTCTTGAGCTGGTAAATGAGCTAGCAGGCCATCTGCATTTCCCCCAGAACAGCTGTTTGGCTGAATTGTGTTGGACGCAGTTAACTCCGGTTCAATTTAAGCTATTCTTTAATCCAACTTGCAGTTGTATTGTCTTGCATAGTTTGTCTGTCATGTGTTAACCCTAATGTCAGTGTAGCATTCTGAAGCAGGTTTGTCCCTTATGAGTTGCAGGCGTCAGTAGCTGCAGATCATGTCTTGGGTACTGCATCAAAAACATTTTCAGTAATGTGTGGCTAGGATGAAGGTTACTGAGTGTTCAGTAGTGTTAAAGTTACTTTTTCAGTGATACTAGAAAAGCAAAGGAACTAGATTTCCCTTCCACTATACAGTATGCTCACCAAGGCATTTATTTGATCAAAATTACAGTGAAAAAATAGTATTGAGAAATATTACAAATTCAAATAGCTGTTTTTATTGTAATGTATTTTAAAATGTAATTTATTCATCTGATGGCAAAGCTGACAGTTGTGCTGCTTAATTTTGTAGTAAAACACTAAAGTAAAATACTGACCCCAAACATTTGTACCCCCCCATTTATATGTCTAAGAAGTCATTTATTATTACATTTATAAATGGTATTTTTACATTTACAAATTATTAAATTAAAGTTTTAGTAATAAATTAGAATAGAAATGATGGTCTCAGGCTTGTGGACCACTGTGCTTATATTTAATGTAAGTAGTTGTCTATTTTTTAAGCCTTTGGATGATAAACTTGATCTTCCATGATACCGTATTGGCACTTTGTCTGCCAGCCAGTTTAGCTGATTACTTTTCCTGTTAGCCAGCAATTGTGTTTTCTTGCAGGAAACATGTCAATAGAAGTCACAGGGGGCAGACAGGCAGTGCTTCTCATTCATTCACTCATTGAGGGGGCCAAGGTCAGTCGCTGCTTTTAGGTGAAATCTTTTTGATGAACATCTGCTTTGACACACGAAAGCTTGAGATTTTTTATTCATACCACAAATTAGTGAAAGGAAATGAGTCACTTCTACTGCATCCTCCCCCAACAATATCCTGTTGAAATATGTGTGTCTGTGAGTGAGAGGGGAGTGTCTGCCCGTAGTCCCCTAATCCTCAGACATATCATCTGTTTGTAAAGGAATTAAAACACAATTCCATTCTTTAATGAATTGCTGAGTTAATATCTGATGTATCTTAATGTTTTGCTTTCAGTTCGAGCTTTTGAGGGGGTAGGGAGGGGGGACTCAGCAATAATGTAGTGTGGCTCTTAGCAGCTTTGATGCAGCTGTGAATATTCAACTGCTAAACAGACAGATCAGTGACACTTGTGGTCATTTTGTCAACTGACTTTTCTTGCCTACACTGCAAAATAACTGCAACCAGGGTATTAAAATGAACACTCCATAAATGCCAGATGTGAATAAAAATTGGTTTTAGCAGGGAAACAATACGGTGGTCACTAACTTTACAACATGTGCAACATGATGATGGGTAATATTTACATTTTTGTGACCGTCTAGCTTGAATAATAATAAAAATATACTAATACTCATTATTATTTTAAATTATTATTATTAATATAATATAATTATATTGTTCTTAATTTTAGGTACTGAATCTCCAATTTAGACCCTGATTATACCTCTACCCAGAGATTCTTCATGTCAAGAGTTTGAATGTCTTTTTATGACTTCTCTCCAATTAATTCAGACCAAGTCATACATGTGATGATAATATTCTCAGGTAATCACTGTGGATGCCCTGTACAAAGACTTAGCCTGTGACATGCATTGAGAGTTTCCATGCAGAACTAAACTTTCCCTTTCTGAGGACATCTCAAACTGCAGCCTTTTGCTGTTCTGTCATGCTTGAGTTCCTCTTTCAGTCTAAACGTCTGCTACTGCCTCTACTAGTTGTAGCCAGAGTGGGCACTCCAACCTTGGTGTAACATGACCTTATGTGGAACTTACCCCCCTTGCCCTGTTGCTCTCCATGGATCATTTTACATCCTAATTAGGGGAAAGTTAGATGGGGATGTCAGGCGATGTATGATCTTTGACGTGCTTTCCTGTAGTAATAAATCCGTGTCAAGTCACCCACATTTAAGATTTGTTTCTGTCTTTATTAGTTTCTGTCTTTGATTGACAGTCCTAAGTAGATGTATTAAAAAGCTTGTTGATTTCTTTTTCCTTTCTATTTTAATCCGTGGGGACCTTTAACCAAGGCAGCCTAACATATTTAATCTTAATTTTAGATAACTTTTTCAATACCATCACTTATATTATAACATTGATATGTGTATGTTGTTGTTTTTTTCACTTCCACAAATCCTATAGTGATATTAGATATTGAGACTAATACTTTGATACTTTTCCTTTTGTAACGAGGAAACATAAACACCTCCACATTTTATTACATTGAAAGCCTTTTTATTAACTGTGTGTAAACAACTTCCCCTTGATGAATAATGAGAAAGCTATATACTCTCACCCATAAAGTATATGGTTGGGTGGGTTTCTTAGTCACTGGGAGCATCAAAGCTGGTCTTGTGAAGTGTTTGTTTAACTACATGCAGAATTTGTTACTATCTGTTACTGTTTGTTGCAAGCGGTGACTGTGCAGCAACAGAACTAAACCCAGCCTTGAGTATGAGTATGACTCGGTCCGGACGTTCTATATATGGCATCATTCAGAGGAATTTATGACTGGGTGTACCTATAAAGCTGCATGACCAGGAATCCCTGGTCAAATTCCTCTGCAGGTCAGTCCAATTCTCTGTCACCTGCTTCTGCCATATTTCATTCATTTATTTGATACATTTTTGTGGACATTAGCATTCCTTAAAGTGTCCCTGGGACTGTAGTGTATTGACAACAAGTGCCTCTTGCCTCATATAACAAGGCTCCTTTCCTGCATTGTCTTTTAAAAGCAGTGAGTAAACTGGGACATCAACAAAAGATGAAAATACTGACCTGTGTCTTAATCCTCTAATCTCTAGTGTGCCGCCGCGTTGTGCAACCACAGATTCCGATGCATTATCATTCTGGGAAAAGGGTAAGTCTTTATAGTGGGTGGGCGCTTTTGAACAGTAGCTGTTGCTCTTTGAATTGGTCGTCGGTACATCGCTAAGGGTTTTCCCTAGATGCAGTAACTTAAAAAAGGTATTTTAAAATTTTTTTTATTAGTAATGCATTGCACTTCAAACACATCGCTTGGCTCAGTTTTATGCACTCTCTGTGTGTATTTGTATAAATAGAAAAATGGCAATATTCCTCATGGCCAACAATATGATTCTGAACACTGAACTTTCACATTTTTAGCCTGTAATCTGAACCTTGCAGACTTGCTGAGAATAACCTTCATCAAAGATAAATAAGGTTGCGTCTGTAATACTAAAGCGTGTGGGTTTGAAATCACCAACTTTAGTCCATATTTTCATCAGCCCTCGCTGGTATTCCCCCTCTGAGTCATGTTGTCTCAGTTCTTCATTTCCTAAGGGATTAGCCCCCTGTGACACATCACGCACCACACTCATAACCTTGTGAAGCATTTTTGTCTCTGCATGTGTTCGGGTTGATATCTGCATTATTACTCTGTTTTAATTTTTAAACATCTGATTTAATGATCCATCCAGGTGCATATTCATAATTACTGTGCATTGTGGTTGATGCAGATTATGCATCTCTCTTGCGTTCTGCCACTTTTTTTTTTGGTATCCGCCATTGTGTGGAAGTCCTTATGTGAATCTGCGCCCGCCGGAAGGTAATGTGTTTCTTTTTGAGGAGGGTGCTGGAATGACAGCCAAGAGAAGGAGGGAGGGGAGGGGGGGGGGGGGGGGGGGGGTTGCAGTAAAAAGCTGCGAAATGACTGTAGGTGTCAAAGAGTCACATTTTAACAGTTAATGATGCAGCAGCAGCCAGCTCTGCCAGGCAATAAACTCTTTAATATGTTGTTAATTACTTCTGAGAGATTGGATATTGATTGAAAAGCAAAACGGGTTTAATTATAACCCAAGTGTTAATGTCATCCCAAGTGCTGACAATTTTAGGCCTACGTGAGATGAACTTGAAATAGCTAAAGCCATTCAGTCCTTTTATTTCGGCTTGTTTTTTCGTTTGTTGTGACTTAAAGTGTGACACATTTAACCAGATAGATCATGATAAACTGTCAGAATATTCCGAAGGAATATATTTTGGAATTGGAAAAAATGACATGAGTTAGATTTATCAGTAGTAGAGATGATTGTCATTATACCTAGAGTAGAGCAATTAACGTTAATTTAGTTCAGACAAACTGCAGAAATGTAGATCCTTTATTAAAGAGCCTTCCCGTCTGAAAGCTACGATGCATATCCAAAGCAATAGAATGCTACATGCAAACGTGATTGTCTCTCATTTCATTTTTTTATTTTGTAATAATGCAAGTGAGCATTGGATTGTGTCTGCTGCTGCTCTGAGGTCCCATTGTGCTGCCTGCTGCAGAGAGAGCTTAGCATTTAATTGCCAAGGAAAGGAACAGGGAATTCTGATGAGAAAGGGGGCTTTCAAGAATGCCAGGGACAAATGATTATTTTGCCAGAGCCTTAAGTGCTTTATTTGAGATTCAACAGTGGGCTCTGGCGAATGGCTGCCAGCCTGGCACTGGACGACGCTTCTCAGGGGAGAATATGTGTTAGTATGGGGGCCGCGGGCTCACAAAGCAGTGTAATTGGGTTCGCATGGTTGGTGTCAGGGCAGCGGCACCGCTTCGTACACAAAGGGCACCTCCCAGCCTAGCTGCCAGGGACTCAGAGACAATCCCCCTCCTGATCAGGGTTGTAATTCACTGGAAGGGCTTATTGAATTACTGGAATACTGAGCGTCATTTTGTAAAGGCCCGCAGATTGCACAATGAGCCGAAGGCCTTGTGTTTGTCAGCGTGTGCAACTCTTAGCCGCCCAGCTCTGAAAAGCACTGCGAGTGGTGGCAGACTGCTGAGAAAATCTCTCTAATATCCCCAAATGGCATAATTACTCTTGCATAAATTCAAATTCCTTCCTCCCTTTTCAGTAATTATTTGAGTGTATCTGCATCAGAGGTTACAAAGCCTGTTGTCTCTGCTTTTAACCCCATGTGACATCCTGCAGCTGATTAGCCTGTAAGGATTTTTTTCTGCTCTCTCAGTAGGCACTAGTGCAGTGTCTGCAGCTGGAGGCTGATATGCGATTCAGTCATAAAGGATCAAATTGTTTGTTGCACCTTTTTGTTCTTTGCATTCTGCATCCGGCAATCTGAGGTCTGCTCAGAATAGTTATATTGTCAGAATGAAGGTTGCACCACAATAATCATTATTTTGCACTCTGATAGACTAATGTTGTAGTCATGATGTGTTTTTGTTGTTTTTACTTTATTTTCCCCAATGAGTATATAGATGTTTGCCATTCAATCTTGGTTAAATAGGCAGAAAATGTTTAACATCCAAAAAACTTCCTGATACAGCCATATTAAAAAATCCAGCTATAGAGTGGAATAGTGTATGCCCACTTTTTCAGGTTATGGAAGTATTTTTCTCATAGGGGTTTTAATGAAAGAGTTAAAAGCCATGATTCAAACGATACAGCTACAGGGTCAATCACAACATTGTAAAAGTTGATTTGAAGTAAAAAAAAAGAAAAAGCATTCTTCCCCTTTTAAAAGACAATAACAATTTATATCTTGAGATAGACCTGGTATTTTTTATCTTTGTTATTTAGAATAAGAACATAGATTTAAAGGGATACTCCACCCCAAAATACAAATTTTGTCATTAATCACTTACTCCCATGTCTTTCCAAACCCGTAAAAGCTTTGTTCGTCCTCGGAACGCAATTTAAGATATTTTGGATGAAAACCAGGGAGGCTTGTGACTGTCCCATTGACTGCCAAGTAAATTAAACTGTCAAGGCACAGAAAAGTATAAAACAAAAAGTCAATCAGTGCCATCAGTGTTTCAATCTGAATTTTATGAAGCGACGAGAATATTTTTTGTACGCAAAGAAAATAAAAATAATGACATTTATTCAACAATTCGTCTCCTCTCTGTCTCTCTGTGTCAGCGTAGCGCCATTTTGGAGAGCATCCGATGAACGCAAAATGCGTACGCTATTCTGTCATTCTGCTATTCTTTTAGTTCAGTGAGTAATGCTTTAAAGAGCCATGTTAGATTGTAATGTTCTAATGCTATCTGTTGTAACTATAAAAGTTACAGCTGTTATATAAAACCAGGGAGAAAGGCTGCATGGCTATGATAGTATGTGAGAGAGTGGTAATATCATTGCATTCCTATTGGTCAGTGAGCTCAGCTTAGCCTGACAGTTTGCCTGCCCTGAACCAGGTTAGCTTTCCAGCATAAGTAGCCAAAGTGACTGAGGTTGATCTTTGTTAAATTTGCTTTATGGAACCAAATCATTTGACAGCGACTCAGACTAACTGAAATAAGCCTGGCCTATTTGGTAAACTTGTTTTATGAAACATGCCTCGAGGCGTTATAATTCAGAAGGCCCAAGTTAATTTATGATTTGCTGTCTGTATGAACCAAAAGAAATAAAAGCGATCATATTTTTTCGATTGCATCGAATCGCATTGTTGAATCAAATCTAAATTTCGAATCGCACTGCATCGTAATAGGGGTGAATCGTATCGCTATCTGCTTCATATGTATCTTCAATGTATCGTATCGTTGGCTATGCATCGAGATGCGTATCGCATCGGCCTCAGTTTTGGAGATGCACATCCCTATACTATATTTAACAGTAGCGTTCAAGTAAAAGATAATGCAGACACTGAATAAAGTAATCAATGTACAAGTAAAGCACTGCATAGTGTTCACTGGATAAATTAAACATTCATACATTGTTCCTTAATTGAAGCTAATAAATTTAGTCAAGATCAGTGAGTGATTTTTCTCTTTTGCGTTAGTTGTTTGATTAACATTATAGATATGGACAGTAGTAGAAATGTCAGCCTGCTGTCACCACAGGCATTTTCTTAAGTAAAAAAGGTAAGACAAACTGTTGAAGTATTTAACAAATAGTAGAGTATATTATGGTATTTTCTAAGACCACATTAAGAATAGTCTGTACATGCCTCCACCCAATACTGAACCGAACCAAAACAGTGACCTCAAATTACCGAACTGAGGGAAAGAGGTACAGTCCCATTAAACACTAGGAATGATAATTGATCTAAAAATTATGAAATATAAAAACTATTGATTTAATGTTTAATATGGGTATAGAAACAATATATTTTGTTTAATGCAGAATATGAAAATGTCAAAATGTATATGGTTTTGTTGTGAGAGATTATTAATTCATTGGCAGTGCTTCATGGGAATGGATGGTCACTAAAGACTTCTTTCGGTGTGATTTGCTTGTTTCAGTACTTAGATTGGTGACATTTCTTTGTAGAGTCATGGTTATTGTATTTTTTTTGTTTGTTTTTAAACCACAAATTCCACTAAGATTCACACCATGGCTACTGGCAAGTGCGAGTCTCTGTGTATTCATTGTCATAAAAATGAATGTTACCTTACTTTATTCTGTCACAGTTAGTAAAATCTATGAAATACTGTGGCATTGCTTTGTATGCAAAGTAGTGTGTTTGGCATTAAAAAGTGCAGTTTTCTCACAGTGTTCGCAAGAGAAGCCAGATGATGCTACATTGTTATATATAATTTAAAATGGATTCACTTTTTTGTAAAAATGACTGACTGATTTGATTGGTCAGTATTTAAAGAAATTGGAAAAAATTTTTTTTATTTTTTTTGACGCATTCTCTCTGTATGAGCGCATTTGACGGGAATTCAGTGTCCATTTGTCTTAGCTGTATTCCTGGCCCTCTGTGCTTTTTAAAATCCTGCGGCTTTCATGTTAACCTACCATTAACACGGTGCTACATTTATGATTATCAGCTGCTCGTATGCGTGCAGCTCTCCATTTCTCTCCAGCCAGAGTGGCACTTTGCTGTGACTGGCAGATTAATTATGGAGTACATGCATGCGTCCTGTAGACGGCTGAGCCGGGGAGGTGGGAATCTGCCCTCATGTAAAGCAATGAGACTGGCGCTCGGAGGACACAGCACCCCGGCCAATGTGTATCTGCCAGACCTCGTTACTGGAACAGGGCTACTCCGACGCCTCGGATCTCCCAGTCTATGCGCGCTGCCTTAAAGGAGTCTCTCTGGCAGGCCCGAGATCGGCGCTGGCATCCGACAGGCCAGGATGAGCGGCGGTCTCACTGTGACAAGCCCTGATCTGCTGGAGGCTGTAATAAGCCGAACAATGTGCTCGGCTGGCAGTGTGCGTAGCGGAGCGATAATTGACATCCTAAAAATGCGAGTAACGACTGGGTTATTAATGCTCTCATCCTGGGGGTGGTTTCAATGCAACCATTAAGCCTTTAATGGAGAGGGAAGAGTGACATTTAAAAGCTGTTGCTGTTACCTACTTTTCCATTTAATGAAGATGAGTCTTCGGGCTGGCCGCAGCAAACAATTACAGCACTCGACATTCAGGCACAACAATGAGCCGTTGCTATTTTAGTTATTCTTGTTTTCAAAAATAACCCAAGAGCAGTGCCTGAGGCGTTGGAAAATGAGGAATCTCCTTTTTACTCTGGGGCAGGTGAGCGTGTTTCCCACCCCTCCCTGTTTTCCCTTTCATGATCGCTAAGACAACAAGCCTTTCTACACGCCGTAATAATGTTGTTGATGTAGAAGACATGGCCAGAGTTTCGGTTAGGAGTAGAAAAGCCAAGGGCTTGTTACTAGGTTACATCACTGTTGTTGTTGTGAAGCGGTGTGCCAGGTCTTCAGGCGCTGTGGAAGGAGCTCACAGAGAGTGATTCCCCTCTGCCGAAGCCAAGTTACCCCCCCCCCCCCCCCCGACAGGGCCTTCTCCACCACAAGTCTGCTTACTAATCCACACATCCATGTACACACACGAGTTTGCTCGCGTTTGTTCCGTAAAGTAAATATTTATTGTTCACGCTTTGACTCGTAGAAACGGCGTCTGAGAGAGCATACGGCGTGCCAAAGCAATTAACGTTCTCTTTTAACACTGTGATCGGATGATATTGAGTTTTGGAAAGAGATTACTCCCAGTAATTGTCGCCTTTTGAATTACAGTAGGATCTCATTTGCCTTTGTATATTTTACCTTGAGAATTCTCAAGCGTTTCTTAATGCAGTCTATAAGAAGATGAATATTAACGCTCAGAGCATTTGCACAGTTTGTGAGTTGTTACTAAACCGCTCTCATTGTTTCAACATGGCCTTATTAGTGAAACATACCTTTTGCATATAACTCACACATATACATATACATACAGTACATGCATGCATGCATACATACACACACACACACACACACACACACACACACACACACACACACACACACACACACACACACACACACACACACACACACACACACACACACACACACACATATATATATATATATATATATATAATTTAATTTTTTATGTTTTATAGAAAACATTTACTTTTCAGTGCATACTTTTGTGCTTTTATAATTTGTAAAAAATATTTCTGTTTTGCTTTAATCTAGGAACTTGCTTTAATTGAGGTATTTTAGTACTTATTTTATTTCACTTAGGGAAGGCCACTTTTTTTTTCCTTTTAAGCACCTAAAACACTAAAATGTTTAACCTTTTGTCAAATAGAAAATGTGTATGAAATAGAGGTGTGAATCTTCACGATAAGATTCGGTAACTTCAGAGGGTAACAATTTGTTTATGAATGATATTAACAATGCTTTACTTTTTTTCCCCTCGTTTTAAATCTATTTAACAGAAGCATGCATGTAGAATAAATAACACACAAATATAATAAAATGTAAAAATAATCACTGCATAGTTTTTAGTTAATTACAAATAAATTTATGAGTAATTAAAGCTGCAAAAGATATTCAGTCAAGCATTTACCATTTTCTTTTGTTGTTTGATTAACATAAATGATCCAGACAACAGCAGGTTAATGCACAGGTCAAATATAATGTTACTAGGGCTGGGCAAAATTAATGGGTTTTTTTTAATGACTTCGATTCGATATCGATTCTCAAAAGCCGCGAATCGATCTTTTCCGGTATTTATTTCAGCACACATTTAAAACAAGATCTGATTAATGTGATTCTTATCATTAGTCTTCTCCACTATATGTCACCCTTATTTACCTTGCGCGATGTTACAACAGAAAGACTGTCATTCATTCAGTGCTTATCATGGCGGTTTAGTTTAACGTGCATAAACTATCAGAATATATTACTATTTAGCAGTTTTAAGACTCAATACTACTACTACTAATAAATATTAATAAATCTTTATTTTTAAAGGAATAACCCCATTTGTTTTCTTTTAAATTTTAACAGTAAACCTCTGTAGTGCAGCACTTTTTTTTGCCAAAAGATAAAAGGGTTTAATTTTAATTTGATTAGGATAAATTTAATTATTTTTTGCCTTCATCTGATTACCAGAAAAATTAAGAACATTTTATAGGTCCCTATTATTGTTTAAGAAAGGATCATATACAAAATAAAGAAGTTTAAAATACAGGCCTGTGGTTCTTAATTTTTTTTTATTAATTCACCATTTGTAAACTGATGCTTATGGTTCATTTTTTTGAAATATCAATATATTTTGTATTAAAACTATATTCACTGAATGTAATCAAAAAATCAAGAATCAAATCGAGAGCTTGCGATTCGATATCAAATCGAAACGGAACATCTGAATCGATACCCAGCCCTAAATGTTACACATCAGATTTCCCCCCCCATTTTTTTCTGTTCAATTAAGACATAAACAGTTGTATTTACCTGAATGCTCACCAAGACTGATATTTTGAAATAATTCTGTCTATCTGACTATTCAAGTGCAATCCACTACTAAAGAGAACTGAATTTGGGATCACATGCTGTCTGAGAGAGGCGGCTTTCATGTGCACTTCAAGTGTGATAATCAGTGCAAGTAACACATTGAGATCTTTTTTGTGGCTTATTGCACTTAATAACTGTAACATAACTCAGTAAAAACCAAAACATCAGGCACAAGTGCTTTGCTTCCTAAGCACATATGCAACTTTTTGTAATATCATTTTGTAATATGATAAGTATGTAATACTTATTATATATAAGTTTAGCCTTTGGTATTTACAATAAAACAGTACATTATGTATGATAGGCCTGTGTTCATGCATCAATGCGGAATTGTTCACATCAGCATCATAAAAACAATTACATTCTGCAGCTCTAGTATCAAACGGTACATCATTTTGGCTCAAATAGTAGTATTCAGTAGTATTTTGTTAATGCAAAGCAGTGACATGTATTTGTTGTAATCAGTTCCCAGGGGGCTACTGACTTTAGTAGACTCAACTGCCTAACTCTGTGGACGTGTGCGTAATGGCCACCAGCCATTTCCCTTTTCCATGCCAGTCAATGCATGCTCCTCTGCAGCGCAGGCCTGTAACAGAGTCATCTGTACAGGTGCCACTGTTAATGAGGGGAGATGCAGGCTGCATTTTACTGCCTGGCACTGCAGTGGTGCGCTAATTACCACAGCAGTGCTCCTGAGAGCAGTGCATTCCCAGCTGATGTGCATGGAGTTAAAATGGCAGCATCCCTGTAGCAAGTAGGTGATGCTTGAGACCTGAAACTTTATCTGCAGATTTCATCATTCAGAATTCTTGCAGGGATACTTCTGTGGTTTGTGGGATGGTGATGTGAATATTAAGTGCACAGAATGCCTCATTCTGTATGCATCATTTGGCATTTTTGTAATGTATTACTTTATTAGTCAAAGCCTTAAAATACATTGTGCATTATGCACATGGCATGAACAGCCTCACAAATATGAAAATATTTATCCTAAGTCCAAATTAGCATTGTCAACTTTTTTTCTTTTTTTTTTTTGTTATAGGAACTGTTATATATGTGTTTTATAAGTTCACCTGAAGTATTTTAGCATCGTTTTGGTCACTCTGACCTTCCAAAAAAAAATCAGATGACTTCTTAGTTGAAACTTGATATGAAAGTTTTGAACTTTGCTTGTTATTTTATTGCAGCTTTTTATATCTGAAGCTTTTTTGATATCTAACTCTTTTATTTTGATCAGTTTTTCTGAGCAATTCTGACTCTGCTGCCCACAGTTTTATCTGCTACAGTCAGCTTTGGTGTTTCTTGTGTAGTCTTTACTTTCAAATGCATATATGGTCATAATCGACTAGGGCAAAGCTTACAAATTCTCCTTTATTGAAGACGCTGTTGTTATCCAACATATCCATGAGCCTTTTTTTCTGAATCAATTTCAAGTGTTTGGGTTCAAATTTATTTTGAATGTGTATGGTTTTAAATCATTTTTTAAAAATGTGAAATAAATTGTTCTCATGTAGTTTAATTTAAGGTCATAAATGTTGCATTAGTTATGGAAAACAAATGCAAAATTCTGTTTAAAATAGTTTGAGATGACATTAACATGTCAACACAGGATATTAATTAATGCCATCTACTCTTTTGTCTAGATTTTTTATTATAAATGTTGATAATGTGACTCTGAAAACCTTCAGATACTGGCTAACCATACATTTACATTTATGCAGTTGGCAGAGAGTTTTTTCCAAAAGTAAGTTCAGGCTGTTTATTTTATCAGTACATGAATAGTTGCCTTACCTTTCACATTTATTTGGCTACTGGCTGCCTGGCATTGCTTTCAGGGTGGTTGCCTGTTTGTTGCAACATGCAGCAGTTTCAGTTTGTGAATGCAGTTTATTTCTGCAGTCTATGTGAAAATCAGATTGGATGCATGAGAAATTGAAGAGTCCACTGTGCATAGATTTGATTTAATTTAATTAGCAAGTGCCCAAAGGTGCTCGTTTCCTGCATGTGAATGGCGAGGATGCTAAATTAGAATTTTAAGTTTGCACTTCATACAGCTGGATCAGAGGGTCCCATCCTTGTGCTGGAAAAAATCTTTTAAATTAGAGGGTCATGACTCACCTTTATGGAAATGACAGAATGATGAAAAAAAGACTGTCTGTCATAGCACTGGCCTCACAGACATCTCATTTATCAGATTTCAGAGGCTCGCGCTAGCTCTCCGCCATTCTAGAGGAATTTCAATGAGGTTCCCGAGAGAACTGGGGAGGTATTTTTAAACCGAGGTTCGTCTGAATAATATGTGGGATATTCCCTCCCCTGATGCCTTTTTACCAGTCGTGTTGTCATTTTCACGATAAGACGTTCTGCACGAAGTTTAGATGGATTATGCCGCCCGACCGTGTACCTATGTGACAGGACGGGCCTCACGCTTTTGCTACTATTTTGAGCCAGAGAGGTCAGCGTGCCTAAAACACAAGGTTGTTTGTGGGTGTAGGGTGCAGCCGCAGACAGGAATAAGAGACCGTGCTGCAAGACGACGACTCAGAGGCCTGTTTACAATGCAGAGAGATGGAAGGGGGGGTGGTAGAGGGAGATAGAAAGGGTTACGCTACCCTCAGGAGAATTGGAATTCCTTGTGAACCGTTCCCCCATTTGGCTGGCAGTTGTGAAAACAATTCCACAGCATTTACTCAGTTTGCGGCTCAGATTACAGTTGTGTGAGTCAGCTGCAGTGTGCAGGCCGGAGGTAGGAGGTGGGCCAGACGGCTTGGCCGGTCTGTGCAGCTCAATGTTTTTTTTTGGTTTGTCTGCAGATCTGCGTCTGTTCTAGAGCTTCTCTCCAAAGAGAAATGCTGCCTGTTTGAATGTGCTAATTAAAATGACATTGGTTCCAGCTGGAGTGGTTCTAACTATTGAAATGTTGGCGTGCTTCAGAAGCGATCGCTCATATCCTGACGGTGTCGGGCAATATAATGATCCCCTCTCTCGCTCTTCTCTGCAGGTTTCGTTTTTGAGTGACGCCGACAAAAACAGTGATCTGAAGGAGCCTCTGCGTCGTCACCGGATCGTCACCCCTCCTTTGCCGCCGCCACTCGACCTGCCACCATGACGTCGGAGCTGGAGAGCAGCTTGACCTCCATGGACTGGCTGCCGCAGCTGACCATGCGGGCGGCCATTCAGAAAGCGGATGCCCAGAACGCTCACGGGCCGGGCATGGCTAAGAAGAGCGCCCTGCTGGACCCCAACACCACACTGGACCAGGAAGAGGTGCAGCAGCACAAGGACGGCAAACCGCCGTACAGCTACGCTAGCCTCATCACGTTTGCCATCAACAGCTCGCCAAAGAAGAAAATGACACTGAGCGAGATCTACCAGTGGATCTGTGACAATTTCCCCTATTACAGGGAAGCCGGCAGCGGGTGGAAGGTAAGGGGCGAGACTGTAAGCTGACTGTAAGCGCCAGTTAATTTGTCATTATTTGCTTTCTGCCCGTCAGAGACATTTGCATGCACACGAGTGACGTCCCTCCACTTAAATTCAATCAGTGTACCGAATCAGCCCTAAATTTAGTCAGAGGAGACTGCCAAGGTTAATGTGTGAAATTATTCTCATTTCTTATGCTGTCAAGGCTTTTTTTTCTTCCTTTCCTCGCCAAGGAGCGTTTCGAAAATATCAAAGCAACAGCCATGCTGCTATTTTGCAAAGTGCCATTCGGATCTTTTTATGACCATTAATATTTGACACAGTATCTTGTCTCTCTAAACACAAGAAAATAAAGGCTCTTTTTGGAGACACGTGTGAGAAGGAAGTGTGTTGATATTCACCCAGCCAGATCCAGCCACACAAGCCATAGAAGAGGGAGAAAAACTGCCTTTCATGGCTTGTATTATTCATGCCAGATGCCTTGATAGAAGTCCATTATGTTGGAGAGAGCCATTGCTGTGTCACCATCTCAAGGAGCATATGATATACAGAGATGAAGCCGTGCTGATTGCCTTTTAAAGAGCGGAGATGGAAATTGATATTAGAATGAGCTTTCCAATCAGTTGACATTTATTGGCAATAGACTCCGTAGCATAGCTTTATTGCAGGCAGACGAGATGTACGTGGTTCATATCCGTGCGAGACGCGTCCCTGTGCATGTATGCGCATCTATGCGTCTATCTGTTGGTGAGCATATTTTCACACACACCACCCTCTTTTTCTCTGCTGTAAAACGGATATTTATGTCAGTGTAGATATGAGAGCAAGACATGATTTTGTAAGTTTAAAAATCATCTTAAAATATGTTTATAGATGCAGGTTTTACTTGATAACTATAATCAAAATAACAAATCAAACATGTGGCACCATACACTTCCACCCCATTGTTGTCTGTGGATTACAGAGCAGGAGAGTTTCAATTGCATATTTATCAATCCTATTTCCTTAAGTTTTCTTCCCTCTAGAAGCATAACGCTATTTTCACTGAAAAGATTTGTATTTGCAGATTTCTGAGGTGAGTTTGAGGGTCAACGTGGTGCTTTTACTCTTTTAAGATGAACTTTTTTATTCTCTTGCTAGAAATGTGCTCTCACTTTGTCCGTGGTACCTGGGAAGATGGCTGTAAGTTAAATTGCTTGCTAGCACCTGTAATGCGTTTTGTGACATCAGCCTTTCTCTTTTCCTTTCCCCTCCCCCCTCTGCACACATTTTACATGCTGGATAGACATAACAAATGGATTTCTGCGTTTTTCACTGAATTAACTGAAATCGCTGTACAAGGTTGCTGCCCTAACACGTTTACTGAGAGACGGCTTTCCATTTTGCTGGAATGTAGCCTTTTTTCAAAAGCCTCCTGGAAAGAGGCGACCCACCGCTGTTCTCAATGATGGCCGCTAATTGCCACATTCCATCTCTATATCATGTATTGTTACAGCTATTATATTGAGAATCTGGCGATATGTCAGTTTACAAAGGGCCAAATATGCATTCTGTAGTCTGTTAGCGTTCATTTAAACAGAGTAATGAAATAATTGGATACAGTTCCTTTGCTTATTTTTATTTACGTAAATATAAGTTGAAGATATAACTGAAATCAAAGGCATGCTGGGCACTCTTTGTGAAACTGCTTGCGTTTAAATGCATAGTGCGAGACAGACCGAGGCGCTCTGCGATCCTACTATGTGATGTGGAAAATGGCTTTCAGGATATCGCAGCACAAATGCATCACACAGGCGGAAGAGCGTGTACTGATGGGAAAACAGAGCTACAGAGTTGGTGTTAAGAATTGTATAACAGCAATACGAGTTTTTCTTTTAATAGACCGGAGAGCGAGAATCTCACTTCGACCGCCATTGACTATTATTTTAGAGAGATCCTTTGTCTCTGAAGTGCGCGCTGCTATATTTGCGCGTTTGCACATATACTGAGTGTGGCTGGGGTGAATGTAGGTCTGTGTGCAGTCATCGCCCTCCATCTCTCCACATCCCCCCTGAGATGTCGGCAGCAGGAATTTACGACCCAGTGCACGCACACGTCTGTTCTCTATGATAATTCTAGCTGTGTCGGAGAGATGAGACCAGGCTAATCCAGGCGGCGGCAACTCATTTAGTCATCTCAATAGAACTCCATTAGCCAACACTTTTAAGAAATATCAATAAGTGCTGTCAATAAGAATAGATAATTCATCAAGGTCAAAAAATATTAACGCTGTATTAGGGGTAGACAGATATGCAGCTTGAGATTAATTTTAGCACATTCTGTCTCTGCAATATTATGAAACCGGTTACTGTAGAGTTGGGTTGTCACCAGGGTTATAAATTTTCCCCACAAGCCACAGTGGCTGGTGAAATGCAGAATTTGACTAACTGCTCATGTTTTTTTTGTTTTTTTACTAGCATTTATTTATATATATATATATATATATATATATATATATATATATATATATATATATATATATATATATGTATGTATATATGTTATAAGTTACAACAAAAAAACTCTATACTAAAGATTTCAAAAGTACCAGTACTTTGGTCGATACAATATTCTTTAATGAATAGAAAATTCTAACTTTTATAAAATTAAAAATGTATTTACTGTCACTTTTGATTAATTTGATGTGTTCTTGAGGAATAAAAATATGAATTTCTTTAAAAAATAACTGAAATCTTAATGACCCCAACCTTTTAACTAGTAGTGTATAGGAATAGAAGCCCCACACACTGCGGTAGCTTATAAAAATACAAAGAGTCCCAATACAAAGCCAATGAGACACAAATAATCTGTTCAATTTCACATCATGAGTTATTATATATATATATATATATATATATATATATATATATATATATATATATATATATATATATATATATACTGGGGTCGACAATATAATTGGCCCGGTGGCCCGGACGTACTTTTAAAACCGTCAGGGCCACCAGATCGCTCCAACCACTAGCCCGGTGGGGCCAGTAAAAATAATGCCTCGATTAAAAAAAGTCTAATTTCACATTAATTACCTGTGGTTCTGTGTTTTGATTTCTGTTAAATCGTCTCGGTAACCACCGCTAACACATTACGTGATCCCGACAGCCTTACAGATGCAGCGGGTTTATGCGCGTTTATGCGTCTGCACCGCCTTGCTCGCTCCCGCGGTCACGCACGCAAACTGCACACTGCTGCTCAGCACCTACCTATAGCTACTATTAAGCTAGGCTACATGTTTCTGAAACCCCCATCACTTGGCCAAACGCCGGGCAAAAAAGAGAAGGCAAGGAAGAGAAAATAACCAGAGGAATTGAGGGAAAGCGAAAGGGAATACGAAAAGAAAAGGCAGAGAAAGTTTCAGCCCCAGTGGCGAGACCGCTGGAATTGGCTGGGCTTAGGGGTGTGCGATATGACGATTTTTGATCGTGCACGATAAAAATGTCTCCACCATCTGCTTTTGAATAAATATCGTAGTATCGTGCTACAGCACACATTGTCAAATACAGTTCTGGTGCCTCCGTCTCTATATACTGTACAACACGACATACAGCAGTAGAGTTACTCTGACAGGACACTGCACTTATTCGCGATCGCAAAAGTACATTATTTGCACACAAGCCTTGCTGGTTAAATGTTTCATTCGCGCGCTGGTCTGACGTGCGCGTTTTCTGAGCGCATACACCTGAAGCACGCGCACTAAAAAGCCTGTCTAACAGCGCCTGATTACTCAACCAAGTTATCTTTTGCGCTAATACTGTCAAAACACACAAGGTTCACATACAGACTCAGTTGGTTATCTCTAAAATTAAAGTAAATAGTTAAGAGAGAAACAGATGCGTGCCTGTATATTAGATGCGTGCAGCTCTTAAAGGGACAGGACACTAAACGTGCTGTCGACTGTCATTAAAGGGATAGTTCACCCTAAAATTTAATTTCTGTCATTATTTACTCACTCACATGTTGTCCCAAACCTCTATTAATTTCTTGTGCTCAACCCAAAAGAAGATATTTTGAAGAATGAGGGTAACCAAACAGTTGCTGGTCTACATTGACTTTGATAGCAGGAAAGACAAATCCTATGGAAGTCACTGAGGACCAGCAACTGTTTGGTTTTCCACCTTCTTCAAAATAGCATTTATGTTCAGCAGAAGAAAGAAACTCATTCAGGTTTAAAACAACTTTTGAGTAAATGATGGTATAAAAATAAAACATTATGACAGAATTGACAGACAGATGACAGAATATTTATTTTTGGGGGAACTATTCATTTAACGTTAACAAAACAACAAAACGCAAAGAGAAAAATCACTCTCTATTCTTGACTGAAAAACTTTAATACAGTTGCTTTAGGAATCAGTCTGTCTAGTGTTTTATTTTTATATTTGTTCATTTAATTTCATTGAATTCTCTGCTAAATACACCTATTGTACCTGAAAATAAAGCACTGTTTGTTTTATTTGTATATTATGTGTATATGTAATGTGTATCTTTTGTTCTTATTTTTTAATAAGAAAGATAGAATGATGACAGATTTTTATCTTCGCCCACTTTGGCCTAAATATCTGCCATGTCTTTTTTTTGTTACCTTGAAAGGCTTTGTCTTTCTAGTTTGGCTGTAATGCTCAGACAACTTGTAAAACCAACATGACAAAGAATCGTGATAAAATCGTGAATCGTGATGTTTCTAAAAAAAATCGTGATATGATATTTTTCCCATATCGCCCACCCCTAGCTGGGCTACGATCAAGAAAAAAAAGAGGTTTACTGTGAGCTCTGCAGATCAATGCCCACATATGCAGACAAGTAAGTTAGAGAAAAGTTAATGTGTATGAAACCTATGGTATGAACATAATATAATGAATTGCTGTGTGATTACAGAGAATGAATCCTATGCAATAGGTTTATTTGCACTTGTTTCATGTTTTTGCACAGTTTTGCTGCACTTTGCACTAAACCTACCTTAAAAAAAATAAATGTTATTCATGTTGTTCAAGCAAACTGTTCTTTTTCGTGATTATTGGGATCAATACCGACGCGTTGACCTGGGCCAGTGAACTTCAAAAGACACTGACCCTCCGGGCCAGTGGCAAATTTCCCTTATTGTCTACCCCTGATAGATATATATATATATATAATAACTCATGATGTGAAATTGAACAGATTATTTGTGTCTCATTGGCTTTGTATTGGGACTCTTTGTATTTTTATAAGCTACCGCAGTGTGTGGGGCTTCTATTCCTATACACTACTAGTTAAAAGGTTGGGGTCATTAAGATTTCAGTTATTTTTTAAAGAAATTCATATTTTTATTCCTCAAGAACACATCAAATTAATCAAAAGTGACAGTAAATACATTTTTAATTTTATAAAAGTTAGAATTTTCTATTCATTAAAGAATATTGTATCGACCAAAGTACTGGTACTTTTGAAATCTTTAGTATAGAGTTTTTTTTGTTGTAACTTATAACATGTTAGGAGGAATGTTGTGGAATGCTAAAATTAATACAATATAGCTCCTTTTTCAGCACAACATTTTTACTGCAGGCAGGTTTATATCACAATCCCACAGTGGTTTGAATTAAAGATCAAATTCTTTTATGTGATTTGTATCAAAAAATCTAGTATTACTGCCTCGGAACAGCAGGGTGGTGTTCAATTATGTAGCCACTACACAGATTCAAGATATTGCTTTGACTGTCACCACAAGAAATAATCCTTCATCTCTTTTGAAAGCTCTTATGTAATATACTCGCCTTTGTCCGTTTCTCATAATCCCAATTATCTGCATGCAAGCTACCTCAGTGTAAAGAGTAAATGAGATTCATTTGCTGTCTATTGGGTTGAGAGCCTCACTGTTCCCAGTCAAACCCACTTGTCACTGATGAGATGTTTAATGCTGTCAAGATGGACCCGTCTGATACTGAAAGCTGCTTCTGGTGAAGCGAAAGCCATCGCAACCCACCTGATCCGTGCGTTCCCACATCCTCATCCCGTTTGACCTCAGAACACTTATATAGAAGCTGTAACGGAGTGCAACCAGGCTAAACCTCAGTTTAAAAGCATTAAATGTATGGATGTTAGAGGATTATGGAGGACCCAAGCCACGCGAAAGCTCTTGTTATCCTCCGAGAATTTTCAATCTCTGTTTACACAACAGGTTTGTAATCCAGCCACAGAGCAGGCCGGAATCTGATCAGGCACTCAGAAAACGTGTGGAGCTAGCAGATGTGACACTGCGGCCTGCTTATGATGGCTTTGCCACGGCTGCTGCTCCTCTGAATACACAATGCGATTCTGGCACTTTCTCGCCTAATTGCTCCCTGATGATTTACCAGCAGTGCTTCGGGAAGGCCGGGTGACTTTTCAGGTCATCACTGTACCCACTTTCGAACCCAAAGTCTGAATCTCATTGTGCAGGAGACGGCTCGTCTGAAGCACCGCTGAAAATCCCAAGCAGTTTTCGCATCTTAACCAGTTTAAATAAGCTTGAAATGTTTGTTCTTGAATCTCTTCCATCGCTACCGGCATGATATTCTCCCGTTTCTACACCTGCAAAAGTGTGCAAATGCTTAATTCCTCACAAACGCCATAGCCGCTGATGCTCCAAAGCGGTTTCGGCCTGCTCTAATGGATAATTGCGGTTTGGGTAGTTTGAGTCTTACCCTGTTTAAAAACGCTGTTGGCACTTGTGGAGTGTCCGGAGCTGCTTCTTTGATCTCATTATGAAATGCAAATGCTCACCAACCTAAACAGATCAAAGGTTGCACCTGCTGCTGGGCAGCCAACATAATAATGGAAGCCAGGGGCGATTGACCGTTTTTTTTTTTTTTCCTAATAAGTGATTTGGGGTACTGCTTCCCCCTCACCCCCCACCCCCCAGGGCGTTATTTACTTGCGAGCCGGGAACATTATCTCTTAAGTAACTCAACGGCCCAAATCCCAGCTCCTCTTGCTTTTATTTAAATGTGGAAGCACAGGTATTGCACTCATCATATCTCTCGACTCAGGCTTGGGGTGCGGGGTTTGGAATATTAAGATATAAAATTGCTTCAGCGCACTCTGATTTTCAGTTTAATCCTCCAGCCAGGATCATTATGTGGTCGGGCATTTCATTTTTAAACGTCCTCCTGATATTAAATTATTCAAATGCTAAGATACATATTGATAAAAGTTGTCTGCATGTTTTTTCCACCAACTTTTTCTAAAAATATAGTTACCTTACAGTAAAACAGATTTGAAAATCTAGCGTGCAGTTATTAAGCCTGTGTTGTTGCATATATTTAGTTTGCAGCCTCTCTGTGTTTTTAATTGTGGCAGCAGCAGAAGTGGCTGTGTCGGTGGTGGGAGTGGTGGTGATTCATGCCTTAGCCAGTTTGATCCTGCTGTGTGGCTGGCTCCCATGTCAGGAAGCTCCTGCCTGGCCGCCCGCCCACCAGCCTCACCTTGCCCCATCCCACTCGTACCCCACCGCTCACACAGAGTAGGTGGGCAGAAAACGTAACGGCTCACCAGGTGGAGCTGGCAGAGAGGGCACTCGCTACACCTCGCAAAGCACGGAGTTGTCTTTGGAAGTGCTTTTGGAAGAAACTGACGTCTTGAATCACGTTAACCATTACTGTTGTAGCCATGTAACCAGTCTTGATCTACTGTTTTTTTTTTTTTTTTTTTTTTTATTAAAGGAAGTACTACTTTTAAGCAATTGGTACTGTAGATACGCAGTGTTTCCCATAGGTTTACAGCTTTCCCAAATTCCATTTTGTTTTTTCCAAATTCATTTTTTTCTGTTTTAATTTTTCTGGACTCCTTTTTAATGGTTAAATTAAATTGTATTAATCTAAAAAGCATGTCTAATGAATTAAAGTCATGAAACATCAATTTATTAAAAGGAAGAAAAAAATTATTCTCAGCATATGTTTTATTGTTACCAAATTCTCTGTTTTATCATGTCTAAGCATTTGAATGCATAAAAACGACTTAATTTATTCAAATGTTTTCTTAAAATAGCCTTATTCATTTAATTTTCTCATAAATTCTGTGTTGTGTAATTTTTCTGGTTATCAAATGAAGGCATAAGACATTAATTTCTAGTATCTTTTAATTATTGAAAATTAATCAAACTTAATTTTTTTGGCAACAGAGGGGATTTACTATTCACAATAAAACATGGAAATGTTGTGTGATTATTCCTTAATAATTTGTTTTAATAATTTTTTGTAGTAGTACTAATAGTATTAGTAGTATTGTGTACATTCTACTGAACAATATCTCTGGCACAGTGTCTTCAAGTTAAACCAAACTTTTATTTTGACGGGTTGCTGTGAATACCTTTACATTTCTGCGTGATATGAGGCTAGTTTCACTCAAATGAAATGGTAAAATGCTCATGAAGTGACTCTCAGAGCAGTTTTGGCGATGTTGTTCATGTATTTATGTCCTCATTTAGTGAGACGCGCAGGCACTGAAATCACCGTGAGCATCACGTGTGCTTCAGTATGTGGGTAGTAAACGTCTGCACCATTCAGTAACGCAGACACGCAGAACATGCAGGATTCATGTTTAAATAGTCTTTTTGTGGCTTAATATTTACAAATACTAGTCCATATTCAATTCTCTATAGTGAATTGACCAAGGTTAAAGGTGGGGTAAGTGATTTCTGGTAGCCAATGTTGACAACAAAAATGCCCCTACCCCAAAAGGCCCCCCCCCCCCCCCATTTTGATGGCTCCACCCAACACATACGTACGGCAATGATTAGTTCTGTGAAACTCACCTATTGTGAAGAAACAAACACGAGCGGCGCGGCGTGACAAAATACTATAGAACTCATTATAATCAGCGATGCTGTCTAGACTGGAAGCTGTGCCGCGACACGACAAATCCCCGACAGTAAACTGCTGCTGTGTTCTATTTGACACATTGACACAAATTTCAAATGATTTTCAATGGTCGCTTTGTGTAGACATACCAGTGTAGACACTGTGTAAGCCTTCTTTTGTTCTGCAGACGTTTTCCTCTTTTGTTTTTTATTTGCCATCTCTATCTTTTCGTCGTCGCTCGGCTAATGTCCGTCATGTGCACTGATGAGCGCTCTCTCCTCACATCATAAGCAGACACGCCCCTTACTGCTGATTGGTTACAAGTTTGTTTTGGTACTGTCCCGACACTGAAGTGTTTGTGAAAAAATGCATACCCCACTTTTAAGACGTTCACCAGCATAACTATTGCACAACATTTGCACGCTGGTTGTGTGATATTCATTGGCATGCCTTCATGGTTTAAACCATATTTTATAATACACCCCCCCCCCCCCCTACCCCCCACTGTGTGCACACATCAGGCCGGAACTCCGCCGTGCGCGATACAAGGGGCAGAGGAGAATTGTAAACACGCAACCATGTAGAGACAGAAGTGACATGCCGTCGTGTAAATAAAATAAATTACATAAGGCTATTTAGTTTGTTTAATAAAACAACAAAGTATAGACATTGTTCTATAGGAAAGGTAACCTTAAATGACTTCTGTTGTGATTTTCTTATCATATCAGTGTAGAAAACAGTTGTGCTGCTTAATATTTTTGTGAAAACCAATTTTCAGGATTTCATGAATAATTAATAGAAAAGAATAGCATTTATGTGAAATAGAATTTTTTGTAACATTGTCTGTCACTTTTGGCTAATTTAATACATCGTCGCTGAATAAAAGTAAATATATCTTGTAAGATATATCTTGTGGGTAAACTTACAGACAACAGGAAGCCCATGGTCCCTACTGTGCATGTAGGTGTATACTTCACCCACTAAACATCAATCATTTGTCCTTCATTGATTGATTCAACCCCATCTACGGTGATAATGAGACCTGTTACACAAAGTCAATACCTGACATGGAAAATTTAATGCTGGGTAAACTTAGGTGAAATGTCGGCCTCTTTAGCGTTTCTTACTGTAATAATAATAGCAGCTGCCTTTCCATCAGATACTTAGGGGTTAAAAAAGCAATCTTCAACCAAACTGATCTGAATGTGTTTTTGAATGTGCTAAAAAGAAAACAATCCTAAATGTTGGTCCAATAAGCTGTATGCTTAACATTATTGTCATGTATTCACTTGTATTAAACATCCGAGGACATGCCTTATTTTGAATATAGTCACAGCTGAAGAAGGGGTTGCTCTTTCTCTCATACCTTACTGCTTAAATTTCTGTTTTTATGTTTCTGTTGTATGTTTATACATTTTCGCTCCTCCCCATATCAATTAATTGCCTTGTTCAGCTTAAGATACTTGTTTTTGCTTTTTCCGTAATCCACTTTTAAAAATAAATGAAAAAAAAAAGAGAAAAACTTCAACACGGTTATCATGCCAGCCTTTAAACAAGTCAGCAGCTTCCTTCATTCTGGCAAGGATGCCCGGCTCTTTATTAATTGAAGCTGGGATGACCTGAACATGGCCTCTCATCGCTGCTGTGATTTGGCCCCAAGAGAGAGGCGCTGAGCCATGATGAATTTGTGCATGCTATAAATAGAGTCTGGTCCTTGGAATCCGCCTTTAACTCCGAATCTACTCTCTGAAATCTGCTTAAGCTGGAGTTGGACTGTCTGTCGCTGCCGCTGGCATTATACAAAGAAGAAAAAAATGTAATTGTAATTTTCATAAGCGGTTGTGCAGTTCACTTTGAAAAGATTTTCTTCATCTATGATTTTAATGAATTGTTTGTGATTCTCCTCTTCTCTCTTTTGGGCCTCCATGTCATTGTGTGAATTAACATTGTGTCTATAAATGAAGTATATGCAGTCATTTTTATATTTTATTGCATAGACCTCTACTAAGATGAGCATGTCTTTCATTTCTGTATAAAAATAAATTTTCTACAACTTCCAAAAAACATTTAAATATGATTAGCATAAATGTTTCTTCTATTATGGACATTCTGTCTGTATCTGCTCATTTATTTGTGAATGAGGAGAAAAAATTTTAATCTAAATGGTTGAGCATGAAGACCTAGTGTAACAGCGGATTTAACTTATCTAGATGTTTGCGTGAGGAGCACCTCTTCCAGAACGAAGGCAAATGCTGCACAGCCATACACAATAGTACTTGCGATTTGAAGTAATTACCCATAAGCTGCCCATTTACTTTGCTTACTCTTTAGCAAACCTGACCCTTCTTGTCGGTTCTTTTTTTGAAGACTTGAATTTAAAGATTAAACGGGCCTGCCAAGGCATTACCAGTACAATGCTGAGTTTTAACAATAGGAAATGTGCCATGGCAGAAATGTTTCATCTCATTTTATGCCCATCTGACATGGTTTTAGCAGGCAGGAGCTGCAGACCAAGTGGCACCATATGTGTGGTGTCACTGAGGATATGGCACACTGCCCAGGGACTTCACATAGAGCTCCCACATCGAAAATGTCATTGAGCTCCATGCTTTTACTATTTGGGTTTTGGGTGACTTTGGTTTGTCTGTGCTGGTAGCTGGGAAAGCCAGGACTTTGAGGTCTAATGAGTTAGACCGGGCTTTTTTGATCCCGTGCCTGTTTTTTTCCCCCTCCTTTGACTTAAATTCCCGCTAGGAAACAGCAGAAATTACAAGATCTCTGCTTCAAAGCCATATGTGTCTTTTGGATTATTTATTTCATTTTTGCCAGAAACCCAATTTCTGTAATCATCTCGAGATTAGAAAATGCACTTCACATGCCTGGTATCATCATTAGTTTGTCGCTACAGTATTTATGTATCCACAGGCGCCGTGTCCTTACAGAATTCACCCTTTACCTGGGAGAGGAGAATGACAGTGCCTCATAGCAGTAGAGCACAACCAGTGATGGATGAGATGCCAGAAATCAATGCTGTCTTCCCATCCAATAGCCATTGACAGGCAAAACTCCAGCATCTTTGCATCACTCTGGATAATCGCAGGTCATAGCAGCCATGGATATGACACATTAATTCCTCACTGACGATTGCCTATTCATCAGTGTCAGCACTCTCAATACACGTTTTCCATTCTAATTTATTGCAGAAACTTTGGAAAAATGCATGTACAGTAGCTCCAAAAATGTTTGGCCACCGCAGTCATATTGAAGAACTGTAATTGTATTATAGACTGCAAAACATCAAACAAAGTGGCACTTAAAAATAACAAGCACATGTTATAAGTAAAACATTTCAAAACATTTATTTTAAATTCTAAAAGAGTAGATGTATTGTTCAGAATCAACATTTAAACAATTTCTGGTTATCAAAAAACACTACAGACATCTTACATACATATACATACATATATATATATATATATATATATATATATATATATATATATATATATATATATATATATATATATATATAATATTAGTGCTGTCAAAATTAACGTTAACGCAGGCGATTAATTTTTTCAGTTTAACGTATTAATTTAACGCCGTTAACATAGGGGCGGGGCCTAGGGTTGGCCACCCCACTCGTAACTGCTAATTCTGTCTCTTGTTTCTTGACAAGTGCATTTAATCAGTCGCAGAATGTCTTTACGAGCACATCAAACAGGAGATGTTTCAGACGCGCGCTTCAACTTCACTTCAGCTGCAGGTGAAACTGTACTGCTCATGCTCTTCAATACACGCACAAAGGTGCCGGCGCGTACATAGCCTGTATCATTTCATATCAAATCGCGAAAGAAACTACAAGCATGCAATGTCATGATCAGTTATCAAAGAGGCGATTAAAGCTGCCATAAAACTGTGTGCGCATGTAATATGTTATTTATGAGTTACATTAAGATGTCTCTGAAATGGTTTTCAAAACTGTCCTGGAGCAGCCTAGCACTGTCTCGCTCATCTAACACACCCGATTCATTAGAAGAGGCTGAAATGGGTCTGCGTCATGTTCAGCAGCAGCAGCTTTTAAAGAAATAGCAGCCAAAAATAACCTAATAACCCAGCTGCTGTGATGTCTGTTCATCAAGAACAAAAGAAAAAAGAGGAAATCAATAACTTTTATAGTTTTAAGGATCCATCTGTATTTAGTTTAGAATTTATTGTTTGATAACTTTATTAAATTTCTGTATATTTCTGCTGAGGGGCACAGGTAGATAAATATTTTAATTTATTTTATTATAATGGGTTTATGTGAAGATTGTTTTAAGTTCACTTTAAAAAATAACTTCTAATTTAAGTCTAATAAGTGTTAAAATTGATGGCTCTTAATTATAATGTGAAGTTGAATGGCTATAGTCAATGGTTAAATATTAGGGGGAAACATTTTTAAAGGGAAATCAGTATTAATTGGTATCAGTGATACTGACCTTCAGGCATAAAAATAAAGATGCCATTAAACAAATATTTAAAAATATACTTTCTCAAATATGTTGTTTGTACATTAATTGGAAGACTGAATGTGAAATTAATGCAATATAAAAGTATATTTAAAAACGTTAATGTTAGGTGAGATTAATCGCAATTAATTTCAGAAAAATGTGCGATTAATTAGATATTTTTTTAATCGATTGACAGCACTAAAATATATTATTGAGAGAGTGAGGCCTATAGTAGTAATGTATTGCAGATGCCACTGACCACTTGGTTTGATATTTTTTATCTAATGGCAATAATTATATACGATCCTTTATAAGCATGTTTTAAATGTTCAAATACTTTTATGGCCCTTAAAAGTCTTGATGAGCTATACAACCAGGCTGTGTTGGCAGTCGTCTTTCTCTTCAAGGTGACGTGGGCTTCCTGTAGCAGTGGAGAGTCTGGTCAGCAGGCAGAGAGATGGGCAGAGCTACTACTGCTGGTTGCCGCCCCTCTAGCCTCTGTCCTCCTTATCAGGGCCAGCTGGCTGCAAGGCCACAACCTCTCACTGCCAGCTAATTGCCTCTGAATTAGACAATTAATGTGGCCTTGTAGAGGGCTAGAGTGTCTGACTAGAGGGACGACTGTGAGCAGAAGGGTACCCGGCCTCTCCTCACCTCAGCAATGTATTATTTATGGGTCGTTGTGCTTGACAGTTTTACATTAACTTTGCTAATGGACTCTATAGGAGGGTTGTGACTTTTGGATCTGTGTTAAGTTGAATACAAATGGGGAAACTTGGGTAATTTTTTTTTTTTTTCTCCCTTTTTGTCAAAGCACAAAGAATCTGCTTTTCTCTCTTCTCGACTGCAGTTTAAAGGAGAGCGTTGCCTGAAGGGAAAGCTTCAGATGGATAAAGGTGTAAAAGACGGGTCCCTGTCCACCCTCGGCACCCTCTTCGCCGCTTCTGCTGTGCGTTTCTGTTGATTGATTGACTGCCTCTGTTGTGTGAGGGATTCTTGTGTCAGTCCGCAGTCAGCATGACTGCTGAGTTTCCCTTGGTTTGCCAAAACTGCCTCTCCGATGTGTTTTTTTTTTTGTTTTTTTTTAAGTCCTTTCTTGGAAATGAGCAGTGCCGTTGCACCACTGTTAGAGCCTCTAGCAGATCGATTTTGTTTTCAAAGAGTCTAATTGTCGACATTTGAATTGAACAGTTGTGTTCCGTTGATCTGCTCGTGCTGATTGTAGGCCACTAGCACAATGAAGTGTTCACATAACAGTCCCTATCTTACAGTAGTGTTGAGATATTGGGCTGCATTGTGCATATGGGAGCTGGATGGTCACCTCTGCTCCCCCCTCATTAGCTCCATTGGCTGTAATAGTGGTTATTGACTGGATGGAGCTTTAAGCACCTGTAATATTAATGGCGACTCTCCCAGCTGCGATGGATGAGTGCTGCGTTCACTAGTGGTGCTGAGGACGCTCTTCTCTCGGCGCTTCATCACCCACTTGTGCGCAGTGGCCGTTCCAAACTCGGGGATTGCTGGTGACCCTCACATATTCAGGCCTGTTCCCATTTTGTTAGCTGTTAAATCTAAAGCACCAGTGAATATTTGAGGGTTTTTTGGACATTTGGAGCATACTAGAGGTGGAGATAATAAAAAAAAGGTACAATGTGATATTGCAATACATTTGTCACAATATGAAATTGACACATGAAATCTTAAGTATTAATTAATTAATACGGTTTTCCTCTCTTAACATCAGAGGTTCAAAAGTTTGGGGTCAGTAAGGGCTAGGATTGTTATAATGGTACAAAAGGTTAATATTTCAAATGCTGTTCTTTTAAACTGTCTATTTATCAAAATATTCTGAGAAATATATATCATGGTTTTTACAGATTATTAAGCAGCACAACTGTTTTCAGCAGTGATGATAAGAAATGGTATTTGAACACCAAATCAGCATATTAGAATGATTTCTGAATGATCATGTGACACTGAAGACTGGAGTAATGATGCTAAAAATTCAGCTTTGCCATCACAGGAATAAATTACATTTTAACATGTATCAAAATAGAAAACAAAAGTTATTTTGCATTTTAATAATAATTCCACAAAATGACTTTTTATTTTTGGTAAAATAAATGCAACCTTGATGAGTATAAGAGAAAACAATTAACAATTAAAAATCTAACAAGCTTTGTGCCGTGTCTGTCACTCATGTAGAGTGCATTTAGAATTTTTAATGTATTTCAGCAAAAAACAATAGTTTACATATTTAAAATGATCAACAGACTTAAAAACAGTATCTTGGCTTATACCAAAAGATGTCAAAGAATCAGATTGCAGTTCTTTGTCTGTCGGAGCGAAAGAAACCGCGTACATATTGCATCTAGTATTATGATAATGTTCTATTATGGATTTCCCGGAGGTTCCTACAGCCAGTTAGATATAACTCCTCATACATGCAAAAACAGTTGCTTATTCTTCAAATGTAACATCACAACATGGACCCAAACCTAAATTATTCTTTTGACATTGGAATTGAAAGAATTTGTTTAATGATGTCCTGACTGGAACTAGTTAATTTGGTTGTTTTTGTAATGAAATGAAGTCTTCGTTTCTGAATGTATTATTTCCATTGTAAGTACTATGTGTAAGGTCATTTAAATGCCTTAATGTTCTTTCATCAGGGGAGATTCGTAAAATATTTAAACAAAAACCTTTTGTTCGAATGTGATGTAAATGTGGTTTTCGTGCAGTGTTGTGTTTATGGAAAGAGCTGATTTTTGATAGTTCTTTGCATATTGTAAACTGTAAAAAGTGTATGACAGACCTTCAGGAGATGGAGAGAGGAATATGTTGTTTACTTACTAGGCTATATATAAAATAATATAGTGTCTCTCTATTTACAAGGTAGTAAACAACCCTTAAAATACCACAGATTCACTCCTGTTTGGACAGACTGCTCACTAACCACTTGCAGTTTTTAAACGCTTTTTGAAGCTAACCACAAACCAATTTTCCCCCCTAGCATTAATATCATCTGCTCTCTGCCCAACTGTCTTCTCATTTTCTTCCTCGTAGCCCTGATTATAAAGCGACATCTCCCACGCAGCTCCTTAACCCTGTGTTTTATCTGTTGGCATGGACCTAAATTATAACATTTAAATGATTTTCCTTCCCGCCAATCCATGTGGCACGGTAACGCGACGGCTGTACCTTCCGCTTCTATAATAGACTAGAAGTAATGCACAAGTGTATTTTTTGTGTTTTTTTTTCCCTGTGTCTCTGACAGCGGTTATGAAGCAGTGCTGAATAAGGCACAAAGTGCCATTGTCAGTGGCTGTTGCAGGATGCCGCTCTGAGCCGGCTGATAATTAAGAGGAGGGCCTGACAAATGGTTCTCATCAGATCGCTCATCTGGAACTGAGAGCACACGAAGGCTTTCAGAGAGGATAAACTGGGAGACGTCTCTTTGCTTTGCAATCTTTCATAACCTTCTGCGGCTCCTCCGAGGAGAGCGGAGCAAAGAGCTCTCTCTTTAAAACTCAACACAGCTATGCCGCACATAAGTGCCAAGTTCTCTGTCTGCCTCGGTGAGATTCCTGATTTTTGCTGGACTAATACACATGGCTTTTGTGTTATGTACCACCACCAGTTTGGTGTTTCTGGATTATTTGCCTATTTGAAAATGTTTTTATTGTGGTGTAAAATTCTTCTGTGATACATTTCTTACCTCTTGTTCTGGCATTGTCTTTGTATTATAGAAACATCTACATTTGCGTCCAGATAACTTGAATCAGAACCTGAAGCTGATTATTCATGTTGGGAAATGAAAATGTGTGATATTGCTTTTTGTCAGCAGGTAATTTCATAGAGGAAGTTAGCTAATTATTTACAATATTGTTCAAAAGTTTAGGGTCACTAATCCACTAAGAAATCATTCAAATATGCTCTTTTGGTGCTCAGAAAAACATTTCTTATCAATGTTGGAAACATATGAGATACACAAAATAGCATTTATTTGAAGTCAGTCAAATCTCTTTACTGTCATTTTGGATTCATTTATTGCGTCATTGCTTAATAAAAAATCCTTCTAAAAACATACTGATCCTGAAGTTTTGAATAGTAGTGTACTTTGTATAAATTGGATTTTTAAAATCTCATGACAAAAACCTTGCTGGCATTCTCACTCTGCACTTGTTTTAGAAGTATTTATTCACTTTTAGGTCAATTTAGAGCAAGGGAACATATTCGATGACTGTGCTTCTGTAAAATTAGTACAACATAATTCACTTTTTCATTTCTAAAATGCTGAATAATGGAAATATATTATATTATATATTTTAAGTGATTTTAATGACCATTTGTTTTGTCAATATGAAGTAAAAATTATTTACTTTAAAATTCTTAAAGGGGGGGGGGGTACGATGCTGTTTGGTGCATTCAGAGTTATTTACACTGTTAAAGAGTTGAATTCTCATGCTAAACATGGCCAAAGTTTCAAAAAAAACGATTTGGAAGTATGACAGAGTATTTCTGTGCCAAAAATCTTACATCTTAATCTTAAAACCTAAGCAAACACAGGAGAATACATTGCGGTTTCAAAATAAAAGCTCAAACCCTCGCTCTGAGTTTACACGTTTGGATGTCCACATATTCATTTAATTACAGTGGCTGTAGCATTTAATGGCCAAATATTAAAGATTAAGTGGACATTTGAATTAAATGGTGCTTGGTCAATATTAAACAAGGATTAGATCACACAGTAATGTGTAAAAACAATCGTCAGGCCGTTGGAGCCTCCTGCAGGCCTTTGTTGTAATGCGTACTGCACATTAGCTCTGTTGTTTATAATTCATGATGTATTTTAACTAATTATTATCAGAACCTATTATTCTTGCCTCATTGCTATTATATATGTATTTTAAGTAATTTTAAAGGCCATTGTTCACTTACATCTATTTTTATTACCACAAAAAAAAAATTATTATAATAAATTATAGGGCCCTATGAAATCCGTTTTATTTCCAAATTCATTTTTTTCCATTTTATTTTTTCTATACTCCGTTTTAATGGTTAAATTAAATTTTATTAATCAAAAAGCATGTCTAATTAATTTGGGTTTTACAGTTTTATCTTTACCAAATTCTGTTTTCCATTATTTTCTGGAATCCATTTTAATGCTTCCATTAAATTTTAATAATCAAAAGTATCTCACTCTGAGTTGTTGTTTGTATGCGTTGCCGATGTCCAAAAGACTTTGACGATCATAGATTAGTTTTGGGGTGATTTCCTTATGAGTTAGCGGTAAACTGACACTATTTGGAGATGAACAGTCGTCATTAAAAGACATAAAAGCACCGTCTTTGGGACCCGGAGCAGCCGCTGCTGACCCACGACTGCACTGCCAAGTTCAGCTCCAACCACATCATCAAGTTTGCTGATGACACAACAGTGGTAGGTCTCATCAGCAACAACGATGAAACGCACTACAGAGAGGAAGTGGCACAGCTGGCTGAATGGTGTGGCACTAACAATCTGTCCCTCAGTGTGGAGAAGACAAAGGAGGTTGTGATGGTCTTCAGAAGAAACTCCGTTGACCACCCCCCACTGACCATCGACAGCTCGACTGTGGAGAGAGTCAGCAGCACTAAATTCCTGGGGGTGCACATCACAGAGGATCTCACCTGGACCACCAACACCATGCCACTCTCCAAAAAGGCACAACAGCGCCTACACTTTCTCTACCGGCTGAAAAGAGCATGTCTCCACCCATCCTCACCACATTCTACAGAGGCACCATTGAGAGTGTGCTGACCAGCTGCATCACTGTCTGGTACGGGAACTGCAGTGCTGCTGACCGCAAGGCCCTCCAGCGGACAGTGAACACAGCTACAAAGATCATCGGTGCCCCTCTCCCCTCCATCTTGGACATTTTCCTTAAAAGTAAAAAGTAAAGTCGTGACGTGTTGCCAAGTATGGTGACCCATACTCGAAATTGGTGCTCTGCGTTTAACCCATCCAAGTGCACACACACAGCAGTGAGTAGTGAACAAATGCACACACACACACCGTGAACACACACCCGGAGCAGTGGGCAGCCATTTTATGCTGCAGCGCCCGGGGAGCAGTTGGGGGTTCGGTGCCTTGCTCAAGGGCACCTCAGTCGTGGTATTGAGGGTGGAGAGAGCGCTGGACATTCCCTCCCCCCACCTACAATTCCTGCCGGCCGGGGACTCGAACTCGCAACCTTTCGATTACGAGTCCGACTCTCTAACCATTAGGCCACGACTTCCCCTTCCCCTTCCGACTTACACGATGCTCCAGCAAAACCAACAGCATCGTGAAGGACTCCACCCATCCCTCCCACAGTCTCTTCCAGTTCTTACCATCAGGAAGACGGTACCGGAGCATCAGAGCCCGCTCCGACATTTGAGCCCTGAACTTAAATCACTCCTTTAAAAAAGTGTTTTTTGATTATAATTTTATTATTAGTAGATTAGAACACGTGGATATGTTGTCATTCTTACACTATAATACTGAACTTTGATTTCAGTGATTTGGACCGAGATGGACACTTGCTTCTTGCACTCTGTTGCACTTTACTTTTGCTTTAAAAATAGGATTTCATAGAAATTTATTTTGGTTTGATAAAATATAGTTTATTAAAATATTCTTTAGTAAAATAGATTTTTTTTGTGGAAAATTAATCAATAAATTATCGATAGATTAATCTAAATAAAAGTAGTCGTTAGTGGCAGCCCTCAAATATACACCAAAGGAAGCTGTCAAGCCTTTTTACTAAATAAATCTACACAAGTTGCACTTAATGTCATATCTAATGGTGTGTTGAGATTGGGACTAATGAAATTCAATAATAACGGCAATCGTATTTAACAGTAAAAGCTCATATTTGAATACGTTCTTTTCTTTATGAAGAATTATAATTGTGTGCATTATGTGATTTAGCCTATGCATATTTGTTCGAAAGCCCGGCAGAGTGATCACAAGATGCTAACTTAGGCCAATTTTGTATTGTTTACAGAGAGTGCGTTCTCATCTTTTTTCTGTTAATTAGCATGTTGCGCTGCATGTCTGTTTTTCTTCAAAGCACCAACTTAGAATGCCTAATATTGGTTTGATTGCTTGTGTTACATGAGACAATAAATAATTTTGCCCACCTGATGTTGTAAATTAATGTGGGTTCGGGTCGCAACTCGCGGTCTTTGTCAAACGGTTCTAACAGAAATAAATGAGTACTGCTGTCGGATAGGTGCTGGTGCACGTTTACCAAACAGGACCCGTATAGGACTCTGCTTTAAACTGCTTTGCGTCTCTCCGTCAGATAACCCCATGCGCGAGATACGCCATTGACAGGTTTTCACACAGGTTTTCAACTGTCACACAGCTCATATATTTTTCCACCAAGGGGTGAGAACGTAATGATTACAAAAACGATTATTTATTTTTGTTAATTATTTTATTTCAGTTAGTGTTTCAATAACTGTTGTTAGTTTCAATTCGATTTAGTTTTTCAAATATTTTGACATTTTTAGTTTATTTCAGTTGACAATAGTTTTTTCGTCAGTTGTTTTCGTCTTAGTTTTAGTTTTTGTGCACGAAAATAACCTTGGTCCCAGCTATAAAAGATCCCGGTCATGATTCAGAACTGCAGGCGTAAGTGAAACGGCATCAAATGTCTGTGTTTTGTTGGCGCTCAACTGCTCGTCACTCTTTAGCTCCGCCCACGGCGCGCCTCCATGAGCTTGGCTTTTTTCAAGCTAATCCTCAGTCTGAATGTCTTCTCTCTAAACCAGAGCAAGGCATGATTCTGTGGACTTTGGTGTTCTTCAAGGTTGTTAGAAAATTGCGGAAAAAGCTCTCTTGTTAGGCTTTCAACATTGAAGTATGAACATGCCTTGCTTCAAGTGCATCTTTACAGGACATTGACTAAAAACTCCAGACAATTGCCTTTTTATGAGGTTTTTTTACCTATTAGTCCGAATTACACCAGTAAATTTCTTCCCAAAATGTTTAAACTCCTTATTTTAAATTGGACTCTCTGCTGTTAATCTAAAGTAAGTACTGCAGCCTTGAACACATTTAGAAAACGATACAGAGGGTTTTGAAATCTCCAGAGAGAGGTCAGGTCGTATGAAATGGCTCAGGTCTTAAAGCGCTCTTTGCTTTAAAATCACCTTGGATGACAAAGCCAGCCTAACTCGGAAAAAAAATCTGAATGAATAGTCCTCTCTTGTCTCTTTTTTTGAACCCTGGTCACACTGTTGGAGACTAATTTTTGTATTTCTATTGAAAACTTTTTACAGTTTAGTTTGCTAAGCCTTGCGAAGTGTTTGTGACAGAGCTACAGCTACGCTCTTATGTAGAGGAGGAAGTCCATTTGGAAGACTTTCATTGCCACTTTCACCTCTTTTTATGTAAGAGGATCATGCAGCCAGACTCTCAAGATGCTCAAAGTGGTTATTATGGCTATTTATTTATTTCATCAGCACTCCTGTCTTTCAAAGAAATACAGAGACTTGCACTTGATATTTGACATAGTCACTGGCTGTTCTATCTGTTCAGGGCTCACTTACCACGGTACTCATGTATTATTAGTCTTATGAATTAACATACTTTACATGAAATATGGGTTTAATTTAAACTCAGAATTAGTCGGTTCCCCAAGGTGTTATATTACTTTGTACAGCATCTGCAAATTTTAATTATCGCAATACTTCACCGAGTACACTGTACGTGGCATTACATCAGGCTTGTATTGACCATGCCGCTTCTCAACTCGTTCTCGTTGCGAGCTATTCAGATCTCGGTGTAATGGGGCTCTTTATGTTTATTGTGGTTTCCACCTTGGCATTCATTTTTGCTGCAGCTAGCAAAATCTTCATGTTTTATTAAAACGACGTATAAGTGAGTAAAGATCAGAGAAGGAATGGGCTTTAAAAACGTTGCATGCCAACACTCTGCTACTAGATGCCAAGAGAAAAGAGATCAAATACCTTTGAAGTCCTTGAAAAATGAAGTTGAGAAATCGTTAAACTAGTCGTCCACTGCTGCTCGATTGTGGGCTGTTTGTCTTGAAACTGAAGTTAGAAATGCCATTTGCTCGGCTTTGGTGTGTTTTCTCAAGTGACTGTCTGCCATTTAAATGAAAAATAACTTTATTTTATTTTTTTTCCATAAAACGGATATATATGGAACATACTTGTGTATCACAGCCTATTTACACTCTTAAAAGTGAAAGCTTTTTATTGGCATTGGTGATTCCATGAAGAACCTTTAACTTTTAAAGGTTGTTTGTCTGGTATTAATTTTCATCTCTGGTGAATCTCAGGTAGTCAGTGCTAAATATAATTTAATTTAAAAAAGTAATTGTGAATTGCATTAAAAATGCTAGCAATTTAGGGGATTGCAATTTAAAATGTTTATTTATAAAATTATATAAATATTCATAATAATTTACAATTAGGTTCTTAATTAGGTACAATTAGGTAGTTATCTTGAACTAACAATTTATCTTTTTTACAGCATTTGTTCATAATTAGTGTTAATTTAGAAAACTTAAACATTTTTAAATATGAATTAGTATATGTAAAATTAACATTAGCCACAATTAATAAGTGCTGCCTAATGCATTAAACAAAGGTGCTGAATGTAACCTTAAAAATGTAAATTGTTACTTTGCAGTGACCATAAAATTGTGAATATTTCATTGGAAAACATTTCATACACGATTAATCATTAAAAATCTGTAATGTTGTTAACAAGTCTAAAGAAAAAGTACATACAGGAGGCAGAAAACCATTCAACATTGTATTTGGGTTGTAAATAGCCTTTTTTTTTTTTTTTTTCAGAAGTGCTGAAACTTTTTTTTTTTTTAAACGACAGTCAATTTGAACCATACAGTTACACGTGCTAGACGTTTGTATGCCAATCAGTATAGTGCTTAATATTTATTGCACTTGGTGTCTTTTTGTGCTAGGATCACCTGAAACTGATGGTAATACCAGGTGTAAACAGCTCCAGTATGATGCCTTCCCGTTACTCATTTAACAAGGGGCCCCCACATCTTATTGCCTTATTAGTTCCAGCCTCTCTCACACCCAGTCATGCGGTCCTCATCGCTGTGGCCGAGGGTGAGGGATTCTCCATGCTCTAAGTGGATTAAAACCTCACTGCATCCAGTTCCAGGCAGCAGTCGCATGGCTTGTCTGTCAAAGGTGCTGGATACTTTCTCAGGTTTAGTCTGTGAGCTGGATGGTGTGTTCCACCCCGTGTCCAGTTAAGAGCACCGTTTGTGCCTCCTCTCACCACGTACATGAAAAAACCAGCTCTAGTATCTTCCCACACCCATTACAAACACAGTCTGCCAACGTGCTACATTCCCTAACGTGTGTAGAGATATTGCAAGCTTAAGAAATGCCTGTGTACGTCTCTGTGTTTGCAAAGGGCTTGTCAGGAACTGCAGTGGCTGAGGGAACTTGAGCGTGGTTTGCGGGAAAGCCCATATGTCAAAAGATATTGAATGCATTTGTGAGAGAGAAAACAAAATACTGTATGGGATGGGTGGGAACGGGTACACTGCACAAAAGTGACACATAGTGTATAAGCAGGAATGCTGGGAATTCCAGGCTGTGTTTGGGATGTCCTCCGTGCCCTGGAGTATTGAAACTCTACTTTTTGTCTCACTCGATCAATCAACCTTGCTCTTTATTTTCCCCCACACCTTTCACACGATAGTACAGCATTGTGCTAAAAATTACTTTATTGGTGCCTAGACACACATCCCCAAATTAACAATTTAAGCTAAAGTCATACACATATTCCATATACTCTGTTGTTTTGTGTCTTAAGGAAAACTTTTTTTTTGAGTTGGTACAAATTTTCTTTATAAAACTGAAACCTATATTATTTTTTATAATGCATTTTATTTTGAAATGCTTCTTTAGGAACTAAATCATAGTAGCTTAATGTAACATTCCATTGGAAAGAATAAAACATTTCTGAGGATAATAATATTTTCAGTAAAATAGGCCTGTGCCCATAATGTGGAATGGAGTTTATTTTTACAGTAAGCATAATGCATATTAGGGGTGTGCGACATACTGTATATCGTATATAATAATATCGTAATTGTTGTTTAAACGATATGCGATTTGGCATTATCAAGTATATCACAAAAACACCAAGAGAGGGCTAGCATACAATACACGTGAGATGCAGGTCAGACTTCTGCATGTGCGCATTTAGGGCTGCATGATTAATCGAATGCGATTGTCATGCACATCTCGTCAGTAAAGCTGGTTCTGTGATTAGTAGTAAATCTCCATCACCTGCTTTCAGATGGAGCGGCATTTACTACACAGAGCCGTAGTTCACTGACAAAGTTAAAAAAAAAACAAAATCGCAGATGATATAATTGTACAATTTTGAAATAGTTTGTGATAATGACAGCTGTTTGCGTAGCTTCTCAATGAACTACGGCTCTTTGTAGTAAACGTTGCTCCATCTGAAACCACGTGAAAATACTACATTTAATAACATGTTTTTACTCCAAACTCACTTCATAACATCAGTTGAGTTTTTGAAATAAATCCTTCTGTGAGATAATGTGGTTTCTTACACAGAATAAAGCACGCAACATATTTCATGGTATTCTAAGCAGTGATAAAGGCTATGTCGATTAGCATTGCCTTATATACTTTATTTTATATAAAATTATAATAATATTATAAAAATTGAAAATTATAATAATAAGAACTCTTTATTAAAAAATTATAATAATATTGCCATAGTCGTGTGCTTATTAGTCATCAAAACATTATTTATGCATTTGTAACTGCAGGTTAAATGTGTTCATGTCCTGCATTATACAGTCTGTGTGAATGCATCTAAATGGCACTTCAGATGCAGCTTCTGTGCCACCTCTGCATTGCAAACACAAATTTTATTTGATTGGCAACAGCTCTATAGTGTCTTACTATATGAATTTCTTGATTAAATTTAAGAATTTGACACACAATGATGCATACATTTGATTAGGTTTGTAAAATGGCCTTGTAAAGGTAAAAATGCCCATAATAGATAATCAATTTAAACTTATTGGAAAAATTTTCTCTTACTCCTGCAAACTAATCACTGCACAGAATATGAAGAATATCAAAATCTATGGGAGTCAGCTGTCCATGGCAGTCCTAAACCTGCCAAAATACCAGAACAATAACCTGGTCATCAAAATATTGTCTAATTATCATTATCGACAAAATTCCAGAAAATATTGAGATATAATTTTTTTTTTCATTATTGCACACCCCTACTGCATATTGTATTGTATTGTATTGTATTGTATTGTTCCTGTGTTAAACTTTTCAGTTACAGCACAATAATAGCCTGATATGAATTGGATGCATATAGCTTCTCTGCTATATAGAGCGCCTTTACATTGAGACCTTCGGATTTATCTTGTAATCAAGTTATCATCGGTTTCCTGGCCAACCCCCCATAATTTAAAGTCTCCCTCTGTGTCGTGGTGCGTCGAGTGAGGATGTCGGGCTGGATTTGCTGGCACTGATGGGATGGTTCTGCTGTAACCTGGGCTCCCTGGGCTGAGCAGGCAGGGTACTGCAGTACGCCCTTGATGAAGAACTCCGCTGTGACACGGCCTGTCCCTTTGACTCACGCTGAGCGCTTGATACTCGGGATGAGGAGGTCAGCCTGACCCACTTTCCCCCGCCTACCCTTATGTCATGTTGGGAGAGGTGGGCGAGAGGCCAGGGGTGAGTGGGTAGATGTGTGCGCTGACTGTCAGTGAGCCCGTTTGCATGGGGGGGTTACTAAAGAGCGCTCCCACTGTGGAACGCAGGTACATCTCAGCCCACCGAGACCATAATGGACAGGCACTCCCACAGAGCTCAGTGTCTGACCCTCTTACTGTAGCTCCTCATCCTTGATGACTCCTACAGCTCTCTTCCTCCTCCTCTTCATCACTTCACTGCACTGCAGTGCTTCTGAGTTCCAGCTGTAATCTATGCAATCAACCATAAGACATTCAGCAGTGTTAGCTGCACATCATTTCATGTGTTGTGGAATATTTTTTACACTCTAGTATATTTCATTTATGTTCAGGAGTGATCTGCTGACCTTTGGTTTTACATGTGTGTTTAAAAATGCTGTCATACAGGACGTGCTTGTTAATGTAGTGATATATAAGACAGACACAGCTCATCAAAACTCATATTCCAGGTTGACCGCAGGGTCAAAAAAGTCAAATGGGTGTTTCTGGTATGTAGTTCACTGACAAGCAGGCCTCTCTGCTGAATTTAGACAGGTTACATGTCCTACCTTAAGTGTGCAAAGATGGAAGGCATTGTAGCACTTCATGTCATGAATAATCATGTCGTCAACACGAAAAAGCATTTGCAACCCATGTGGAATACATGATTCATAGAGAACTATGGAAGGAGTTTTTTATCTTTTTGAAACTGATTATTTTGTCAAAGGTAAACTTTAAACTTTAAATGTAATTAAGTCTATTTAGTAAATAGTAAATAAAATAGATTAAATTGAAATATTTTATTACAGCAGTAAAATGACATCAGATGCCATATTTAGTCATTTACTATTATTGTTAATATTAGTAGTAGTATATTTTTATTGCATCATTCTATATTATAAACATGCATGTCATAAATTATGTAGGCCTATGTATTGGTACATAAAATATGGAATGCATATATTTATCATTGAAATATTTGAAATTAATTGTCAAATAGATCTTATATTTTTAATTCGTATTAATAATATTAATAGTTATTTATACCATTTTATGAAATATGAAATGCATCTATTATTTATATTAAAATATCTATTATATATGTGTGATAATGTAGAGGTCTTAATGCATTAAGAAAATAAATCACTTAAGTTTTATAGCAAAACCCTGTTGGTCATGTATGGCATGCTGCTAATGTTCATAGCATGCATTGGATTTGGTAGCTTTCACTGTAGAATGTCCATCTGATAAAGAGTGGGCTTTTACACACACAAGCTGTCACACCCTGACTTCTTTTGGTCATTTCTTTTCTTTCTCTCTCTCTCTCTCGCTCTCGCTCTCGCTCTCGCTCTCGCTCTCTCTCTCACTCTCTCACACACACACACACACACACACTCAAAGTGTCAGAATGGCAGCTGGCCCTGCGGCTCTCCTGGTTAGTTCCCCTGATAGAGAGTTGGAGACAGACTGGACTGGTGCAGTAGTGCTTATTAGCCATGTCTGTGTGCAGGAGCCCTGCTGAGCCAGCCTTGAACCCTCCAGCCCCCAGCAGAGGAAGAGACAGAGAAGAGAAGAGAGAGGGAGGTTAAAGCAGTGGAGGACAAAAGCGAGAGCGTGACAGCCAGGGAAAAGACCTGCCTGTCTGACCTGCATGTCCACTTAGCTAGTTGCCACCTAACCTGATAGAAGGTGGATACAGAATCATTGCTTTGAACAAGAAAGTGATCCGTTTCATCTATTCAGTGATCCTGTGCAGATTGTGAAACCCATGAGCTGAAGCATGTCCATCTGATGCATACTTGTAATAATAATAATAAAAAAACAGAAAGATCTTGCTTAATCTGCCCTAGGGGTGCTCCGATTGATTGGGTACCGATCATAATCAAGCCGATAATCGCGTAGGAATGTTTGATCGGCGGTCTATAAAAATGCCGATCGCAAAAACCCAATCTCTAGCTGATGATGCGCATGCAGTGAGAGGTTTGGCACGACATGCAGCAGCACCGTCTCAGTCTCTGTCTCGTGCGGGTGTAATAATTATAATGATGAAGGTGAAGTACAATTAATGTTTATTAATTAACGTATAAAGTAATTTGAAACTTTCTGTGAGACATCATTTCATAAACAGCCTGTGTGAATCATCGCGTGCTTTCCCTCTCAAAATGCGCAAATGGCTTCAAATCATGCATAGTTGACACAGGAATTGTCATTTGCACGATAGAGGCAGTGTCGCATCGTTACTAAAGTTTATAAATTGCTTTTCTTGTTAATTTTTTTCCCAGTGTTTAACCTTTCAGCGATCGTGCGCTCTCCTGGAGACCATGCACTCGCAGCGCACACACATAATGCCAGGTTCACATTAGTCCGTTTGCAGTGCGTATGGTGCATATTTTTCCGTGCTCATGTTAACAGATCAGAGCGTTAACACTGCACGCGGTTGCGGTCCAGTAGTGTGTTCCAGATGCGGGAACTTGCTTGAGTAACTTAATATATAAATCTAGAAGTAGCCTAAATGCAAAAGGAAAAAGCATTGAATAATGTGTTTCTTATCAGCTATTTATTGCATTTAAACACATCTATAAAGATTGTATTTCTGTAAAAGAAAAAAGAATCACAATGAAAAAGCATTTTCAGTAACAATGTTTGGATTTGAAATCAAAATAATGGATAAATGTTGTGTTAAATTGATGGATCAGTAGTGGACTCCTGTGTGAAATCAGACTTGTGCTGTGTGTAAGCGTTTCTGCAACAATTGCACAATTGTAAAAATGGATGATTGAACATTTAGGTGAGATGAATGTATATTTTTCAAAAATGTCTAAAATATGCCCCCCTCCGCCCCTCAAATTAAAAAAATCCTCTCTCACAAGAGTCACCTAAGAGGGGAATTCCCCCCATTTTCAAAAATGAAATTCAGGCACTGAATAAATGTCTAATATTACTGATTGGAGTATCACTATAAATAATTCTACATAATAAAAATATGGCTTTAAAAAGATCGGTATCGGTGATTGGATCGGCAGGTACTGCTTTCTGTGATGGGCAATCGATGATCAGCCTCAAAAATCCTGATCGGAGCACCCCTAATCTGCCCTCTTCGACTTACCCTTCTGTTTTATCTGTCTAGTACTCAAGCATTTAAAATGGCCAAATTGCACATTGCTATCGCAGAGCAGGCTTAAGTAGTTGGTGGTGTTCTCTTTTTTTTTTTTTTTTCCAGGGAGAGAATGTGACGTTGTCTGAGTGACTAACCTTGGATCTTGCAGTGTGGAGTTGCTGTGGCTGCTAAAGTTTTAATGCTCTACAAGATTAGGGTCTGTGGACAGATGCAGTGGGTTCAACCATGGGTTTTAAACTGCTCTGACCCGCCTTTGTTTTTATGCGTGCCTCTCATGAACTATCAGGTTCAGCTGTCCTGGAGAGCTCACCTTTATTGCCACTAATGGTTTCAGTACTGCTGACGCAGTCGGAGACTCCCTTTCCTTGACGTGTCGTTCCCTTCGGTCTGCTGTTAAACATCTAACACACACCTGCAGTCAACCCTGATCGGCCCAGTGGAAACGGCCCGTTATTGCCCTCATTAGATGTTATGCGGTAGTTATTTCACACAAATTCATCACATATTAACCTCGACTGTGTGTTTGCTTAGCATTTTCATCTAATCGCCTCTCTCGTGAGCGTTTCTCTCGCAGTAGGCTCGTTCCATACCAGACCAGCTCATGCAAAGATCCCAGAGCTTTTATATCACAGCCATCTGTCAACACAATTTGGTCAAATGATTTCAAAACCTGTGCGTTTCTAGTGTCTTAAGCCAAGTGGCTGGCTGAGCTCCAGCTGGAATGCGCCAAGCATGATGTGCGTTCAAGCCGCCTCCTGCTGATTCATCCCTCGCATGCTGCAAAATTACCTTTTGCTCATTAAAGAATTGTGTAAGTTTAAAAAAAATAATTTGCATAATTCATATCCCCCTGAGGAACAGGATGATTAATTAATTACTATGCTATTAAACTGGATCTCTTTTTTTTTTCTCTTTTTTTAAATTAACCTCAGGACATCCTTCATGTAAAGGATTTTTTCTTTGTCACATCAGTTTCAGTGCATTCAGACATGTGAGGGAATCTCAGAAGTTATGAAAAATCTGTGTGTAGTTAAAAATAGTTGAGTCAGGGGTTTTTATTATTGAGTTTAGGAGGCTCAATATTCTGCAATCGTTCTAATCGTCCTGCAGTTTAGTTTTTTTTTAGGCTGTCGTCTGCAGCAAGATGAATCTGTTTAATATATTTCTCTGGCCCGGTTGCTTTGCATAGTGCAGAAAAGATGACGCAGGCTCTGGGTTATAATACCCCAGTGTTTTATTCATATTCTCTTATTTACAGGGACCCTACATGCTCGCGATTGCTACGCCGCCGTCTGACAGCGCGCTATAGGCTGCATGTAAATGAGGGTTTTAGGTACTCTGTAGTGTAATATCATGCGGGAGTCTCATTAACCTATAAACAATCTAAACACTTCTTTCTCCCTTTCCTCCTACAGAACTCAATACGGCACAATCTCTCGTTGAACAAGTGTTTTCTCAAAGTGCCTCGCTCCAAAGATGACCCGGGAAAGGTGAGCGTTTTCTTTTTCCTCCATATGTAGTGCTGTTTTATTCAGAAATGCAGGTTTTGTACATTTGCTAAATACAAAACGCCGCTTCCAGAGCAGATTCGGCCGTTAAAAAATGTCCTTGTGAAAATAGATGAGAGCGAGCACTTGCAGTAACGTTTTAAAAGCGCTTTCCGGAGCTCTCTCAGGGAGAGGAGAAAGCACTTCAGCCGGCACTTACTGCACGAGAGGGGGGAAGACCACCACCTGCTTCCCCTCAGTCGGCGTACCGCCAGAGTAAAAACAACCCAGACTGATTCACGTGTAGGCCAGAGTGCAGAGCGATATACATCTCAAAATAAGCATGCACATCTGATAACACATGTTTATTTTTCTGAAATATATACAATGTTGCCAGTGCATCAATACAGCATCGATGGACCCCGGTTAACCTGTTTTTTTCTTTCATAAAGCACCGTTGCCAAAACACACACATACACACTTATTTCTCTGGATCCTCAGCCATCTTGTGCAAGCGCGTTCACGCACATACGCTCACAGCGCGACATAAAGAGAAGAGCCGAGGCATGCATGGGATGGGGACTGAATGCTAATTTCATGTTTTGCTGTAATCCTCTGATACTGACACTCCTGGGATGTGCTCCACTAAATACAAAATAATCTATCGCTGGATGGATTCTATTCCGAATGCATGGCCAACATGCTTGCATCCCTAATGTTCAATTTAGAATTTGCCTCCTTCCACACAGCCCTCCCCCCTGGAAGGAGAACTTCAAAGCTGCGCGGGGCTCTCTTGATATGTTCCATCAATATTGTAATACGGCAGGAATATGGACCCTGCTGTTTGTGAGAGATAGTAACTGAGGCGTGCTTCTCAGAGATGGCAAAAACGATTGTTAACTTCACCTTTGTGATCCGCAGCAGCTGCTGAGAATGAGGAAGGCCAAACTTTGGGGCAGATACAATCGCGTTTGCCCTTGAGTAGACTTTTTGTCAGAGAGGTCTAACCTGCATTGAGACTGTCTTGCTGATTATTTCCATTAGAATCCAGATTGTAAGGTTTACCATTAAGCCACTGCAAAACCCAGCACATGCATATTTATATATTTGCATTTTTGAAAGTCTTATGCATTTATTTGATCAGAAATTAAGAACAGTAATCTTGTGAAATGTTACAATTGAAATGATCTGTCTTCTATTTGAATTACTGTTAAAATATATAATAATATACACATTTTTCCAGACTTCATTGTCACATGATCCTTCAGTCTTTATCGTCACTGTTGATAAGTTTAACACAAATTTTGCCAACCCTGAACTTTTGAACAATAGTATGTACTGTATTTAGATCTTCCCCATTTTAAGTTGTTTTTTATAAAACATCTACTAAGTGAATACATGTAAGGTGCTATTAAATGTTATAAATGTATTACTTCATTTTGAAAAATATAATAGCCTACTTGATTTGCGATGGTCATTGTTAAGGGAGGAGTATTAATGTTCTTTAGTACATTTCTTTAATGGTTTTTAATTTTGGGGTTCAGCTGAGTGTATTATCTAAAGGGGTAACCTCAACACAATCTTATTGTATTGCCCTATATTTCAGATTCATGTAAACTCTTCTTTCATGGATTTCTTTAAATGTTGCTTTCTCTTCAGGGATTGTGTAGCAGCCTACAGATACTCCCCTCCCAAGGGCTTTCGGTCTTTCAAGATTTTTCAGCTAATTAAAAGGAACGCTACTCAGCCTTCCCTTCCACAGTAAAAGTGTCTTGCAGTAGTTTTAATTTAAATTACATCTGCTAGGTGTAACAGACTGCCAGCGTTCTCAGTCACCTTCAGCTGTCCTTCATCGTCACTGCATCAATTACAGGAACATGGTTATTTAAATTGAAATAAAGAACACTAGGATGTTTGTTACAGGGAAATTGTCGTGCATGTTATGAACTCTGATGGTCTAATGATGGAATATAATGCGTAAATGGTGATGCAAGGTGAAGATCATGTTTCACCGTTTGTTAAACTATTTGAGAGTAACTGTACTTATCTAGTCTGTTTATTGTGTGGGAGCACTCACTACCTTTAACATTTAACATTTTTGAGCTACTCGTGCTACATTAGAATTTATAAAGAAACTGAAAACCCTTTCACATCAGCTCACCTCTCAATTCAAGTGCCATGTGCTGTTTATTAATTTGCATAGAGTACAGTTACAGTATGATGATTTATTCACTGAATGTCAGGATATGCTTTTGACGTTTTTGCTGTGCACGTCGCTCTCTAATGATACGTCATGCGTATTCCTGGGTAATCAGTGGCAAGTCAAAACTGTTTTAAGCTTCACGTCACAGTGCTTGACTTGACTGGAGCATGGCATTGTGGGTAATGCTGTAGCTTTGTAATATGTAATTTTTATTTATTGTGTGTATATGTGTGTGTTTGTGTGCGTGTGTGTAGCTTTAAGAATTCATCTATTTAATTTAGAAATTATTGTTTAACTTTATTCAGTTTCTGTATATTTCCTACTTGCTGAAGGGCACAGGTAGCTAAATATGACATTTATTATAGTGGGTTTATATAAAGATTGTTTTAAGTTAAATTAAAAGTCTTTTTTTTTTTTTTAAGTCCAATAAATGTTAAAATTGATAGCTCTCATTTATACTCTATTGTTGAATGGCTATATCAGTGATACTCTCCTTCAGTCATAAAAAACGATGCCACTAAACAAATATTGAAAATAATATACTCAGTTTTTTTTGTACATTAATTTGAAGATTGCAGTATATTTAAAAACTTTAATGCTTGGTGAGATTAATCACGATTAATCGCAATTCATTTCAGAAAAAATGTGCAACTAAAATTTGTTAATCGATTGACAGCACTAATATATACCCTCACCTAAAGGATTATTAGGAACACCATACTAATACTGTGTTTGACCCCCTTTTGCCTTCAGAACTGCCTTAATTCTACGTGGCATTGATTCAACAAGGTGCTGAAAGCATTCTTTAGAAATGTTGGCCCATATTGATAGGATAGCGTCTTGCAGTTGATGGAGATTTGTGGGATGCACATCCAGGGCACGAAGCTCCCGTTCCACCACATCCCAAAGATGCTCTATTGGGTTGAGATCTGGTGACTGTGGGGGCCATTTTAGTACAGTGAACTCATTGTCATGTTCAAGAAACCAATTTGAAATGATTCGAGCTTTGTGACATTTTGCATTATCCTGCTGGAAGTAGCCATCAGAGGATGGGTACATGGTGGTCATAAAGGGATGGACATGGTCAGAAACAATGCTCAGGTAGGCCGTGGCATTTAAACGATGCCCAATTGGCACTAAGGGGCCTAAAGTGTGCCAAGAAAACATCCCCCACACCATTACACCACCACCACCAGCCTGCACTGTGATAACAAGGCATGATGGATCCATGTTCTCATTCTGTTTATGCCAAATTCTGACTCTACCATCTGAATGTCTCAACAGAAATCGAGACTCATCAGACCAGGCAACATTTTTCCAGTCTTCAACCGTCCAATTTTGGTGAGCTCGTGCAAATTGTAGCCTCTTTTTCCTATTTGTAGTGGAGATGAGTGGTACCCGGTGGGGTCTTCTGCTGTTGTAGCCCATCCGCCTCAAGGTTGTGCGTGTTGTGGCTTCACAAATGCTTTGCTGCATACCTCGGTTGTAACGAGTGGTTATTTCAGTCAAAGTTGCTCTTCTATCAGCTTGAATCGGTCGGCCCATTCTCCTCTGACCTCTAGCATCAACAAGGCATTTTTGCCCACAGGACTGCCGCATACTGGATGTTTTTCCCTTTTCACACCATTCTTTGTAAACCCTAGAAATGGTTGTGCGTGAAAATACCAGTAACTGAGCAGATTGTGAAATACTCAGACCGGCCCGTCTGGCACCAACAACCATGCCACGCTCAAAATTGCTTAAATCACCTTTCTTTCCCATTCTGACATTCAGTTTGGAGTTCAGGAGATTGTCTTGACCAGGACCACACCCCTAAATGCATTGAAGCAACTGCCATGTGATTGGTTGATTAGATAATTGCATTAATGAGAAATTGAACAGGTGTTCCTAATAATCCTTTAGGTGAGTGTATGGCTGTATCCGAAATCGCCCCCTATACCCTCATTCACTATTCCCTACATTAGTCCACTCATATAGTTCACTTGAAGGAGTGAATGAAAACGAGTGAGTGAATTCGGACACTAAGTGCACCGGAAGGACTGCCGCTTTTGCATATTTGCTTCCTGTTAAATAATAATTTGAAACGGGCAGCTCCAGTAGTAAGATTGAAGGATTTATCTTGAACTCTGTCACGGAAATTATGTATAAACCCTAATAGTCAATTTACAATTAATTTTGTACCTTTGTTGTATTCCACTGTATTACGCCGTGGACCAGCGCTTCTAAAATCAATGGATGGATGATTCAGCTGCGGGCGCCATCTTCTGGCGAGACGCGGGAATTGACTCGGCGCGCGACTCTCACAGTGCATTCTGGGGATTCTCTAGCCGTTGAGTGTACATCGGTTGTACACTCGTTTTTGCGGTGCATTGTGGGATTGAATGAGTGCACTCGAGAACATCCACTAAGGTTTCGAACACCACTTAAAATGGCCGTTCCCTCAAATAGTGCACTATTTGAGGGTATAGGGGGCGATTTCGGATACAGCCTATGTGTGTGTGTGTGTATGTATCAGCTCCCATGTCTGAGCCGTGACGCGCCACAGACTTGTGCAGAGCGGAGCGCGAGTGAATGCGATCATTCCTTCCTCTGTACTGCTAGTTTTAACGCAAATAAACATGACTGAACATCTCATGCCTCATGTAATTGCGCAATCAGTGTTTATCAACTGCAGAAAGACATCAACAAAACAGCGTGGAAATAAAATGTCACAAAGCATTTCATTTGCCTCAGCAAGTCATTAGTGTCCACAGCTCGTTAGTTCACTAGAGAAATGAAGTCTAGAGAGGAGCATTTCGCGAAATATTGCACCATATACTCATATTTTGCTAAACCTGTTATTCTTAATTATTTAATGCATGTTTAAATTAATCTGTTATGAAACATGATATGACAGCCAGTGTGTAATTGAATATATATTTTAACAAATAGCCTAGAAATTTGATTATAAGTTCATTTAAAGGGGTCCTATTATGCTCTTTTACAAAGTCTTCATTTTGTTTTGGGGGTGTACTAGAACATGCACTCATGCTTGGTGGTTCAGAAATTGCATTATTTTTCACATAATTTACATTATTACAATACTTTTCTCCCCAGCCTGACACAAACGGCTCGATTAGTTCCGGGTTTGATGAAGGCCCGCCTTCCGAAAAGTGAAATGTGTTGTGATTGGTTAGCTGTCCCAGTGCCTTGTGATTGGCGAACAGCTTAGATGGCGTTTCAGCACTGCCCTTATCAAAACAGCAAGTTCGTCAATATTGCCATATCAATTCAGACCTTGAGAATATTGAACAAGAGGATCGCGCAGAACCTTTGCACGCACGGATATTGCAAGACATATTAAAGTGGTAATGTTATTGTTGTTGTTTTTTTGGCTAAATCATATTTTAGATAGGATGTCAACAACAGCTTAAAATAACTGCATTGACTATGTACAGATAAGTGCAACGGTAATATGTATTATGTTTATTGTTCTTTATTTCTAACATTATAACATGAATTGCAGTGAAACTGTTATACAGTTTAATTTATTTATACTATAGTCCCGCAGACTTACAATATTTGTGGTTGCATATATATGCAAATTAATTATTTGCCAGCAGGAAGCGCTGTTGGAGCGGGAGAGATCGAGGTTTCACCAGTAACGCTGTACACAAAGCAGAGCTCCGCTCACAAGCGCTGCTTTATCAGACATTATATACAAGATGAAATGAAAATGACATCCGAAATTTTCTGAAAACAGTTGGTTTCCATCAGAAATACAGTGAAATAAAAACACCTGCACTGGGTTGCGATTTTGAAATGTACAGTGCTCAACCAAGGGTGAAGTGAGATTCAGCCAAGTATGGTGACCCATACTGGGAATTCGTGCTCTGCATTTAACCCATCCAACGTGCACACACACAGCAGTGAACACACACACACCGTGAACACACACCCGGAGCAGTGGGCAGCCATTTATGCTGCGGCGCCCGGGGTTCTCCCCACCCGCCAACCATTAGAAATTCTGTAGGCAGGATTTAAAATTTGTCATGTCACAAATACAGGAAAACAACTTTGTAGTCCAAACGAGCCGTTCGTTGTAGTTCTTGAAAAGGGATTTTTTAGAAACTAAATATCTCCTTTTGGATTGGACTTTTGAGGTTTGTAACTTTGTAGATCGTTTTATGCTGAAATATACACACTACATACTGACTAAGACCCCGTCCACACGAAGACGGGTTTCTCTGTATACGCATACATTTTTTACCGTATAGGCGTTTCGTCCACACGAAACCGGCGTTTTCGAAGAGTGAAACCGATCATTTTTGAAACCGGGTCCCAGGGTGGATAAATTTGAAAACGCCGGTTTCGTGTTTTCGTGTGGACGGCGAATCCGTATATTTTCTGAAACGATGACGTCATCAGCCCACGTCTCGCCCCTAATCAGACATCGCTACGTCACATAACAGCGACAACAACAACAACAATGTCAGACTACGTGCCTGTGTTCGTGCTGCAGAACCTACTGAGTTCATTAGTTTTATTAAAGCAAAATCTTCTGCTTTGTGTGTTAGTTTATATTCAGCGCGCAAGGTTTACGCACATGGTCCAAGTCTTCTCTGTTTTTTTGTGTATCTCTGTGGCAGACTTACAGCGCCACATATTGGTCTGGCATGTGTACTACATCGTTTTCAGTCGGTTTCAGTGATTCCGTGTGGACGCAGATATTTCCTGAGACGACTCCGTGTTTATGGAATTTGAGGCAAAAAAAAAGATTGGATACGGAGAAACCCGTCTTCGTGTGGACGTAGCCTAAAATTCAAAAAGTAAAAAAGTATAATAGGACCCCTTTAAAAACGGCAATATGTGCAATTTACATGTTTGCATACAATTTTTTTATTTATTTTTAAGTTGAGTGTCGATCATCTATTTAAAAATAAATATTAATTAAATTTAAGTTTGGGTAAAGCTGCTAGGCCTAATTGTAACCTTATAATGTAAAAGAGCTCCCTGTAGTTTTAAGCACAAGCTGAGGTAGATTTTTATCACTTAGAAAATTTAAACTATAACTGAATGTATTTAAAGAAAAAGCAACTTGTTCAGTAAACCACTGTTTATTTAAAAAAAAATTTTTAAATTTGTTAAAAGAAAAAGCTCAATAAACTATCGCACAGATTTAATAAACTACGCATCAATATCTCTTTTCTTTGTGCTTTGAACTTCTCTGTGCAGAGAGATAAAGAAAGGCTATTAATAATCTAATGTATAGCACAGTGATGGAGGCAACAACAAATGATAGATAAGACTCCTCTATCATATGTTGCTGCCTTCATTACTGTGCTATAGGCTACATTTAAAAGAAATGCCTTTTAATTTATAGTTATAAATACATTTACTTGTTTCATTAATGTATTTTACAACAATACAAAGAGCAATGTGTAACATTTGACCATATTTAGTCCTACATTTATTTACTTTTATTTGTTCCCCACTAAATATTATTTCACTAAATGTTTAGATTTTATAAAATTGTGCACTCATGATTTTCCTAGAATTTTGCTGTTAAATTATCCACTAACCTAGTTTATAATAGTATTTTTGTCAGTTTATGATTATATATTTTTTCATGTTATTTTTCATTAAAATGACGTTGTCTATGTTTAGTAGATTGTGTTTAACACAAGAGTGACGATCAAGTCAACACAGAAGTATAGACAGAAGTATAGAAATTATTTTTTTTACTGCACTGGAATTGGAATCGGCCGATACTCAATTTTCTGGATCGAATCTGAAAAAATGGTATCGTTGCATCCTTAATATAAATATGAGAACAGTGTATTGCACAGCTACACCAGTATATGTTGTTGTAAGTGTATAGTCCTGAGGTGAGATGATGCTGTGAGCGTTGCGATTGGTCAGATTGTTTTGGAGCTGTCATCACACTTAGCTAACAAATGGCTGCAGCAGCCGTGTATTAAAACAGGGATAATGAGAACTTTTCTTAAAGTAGGTAGGGAGGCTGCGAAAAACCATTCGGGCACAGGAGCTTTGCTCATTGCCATTCCGTAGCTTCTAACCTGTGCCGTATTGCTGTTTTTGCAGAAATTTACATAATTTTATCAATATGTCTTTGGAAGCCGAACGTTTGAGGAACTCGAAGCGTGCTGTCTAGACTAATGCTTTGGTGATTTTCAATTATTCTCCTTGCTTAGGTGCACGCATGAGCTGTGCACAAGTCATTTTGAAGGTCTTGATCGCACCCTCTCTGGACAATTGAGATCTTATCCCATATAATATGAAATATTTTAAAACAAAACCCAAGCCTGGAGGTTAATTTATTTTTCTTTTTGCCTAACTTCGTGGCCGGAGTTGCCTTTAGCTTCTGGGAAGAGCAGCACTATGGAAAAATAAATTAAACAGGAAGAATGCAAAGATAAATTATTCAGCTAGGGTCTTGGGTGTGCAGCCCCAATCCAAGGTGTGCTATTTTCTGCCTGATTATCAGAGCTCAGACCTGACCAGAAATCCAACACCTCTGTGTCCAGCCCTGAACAGGAGCAATCGATAAACCTGCTGCTGAGGAAGAGGGGCTTCAGGAGGGGCTTAACATTTTACCTGCCTCTGCCAAGGCTCAGGAGAAATGTGAAGCGAGAGAGTGAGCGCAAGAAACGGCTGTAGCAAAAGACCCAACTTCTTCGCACCTCAACATATACGTTCTTCCGATGTGACGGGCTTACAAATGAACCAGCTGAAACTTTGATTAACTAAAAGTTGTACGTGTTTGACGGCGAATGCGCCCAGTATCTGATTGCAGAAGTTTCTCTCTTGGAAAACCCTGCTGATTATCCTGCTCTGCTTTTCATCAAAGTATTATTGAATGGGTTTAAGTTGACCACTATTTTAGAGTATGATGACTTGCTTTGGGACTAATATTCCATCCTTATCTGTTTTTAGGGTTCGTACTGGGCAATCGACACAAATCCAAAGGAGGACACACTGCCCACACGACCCAAGAAGAGGCCACGGTCTGGAGAGCGGGTGAGTGAAAATTTGTGTGTTTTTTGTTTGTGTGTGTTTGCGCGTTTAAATTTATGTGTGTGCTCTGAGACCCCCTGGTGGTCGGCTTTCAGACATACAGACTTTCTCAAGCCAAACTCAGCTCATTACTTCGAGTCCGGGAGTGATCAAAAAGCAGAAAACAGCGAGTGTCTCGCTCTCCCAGTTTCATTAAGCTCAATGTCACTGATTTGCTCCATCACTTCTCTTGACCCTGTGGTTGCTTAGATTATTGTTCAGTTGCCACTGTGATTATTACAGTGTTTCCAGCACAGTAATTTAATGGCTCCCCGTTCTCCATAATCATTTTCAAAGGCCCCCATAACTTGTCCAGTTGTTTGTGATTTACTAAAATATTTTTACAGTTTTTGCCCAATTAATATAATAAAAAAAAAATAAGAGTTTTGCATAACCAGAAAAATCATTAAAAAATGTCCATGCAGTTAGAAGATTTTTATATTTTACATGTATCTAGAGAGAGGCTACTTCACATTGATGTTTTTCAAAACAGTGGGAACCCTGGGTTATCTAAGAAAAAAAAAATATTGTTGAAGGGTTGAATTACAATAAATATCTTAAGGGGTCATATGACGTTGCTTAAAAGAACATTATTTTGTGTATTTGGTATAATGCAATGTGTTTATGCGGTTTAAGGTTCAAAAAACACATTATTTTCCACATACTGTACATTATTGTTGCTCCTCTGTGCCCTGCCTTTCTGAAACGCATAGATTTTTAAAAAGCTCATCGTTCTGAGAAGCAAGGCCTGCTCTGATTGGCCAGCTATCCAGTGCATTGTGATTGGCCAAATACTTCAAGCATTTGACGGAAATGTTACGTTACTTACCGTATTGTGATGCCGTGTCCCGGCGCGACGACACAAAAACAATGAAACCCATTATAAACAAGGCATTTGTTGCATCCATTGGGGACATAATTACTGATTATAATGACTTATACTGTCTTTTTATGCGTTGTGTTGCATCGCATCACGTAAACATTATCATGTCTGCATTTGTGATCGGATAGACGATAAACAACAAGCACTACTCTACACTGCTCAAAACTCGCGTTTGAATAGTCAGTAGTAGAAACCTACTTACAGGCTGAGAGTCAGAAGCGTCAGACTGTCCTTGCAAAGTTGGCCCACTTTATAGAAACGGCCTTTGTGCAAGCCAGCATTTTAGGCTAACGTTACTCTTCCATGTTCAGGAAATAGTCCTCTGTAAAATGCGCTGCACAGTGGACACTAGGGATGGCTCGATACCATAATTTTGGCTTCGGTACGATACCAGAATGTAATACCTCGGTATCGATTTAGTATGTGGCAACATGATTTAGGCCTATAGCAATGCTTACATACAGGTGCAGTAAGGTCAGTTCGTTCGCCTTTGTCATCTGTTTTGTATCCAAAGTAATGCCATATTTCAGTTCTGCTGTTCTCTTTGTTTATTAATTTCGGGTGCGTTGATGGAGTTTCATCTGTTTGATCCATTGCGTTCTGTTGTCACATTTTATCGGTTCCACAGCAATTTGGGAAGCACTACAGCGTATGAAATACCGAATTGAGCAAAATTATGATATTGTACCATTTGAAATATAATATATACCGGTACTTTTCCAGTACCGGTATACCGCGCATCCCTAGTGCACACACTCTAATATTTGGGTTGAACTGTTTTGGAACAGTGTCATGAATACAACTTTACCACTGATTTCTAGTTGTGTCCTCTTTTGGAAGCCCAAACAAAGTACTTTCACAACGAAACAGCATCTCCACGATATGGCGCCGGCGGCAGCAACAATACTACAGCGAGAATAATAGTTCCGCCGCCTTTCATTGCGTATACATTTGGGTGGTGTTTTGTAAATCTTCCCACACTGTGAATTAGACATGTGGGGGCGTGTTTAAATGAGCCATTTAGGGGGGCGTGGCAGAGTCTTAACTTTTATATAGAATATCTCTTTGGTTTTGAGACTTTAGTCTTTGCAACTTCAGGGATCTTACCTATGCACAAACAGCTTGTAACACTTCAAAGAGAAAGGAAAACTTGAAATCGCATATATGACCACTTTAACTTATCTAAGTGCACACACACAGCAGTGAGAAGTGAACAAACACACACACACACACACACACCATGAACACACACCCGGAGCAGTGGGCAGCCAATGCTGTGGCGCCTGGGGAGCAGTTGGGGGTTCAGTGCCTTGCTCAAGGGTCTCACCTCAGTCGTGGTATTGAGGGTGGAGAGAGCGCTGGACATTCACTCCCCCCACCTACAATCCCTGCCGGACCTGAGAATCGAACCCGCAACCTTCGGGTTACAAGTCCGACTATCTAACCATTAGGCCACAACTGCCCACAACTGAAGAATTTGTTTAAAACAAACACACAGCTTTTGTGTCATTGAAGTTGTGTGAATTACTCATGGATTATTCGGATGTTTTAATCAGCTGTTTGGACTCTCGTTCTGACGGCACCCATTCACTGCAGAGGATCCATTGGTGAGCAAGTGATGTAATCCTAAAATTTTTCAAAATCTTTTCCGATGAACCATTGGTTTATGCTGCCATGGAAATGGAATTTAGTCAAGATTTAGCAGTTTCAGATGAGTGTGATGATATTAAAAACTGAAATAATTCAAAGATATTATTTAGAAACAGGTCTTTTCATGCATTTGCTTCAGGGTTATTTGATTCACAAACAAATTAATCTCATGAATCAGTTCTTTTAATCCACCTCGCTTTCTGACTGGATGTTATGTCAGTGTGTGTTAGGGGTGGCACGTTACACAGATGTCACGGTTCGGTACGTACGTCGATTCGGGGGTCACGGTTCGATACGATTTCGGTATAACAGTAAAAAAAACAATAAATCTATTATGCTCGGTTTCTTTTCAATAATTTTGAACAGACAGTAGTACAGTAGTAATACTAAATATTATTACATTATATATATATAATCTGCAGTACATATACATACAAGGAATACATTCTTGAAATATATTTGATTTAGTTAACAGATAAACAAGGGCAAAAACAGTGCAACATGTAACGTAGCCTATATATGCTGAGTTAAGTTCATTTTTGTGACGGGCTTAATTTGTTCACAGAAAGGAAACTCAAATGGTTTTGTTTTTATTGAGAGTTTACACAAATAAAAGCAGACCTTTATACAGTGATGCATTATTAAGACGATAAGTGTTTAAAGTTGATTCTACTGGTATAAGGAAACAGTTGAAGTGATCGCGTCACACGCACACACACACACACACACAAAACACATCAGTTCCAGCATTGTTAAAGTTGGTACTTTATCAAAATAAAATGCTAATATCAGCGCGCGCGCCTCTGTGTCACTGTTGGAACGTGACTGAAGTACAAAGCCTATAATTTACATAAAAAATAGTTTAGCATTCAGATACGTTACATCGCAAATATGGAAATATTATGGAATATTTGGATTTGTGCCGAATGAGAGAGGTAGGATACACGAGCACAAAGCCCCATTTCGCAAACAGTTGAGTGCACAAGCCTTTAAAGTATACACCTTTGTCAGTCTATGTGAGAGACGCGTTTAGAATCAGCACACGCTCACTGTTTAGTGGGCTTTGTTTTCAAGCGCGCAACTCATGGCATTCGCTGTTCTTCTGCTGGCAGTTATCAAACAGCGTTCCATTGCTGCGGGCGAAAATATTGATTTGCGAGTGAAGTTTTTGCTGAGGTCGCCACTGGCGACTACATATAATTTGCATGAAAGGACTTTTACTGGAAAGTTTTACTGGAAAAGTTTTACTGGAAAAGAGTTTCAAACAGTCCTCGTCTCTGCCGCACACAGTCTGCTGAACGCAGTGAGAGAGACCTGAAAGGGCCTGTTTACACCTGGTCACTTCATGCATTTTCTCTGATCGGATATCTATATGATTTGTTAAAACGTTTCCCCATTTACACTTGGCCACATAAATGTGTCTTCACAAAACGGATATAAATCCGTTCTTCAATTCCCGCTTCATATGCAAATATAACGGAGTTCACGTCAATGAAAGCAATGGATAATTTTATTAATTATCACCTAATTTCAATATCAGAGACCGCAACAAGAGAGCGCGCGGCATCAGCACTGGAAAGATAGGCTAGTCTCGCTACTTTTAATGAAGAAGATTGTGTGTTGAGCGTCTAGAAAAATAACTATAAAGAGGAGCGTTTTGCTATATTTATGCGCTGTTGCATATTAATATTTTTATTTATTCTGTTATACATGATTCAACTCCTCCTATAAAATTGCATTTTACTAATGAAGAAAAATGAATGTGTGAAAGACGTGACAACATTTATAGGATGCACTGCACTCAGTTGCCAAGTGATGCTTATGGTCTATGATATTGGTACAGATTCTGTGTAACAAACAATTCTTTGTGACTGTATATTTCAAGTTGTAAAAGACATTTAATTCACAATTTAAGTGAACCTTAGTCCCCCGGTCGACCTGATCATCTACAAGATGGATTAAAATGCTGATAAAGCCTAGAAAAGATAAGACATAAACACATGACAAAATGATTGAAATGTTAAAATGGAGGGGGGGGATAAAATGATAATAATAAAATAAACCACTTTTATTCTGTGGCACCTAAAAAAATAATTTGGCGCCTAAGTTTTTCTTTTATAGGAGCCAATGGCTCCTTACTCGATTTTTTTTTTGGTCTGGAGCCCTGCAGTGCATAACATCATCAAAAGTTTCAGAGAAACTGGAGAAATCTCTGTGCGTAAGGGACAAGGCCGAAGACCTTTGTTGGATGCCCGTAGTCTTCAGGCCCTCAGACGACACTCATAACCATGATTCTGTCATTACTAAATGGGCCCAGGAATACTTCCAGAAACCACTGTCGGTAAACACAATCCGCCGTGCCATCTGCAGATGCCTCTCTATCTTGCAAAAAGGAAGCCATATGTGAACATGGTCCAGAAGCGCCGTCGAAGGAGGAGGGAGACCTTTCAGCGTGTTATCAGCATTCAGTTCAAAAGCCTGCATCTCTGATGGTAGGGGGGTGCATAAGTGCAGACGGTATGGGCAGCTTGTATGTTTTGGAAGGCACTATAAATGCTGAAAGGTATATAAAGGTTTTAGAGCAACATATGCTCCCCTCCAGACGACGTCTGTTTCAGACAGCATTGCTTCGTAGTAGAATAGTCCGGGTACTGAATTGGCCTGCCTGCAGTCCAGATCTTTCACCTATAGAGAACATTTGGCCCATTATTAAACAAAAAATGCGTCAAATACGAGCACAAACTCTTCAGCAGCTGGAAACCTATATCAGGTAAGAATTAGACCAAATTCCAACACCAAAACTCCAGAAACTCATAACCTCGATGCCTAGACGTCTTCAAACGGTTTTGAAAAGAGGAGATGCTACACCATGGTAAACATGCCCCCGTCCCAACTATTTTGAGACCTGTAGCAGGCACCAAATTTGAAATGAGCTCATTTTGTACATAAAATTGTAAAATTTCTGTTTAAACATTTATTATCGTCTATGTTCTATTGTGAATAAAATATTGGCTTGTGTGATTTGAAAGTCTTTTAGTTTTCATTTTATACTAATTAAAAAACATTCAAACATTTCCGGAATACGGGTTGTAGTATGTAGTAAGGATCATTTATGAGTCCCTGTTGTGAAAACAGGTTTCTGTAGGAAAAAAAGGATTACAGGTGTAAAAATTTCAGCCTATAGTTGTCAGATTCATCTTTCTAAACTTTAACGGTCAGCAGAAAACCGTATAATTTCTTCAGAGTATGTGTTTCTTCAGAGTAATATGTTTTTTATCTTTTGGAAAGAGCAACAAACAAAACCAACCACACATAAGATTTAATGTTTACATAGTATGTATTAGTTTTGTCATAGAAGCTTCTTTCCAAAGTAAATATATTGTTCATCTCTTTTTTCCATCAGTATTATCTTGCAGACAGTCTGCCTTAGCATGATGTGTTGGGTTTTTGTTTTTTTACAAGGCCAGAAATATGTGACAACATGGGCTTGGTGTGTTGATAGAAAAGAATGAGAGGGGATTGAATATATTTCCTCAGTCGAGAACACTGGCTTTGTTTCATGTCTGAGTCGGTGCTTTACAGTCGTGCCGCACACAGGTTTTCTGCTCATATCTTTTTATATAGCTGTCTCACTCAGTTTATCTTGTAGAGGGGGTCCAGCTTATTAATAAACTGTGCCCCAGGCAGCCTTTACATACATTGCATTCTGCAGTCATTTTTTAGCAAACATCAATTAATGCAGAGTTTCTGCGCCGGTTATTTTCAGCCAGAGCTTTTTTCTTCTATTATTTATGAGCAGCGCTCACCGGAATATACAACTCGGCTGCACTCGATGCTGGCCTCCAAGGTTGACCTGGCTCAGAGGCATCTTGCATCATTTTGTCCAGCCCTGCGTTGTGGATTGTAGGCAGCCTGAAAAAGTTCAGCTATAGTAAGAGCAAGGGGTGGGGTTTGAAGAAAATGTAGACATAAGACATGTCGACACATAACCATGACAGGTAACCATATAGATGAAAAGAGCATTTGCAAAGCATGTTGTTTATCGGAGTGTCAGACTGTGACTAAATCGCAGTCACAAGAACAATTGGGGGGGATGTTAGCTTGAACTAGTCGTTTTTAGCAACGGACACCAAGAATTTTATTGTGCGATATTTAGGGGTGCTCCAATTGATCGGTTACCGATCACTATCGGCCGATAATCGCTTGGGGATGTTTGTTCGGAGGTCTCTAAAAAGGCCGATCTCACAAAAAATCGATCTCAAGCTGATGACGCGCCTGCTTTGAGAGATTTGGCATGACGCAGCAGCACCGTCTCAGTCTCTGTTTGGCGTGGGTAAAATAATTATAATGCTGAAGGTGAGGTACAATTCATATTTCTTCATTAAATAACTTATAAAGTCATTTGAAAACCTTACGTGAGATGGAATTTCACAAACGGCATGAGTGAATCACCGCGCGCTCTCTCTCTCTCTCTCTCTCTCAAAAAGCAAACAGCTTCAAATCAAATCGCGTCTGCACTATAAGCGAGCTGCACACTGAACAGTTGACGGGAACTGTCACTTGCACAATCGAGGAATTTATAAATTGCATTTCTTTTTAAGTCTTGCCAGTGTTTAAAACATTCAGCTCTCGCGCGCTCTCCTGGAGGCCGTGCGCTCATGCACACTCACAGCGTACACACACACACACACACATAACGCCATTATCACAGCTGTATGAGGTGCATATTTTTTCCACGCTGCTCATGACGGATTAGAGCGTTCACACTGCACAAGGCTGCGATCCGGCGTTCCAGGAGCGGTGCGTCTGCAGCAGTGCAGAGATAGTTTCCACTGCACTCGCTGAATTAAAGTAACAGCACATTGTTTGCAGTAAATATGAACACGGATTGACACGAAAATGTAGTAATAACACCATAAATGCATATAATTAAAGTCTACTGTGTTTCACAATCAACACATATGGCTTTTTGGCTAGGTTTAAAGGGAAAGAGCACTTTTAGATAAGGCAATAATATATGGTACTCGTGGAGGTAGAAAAACAAAGTTCTTGCATGTAATAAAGATTTAAATGCAAAAGGAAAGGCAGTAGAGCTGACAGTAGTTTCTGTCAATGGTAAGTTTGTGATAAAGTAAGAAAAGTAGTTTAAATGTTTTGCCACTTGAGCAACTTAATATATAAATCTAGAAGTAAATGCAAAAGTAAAAAGCATTGAATGATGTGTTGCTTTGCTTACCTTTGTTGTGTTTAAACACGTCTATGAAAGATTGTATTACTGTACTGTGTAAAAAAATAATCACTATGCTGAAAAAGCATTTTCAGTGACGATGTTTGGATTTGAAATCAAAATAATGGATAAATGTTGTGTTTGTGGTAAACAGCCACAGATCAGTTGCAGACTCCTGTGTGAAAGCACAGTCAGTGCTGCTTCTACACCGCTTACATACTGCACATGGACTGCATACACACTGCAAACGGAGTAGGCCTATGTGTGAACCTGGCATAAAAGGCCACCTCGTCTACAGCTCACAAAATCAGGCTTGTGTTGTGTGTAAGCTATTGCATGATTGTAAAAACAAAAATGCGCTCCATGATCAAACATTTAGGTGAGATAAATATATATTTTTGAAAAATGTTTAAAAAATGCCCCCTCCACCCCTCAAATAAAAAAATACCCTCTCACAAGAGTCACCTAAGAGGGGAATTAATTCTCAAAAATGAAATTCAGGCCCTGAATAAATGTAAAAAAATACTAATTTGGGGTATCAATATAAATAATTCTACATAATAAAAAGAACGCTTTAAAAAGATCGGTATCGGCAGATACTGCATTCTGTGATCGGCAATCGGTGTTTGGCCTCAAAAATCCTGATCGGAGCAACCCTAGCGATAATGACAAAATTACAACTAGGACTGACCAGTTTAAAGTTAATGAACGGAACATTGTAACTGATGTTAAATTTTTTAAAGGTTATAAAGGTGATTTGATGTATTTTTTTATTTTATTTTACACAAGTGTTTGTTCACCTCAGTATATTTTGGTCATCCCATTGAAAATAACATTCAAACTTTAAAGTGTGTGAAATGCTTGTAAGTCACTGAAAATTGCTTGAATTTCTCTCTCAAAAGCTTGTACAAACCCTAAAATGAATAATGTAATAACATTTGACAATTTCTACCACAACACCATGGTTACAGTTAGCGTTACTGCTTCTGGTTTTCTACATCAGCACTGTTTGATCTGTTTATAACAGAATTCTGTGCAGAATTTAATGCTTCTCACTAGATCTCACAGCAAACTTTATTCATTGTATGGCGTATTCAGACACTTCTCACTGGATCTCGTAGCGTTGTGCTGTAACAGTTTCGTTGAAATCAACTTTGGTTCCCGTGTAAAGATATTCTAACTCGGACAAGTTTGGTGCATCACGGTCTGAGCTGATAAACGGTCCGTGCTGCGCAGCTCAAATGAGTAGCGGGATTTTGTTACGCTTTTGTTTCGTTTGCCATTTGATGTTTCTCATATGCAACAGAAATGGCAGCGCTAATTAAACAAATGTGGTGGTCGCGCCAGTGCGACAACGCTTAAAATTTACTCGCACCGCCAAAAAGGGTCGCAAAATGCGACCATTTTGTCGCAGTCTGGAGCTCTGTAAGTGGCTCCTCATTCATTGTTAAAACAACAATTACCATAGTTTCTACCACCTTTAGTGCACTGTCACTTTAAGAGAATGTAAATTGGTTGGACAAAAAGTGTATATGTCAGAAATCACATGTGATAAGCCTGATTGACCTCATGTGTGTTGAGTTGGTGGAGCGTGTTTTCCTCTGTATGGCAGTTAGGCCGGTGTCATTTATAATTGCCACACTCTAGACTCCAGTGAGAGTATCATTCTCTCGGCACACAGCTCTGCCCTCAGGCCACACACAAACATTTTTCTTACTAACACTCGCTTCACTCACATCAAAAACCTCCAATTAGATCCATTCTCTCTCAGCCTGATCCTGCATGCAAAAATAAGTCGAAATTCTGTCTGTACAAAGTGTGACGCTCGCTATTAGGAGTATATTTCATTAGACACTCGCTCTCTCTCTCTCTCTCTCTCTCTCATCCTCCTGCTGTCTCGTTTAAGAAATTCTTTGACATTAAAAATTGTGACTTAGCGAAATCTCATTTATGTTTATCACAAATTAAAAATCGCATTGTTGCCAGGCAATCCTCTTATAATAAGCAGTTTTGGGAGACAGGCGTGCTGAAGTTATCTTTTACCCCAGAAAGAGCAGACAGAGCACAGGGAGACGTTCCTCTCTCCTGCTCATCTCTTTCCCAGAATGCCACCAATTTTGACCTAAATAAAAGGTACTGCTCTTTTGTTGTTGATAAACGCTCACTGCGTATGCTTTTAAATTTCTTGCACCAGAGTAATACCAAATGCCTTTGAATAGAAATCAAAGTCACTTCACATCCCTCATAATCTCCATCCTGGTTGGCTGAGTATGTCTCTCTTGTTTTCCTGCAGGCATCCACACCGTACAGCCTGGAGTCGGATAACTTGGGAATGGACTGCATCATCTCTGGAAGTGCCTCTCCAACGCTGGCAATCAACACTGTGACTAACAAGGTAGTGTTCAGTCCTGGCTCTGTTTCTCCTATCACAGCTGATACCAGCGTCCTACATACCCAGTTTATATTTTATTTTTCCTGCCATGACTATATGCGTGCACTTCATAACAGGACTGACATGTAATGAGAAGACTGAAGTTGAGTCTCATCTATATTGGGCTGGCGTTATGCGCAAAAATCCTCTTAACGGTGCATATGTGGTGTATTGTGAATCGCTAATACCTTAATTGTATATGTCTGTCGAGTCCAAAATGTCAGGTTTGCGCTTACACAAGATATTAAGCTGTACGAATACAGTATTCTTCATCTTTAGGTTTGGTTTGCCTCAGAGGTTCTGTCATTCAGTTAAAGCTGAAGTGTGTGATTTTGTTAAAATGCTTCCTCTTATACCATCTTAATATCCAGAAACAACTATATTAATTTCCATTTGTCGCTCCTTTTCTTTAAAAAAAGCAAAAATCTTGGTTACTTGCAATGAAAGCGAATGGGACTGGTCTGTAAACATTCAAATACTTGTGAAAGTTAAGTTACATTAAAGGTTGTGCTACATCTATAAAAGCTTGTATAATAGTGCTAAATGGTTGCAGTACTTTTCTGCTAGGGAATGTTTGGAGGTCTGATTACCTGCTGTATGCTAGGCATAGCACCCCGAGTGATTCGTACCGTAACTCGCCCTCCGTGGCATGACTTCACGGAGAAGTGTGTAAAAAGGAATGGAGCAAAACACTTTGAAATTTAAATAGGCTTTTTAACCTTAAGCGCTCCACTCTTGGCCTGGTGCAGGCTGCTCGCTCTCTCTGGAGTGCTTTTACAAAGCCCAAAAGCATCAGTTATTAATTTACTTCAGGCATTAAACCAATAGTATTTCACATTAAGCATGGTGTTTAAGATGAGGACTGAGGGGAAATGTGGAATTCATTTGGATTGAATTATAGTTTGTTGGTGATCTGTTCATCTGGATAGAATACAGTATTGGTGCTGTAAATAATATGTATACAGTGTATATAGAACTGTTGTGTTTGCTAGAACATTTCTTTGTAAAACCTTGAGTTATCCTAACTAAAATAGAACCTTATAAGTGACCCAGTTTTCAAATAACAAAGTGATACTGAAATATATATAAGGATAAATTGCATGCAAATATTGACATTTTAGTTTTTTATGGTTTTAGAACACATCCTATATGTTAACACAATAAACCATAAATCTTTTTATTGATTGTTTTATTGAACTATTAGTATTGTTGTTTTTGCACACCTTCAAAGGACTTTTACAGCATTTCACACAACAAAACAATGCAAGCTTAAGGTGTGACTGATTCATGGGGAAGAATTTCAAGATCCACCCATAGTGGGATTTCAGGGTTATCCCATGAGCATATGCTTTCTTTGCCCTCCTACACGAAACGCTGATAGATTAGAAACCAAACACACAGGAGAGTAAAAACAAGACCACAGAGTTCGATGGCTCCTTGGAGATGCTTCTTCTCAGTGTGGGCCTTGTAAACCGAGAACATGCCACGCCTCTTGAGCACTTCATGCCAAGCCACAGGAATTCCCTCTTTCCCATACTTTCCCGCCTGCTGGTGCAGGCCAATGGGAAAGCGCCTGTGCTGCATAACATGGAGAAGGAAAGCCTGGCTGTGACTGAGCATTCTCTCTCTCTCTCTCTCTCTCTCTCTCTCTCTCTCTCTCTCTCTCTCTCTCTCTCTCTCTCTCTCTCTCTCTCCCCCCCCCCCCCTGACTAAATGATCACTATGCTATTGCTATGCTTTTCCCTCTCTGTTCAGTTGGCTGAGCTTCGTGAGTAGGCCCAGATGGAATCTGCAGACTTATTTTCTATGATGTTTTAAAGAGAATCTGCAAAGTGAATTAAAAATGTTAATCTGACTGTACTGCAGTCTTGAAAGAAAGTTAGGATATTGAAATGTTATATACAAATATTATTTAAATGTAATACTTGATGCTTAACATGAACTTTCTTAATCTTTTTCTTAAATTGCATAGCAGAAATGAATGTGAAATGTTGCTAAATGAATCAAAATATATTTGATATAGGTGTATAATGTGTATATATAATTTTGTTAATATTATATTGATGTATATTTGAATATATTTTATATTATATTATATATTATTTCTAACTTTTTCTTTAAATGCATAGAACAGATTACTGCTAAATAATCAAAATAATTGTGTGAGAGAGAGATTTGTAATTTAATGATATACATTTTTAAATATGATTTAAAATATATTTGACATTTATTATTTTATATTGAAAGATTGTAACAAAAGATGGATTGAAGCCTAAGCTGAACTTTCTTTCTTTCCTTCTTTTCTAACATTGTCTTTAAATTGCGTCAAAGTAAACATTTTCTTTTGAATGCGAGTTATTGTTAGAGACACCTGGGTGGATTTCTCTTTGATTTCATAATCCTCGTCTCATGCTGAAGATTAGTCGCCCGTATGAAAGACTCCACTGGCTTTTGACTTTAATGCACAGCTAAATATAGCGCTCCTTTTCCACCGCAGCAAACACACAGGAGTATTTGCAATGTATTTGTTCACCCCTTACCTTTTCTCTGCGTGTTACTTTCCCACTGTGTATGTATGTGTGTGTGTGTGTGCGTGCGGACATGCACACAGTGTTAGTATGTAGGCGTCTACATTTTGGGCCTTGAACAAACCACAGTGTGACGAGGTCTTTAAATCATACTTTATGGATACAGGGAGTAAAAATAGATTGTGGTTAAAGGCTCACGGCTAAAAACTTCTTTTATGACTTAATTACATATAACATTTATACTTGTTCTTCACACTAGGTTTTGATTATAATTGTAACTGGTTTCTGCATGATTGAATTTTCGGCATGCCTGAGCTTAGTTGCACACAGGGTTAGTTGTTCTGGTAATGTACTGTTTCCAGGCCTAAACATAGCTGAAAGAGGGAAGAGTTATAATATGCAAATCATTCCATGACATTAACCCCCCATCCACCCTCAATCCAGTGCAGCCCCAGCAGCCGTTATGCTCCGCTCTTTTGATGAACAGGGAATAATAGGATTGGGAAACATTTATTCTGCTTGAATGGTAATTCTCTGTAAGAGACCGTGATCTGTAATGTGTCTTTCTATCTGCTATCGCGCTGAGTCAAGGGAGAACGGGACCGAAGAGGTTGCGTTTGCATCTCTTGCGGCAACCAAAAATATATTGGGCCTTTCACTATCGAAGTGGTTAACCCTAGGTTTTAGTAAATATCCATACAATGAAAGCCAATAGGGTTTAATGCAATTTTGGACCCCATTGACTTGCATTGAGACATTTTGTTAAAATGTTTACACAGGTTTGTAACGACATGATCGTAATGTTTTAATTTTTGGGTAAGTGACCGGTTTGGTGTAGCATGAAAACCTCTGTACATCCTTACTAAGGCAGGTGAATCTTGGGACTTGTTGCGTGGGTTTAGTACTACTCTGCTGCTGCCAAGACATGCGGCGTGTGATGTGAGCACGGCCAGCATTGTTGCGATTCCATTCATCCTTTCCTACCATGGCAAACTCAATGTAGGACTATTCTCCCAGGAGCTCATTATATTCATTCCCATACCATCCCTCCAATGCCTTATTTATTCTCATTTTGCAACCAGCACGTATTTGCAGTTCAGCTTTTCAAATGATAATTGGGATTATCATTTTGAAGTGGAGGTTCTTCCGCTTCGGGAAACTGCACATTCAACAGTGCACACAGAAAGGTCAGGGTCTCTGTAGCATTCGGGACCTTTGTGAGCTGTCCCAAACCAATTTGTGCTGTGCGAGTTGATGGTTCCAACGCTGCCAGCATCGTGACCTTTACTGAAGGAGAGCTCTCCTCTCTCAGCCATCTAAGACAGCAGATCATCTTGCTGGCCACCAGTCACGCTCTCTCTCCATATGAGCCACAGTGTGGGGCGCAGCATGTTAGCGCTGACCTTACTCTTGTACAGACAGTGTTGCGTACGCATGCCACACGTCACGTATGTGACACATCCGTAACTGTTGCTGTTATGAAAAGTGCTAAGAATTCCCCTCAAAACCTCCTGAAACCAGGCAGTTTCTGTTTGATTGTCTCCTTTTCCTCAGCACTCCACCTGTGGTATCATTTTGTCTTATACATGCCTACATATATACAGACAATAATAATATTTTAAAAATCTAAAAAATTATTTTATTAATAAAAAATATTAACCATTAAATATTTTACATACAATATTCATATCATATATTTGTGTGTGTGTGTGCGTGTGTATATTAGTGCTGTCAAACGATTAATCGCGATTAATCTTATCCAAAATAAAAGTTTTTGTTTACATAATATTTGTGTGTGTTCTGTGTATATTTATTATGTATATATAAATGTAAACACATGGATGTATATCTTTTGAAAATATGTACATGTATTTGCATGCATATGTATATTCATATAATTTATATTATTTATATAATATAAATTATATTACCAATTATGTTGGTAATATTTTACCAACATAACATATTTTTCTTAAATATATACATGCATGTGTGTGTATTTATATAAACATAATAAATATGCGCAGTGCACACATTATGTAAACAAACTTTCATTTTGAATGCGATTCATCGAGATTAATCGCTTGACAGTACTAATATAATATATTATATTATATATTGTATGCACATACACATACAAACACACACACATATAGCTCCTGTATATTAATGTAGTAAAAAAAAAAAAAAGAAAAAAATTCAAATTTTCATACAAATGTGTTTTATATACACTTTAAACATTTCATTAATGGAAAGTTTATTATGCAGCTATATTGAGATAATGAAGAAAAACGTGTTTAAAACTTACATGTATAGTTACTTTATAAATACATGTGTTGCATGTTTAATATTTTTAATACATATATTTATATACATTTAATATTTTTATTTTGTATTTAAAAATGTAATACATTTTTTAAATAATTACATAGTTCAGTTCACAGTTGTTTGAAACAATAAAAATTTAAAAGTCTTGTCAATAAAAAAAAGTTAATGTAAAGTTAATAAAAATGTCAATATTGTATATAAAATAATTAATGGTTAATGTTTCTTAATAAAAATGTTTTTTTTGTTGTTTTTTTTAGTGCTATTATTGTAATTAATTTCACGTATACAAATATAATTAAATGAAAATGTGTACAGGGAGTTGTGTTCGGTGTACAAGGGAAATGTCCTTTTTAGTGTCATTAAACACTTTGCTGTTATTAAAGGCATAACATTTTTCAAGTTTTTCATAACCCTAAGAAACCAACATGAACAAAGAGTACATGTCTAAGAACTTGGCACTTGTGTTTTAAACTAGATTTGTATCATAAGCACTCATTCATTGTCTAAATCATTGACCCTTTCTCTTTCTTGATTTCCAGGTGGCATTGTACAACCCTGACCAGGACGGGAGTGACAGCCCTCGAAGCAGCCTTAACAATAGCCTCTCTGACCAGAGTCTGGCCTCTGTTAATCTCAACAGCGTGGGCAGTGTGCACAGCTACACACCAGTAAGAGCTGAATTCTCAAACTTTACAGGCACTATTCTGCTCTTTAACCTCTCGTGAACCTGAAGCAGAGCTCTTAATTTGCTGAGTTTTATTGTGGAGCGCTGCTTTATGAGAAGCAGCAAGATTCCAGTGCGTTTGTCAGAATGCTGGAGTATGGAGGCCTGTGCATGGGAGCGTGCTGACACAGAGGTTAAGGGAATGAAAGGCAGAGCTCATACTGCTGGAGCGCTGCTAAAGAGAGACGCTGCCTCTGATGTCCTCCCACCAGAGAAGCCGCTTCTTTGTTGTGGTCCCCTAGAAGCCCCGCATGCTTCTCGCTCCAGGCTCTCAGCATTGATCCGGTACAGACACTGATAGATTCACTTCAGTGGGCCAGACAATGCTCTCGCTCTCTCTCTCTCTCTCTTTCTCTCAGTCCCTCTGTCTGCTTCATCCAGCTGATTTGAACACTGTAGTCTGTTTGAACATAACCAGATTATGTGCGCTCATCTTTACAGTGATGCATAGCGTGTCATCTGACTCCCACTGCTCATATTTCTTGTTCAATTAGTCTCTGCTGCTAACTAGTGTTTCCTGCTCTGATTTAGTGGTGCCTAATTTCATGTGTAGTTTTAGTTTATAATGTTTTAGTATATTTTTAAAGATAGTATAGAATTTTAATATTGGCCATTTATTAGTGATCAGCATGGAAAAAATTATCGTCTTATCAATGTCATCCAGAAAATTAATAGGGTGCATACCTGGCTACCTGAGACTATTGCATTTTCTAATCAAACTATCTCTTAAATTTTCAGGCATTTTCAGTTAACCTGTACTAAATTAATGTGATTTGAAGTGTAATATATTCACAAAGTTTTGTTGCTGTAAAACGTATTTTAATACAAAATAGTGTTTTTGTGTAGAATAATGCTGGAAGCATTTATTATCAGTGGGAGACACTGTAGGAAACACCGGTGCTAACAATTATCTGTTTACGGGACTTGTTTGCAATAGCTTTAAAATGTGTTCAGATAAATGTATTTCCCCTCACTAGTTCGCACTGACAGCTAGAATTAGACTTCTTCAGAGTGGCAGATGACTGTTTTGCCAGCCTCTCCAGTCTGCTAAACACTGTTGTCTTGAGCTAGACATGGCAGAGCCTCTGCCCTTGTGTATGCCACAAATATGCTCAGCATTATGGAGGCCTTGGGAGCTATTCAATGAATCACTCATTCTGGGCATGAAAGGAATCTCTTCAGACTCAAAACAGTGAGCAGATCCCATTTGGAGTGAAACACTTACATGAGAGTTTAAGACTCAAAAGCTAATTCGTTTTGATGGGCAAACCTGTACTGGATATTTATCATTAGAAAGATTTGATTTATGAATCAGTGCCTGTTTTTTGCAGTGCGCTTTTATGATCTTGCTGTCGATTTCAGTTGTGTTGCTCAGTTAGTTTCGCCAAGCTGTTAATTAAAGAATAAATAGCCGTAAAAACAACTTCCGAGAGACTCTCAGGAGACGTGTCTGTTTTGATCATTGCTGTATGGTTATGTAGAGATTCAGCCGAGCTAGTAAATAAACGGTCAAGATTTGGAGAGTTTTGTGCGCCTGAGATTTGTCTCCTGCATATTGTATTGCAGTGTGTCTGGCAGTTCATTTCCTGTGCCGTGATGCTGAGTGCTGTAGTCAGTGCTGTCATGTTCTATCTCAGCTCTAATCTGCCGGTCACTGGGCCTGGCTGAGCAGTGCTGCTGTTTAGAGTGGCAAGGCTGATTTCTGTCATTGTTGCTATTGCTAATCTTGTGTTCGTTCCCCTCGCACCGCAGTCATCCTCCTCTCCTCCCTCTTCAGGTGACGAGTCATCCAGAGTCGGTGTCCCAGTCCATGAGCTTGCAGCAGGCCCCTCAGGCCCAGTACAACATACCGGAACGTGACAAGCAGCTGCTCTTCTCCGACTTCGAAGATCTCAGTGCCTCCTTCCGCAGCCTTTACAAGACTGTATTTGAGCAGTCCTACAACCAACAGGGTGAGTTGCACACTCGGACATCCCATCAGACAGCTCGGGGAAAATATGTAGGCCAAGTCTAGTCTGCAGAGTTTTTGTGCAGCTTGCAGAGCTTAGAGTACTTCAGGTTTATTGGTAGCTGAAAGCATCAACAAATCAGCCAAAATAATTCATAAACCAACATGCAGAGAGTGGAGAATATGTGGAACTCTTCAGTTCTGCAGAATTCGGAGTGTGCAGATTCTGAATGGGCCTGCCATGAGTCATTTCCAGAAAACTACATTTTTATTGAATAATTTATTCATAATATTTACTGAAATGTATATATTAATGTTATGATTTATCATATGTATTGGCTGAATAGGCCTCTATTTTTGGAAAGGTTAATCTAATATTTTATACATAATTTGTCATTTTGTTTATCAAAAGAAAGTACTTTAAAATGGATCAAAGCTTTATTTAATTCAATTCTTAAATAATTTAGTTGTATAATGTATAATATAGGTAAAATAATTTGATATATAATTTATGTATTTTATATACTATTAAGTATTATATCAGCTGGTTACTTAAAATGGATCAAAACTTAACTTTACATCATTATTTGTTTTGTAATATATGGAATTTAGTGTCTAAACCAAAATAAATACAATGCAGCAGACTATGACCCTCTATGTAGCTGAAAGCATATAGTACTTTATAAAATAAATGAAGACAAGCTTATTGTGATTCAAGTTATTTATCTAAAACTGTATTGTGCCTTTTAAATTAAACACAATTAGCTTCCTGTTTATGGGTACTTTGAGGATTTATTTGGAAAAGAAAGTGTTCAAATTATGTTTTTTTTTCCCAAGATATTGTCTCAGTGTACTGTAAGATTTTTTTAATTGGAAGAGATTTTTCCAGCTTAGATGGCAGCCCATGAAATGCAGTGCTAGATTTAGTTCTCTGCGAGCTTGCCTGTCTTTTAGAAGTTAATTCCTATTGTTTGTAATCTGATTGACTGATGTACAAAAAGCACTTGACAAGCTGGTTGCACGCAACGCCAGACGAGCCCCCGCGTCTAACCTACTTTGCTCAAATCAGATGCTTTTCATGTTAATGTTTCCAAAGTGAACTTCTTTAATCTATCATCTATGTTTCATTAGCTGAACGTTGTTACCTTTTTTATGTGCATAAAAGTGAAATCTCTTAGCCAGACAAGCTTGGGCAATTAAAATGAGCAAATAAATCTGGCGAGAGGATTTCACACCCCACTGCTGGAGACACTGAGCTAATTCACTGGCTTTGATAATAGGTAATGAACTTGCATTATTATTCAGGGGGGCTGCTAGCTAATTGCTTTCTGTGCTCTCCCATGGTTGGACAATAGGCTTTCTCTGCTGATAAGAGATGCACCCCTGTCACCCCGCCGATGAGTGTTCTCTGGCGATTGCAGCGATGCAGGGCCCGCAGTCTGCTCTAAAAGCTCTCCACTGAAATAGGTTTACGGTGCCAGCGCCATGATGGACAGGGCCTCTTAAGACTGCGAGCTGCACGCTTCGCTGATTGCTATTGAGTGTGCAGATGTTGGAAGCTTGTCAGGCATTTTCAGAAACTAGTTCAAAACAATTGTTGCACGAATGAAAACTTGGAGAGAGAATAATTCTGGTGCAATTTAAGCGACGACAACTTTGTGCTGAGTCACTGTCTCGGCGCCCCGGTGCATTTTAAAAAGACAGTTTCAAATGTTTTCAAAATGATTTGGCCTTACTTGCCACATTGATAAAAATAGTGAATGATGTGATAAGATATGATTATGGGGAAAGTAGGAAACAAGATCAGAAAAAGTTGCAAGCTGGAGTCAAGCCCATGCTGCCTACACAAGCACAATGGCTCAGTCAGATAATACATGGAGGTTAGCCCTCCAGGCTACAGCTTCGACCGACGGTTTTTATGTAACACTTTACAGTAAGGTTCTGTACATTAGTTTGTCAATGGGTGAAGTCTTGTGAAATGGCAATAAACATGCATTTATTACAGCATTTAGTAATCTTGTTGGATTCACATTTGCATGTTATTAATTAATTGTACTTGTTGTATAATAAAAAGTAGTTTTGATATTACATTTTAAATTAATCAAAAGAAAAATATAAATGAATGTATAATTTTGCTAACTCTTAGTTTGCATATTAACATGAATTTTTACACTTTCAATATTAAACATCTGTTACTATACGTAGAAATTAACATTTAAGATTAATAACCAGCAGATTAATAAAAGTAGTAAATGATTGTGCCTTATTATTAAAATAAATGAAATGTTAATTAAATGAATTAAAATAACTAAATGCTAAAAAAATCTATTAAACATTAATATTATTGTTAAATGCAAGTTTATTTGTGTAAATGTTTTATTAGTGTTACCTTTCAGTGACTGATGAAATAAAAATATAAACGTGCCATTTTTTTAACTGACAGCTTGCTTATGCATAAAGTGCCTAACTAGTGTTAACATTTTTTTTTAAACCAATTTTTTTTTTAAGCATAAAAAACGCTTTGGTGGACACGCGGCCACCAAATAAATTATATTTAATTCAGAGATTCCTCCGCATACCACTAGTGGTATGCGTACCACACTTTGAGAACCACTGGTTTAGACTGACATGATAGAAAAGCTTCTGATCAGATGCAGGCAGCCTATTTGAAATGATGCTGTCTGTTTGATCCTTACAGGTCTGATGGGTATGCCCTCGGAGTCGTCCCAGCAGACCCACACCTCCTGCTCCTACCAACACTCCCCCAGCAGCACCATCAGCACCCACCCTCACAACAACCAGAACAGCATCACTAACTCTCACCCCAACAATATCCCCAACAGTGGTAGCCAGGTGCCTCTCTCCCACCCCCCTCACTCGGCCCACAACTCGCCCCACGGACAGCACCTCTCCCAGCATGGCCCTCACACCCAGCACAGCCAGCACCCACACACGGCGCACAGCCAACATCCCCAGCACACCCAACACAGCCAGCACGGGCAGCATCCCTCCCAGCACCAGGCCCACGGCCAGCACACACCGCAGCAGCACCAGAATCTCTCCCACCAGCCTCATCCTGCCCAGCAACAGATGCAGTGCAACACCGGTAAGAGTCTGTGTCTTTGATAGTTCTCGCTATCTGATAGTCTCTCTTGCTTTGTCTCAAACCCTCAGCATACTTCCTTTCATGCTGGCATTGCCCTGACAGGCCGATTTATTCAGGCCTCTTCTAACAGTCATTTATTTTAGATTAAGAAATTTATGGCAACTTTGGAGCAGTCAGCAGTAAATCACAGGGTGATTTATATAGCTCGTCTAATGAGAACAAAGCAAATGCAGCACACTTCAGAGAGTAGGCCTGTAGCAGAGGGTTATGGCTCCCCCTGCTGCCTCAAACAGGAAGTGCACAGCAGCTTCCACACATTCAGAGTTCTGCTGTCTGCTGTGGCCTTCACTACCTTCTTGTTTTGTCTGCAGGTCTTCCCAGTGACTGGTACCCCAACCTGGATTCGCTAAAAGAAAGCTGCCGCATTGCCAGCAGCTACAACTGGGCTGATGTTGATCTATCACCCTTCCAAGGTATAATCAAAATGTCTGTTTATATACTAAATTCACTGTTGTTGTTATCATCAAGAGACTAAATGCTAATTAAAAAGAGTGCATCATTTAGTTTTTTTTAAACCTTGTATAAAATACAATGATGCATTTTGAGTTGCATTTGATAATTGTATTGTCTTTTATTTGATTAGTTTAAATAAATTAGATTTTATTTGATAAGATTAAGTTTAAGAAATAATAAGGAACCTTATTATTAATGTTTTAAAAAGGTTGTGCTGTTAACCTGTGATAACCTTTTTAGTGGAATTCCTTGATGAATAGAACGTTAGAAGTACAGCATTTATTTGAGATAGAAATCCTTTTTAAATGTCTTTACTGTCACTTTTGATCACACTTTTAAATATTCAATTGAATGTATTTAAATAATTACCCTTTTATTTTTTACTTTAAATGACTACTATTTAAATTTATTTTACTGAAATATACTATAGCAATATGTATACATTTTATATATTTAATATAATTGTTTTACATTATACGTGTGTGTGTGTGTGTGTATTTTTATATATATATATGAGATAAATTGTGTAGGCAAAATTTGAAAAAAAGAACATTACTAAATAAAGAACAAAGAACATAAAGAACATTGCATTGTTTCATTACTTACAAAATTAAAAAAAGATGTGTGTGTATTTTTGTGTAAATAATGAATCAATGTTCTTTATTAATTGGCAATCACTGGAAAATTGCTTATTAACTTGTACAAAGGACCTGTTAAGCTATTTCTGTGGTTTGTTTTGTATATTAACTGTGCATTTAATTTTAAAACAGTGGCGTTTAGCAAGCGGTTTCATTTTAGTTTTGAGAAATCAACTGGACAGACTGATTAAATAATCTGTCACTGTTTTTCTGAAGGTTTGAAAGAGAGCATGAGGCAGGCGGAGCTGAATAACTGGTCTCTCGAGCCCACTCAGATAGCAGACCTCTGCTCCTCCATCAATCAGTTCTTTGCTCGCACTGGAATCCAGCCACAAGGGGCAGTGCAACCTCCAGTGTGCCACGGCTCCATGCATTCAAAGCCCAACCAACACATCAACACAGGTGAGCGGAATACAATCCACAGTGCCACATATTAAGACTGCCACAATATTAAGATAATAACATCAGTGTGTTTTTCAGGAAACATGTACATGGACTCGAGACAGAGCTTGAGTTCAATGATGGGTCCGCCGGGATATCCTCATATGCCACCCATGAGCAGTGCTGGCCCCACTATGACAGGTCCTTGTCCTTTTCAGCTCATATAAATGTGGCAGCATGTGCATCATGTTGAACAGGATGCAGTGTTTAAAATATATATATATTTTTATATAATATCATTTTTATATAATATCATTATCACAGATATTACTATCACTCATACTTGGCATTAGAGAAAAAAAAACCTAACCTAAAGAACACACAATATAGTAAAATGTTTTCTAAAAATGTATTCATTCCTGTAATGGCAAAGCTTAATTTTTAGCAGCCTTTACTCCAGTCTTCGGAGTTACATGATCCTTCAGAAATCATTCTAATATTTGGTGCCCAAGAAACCTTATTATTAATGTTTTAAAAAGGTTGTGCTGTTAACCTGTGATAACCTTTTTAGTGGAATTCCTTGATGAATAGAAAGTTAGAAGTACAGCATTTATTTGAGATAGAAATCCTTTGCAACATTTTAAATGTCTTTACTGTCACTTTTGATCAATTTAATGCTCCTGAATAAGTGATAATTTTGTTTAAACTTTTCCCACATCATTTATGCTATGGACGTTAATGATGCCTTAAAAGGATAGTTCACCCAATAATGTAAATTCTGTCATTGATTCCTCACCCTCACCCTCAAGTTCCCTTGCTGTCTATGGAGGGTCCGAAAGCTCTTGGATTTCATAAAAAAAATTATTTGTATTCCAAAGATGAACAAAGGTCTTAAAGGTTTGGAACGACATGAGGGTGAGTAATTATGGCAGAATTTGTGTTTCTGGGTGAACTATCTCTTTAAGTCATGCATTTGAAGGAGCTGAACCATATATAGTGACTAGGATATCAAAGAGATGCCCTGATTATTTCCAAAACACCCTAGGAACCACACTTAACTTGAAGACATAGCAACAATGTAAAACACATTCAGAGCAACTACATGGAAACAAGCATCTACACCTTTGTGTTTCGTCTGCAGTTTGTATTGCATATTTCCACAATATGAGTCGAAATACAGTTTTCTTTAAAAATCTCTGCATGCTAAAGCATTGTACGTCGTGACCGTTCCCCTCTGCTCTGCCCTCAGGCCATCACGCTCAGATGAACCAGCAGCATATGATGCCTACTGGAAACTTCCAGATACGCCGCATGCCTGCCGACGACATCCAGGACGACTTCGACTGGGACTCCATCGTCTAACCCAGTCCCCGAGAGCGAAGAGTGGTGCAGACAAAATGAGAGCAGAGCGTATGGAGGCAGAGTGTTTGTGTTACAGAGCAAGAGGGCTGGACCTGAGGTGTCTGCATGCCCGTGACAGATGGCAGATTGGAATGGGACACTTGAAAAATAGTGCAGGTGTTGTTCATTATGACCTGAAAGAGACTCATGTGTTCCTGGTGTTTTTATGAAACAAAAACAAACAAAAAAAGATATTACTTTGAAGACAATCACATTTACTAGGACATGTTTAAGTGATCGCTTTTGTACTTGTCCAAGGGGCAAGTAAGTCAAATGTCTCCCGACCCACAGCCTCTCTGCAAACTTACCAAGCTCGCCCCTGCTCTTCAACTGTTGTTCTGTGATTTTTCGAGTGATTGCATCCGGCTTGTTCTCCCCTCTCATGGTGACAAACTCAGGCCTCGACTGCCTATCAGACAAGATTGGCTCCCTCATTTGTGTTGTGAAACTTCATCTGAGATGCAGGGCACTTTCCAGAAGAGGGCCGATGGTGCAGGTAACGTGACACTCGAAGCACCTGCCGTCGTTCAGGCACAAGTAGCCCTATTTTTTGCTCCTCCGACCCTACACACTGTAATATGCCGACATCGCCATGCATCCAAATCCAGCAGATTTTACTGATTGTTAAGGCTCATAACGAAACGTGTAAACCACATTACCTGCAGTATTTGTACTTGTGTATCTTTGCTGTCTGAAGTGCGTCATGTTTTTGTCACTAATAGTTTTAGGCTAGTCAGAACGTGTCCGTCAGAAAATGATATCGATCCAGACCTCACCATTATCGATTTCCTCTTCGCTTTACGTTTGCATGTACAATCCTCGTTCTGTTGACCATCGCCCGTCGACCTGTAGTCTCCCGACCGGACTGTGTTGCTTTTTGAGTTTGTTTAAAGCCCTCAGGACCTGCCACTGAAAATTTCACGCGTTATTTCGGAGCGATCGCTTCCCTGACCTGAGATTTGTGGGATACCAGAGAGCCCTGTTCATGTTTTGAAATCAACCTGCTGTGTGGCTCTTTACAGTAGCGTTGAGAAGGAGATGAAAATCACGTCAAGGCACATTTGCTTAATGGTCCGCAATAAAAGAGCCCTCTTTATTTTAACCCTAGGACCAACTGACATGAATTCGCTTGCTCTTTGCTGCACTGACAAGGACTTTTTGCAGAGAGCGTACCTTGCTTTTGAATGCTGGGTGTAATACTGAGAGAAAGATGATGACTAAAATACTTAGATACACTAATAGCCTTATTTTGGAGGAATGTTAACTGCTGCGTTTGAAATTCTACTACCAAGAAGTTGTGCAAAGTTTAAAATCACACATTCAGACTGTCCTTCAAATAAAAAACATCAACCTGGATGCAGGAACCAGACAGTAACTGCATCCTGCTCTATCAAGTGTAGTGCCCTTAAGCAGCTGTAATTAGCATACTACAGTCTATATTTTAAGAGGTTTAGTTGAAAGTGTCTGCTAACTTTACAAACCACAGTGTCATTATATTATATTAGCGATATTAAGGAATGTTTTTGTGCAATATAATTAATTTAGGGCTATCAGTGATTACAATCATCTCTTTTGAAGAGCACAAAACTAATGCACAAGATCTGGACTAGAATAGTGGAACCCAAATTAGAAATATGTCCGGTCTTTGACCTGTAGCGGGGTATTTCTCAGTGAGAAAAGCAGCACTTGGATTAGACCAAATTTTAGAGTGCAGTGCTGGTTTAGAAAAGCCATAAAATGCAGTTGAAGAGGGAAGGGGTGGATCTGTTTCTCATAGCTTGAATGTTTACGCACACCTTGGTTTCCTTGGTCTTCAGTAGTTTTCAGTCATCTTTATGGGCTTGGCTTTATTATTCATCAGAGTGTAAGTGCTAATAGACTTGGAAAAGTGAAATGATCTTATGACAATCTTTTTTTTTTGTATTTCAGTATTATAAACTCTCAAAGTATTTACACTAGTTTTGAGATGTATTGGCCTTTGATCCCTAAGGCCCTTAATATAATGCCGCAGTTTGTCGTATGTTCTTCATAAAAACACACACATTTAAACCTCAAAATCAGAAAGAAAAAGAAATTATGGTTTACATAAAAAAATATTTTAGGTCCAATAATATTTGGAGTTCTGATATTAATTAATCATGAAACGTTATCATTATTATAATGGCAAATAAGTACATCTTCCTTCCAAAATTCCTATTACTGTAATCTGTTCAGACATTTTACATTTATTTTTCTTTTAGTAATTCCCATTATTTTCAGCAATGATTCATTAGTTATTTTCTCATTACTGTTAAACAGTATTTTAATTATTTAATGAAAAAAAATATAGTTGAATAATTACATTTATCTTAAAGGCAGTCAAAAATAGTGCTATTTTGCTTTTTTTCCCTTACATTACTAGTAGTGACATTTTAACAGTCCCTATATTATAAAATAAAACAATTTACTTGAATAAAATAAAAAAATAAAAAATAGAAATCCAATTAAATTGCCCATGATGCTGATTTTGAGAGTCTGCTCCCATTGCTTGATTCTACAAGGAAGGAAAACCGGTGACAGAATCGTTATCCCCTTTACCCCAGACAGACTGTTCAGCGTCTGTGTTTTTTTGATCGACTGCGACGCTGTGCACATTGTTCTTAAGCTAAGCTTCATTGCCCAATTCTGCTTTGGCTCCCTGCATCCTGTTCTTGCGTTTGTTTGGATACTGTTGAAGTGTTCACGAGCCTTGTTCACCCAGCCTCAGTGTTTGTCATACAAAGAGCTTTGAGAGCTTTTATCTGGTCATTTGTGCACTTTGAAAAGAATTCAGAAGCACAAACGCTTACGTCGTTCATTAACTCAAGCAGGATCTCACCTCGTTTGCTCACTGCCGAGTGAACATCTGGCGTCGATCCACCCTCGGTGTGAACTTTAATACCATACTGTGGTGTTCACCCTCGATCATGGTTTGTCTGGATGTCAACTGCAGAAGGAGGGTCAGTTTTCGGTTGGAAATATTTTGTATATATTGCCAATCTGTTTGTGGTAGTGATGTGTTTGGATCTCTTGTTTGCCAAAGAGAGAGTTTAATTTTGCAACATTTAAGGCAGCAGGTAATTGGCTTCCTTCCCAAGTGAAGGGTAACATAAGTCTGAAGGATCGGACTGAACGGAAAGCATAACGGGAGCGCTAGAGAATATGAGCTGGACAGGTGATGAGCTCTCTCTCTCTTCCTCTTTTTCTCAAAAAAGAAAAAGTAAAAACATTGCTCCTTTGATTTTGTGTTTGTGTTGTGTGAAAGTTTTAACTGTTTAAAGACAACTCCGTTTTCGTAAAACAAAAGAAAAAAAGAACTAAAAACAAGTGGGGATGCATCTGCCAGAGAGATTACTGTAATCAAGGAAGAAGCCTTGTTACATTTACGGGAGAAAACTGCCAACAAGTTCTGGTATTTGGAGCCTATTTTATTCATTGTTGGTGTGTCGTTGTGCTTATTGTAAATATATGTCTTTTCGATTGTCCTTTTTTCCTCTGGGGTGGTGAGGGATCAAGGCAAGGGCTCGGGTTCACCTGTGAAAGAAAAGAGGGAGATGAATACAGAGTATTTTGTTATTGTCCAATCCAAGGGTGACACAGTATGTATATATCTATATTGTATATATGTGATGAAAATGCGTTGGCTTTTTGTGTGACACTACCTTTTACCTGTACTATGGTTCAACATTCAGTGTTTCAGTGTTTATATTCTATTTTAATCTTTGTTTTCTGTTTGATTTTGTCCTGGTCATTACTTGTATTTGTTGTTTCCTTTATTTCCCCCTTTTTGTCCATTTTGTTATTGCACGGTTTATTACTTTTGCTGTCCAATAAGATGACACGGCTTCTCTTTGTATTGGTTTTAGTGCTGTAAAATAACTCTGAAGTGTCATTAGGATTGTCAATACCACCCCTTCCCCCGATATGCATGAATGGCACTTAAAGAAATAAAATATGTTAACTTCACTGTGGAATCTTTGCTGCTTCGTGATATTTTTCATATACATATCCAGGCAAAAACTGAAGTACTTGCACAGAATACTCCAAAACGCCTAAAAACTGAGTTCGATAGATGAAATTGATATCCTGTAAATTGTTTCTGATCCCAAATATTCTTTTTTTTTTTTTTGCCTTTGTGACAGGACCGTGTAGCGATGACAGGAAGCGAAGTGGGAGAGAGAGAAGAGGTCCTCGAGCTGGGATTCAAGCTCGGGACGCCCGTATTTCTTACATTTTTAACTAACATTAACCGCTGTTTTTTTAGAGATACTAACTGAAAATTCATCAATGATGTATAGAGCATTCACCGTTGTCATTTTTACATATTTTTCTATGTAAACGCACCAGACAGACGTGATGTTTGTTTTTGCAGCATCCGTCACTTGACATAGTACTCAAGTTAAAAAGTTAAATAAAAAATTATAATAAAAACCTGTATCTATAGATTTGTTGACATACAGATATATAGATGTTTTCATTCCATGTGAATGGTCCTTGCTTTTTCTCATTTCATAAATGGTATTAAAACAGCCCGAAAGGACTTGAGTATTAAAATATTTGTGCTGTGTTCATCTTGCTGCTAGGCCAAGTGCTTTGTGGGAAAATAATATACAGGTACAATTATAAAATGAATTTTTTCAATTTAAAAGATTATTGCCCACATTTGCTTTATGAGCAGCCATGGAATATTTGGGATAAGACATTCAGTGTCCACGTACGCAGTGTCAATTTATTTCATGAAACATGAAAGCAACTGACCCTAAAACGAACTTTTAAGGTTGCAATCTCACATTAAACTTCAAATCTGATTCATTTTTCATCAAAGCGTTCTGAACACACTGTAGTCTGGTATGGTACACGTGCAGCTGAGCCTCAGCTGTCACAATGGGTTAGAACAATAAGCTTGTTAACTAGCCTGTTTTTGCTCAGCAGATCTAGGTTAGCCGTCTTGCTTTTTCAGTAAAAACCTGTTTCTGATGACAAGACAGCCGTTGACTGGATGTTCTTAGCATTGAGAAGCTCTCTCAAGATGCTGTAGTGTTTGAAGCCCCCTACAAGTTTGCATTTCCTCACACTTATGTATTTGGTGCACTCACCATGGTGCTTTGAAATCGCTTAAGTCTTTGTAATCCCAGTTTCCACCTGAAGAGCACACACAGTCCCTTGGTATTTTACCGACCTATTTTGAATTTGACGATCTGGTGCTGTCACTGACTTGGCGGTCTACTTCTAGTATCTGAAGCTTATGTTCAGAGCCACTTGAAAATAGATTTTGTTAGTACATTCACACACGCATCGACCCCTCAGCCCCATCAGATCAATCTCTTCAACTTGATCTGGCATCTTGGAAGACATTCCAAGACATTCTGTGGGAATCCTTTAAAAAAAAAAAAAAAAAAGCTCTTTCTTTTTCATGTCAAATTTATGGACGTGAACTTTGAGTAAGTCTTTGGAAGGTCTGTCAGGACAGCAATCTGATCTAAACTGCTGCAAAATAACACAAATATTACTCAGACCACTGACCATATTTTTAGTGGAAGAAATACAGTAAAACTCAACTATTTATTGACAAAGAAACATTGCAATTTGTCTTCCTCCTGCTTCTGAGATTTTTTCCTGAAATAGGTGATTCTGAGAAACCTGTGGATGATTTAGACGAGCCTAGCAATCCAGTGGTGCCCAGGGTGCCACATACTTTCTGCATTGCAGGCGCTCTAATATGATCAGTGTGCAGCCTCAACACTGCTATTGTTTAGAGTCCTTGTGCTTTTCAGGAGGGGTTAGCTGAGGTCTGCTTCTGGACACTGCATTCTTCTCTCTAATGATTCTGATCACCGTGGGCTCTGCAGGCAGAGCCAGATCAAGAAAAATGTGCTGAATCTGGTGAGTACTGGTGTAGGATTAATGCATTATAATCTACATCCTCAACAACAGCATGATGATGCAACATACCTTCTTGTGAACAAAGTGGTAAAAATAAGCACTTTAAAAGAACAGTTCGCCCAAAAATGTTAATTTCCTGAAAATGTACTCACCGTCAGGCCATCCAAAATGTAGATGATTTTGCTGCTTCATCAGAACAGATTTGGAGAAATTTTGCATTACAGCACTTGCTCACCAGTGGATCCTCTGCAGTGAATGGGTGCCGTCAGAATGAGAGTCCAAACAGCTGATTAAAACATTACTATTATCCACAAGTAATCCGCATGACTCTAGTCCATCTGTTAAATTGAAATATTCAAATATCATCATTAATATGTTTTGAACTTCAAACCTTTTTTTTTTCAGCTAAAAATTTAGCTAGTGAAAAAGGAGAGTCATGGACAGGAGTCATGCACAGATCAAGCACCATTTATAAATATAAAAAATAAAATGGATTTTTGGTATGAGAGGATGGAGTTTATATATTTATAGGCTATATATATATATATATATATACAGTGGGTAAAATAAGTATTGAACACGTCACCATTTTTCCAAGTAAATATATTTCTAAAGTTGCTGTTGACTTGAAATTTTCACCAGATGTTGGTAACAACCCAAGTAATCCATACATACAAAGAAAACAAAACGTATAAATTCAGAAATTAAGTTATGTGTAATAAAATGGAATGACACAGGGAAAAAGTATTGAACACATGAAGGGAGGGAGGTTCAAAAAGGCATGGAAAGCCAAGACACCAGCTGAAATCTATCAGTAATTAGAAAGCAATTCTGCCCCTAGTCAGTGGAAATTATTTAGCTGGTTCAGTCCCACCACCTACCAGGATTATGAAGATGAAACAAGGGTGGACATTTCAGCAAGACAATGATCCTAAACACAGCCAAGGAAACTCTCAATTGGCTTCAGAGAAAGAAAATAAAGCTGCTAGAATGGCCCAGCGGCCAATCATCTGACTTGAATCCAGTAGAAAATAAGAACTAAAGATCAGAGTTCATAGAAGAGGCCCACAGAACCTTCAAGATTTGAAGACTGTGGAAGAATGGTCCAAAATCACACCTGAGCAATGTATGCGACTAGTTTCTCCATATAGGAGGCGTCTTGAAGCTGTCTTTACCAACAGGCTTTTGTACAAAGTATTAAATTTCAGCAGTTCAATACTTTTTCCCTGTGTCATTCCATTTTATTACACACAACTTAATTTCTGAACTTTTGTTTTGTTTTTTATTTGGATTAGGTTGTTACCGACAATAAAGTGAAATATTAAAGTCAACAGCACCTTTAGAAATATATTTACTGGGAAAAATGGTGACGTGTTCAATACTTATTTTACCTGCTAGTTATACAGCGGGTAAAATAAGTATTGAACACATCACCATTTTTGACGTGTTTTTTATATATATATATATATATAGAGAGAGGGGGGGGGGAGGGGGGGGGGGCATTATTATGGCTTATAAACTCATATTTTGGCCAGAAGCAAAGGTTTAAAGTTAAAACCTATTAATGAGGAATTTATCACAAACCTACAGCTGTTTACTTCACACAAAGTTAATTGATGGACTGGATATGGATTATTGTGATGTTTTTATCATCTGCATAAAATTTTTATTCTGATGGCACCCATTCACAAGAGAGGCTCCATTGGTGAGCAGGTTATGTAATGCGAAATTTCTCCAAATCTTCTCCAAGAAGCAAGTGCATGTACATCTTAGATGAGCTGAGAGTGAGGAACATTTTAAGAAATGTTCATTTTTGGGTGCACTGTTCCTTCAGTAGTGTCAGATCAAACTATTTGTAACTTATAAATCTGTTTATGCCTCTCTTTCACGTAGTAGAGTAATTTGTTTTTTAAAAATCAGTAAATCACAAATTATGCAAATAAATGCAGACACCTCATAGACTGTTACTGGTGTAGCTGTGAGTGTCTCGGAGAACATGTTTGGTTTATACACGTGTGTTTAGCACATGTTGTGCAGGATGTTCACAATGAATGGTTGTTGGGTCAAGCAGAGAAACTGCATCCATATGTGGAACATGCATCACTCTGAGAAGCAGATGTCTCTCTCTCCACATCATAACACATGAGACTTATTGGAAACGCTGGTTCTGGATTTATTTGGGATGTGGGCTGTTGTAAGCATGTGGACCAGACACAGAAGGGCTTTACATGTGTTGACAGCTCTCTCTGAGAACGGAGAAAGAGCTCTATGCATATTTATTTATTAATTATTCTAAAATATTTGAATTCCTTCTGTTGTGATTTAATACACGTTCAAAAAGAAATAAACAGAAAATTTTCTCTCTGACCCAAGTATTGTTAGATTTGAATACAAGAAAGAGATTTCAATGCCTCAAACTTAATCTAAAGACATTAATTCGCAGGGCCCCCCAGTGGCCGAAATTACTACAAGCCTTTAGACCAATTATTTGGGATGGGGGGGGGAATCCAAGTAGAGAACCTGTGTATTTGGAGGTTACAATTAAATGTAAAGCACTTTAAATTAGTTATTTACCAACTTCATAAGTTATTTATCATGTTACACTTGTATATCTCTTTTTATGGCATTTTCCATTTTAGACATTACTTGTCATGTTGCATCATTTTATAACTTTTTTATTATTATATCCAGTGTGTGTTCAGAGAAAATTGATGAAATCTAATGTTCAGTGGATTTGCTGCATTCTAAGCAGAATATTGTCTTATTTTAAAATGCAGGAAAAGGCAGGTCAGATCTACAAGATGAATGAAAAAGCAATAGTCTCTGAATGTCAATACACACCATGTGATAAATCTGGATTATTTTTGTGATCTGATCATCTCCGATCATAAAACTGCTATATACCAGGTCTTTTATTGAAGTGTCTCTGCCATAAGACTATATTGTTAAATATATAAAAAAAATTGGCATGTTTGTCACCCTTTAATGTTTCAGATCATCAAACAAATCTAAATATTAATCAAAGATAACACAAGTAAACACAACATGCAGTTTTTGAATGAAGTTTTTTTTCTTATGAAGGGAAAACAAAATCCAAACCCACATGGCCCTGTGTGAAAAAGTGCTTGCCTCCTAAACCTAATAACTGGTTGGGCCACCCTTAGCAGCAACAACTGCAATCAAGTGTTTGCGATAACTTGCAATGAGTCTGTTACAGCACTGTGGAGGAAGTTTGGCCCACTCATCTTGGCAGAATTGTTGTAATTCAGCCACATTGGAGGGTTTTTGAGCATGAATCGCATTTTTAAGGTCATGCCACAGCATCTCAATAGGATTCAGGTCAGGACTTTGACTAGGCCAATCCAAAGACTTTTTCACACAGGGCCATGTGGGTTTGGATTTTGTTTTCCCTCCATAAAAAAACCCTTCATTTAAAAACTTCATGTTGTGTTTACTTGTGTTATCTTTGGTTAATATTTAAATTTGTTTGATGATCTGAAACATTAAAGTGTGACAAACATGCAAAACAATAAAAAAAATTTGGAAGTGGGCCAACACTTTTTCATACCACTGTATGTATGTATATATATATATATATATATATATATATATATATATATATATAAATCATTTAATTTTGAGGAAGGTTTTGAGTCAAAAGTCTTAAATCGTTAATCGAGTTCCTTTGTGATTTCTTTTTAAAATAGAAGATCCTCCAAAATAAAAATGAAATAGCCTACCATTTTTGCTATAGTTGTTGGAAAAAAAATTGAACACAAAACCACAGATTACAACTGTGCTCTCAGAACAAGGTCATTTTTCATAAATACTGGGCCAATTTATTAATTATTTGTTAACCAAAACTAGTGAAGCATGTTGTCACAAAAGGGTCAGATCTTTTTCCCTAGGCAATACATTTTTTTTCTTCTTTTCTTGAGCTATGACTTTATAAAGAAACTGACAAAACTGAACTCAAGCTGAGAAATATTCACTGGAGAAAAAAAATGACAACTTGCCCCAGTCTCCCAAATGCAAAGTGTACATCTGAACACGAGTTAAACCATTTTGGCATAGCGTGTCCAATTAAATGAGCTGATTTGCGATGGCCCAGGTTTCGCCATCCAGCATGACTTTCACCAATGGCCCATCGCGATGGTCGTGTGCCTCTCCCAAATCTGCGACCCGACCGACCAGTTACATTGGGGAAGCTCTATAAACTCGTCTCCATCCGCCATTTTCAGCACACTGGAAAGCAGGTAGACCAAAAACTGCACAGTGCCGGTAAAAACAACAACAACAGGTAAGTGTTCAAGAACACCATGCTCACATTTTAATTTGAATCAAGCCTTTGCACCGCTACACTGAATGGCTTGGAAAGCAGGAGGACACCTTGCTCGGAGTGAGTTGCATCGGGTTTGTGCACTTCTGAGGGCTCGGATTGATGATAACAATAAAATCTGTTTGCCCTGCCAGTCCACAAAGCAACTCAAGGGCTCTGGTCAAACATTTTGGAGAACTTTTTCTCTAATAGAAGATTCTTCAAGCGAAATGTGACTATTTGAAGTGTGTTTAAAGCGCGGTGTGTGTTTGTTTGCCTGAAAGTCGGAATATAGGCTACAACCTGAGCGTTTGTGCGCGAGCTAGTTGGCTTAATTCACGATTTAACACCATCTGGATTCCTTGACAATATTTTAAGCACTAGGTTGCACTTTACAAATGTTTTGCATACAACCCGCACTTGTTTTGCGATTTATTTTTATTCCGGTTTATTATAATAATGCAGTGAGCATAGAAGTATTGTGTGCGCGCATCAAAATCCACCCCTGAATATCGTATCGTACATTTTTGCTGGTGTTTCTCTTAAGAATTTGAAAACTTTTTGGCTGTTCGTTCAACCATCTTCGGCTGTGGGTGCTGAAACGCCTTCTTTCTTTGTCCCACAGCCACCGTCTGTTATTAACAAAGATGACACCACAATGAAACGCTTCTCATTCATCTCTGGATTTTATTCCTTCTCCTGCCTCGCAAAGAATCTTTTCGTATTCTTACATACAGTTTAGAGAAAATCTGTTCGAATAAACGCAGTAGGATAGTGGAGGGTGTACAGATGAAATCATGCTGAGGTGAACTTAAAGGTGCACTCAGCAATCTTTTTTTTTTTCCTAACTAAAAAAAGTTGTACATGAAATAAACACAAATTAAAATAAACATTTACGTGAGATGAAGACTGAAATCAAATCAGTTTTGTATGTTTTTATGCATAGAGTGGGTCGCACCCTCATGGACGCTGCAATGTTGGAATATAATAAGAATATTTCTAATGATGGTATCTCACCATTTTATATATTTTTTTTATTATTGTTTTATTTAATTTTTATTATTTTTGGTGTAATTGTTTTGCTTTTAATCAATTTTGTTGTTGTTTACATAATGAAAAAAAAAATAACAGCATTAATAGGTTTACTATATATACACACGGGGTCAGAATTGTTGGTACCCTTGGTAAATATGATCAAAAAATTAAATTTAAGTCTTTTTGATCTATTATTTAAAACAAATCACAAAAATCTAACATCTCATTGGATAATAGGAATTTAAAATGGGGGGGGGGGGGGGGGGGGGGTATCATTATGAAAGAAATGTTTTTCTCTAATACACATTGGACACATTAAAATACTTTTTGAAACCTCCATTTGTCAAAATAGTTTTCTTCTATAATGCCTGATGAGGTTAGAGAACACCTGACAAGAGATCAGAGACCATTCCTTCATCCAGAATCTCTCCAGATCCTTCAGATTCCCAGCTCCATGACGCTGCTTCTTCTCTTCAGTTCACCTCACTCATTTTCTACAGGGTTCAGGTCAGCGGACTGGAATGGCCATAGCAGAAGCTTGGTTTTGTGCTCAGTGACTCATTTTTGTGTTGTTTTTGAGGTTTGTTTTTGGATTATTGCACGGTTGGAAGATCCAAACATGGCCCATTATAAGATTTCTAACAGAGTCAGTCACTTATTGATTTTTTATCTGTTGGTATTTGATAGAATCCATGATGTCATGTGTCTGAACAAGATGTCCAGGACCTCCAGCAGAAATATAGGCCCACAACATCACAAATACAGCAGTATATTTCATTGTACACATGGGGTACTTTTTATCCCTGTGTTCACCAAACCCATCTTGAGTGTTTGCTGCTAAAAAGCTCATTTTTAGTTATATCTGAGCATAGAAGCCAGTCCCATTTGAAGTTCCAGTCGTGTCTGATAACAATATGCTGGAGATTGTTTTTTGGTGAAAGCATTTTTTTCTTTTTTTTTTCTTTTTCTTGAAGCCCTCCCAAACAACATGTGGTGATAATAAAACATTATATGGGTGTATGAACTTAGATGAAAAAGAACAAAACAAACACCTTGCATGGCATCAGTTAGTAAACAAACCTCAAGCCTCAAGGCCAATAAGTGTCAGTATAGAGTTTAAACCCACTGTTACATTTACATTGACATTTATGCATTTAACCGATGCTTTCATTCAAAAGTGGAACTAAAGCATAATATTAAGGAGCCAACAAAATTAGTAATATACAGTGACTGGTTTATTTGACAACTAGATTAGGAAATCCAGGGACAAAAAAGTCATCTTATTGTTAGAATAAAATTACTGATTAGGGTTAAATTGGGGAATAAAATACTCATGCCAAAAGGTATATAAAGTTGGTAGTTTAGGGTTTTCATTATGAAGTTATTCCACACATGACTATGACTTCAATGCAGGTCACTGCTGCAGACTAATAATTTTTTACTGACAAGATAAAAGAATGAATCCTTAATGACTGCCCTACACTTGAGCACAAAGACTATTACCGACTGAGAGAAAGAATCTTTTAGTGGCTGTGTGACCACACATAGGCTTCTGCAAATTCGAAATCACATCTATTTTTATTCACTACTGAGATTTGAGTGCAACGATGTCATGAATTATTTCTGCAAGTATCCATTCTGACAAAAATTTGGTGTTTTAATTTGATTCCAGAAGTATCTTTTAACATACTTTCTGTTGTGTTGGGTTTGCATGCTCCCACCCATGTGAAAGTCAAAGGCAGCGGAAGCCGAGAATCTGTCTCCGACCTCCATGCTTATGTAACAGTCACATCAGAGAGCCCCCTTGTGTGTTATGCTGTTTTCTCAATTTCCCCTTATTCTCTGTTGCTGTCATCCAAACCTGATGACAATGTTCTACTTACCGTCCTGTCAGCTTTGGTTATTGCTCTATTCTTATGCTATGAGAGGAATTCTCAGCAGACCCACAACAAAATGGATCATCATTTGTCTAAATCTGTGGGATTTGCACCTGTATACCTGACTAAGTAATATGTTTTTGGAGGGCTATTTCTCAGGTGGTTGGTTGGATTGTAGTGAGGTTGAGTTAATTACACGCGTGTAATGCCAGTGAGGCCCCTGGTAATAGATACTGTTTATAGTCTAACCACACCTGTAAGATCACCATTTTTGTGAAGGTGACTAACTTAACTAAACATTTCAGATGTTAGAAAAACAACTTGATCATTTGTTGCATTAATGTATGAATTATGTTGAGCATATTAATAATAAACATTACACACTAGTTTGTGGTAAGATTTGTTTAAGGTTATTTTAAAAAGTCTCTTATGTTGACTAAGGCTCAAAAATACTATAAAACCAGTAACATTACAATTTAAAACAACTGTTTTTAATTTTATTATGTTTTAAAATGCAATTTATTCCTGTGATGGCAAAGCTGAATTTTCATTAGCATCATTACTCCAGTCTTCAGTGTCACATGCTCTCTCAGAAATCATTCTAATACGCAGATTTACTGCTCAAGAAACATTTCTTATTATTATCAATGCTGAAAACAGTTGCGCTACTTAATATTTTCATGGAAACTGTGATCTTTTTATTAGTATTCTAGTATTGATATTTATTTGAAATATCAATCTTCTGTAACAATTTAAAAGTTTTTACTCTGGCATCCTTGCTGAATCTTTTCTTTAAAAATAAATCTTTCAAACTGTAGTGCAAATAAAAGAAAAGCAAATATCAGAGACTCTGAGTTTACTGAAGGAGTATTTGCTGTTTTAAGCACACCTTTAAATGGTCTTTTGGGCTTGCTTGAGAGCAAGGAGCAAGTCCCATCTTGCATCAAAACATTATTATTATTTATGATTATTTTGTTCTACATGGTAAAAATAATTGCTCCTATTTTCTGTTTTACAGAATCCATGAAATTAAAAAGGTCTTTGGAGTCTCAAAGTTCAATCGAGTGTTAAATCCTTGGTGCAGGTATTGTGAAACAATTTATTTTCTAATGTCATTTAAAAACTGAAAACTTCAAACCATGAGCACTGGTTACACATACAGTTAAGAAACGCACTGTAAACTGTAAAGCCCACCCTTCTCATTTTTAAGGCTGGAATGGCTTTGTCTCAAGGAACATATGAAACCTTGGATGACATCCCAGCACATGTGTGGAAGGGGCTGCCAGACAGCATGAAGCTGGGACCGTCTGCTGTCAATCCCAGTCGCATTGGTGAGCAACAGCATGGTTGAGTATTTGTAAACGATTCTGTTAACGAGCAATCATGTGTTCATTGCAGTATTTTCTGCTTGATGAAAGCCTATGAAATTTTCCAAACCTTTAACTTTGAAACAACATATTTAATGTTCAAATATTTACAAAGTTAGCCTGTTTTGCTCTACAACAATCACTTTTGATAGGAGTCATGGTTTAGCTGGTCAGCATTGTGAACCAAATTGACTGATAATGTTAAAGCGTTGCAAACAACATAACTGCAGTCTTATTTTGTTTGATGTTTGAAACGGAGAATGTGCAGTACGCTGTGGTGGTGCCCTAGAAATCTACAGATAAATGATTAATATCGAATGCTTCAAAAAAATGGCTCTGTGAGAGCATCTCTGGAGATCTTACAGTGCCTCATTCTGATTCTGACTCGGATTCATGCTCAAAAACCTGTCAACTAAAAAATTTAAAAATATGATGAATAGATGGAGAAGACAAAGTTGCTTTTCCCAATGTTTGCTCTCATAGTATTTCACATGACATTCTGTCCATGTCTCTCTACAGGTGTCTGGGCATCTAGAATAATACCAAAAGGCAAACGGTTTGGACCATTTGTAGGAGAACGAAAGAAGAGATCTCAAGTGACGAGCAATGTTTACATGTGGGAGGTATGCATTCGATAACACGTAGAGGAAACTCTACTTCTGCCTGACGAGAAGTCTGAATACACTGATCAACACAAAGCTTATTTGGAGCAATACACATTACCATTCAAAAGTTTGGGGTCTGTAAAATTTGTATTGCATTTAAAAGCATTTTCTTACGCGCACCAAGGCTGCTTTTATTTGATCAAAAATACAGTAAAAAGAACATTTTCAACAGCCATTACTCCAGTCTTCAAAGTCACATGATCTTTCAGAAATCATTCTAATATGCTGATTTGTTGCTCAAGAAACATTTCTTATTATTAATAGTGTGAAAAACAGGTGTGCTGCTTAATATTTGTGGAGAAGCGGTGATCCTTTTTTTCATGATCAAGAGATAACTGCCTGATGCCAAACGTTTGAATGGAATGTAGGTTTTAGCATTGGTCCTTTAGTAAATGCTTATTGTTCCACTATCATTAGGTATATTTTCCAGCCTGGGGTTGGATGTGCATTGATGCCACAGATCCAATGAAAGGAAACTGGTTGCGGTATGTGAACTGGGCGCGCTCTTCTCAAGAGCAAAACCTCTTTCCACTGGAGATCAACCGAGCTATTTACTACAAAGTGTTAAGGGTAAGTTAACCTTTAAGATGTGATGAATCGGGTTGATTTTCAACATGAGTCTGGAGGATATACTTACAGGGAAATAGTAGACTAGTAAAGGGGTTTTCAAACATTTTAATGTGGAGGACCTCCAAAATAATAGGTTTCTTTGCATGGGACACTTTTCCTAAAAGTACTACTGTTCAAAAGTTTCGGGTCAGTCAGACTTAAAAAAAATAAATGCCTTTATTCAGCATAGATTCATTAAATTAACAGTAAAAAAGTGACGGTAACAACTTTTGTGTTATTATGGTAGATTTCTGTGACCCTTTGGACTTTCGATTCATCAAAAAATCCAGAAAAATATTTTTGTTTCCATAAAAATATTAAACAGCACTGTTTTCTTATTGATAATAATAAATGGTTCTTGAACACTGAAAATCAGTATATTAGAATAATTCCTAAAGGATCATGTGACGCTGAAGACTGGAGTAATGGCTGCTGAAAATGCAGCTTTGCATCACAGGAATAAATTGCATTTTAAAATATTCAAATAGAAAAGTTATTTTAAATTGTAATTGTTTCACTATATTACTGTTTTTTTTGTTTTGTTTTTTAAATCAGATCAAATAACTGCAGCCTTGGTGAGCATAAGATACTACTTTCAAAAACAATAATAATAAAAAAAGGATTTTATAATTTTAGCTTTTGTATTATCAGTGTACTAAAGCAAAGGCTTTTTTTAAAGTTAGCCAGTATCAACTTAATGGCATAGTTTTTTCCTACCACTATTAATGTTAGATGTATAATCCAAAAAGAACTGTATTTAGTTGCATTTCCTTTATTATTTGTGCTTTTCACAGTAATTAAATATGAATGAAAATGTTGCTATAGAACTCCCGTTGAGCAAGCAAGAAGGCAACAAGTGCAACCTGTTTGTGAAACCATGTACATTGCAAGGAAGGAAAATGTACTTATAGCCTATAATTTTATGTACTGTATGCTAATATAAATTTATATAAATTATAAACTTATATAGTTTTATATTTCTTACTGTTAAAAAGGGGATCTTGATAGAATAAATGTCTTGATTGGATGTGATATTTTTTTTATTACTTTTCACAGAAATTTCACAGCAGGCTCCTCAGGGTCCCAGTTTGAAAACCCCTGCACTAGTATATAAATGCCCTCAAAGATAATGGACTAAATACAACAACGATTGTCATTTTATTCAACTTTGAAAAGTAGTAATATGTCTGGGACTAATATTGAATGAGTATTATTATCGCTGTGCTTCTGCTTAAATTTATGCCCAGTAAACTTATGTTTTCTGAATTTACCAGTACATGTAAATTACTTGTTTATACCCATCATTTTCTACACTTGTGGTAGTTAACAGACGAACAAACAGTCTTTGACGTCACATAAAATGTTATAAAATATTAATTCCCTTCAATGAGCTGATACAGCACCTTAGTTTGTTATGGGGGTCTGTTCCTAAATGCCTGACAGAGCGTCAAGGCCTAGATAGTAGTTCATCCTATGGCATGCTAAAAAGCTCGACTCTGATTGGTCCTTGTACTCCCCGTCAGCCAATCGGACCGGACGAAGAACTTCTCGTGTGGTACAATGGGGAAGACAATCCTGAGATAGCTGCTGCATTAGAGGAAGAAAGGACTAACAACCTGATCAAGAAGAGTTCACCTAGAGTAAAGCGAGGTAAAATGAAAACACCCTCAGTTATTGCTCAAACCTGGCGTTTTTTATATAGAAATATGTAATTGGGGTGCGAAAACCTGTTTGTTATATTTGGACGCGTTCGCAGTCGCTAGCTGGAACTAGCATGTTAGCCATCTGGCTATTCGCCAATTTCATACGAAGATCATTTACAAACAGGTATTGTGGATGATGTTCTGTTCTAATAAACTTTGTTAAAACGAAAAACAGCCCAGAGCCAGGGTGCGGTGAAATGTAACGTACTCTTCCTCATGTTGATGAACGGGTCGGTTAGCCGCCTTGCAGACTCAGACCTTATCTCAGTCTCAAAATCTAGTGAACTTCTCACCTAGAGAGCATTTTGAGCATCACGGACACGTCTGAGAGTTCGATTTAAAAAGTTTGAACGCGTCTGTGATGCCCAAGCATGCCATCTAGATAGGCAGCTCCCTAGGTTTAGAGACACAACCTATGTCTGACAGAGATGACCTTCCAAACGACACCTTAAAGAGCCATAAAATAAACCGAGTTTATCCTCTAAAAGCTCACAGACTGATTTGTTTGCTTGTCCATTTCACATCTGTTATTGATTTGTCGCACAACACCGTTTTACGTTTATTTGAATGATACTTATGAGCGTGTACGTAATTCAATAAAGGTTTTAGGGAAATAAAGTTGCTATAAAATGTTACACAAATATATATTTGAGTTTAAGTGAGTGTGTCTGGTCTGGATGGTTTTTATAGACTGATGTAATAATGACTGAAAAGGCTGACCTAAACTTGCTGTTGAGAAGAGCGTTTGCTGGTCCTTTCTTTTCATTGAGTAAACGGACATTTGACTTTAACCTGTTCAATGACAGTGCAGCTAAATGCATGAAGTTTCAAGTTAGCTCATGTCCAAGTTTTATTTTAAAAACATTAGTAAAAGTAGTCCTTGAAATATGTGACATGTCAATGACATTGTAAAGTTTTCTGTCACACTGTCTAAATCGTGAGGGCTCGAGATGTTATAAATAAATGATTATATAATATTATATATAATATGCTATATTATATAAAGCAAAAATATTTTACATTTAGGTTACAAAATCAAATAAAAATCGTTTTAGACAGTTTGACAGCAAACTTTTAAATGTCATTAACATGTTAAGTGACGTGACATACGGCCAAGTATGGTGACCCATACTCAGAATTCGTGCTCTGCATTTAACCCATCCAACTTGCACACACACAGCAGTGAACACACACACACCGTGAACACACACCCAGCAGTGAACACACACACAACAGTGAACACACAGCCGGAGCAGTGGGCAGCCATTTATGCTGCGGCGCCCGGGGAGCAGTTGGGGGGTCGGTGCCTTGCTCAAGGGCACCTCAGTCGTGGTATTGAGGGTGGAGAGAGCGCTGGACATTCACTCCCCCCACCTACAATCCCTGCCGGCCCCGAGACTCGAACCCACAACCTTTGGATTACGAGTCCGACTCTAACCATTAGGCCACGACTTCCCACAGTATATTCGCATAAATCTTTATCTTGTGAAAATGGATGTTGAAATGGATCTGTGGGAAGGACTATTTGACAAATATGGTCAGATGACCAAGTTAGTTGCATGTGTCTGTTTTATGAATTGGGTTTTGTATAAGATGCTCCTAGATGACCTCGTCACAAGGACAGCAGCTGATAGCTGGGTGTTTTTCTTGGCTAAGAGACAATGTCTTTGTACCTTTGTGTGTAAAAGTGTATGCATGTATTTTGCCAACATTTATGCACCATTAAAGGGAAGGTTCATTCTGTTGTTTTTCTCACCCTCAAGTCACAACCTGTATGACTTTCTATCTTCTGTTGAGCACAAAAGGAGATATTTTAATGAAATTCAGTGTTCTTCTGAATATCATCCTATAGTTTTCTACAGAAGAAAGCAAGTCATACAGGTTTGGAATGACGTGAGTGAGTTTGTAGATGATGACAGAATTCTGTTTTGGGTTAATTATCCCTTTACATAAATCTAGTGTAGTCAACTGCTATTCAGTAACAATTAATTATCTCTACAATTATCATGCAATAATTGTGATGTAGATTTTAAATATGTGAAAAAAAGCATTTCTTTGCCTGTGTCATGCACTGTGCTGTAGTTACTGAGTAGTCAATCTGGTTTTGTGGTGGTGAGCAGCTCGTTTAGAAAAGAAGGCTGTGGCATAACTTGTTTTGTTTTGGATCTTGCAGGTGGAGCTCTTTATTCTAGTTAATGTAACATGTTCTTCCTTTTGTGTTTTACATTTTTCAGTTTATATTCATTTATTCCTTCTATGAAATATCATTGGATTCAATTATTGTAGGTTTTGATGGTTGTGATAGGAAACCTAAACCTAATTGCTTTTTTGCTGCCTTTAGTGAGTCTTGAAAGTTATTTAATTTTTTAAAACTAAAATTTTTCTTTTTTCTCTCCCTGAAGCAAGGAGGAAGCTGTCGGAAAAAGCCAGACAGGCTGATTTGAGTGGATTCTGTGAACCAAATAAATCGAGTGCTGTTGAACCCTTAATCACAGAGATGCGGGACTTAGAGGAAGGTATGTTATGCTCTTCGTCGGCCTCTGGCAGAGATTTGTGTCGTTCACGAGTATGTTTAGCTCAGTCCTAATATTTTTGTTTCGGTAGGATAACAGAAGGGCTGCCTGCAGCCATCAATTATTTTGATAATCACTTAATGTGTCATTTATTTCAGTTTTAATTGGATTTAAAAAAGCCAAATTTCACTTATTCTGTGTATGAATGAAAAACCTGTTGTTCTACATCCTGCTCCAAGTTTAAACAGTATGCAAATTGAAGGCTATGAATACAGTGTGAAGGCTATGAGATGAATAATTTGCAGAGGTTTAAAATGTAAATAACATATAATAATTATAATACAATTATTAATAACAATGGTAAACTTTCTGCTAATTAAAATAGCATTACCAAAATGATTATGTAGAATTTTAAACCTTAAGTTAACGTCCAACAGTTGTTTTAGTCAGAATTATTGTGATTTATGTTGCTGTTGTGCTCTGTTAAAGTGTGAATGTTCTTTAAAAAGAGACTTGTTTGATTTGAATTTCTAAATTTAGAAAAATTTATAGATAAGGATATAACCATAAAATGTGCTGAATAAAACATGTCTTAACACATTAAGTAGCGCACACACATCTGTCCAGGCACCAGAAATGGAACAGCGCATTAACCTATGTGCTTATGGATTTGTTTGAAGCACTAAATATAAAGTGTTCTCATGTTTGAAACAGCTTAGGTTTTGCACTCTTCCTGCACCGTGATTTCCATTATTTTTAGATGTGTTCTGTCTGTTGAAATAGTTTTTTTACTTCTGTAAAGAGACATCATTAGTGGAGGCTTTTATGCACAGCATACAAACCTGACTAGACAATAATGAAATTAGGTTTGAATTATTTCACTACCAATTCAATGGATTAGTTCCAGTTCTAGGTGCAGTGTTATTGTAGCAGTATTATGTCTTTTAGATAAATGATTTTCAACTTCATTCAGTGATTTTTATTTTTAATTATATTTTTCTTATAATTCAGGGCTTAATGGTGATGAAAGACCCTCTTCACCTTCCGAGTTGCAGCAGGAGAATGCAGCCCAGTCGTCCCAGTCATCTTCTGCAGAAAATGAAAATCCTATCCATTCTAATACAACAGAGATAAACCAGAGAGAAGGAATGGATGAGGAAAATACAGAGGTTGATGGACAACTGCAGCAGCCACAGTTAATTCAGAGCCCACAGCACCCCTCTGAGGCAGAATCAGTTGATGGAAATGAAAAGTCTCTTCTGTATTTACGTTCGGGCAGCCCTGCAGACGAAAGCACAGAGAGTCCGCTGTGTGATACAGAGTGTATATCATCTTTAGCAAATCCTGAATCGGAGGCAGAGGGGGATTTCGAAGATGACCCCCAAGGAGAAACATACCCCTGTCAACATTGTGAGCGTCATTTCTCCACCAAGCAGGGCCTAGAGCGCCACACTCACATTCACACTACTTCAAACCATCAGACTCATACGTTTAAGTGCCGGTACTGTGCCAAGCCCTTTGGCTCTCAGGTAGGCAGGCGCAGACATGAACGTAGACATGAGAACGGGAGTAAAACTTTAAATAGGCCCGGATCACTTAGCGGAACAGCATTCCTCCACAGTCCCACAGCACCCAACGATCCTGCTACCTCTGGCCGTGCATCCTCTCCAAGCCATTCGGTCGTTATGAACACACAGAACGGTCCACGTCATCAAACCTCTGACAGTTTGAAAACCGAGCCTGGTGCTGAATCTGACCGACCTTTTATATTGGATGAGAATGGGGAGTCAAAAGAGCTTCATCCTTGCAAGTACTGTAACAAGGCTTTCGGCACACACACCAACATGCGCAGGCACCAGCGCAGAATCCACGAACGGCATCTAATGCCGAAAGGTGTTCGTCGGAAAGGTATGCTCCTGCAGGATGGCTCCTCCCAACAGCAGCAGCATGAACAAGGGCAGTCTGTTTCGCTCCAGGAAGAGTCACCAAGTGCCAGTCCACCACCAATTTATGTGCCCAGTGTGGAGACCGAGGATGAGGGAGAGAGAGAGGAGTGTATGGTTGATATCTCTAACAACATTTCTGAAAATCTCAGCCATTACATTGATGGAAAGATCCTATCCACAAGCGCAGTGAGCAACTGTGACGTCATCGAGGTTGATTCTAGCACCGCAGCTTTGTTTGGCCTTGATGCTCTCATTCTAAGTCCCAAACAAATTAGTCACGCATTTAAAATCGAGACAAGGACTTGTCCAGCAAAAGAAGTTTCATGCGTAGCTCAGGCAGCCTCTAAAAGACGAACTGCTACACCACCACTGCTGCCTGCTGTGAAAATGGAAACAGAAATGGTGTCCTCCTCTTCCTCCTTGTCCTCCCCCTCCTCACAGTCCTCTTTGTTGGTAGGAAACATTTTCTCCCAGTCAACTGAAACGTTAGCTTTTCAGAAGGAGAAATCCGTTTATCTCTCTCCGAAACTCAAACAACTACTACAGGCCCCAGACGGTCAGAAACCAGCCGTAGGTCTAATCACAGATAGCCATAGATTAACCACTCCACTTTCAGTAACTTCACTGCCTGCTGTCCAAGGAAAATTTAAAAGAAGAACTGCCTCCCCTCCCACAACTTCACAGAGTAGCCCGGCACAAAGAAATGACAGCATAAGCTCTGTAACTGGGGTTTCATGTTCTCTGAAGGTCCCAAAGATTGAAAGCCATTGCATGACTCATTCCTGGAGTTCCAGCAAAGATCATGGGGACGCTGTAAGCCTGACAGGAAAAGACTGGTCTCCTTCAAGAAGCGGGGGGAATTCTTGCAATCAGCAGCCACTTGACCTTTCGAATTCCTTCAGTAAAAAAGACAATAGTGTAAGCAAAGGCTCTGGAGAGGCTGTGCTTGACTTGAGTGTGAACCGTAAAAGTCCTGTTGACCATGAAGTAAAGACAAGCTCAGCCACACAAACACCACATGTGAAAAGAAAGAAACCCAATACCAGCATTTTAGAGAAAGTCTTAATGAACGAGTATGCTGCCCTAAACTCACCTGGAGACGAAGGATCCAATGCTCTCGGAAGCCCTGACGTTCTTTCGTCTTCTGAGAGTGCCACATGTGTTGGCTGTTCTAGTCCCGGATCAGGATCAGACCACCTTCCTTGTGAATCAAACTCTCCTCCCTCTCTGACCCCTATGACTATTAATCCGTCCTCTCCGTCTTCATCTAGTTTAGCATCATCTACACCCCCTCCTCCAGTTTTACCCACTATCCCATCACCTCCACCTTTATCATCGCCACATTTTCAGATGTCAGATGCCTCATCACCTGGCCCTTTTCCTGTGTTGTCCCCTAAAATGTCCCCCAAGGCAAGTGATAGTTTAGAGGAAGTGTCGGATTCATCTGCTTTAACAGAATCATGCCATGATACATTAAATTCCATTGTTAATGAATCAGACCAAACTGCTGAGCAGTTATGCCCTGCAATTTCTCCACTGCCTCAGGATGCAAAAAGACATTGTACAGCAGATTCATCTTCAAAGTCGGAAACACTACTTGAGGGCTCAACCCTTGATTCTAAGCCTCAGTTTTTAAGAAATGCCGATCAAGCAGGTTCTTCTCACCTAGAGTGGGATACTGCTTCTAAAACCAGCCAAAGCCATTCCTGTAAAGGAACTCTCCCTCAAGACCTCAATATTAAAACAGAAGGCCGACACAAATCAAAGTTTTCTCTTTCTACAGTACAATCAACTCCTAAAAAGGAACCCTCCTCACCGACCTTCCTCAGCGAATTGGATTCTTCCCAGACGAGTTCAGCGGTTGATAACTCTGTTGTAGAGGATACAGGGAAAAATGAGGGGCTGGTTGATATAACCACAAATGGAGGCAACACTTCACCTGGAACTCCACCAAGAAGTTCTGATGAGGTTGAGACACCAGAACGGGAGACTTTTGTCAAGAGTTTTGTGTGTAACGTCTGCAAAGAGCCATTTCGGTCCATCAAGGACCTCAGTGGCCATATAATAGAGCATGCATCAGAGTGGCCTTTTAAGTGTGAGTTTTGCGTGCAGTTATTTGGTAACACAACTGCGCTCCTCGAGCACCGCTCCTCTCTCCATGGGGTGGGAAGAATTTATATTTGCTCTATTTGCTCAAAGGAGTTTGCCTTCCTCTGCAATCTCCAGCAACATCAAAGTGACCTACATCCAAGTCAGAGTTGCACTCACACTGCCGTTGAAAACGGGAAGCTCAGACCTCAGAATTACACGGATCCTGCTTACGCAAATGTGGAGAAGGATGCTATTCTTGACTCAATTGCTGGAGCTACCTCTGAAGATTCTTCCAAGGAGCACAACGATGACACTAAGAAGGTGGAAGAAGAGGAAAATGGCCATGAGGACCCAACAGAAGAACTATACACTACAATAAAGATTATGGCATCTGAGGCTGGTAAACCGAAAGGTCCAGATGTACGGCTTGGCATTAATCAGCACTACCCCAGCTATAAGCCTCCACCTTTCCCGTACCACAACCGAACACCTGATGGCTCGGTTGCCTCCGCCACTAATTTCACCACACACAACATCCCCCAAACATTTAGTACTGCGATCCGGTGTACCAAATGTGGAAACAGCTTTGACAACATGCCTGAGCTACATAAGCACATATTAGTTTGTGCTAATGCTAGTGATAAGAGACGCTACACCCCTAAGAAAAATCCCATTCCTCTTAAACAGGTTGTGAAACAGTCTCCGAATGATGATCTTACCACCACAGGGGCTGCTGCTGGGCAGAATGCTTTCCGCAGAATGGGTCAACCGAAAAGGCTAAATTTTAACCAAGATATAACATCCAAAGTAAAGTTATCAGCCCTAAATAAGAAGAAAAACCAGCTTGTCCAGAAAGCCATATCTCAGAAGAACAAGTCGGTTGCCTCTATAAAGAAACCGACAACCCAGGTAAAGGAAGAGGAGACTCATAAGGTCCATGCATGCCCATACTGTAGCCGAGAGTTCACATACCCAGCCAGCCTCAATAAGCACATTGCTTGCAGCTGTCCACAAAGACCTGTTGCCAAGAAGTTGAAAAAAGGAGCACTGATGCCTCAAGACAAAAACAGGAGTCTCCGAAGTCGAGCCTCTGACTCTGAAGTCAAACAAGAACCAGGTTCTGGACCAACTGCAAAGCCCTTGGGGAAAACCAGAGCCCGGAGCTCTGAGCCAGTTGAGAGTGAAGCTCCACCAGCAAGTAAAGATAAAGCACCTCAGGTACGTACAAAGAGGCTAGCCTCAAATCCAGACAACATGGCCCCACAAACTAAGAAAGGCAAAAAGAGCAACGAGCCACTGACTTCCAGAACTCCTGCACTTACTGATGAATCTTCGACACTACCGCTGTCTAAAATGCAACGATCTAAGGAGGTTGTTGTCAAGAAGGAGGTTGTTGTCAAAAAGGAGTCTGTTGTGAAAATGACACCGTCTAAGAAGGAGGAACGTTTTTCGATAAGGACACGGGAGAGAAAAGGTGGTCCAGTGACACGCAGTGTACAGATGACTAGTGCTTCAGCTCCTTTGGAAGTGAAGTCTGAAGACCTCTCAAACCATGAACCAGGGCAGTCTGAGGTAATGTAGAGTTTCACTGTTAGCATTAACATAATATTGTATATTTGTTAGAGTTTGGGAGTGTCTGATTGTTTTTCTCTTATGTGTTTATTTCAGTAGTCTCTATTGAAGCAAGCCAGGTAGAACTCCACAGTCTCCAAAGGATTGCTTTAGTCAGTGATTGGAAAGGGAACTTCTTTCAACTAAATTGGATTAACCTGATCACAGCCTGACTGTTCAGGGGGACCAGGAGTTATCTCCCTGCTCATGTCTTGCGTTTGCTCATTGCAAGTATCTTCTCAGTGCACTTTTATAAATAAGCCTTTAAGCTCCTTCCCCCAAAATGGACTGATGAATATGATAAATAAATAAATCTCTATTAAGCATCATATTACTTGATTTATAAATGTTGATCTTCTGGGTCTGTTTAGGTTTTGCAAGAGGCAATCATTCAACAGTTTCTCTTTCTGAGACTAATTCACCCCATTTAATCTGTGAGGTTTTCAGATCCAGTGGTCTCCTAATGCATGTACTTCTGTATACAGTATGACTGGACTGATCCTCTCTTCACCACTGTATTCCATTTCGACCTGCTGCTCTTTTACTGAGAAATATTATTTGAAGAGTATATATATATGTATATTTAATTAAATGTAATCCTTCACAGGGAATGTTTATCATACTGAGGCTCTCATCCGAGAGGCATTTTTGTTTTTACTTTATTGATGTTTTTGTTTATTTTGGCATAGTAAAAACAATTGAGCTGTTTGATACAGTCAGAGTGAGCAGGCGAAAATAGTTTGTATGTAAAAGGTATTTGACCTTCACCTAAACCAGCCAAAACCGTAAGCCATTTTTTCTTTTTCTTTTTTTTCCTCTGTACCTTTTGTAATCTACAAAATCTACAGCAGGGCTGCTGGCCATTAAAATTACACTAAAACTACAACTGGGAATGACAAACTTTTTTCTGCACTTGCATGAAAATGAATTAATAGTTGTAAGTGCCATTATTACAACCCAAATTATGTAATTAGTGATCTGGTCAATCAGGTTACTTGTTTCTGAAGAAAAGCACTTTATTTAGGCTAATTTGCCTTTTATGGATATATCAAAGTTTGAGGTGATTTTACAATATGTGATGACACCTGCTTGAAAACTGCATAAACACAGCATTAATTTTCAGTGGTATATTATAAGCATGTATGTCAGTCTGAAGCAACCGCAGAAATTTGCTTCCAGTTTATTAAGACTTAATAAAGTTAAAATTGTTGCATTATTAGTATAATTAGCAGTTATTGCTGTGATGCCACCGCAAGCACACAGTTTCTTTGGTCACCAAGCATTACACAAATGTTTTGTTTTTATCATTTCTCATTTTTATAAAATGGATAAGGCCTCTGCTTTAACAGAACATCAACTGGACTTCAAATCCTTAGTGGTCTACCTCCTGGCAAGCTTTGAACTGATGCGTTTTCTGCCTTTGGACAACATAATCCCTCTCACTCCTAAACCTGTCTTCGCCGTGTTATTTCCACTTTACAACTTGGACAATGAGGACAGGGTTCTGAACAAGATCTGAATGCTTGAAATGTTTTTTTAAGCAAGGAACTAGAAACGATATTTCTTTTTCTTTACAGAACTTTCATCTTGCAGCATGTCTTTGCTGTCCTGCATTGATATATTTTTGGGAATGAAATGTTGACCGTGTTTTGTGATTATGAATAACCTTCACAAATGTAAAATGCATTGTTCAAATTTACATATTAAATTGCTTTTTTTTTCAGTGTATATTTGATTTTAGCTGTTTGACAGTAGAAAGTATCTTGAGATACCAATATTTAGGCTTGCATCACTATTCAATGTCTGCATTGCTTCATGACTAATCCAGGCTTTTGCATACCCATTTCTAATAGTCCAGGTCCATTATGTGTTTATTTTCTGAATCACCTGGCTTGTAAAATTGAACCCATTCTATTGAGAGTTTGATCTCTCCAGAAGGATTTGGTTTTATTGTGGCTGTCAGGATCTTGTATTTGACCATCAAAAAAGTAATTAGAGTGAAATGGAGTTTTTCTCTTGGGTAGCTAACCCTGACTGAATACTCGTATAGCTGTAAGTACTCTTCCAACTGTCTGGCTTGCCAATTTTCAAATGAAGAATTGAATATTGAGTGCAACTTTGTTCTGTTAAACCGGATAGATCTTTATGTACCAGGGAAAGCACATCTGGTTAATGTTTCCCCCATGCCGTGGCACTGTATTTTATGGTTCCTCTATAGGCCAGTGCTGTGGTTTATGGTTCCTCCATGCTGTGAGAGAAGAGGTGGATGATGCTGTGCTCCGCTTGACAGGATAAAATATAGTCACGCTTAATCCTGATTGCTGTGCAAGGTGGCACAGCCCTACACTGTAAAAAAAATTCCGTAAAATTTACGGTAAAAAACTGGCAGCTGTGGTTACCAGAATTCTACCGCAATAAATATGGTAGCAACGATTTAGGTTTTACAGTTTTAACTTCAATTTACAGTTAAATACCGTAATTTCTTTAACTGATACCATCTTAATATACCAACCTATTAAAGTACTGAAATCTGTTTTGTTCCTTTGAAGTACACTGATAACCACCAAATGCAGATGATGATGAGAAAGTCACATGATGAGTCAAAGCCCATCACAAGCAACTTTTATTCAATAAAATATATAGAAGGTGCACAGTGTCATTCACACAAGCACTAAACACCATCATGGTGAGACTCACGTTAGATCGTTAGATGTAACCTACAACCCTAATAAACATAACTGATAAGAAAAAACTAAGAAACATAGTTATTTCAAAGAAAAAACCGTCAAATTCAAACAGAATTTGAAATGGAACGCAGGGATTTCTGGGAACGTCAGTTTACGGTTTTTCGCTGTAAATTTTACAGGAACTTTCCATTAACCATGTAACAGGTTTTTACCGTAGCATTTTCACAGTTTTTTACCGTTAAAATCACGATCATTTTTTACAGTGTAGTCATAAAAATGCAGCCCCATACAGCTTCAGAGTTGGTCGATGCAGTACATTAACATTAGGAAATGAAGCTAAGATATGCATATGGATGTTGCTCACAAGAAATGTGACTTTCTTCTGTTTAATAATTTTACAATAACCATCTTTTATTAACATTTATTCTCACATCAGGTATAAAATATCTCAAAAGGTTAGTCATTTGCAATCCTTTGGTCATTATTTTTAAAAAATGTGAATTGAGTAGGTTATGAAAACAGCAGTGGAAGTTTGTTAAAAACCATGTCTATGTCAAAATTTTGGCATTTGTTTGCAAAAAAAGAAAAGAAAAAGCAAGATTTTTTTTGTTTAAATTTAAACTCTCTTTTGACATCTTATGCACCAATAAATTGTCTGCATCAAGTCCAGAAACTTGTGTTAATTATGTAAGTGGTCTTGAACATGCTACTGGTTTTTATTGCTTTCTGTATTGCTGCAAAATGTTACTTCATCTTGGTGTTCAGAGACCGTTAAATATTGTTAGCTTACGTAACTAGGTAGGCTGAGGATGTTTGTGTCGATGTGCGTTATCAAATACCTTTCTGCCTCTCTGAAGGGAGCAGAAGAACAGTGAGAAGGAGAGCACAATCCCTCCACAGCAGAGAGAGAGAGATCTCTTCTTGCAGGGGAGTGCATAGGAAGAACAGCTCTACCCTTCCCAGCTGACAGCTTACAATCTGCATGTCTCCTCAGTTCACATTCAAGAAGAATTTGATTTGAGTGAACCTTCAGTTAGACAGGGAATTAATTCCAGCGCGCTCCAGCCACTTGGCGTCTGCCTTGTCTGTCAGTTGAAAGCTGTGAAACTCACTGTGCCTCTTGTCACAACTCTAAATTTCAATGTTTGCTGACATAAAAGGAAGGAAAAGAATATAGAATTACATTCTCTTTCACCGCCATGGCTCTGCAGGCTGTCCTTGTGTAAACCAGTCACCTTTAAACTTCTTGACTAGCTGGATGTTACATAATACCAGGTTGACCATGTTTTCTTTTAAAACAGGAGAATATGACTGCACTTGCAGATCTTCCATGTTCTTTTGGCAGAGCGGATTCAACATCACACTGACCTGACTCAAGCCTTCCATTGGGTGAATCCATCTGACGAATGAGAAACGGCTAAAAATGAATGCTGAAGTGATTCCTGACAAAGTTTGTAGAAGAATGAAAAAGGCCTTTGTTGCAATAATTGCTTTCTGTATCCTGAAATGCAGCTAGATGGGGTTTTTCACAGCTATTTTGGATGAATAATTGGTCGCAAAGGAAACTGAAGGTAACACTATTTTGAGGTGATGTTACAGTGTAGTTACACAAATAATTACTAAGCATTAGAGTTAAACTTGTTTAAGGTTATTTGCTTATTACTGTTATTGTAATAGTAAGTTCATGTAACTTCCTCACGTTAAAACTAAGGGTGTGTTTATATGTGTGTATATATATATATATATATATATTTGCTAAAGGACCAAATTTAGATGTATTGGTTGAATATTTGGAAAGTTATTGAAAAATGTGCTTATCATTTTTAAGTGTGTCATGAAGACACCTAGAAATGACAATGTTGTTGCAGCAAATATCAAACTGAGTTTGATATTGATTTATTGATTTAAACTCGCAGTCTCAAGGTCATTTTACTGGATGTATTATATATTTTGTTATACAATGCAGACATTCATAAATTTTTAAGTGTCCAAATACATTTTGGGGGTCACTGTAGGTCAATACATCCCAAGATCCTCCTCATCAATATTTCTCATTGTATGCTCCAAGCAACTGATATTTTGCCACCGTTGGGTGAGTTACCCAAAATGAACTTTCCTTTTCAACCTTTCCTCTCTCCTCCACAGGGGGAGGAATTAAAAAGCAGAGCTGCAAGAGTTGCAAAAAAAATCTTTTCCCTGCAGCAGCGCTTCTTACGAAACGGATCGTTGATTTGAAGGGAGAGAGAAGGCAATGAAAGGGAGGGGTAGAGCTGAGGCAGAGGGAGGAGAGAAGAGGGCACACGTACCCGATCAGAGCATAACAAACGCCAGTCCACCCTGAGCCTGGGGGAACCGAAGGCTTCTCACTCAGTCAGCAGGACAGAGTACGCTGGACTAGGAGCTTCAGACCGCTGCGCTCAGGCTGGAGAAACCTGCCAGCGAGGCACAACCTCAACACATGATCATAGAGCAGCAGGAAAAGGCAAGACATCATTGCTCTGATTCTCTCTCTTTCAAGCTCGCTCTCTGCACACACTCTCACTCATTCTCCTTGACGCACACACAGACACACTCCCTCATTATCTTGCATGTGAGTGAGGTTATTTCTCTCCATCCCGAGCAGAAACCTCTGTGCTATTCTTACACAGCTGCAACGTTGCTCCAGCTGCTCTTCTCAAAGGGGACGGACGACAAACCGGTGCTTTTCTGCGTGGCGTGTCATTCAGAGACTTGCCCGTCAAGCCTAGTGGGACATCCCGACCATGGAGGACACTCTCACCTGTACTCCCACCACCTTTTCCCAGGTTTTTGGACGCCAAGGACAGTTGATGCAAGCTAGTAAGTACCTGAGATCTGTCACTTCGGGTCCGAAAAACATGTGCTTTTCAAGGTTATGTCAATTTGCAGGCCTTGGGGTGGTAAATATCAAGTCTCGGCTAAGTACTTGTTTATGGTCTGTGAAAGCTCTGCTGGTCCACTGCAAATCCTGATCTCTTGGTTTAGGCACCCAGCATGCAGAGAGAAAACCAGCTTTTCTTCCCTGCTGCTTTCAGCCCGCTAATGAGCTGCACACAGTCAAGAAATGTGTCTGCGGGTGTGTGTCTCTCATCTTGCTTATGGATGTAGTGATCTTAATAAGTCAGTCATGAGAGCTGGGGCTAAAAGAGGAACATGAAAGTTATGTTGAGCAACTAACTCAGATTTTTCAGGGTAGAGTGAACCTCTCCAGTGCATTAATTCCGTGACAGCTTCATAAATATTGTACTCCTAAGCATTGATGAACTATGAATTTTGTGTTACAAAAAAAACCAAAAACTTCCAGTGCTATAAATAGGTGCCTCTTCATAATTTCTGTCTCACAGGTTGTATTTCTGCATTTAATGACTTTATACAGGTTTTGTGAGGTATTGGCTTGTAAAAGCATACCAAAATATTTCCAGTCCTCGTCTTAATTTAGAACGACCACAGATGGAAACTAGTGACAAATGAACAGCTCGTAACTTGGAATGAAACTCATGTAACATATTCAAAATTAATATATAGATTTAACATAATATATAAAATCTTTAATTTATTTGCATAAAATCTTTCAAATCTGAGATTTAATTTACATACACTGTAAAGTGTAATTTATGTGCTACTTGAAAATATGAACATTTTTAAATAATATTCACATATGGTAATGTATTTTATTTATAAAGTAGTGTGATTTAAAACTTATTTTTAATAATTCATCAGTGCTTAGGACTGCAATATTTATGAAGCTGTCAAGGAATTATTGTACTGTTTTAAAATTACATTTAATATTCTGTTTGGTGATGATTGCTTTATGATGAAATGTACGTCTACATTGTTTTCACAGACATCTTAGGTCTATATCAATATTTGATATTCCCTTATAGCAGATTTTACTCTCACGTCAAAGTTACAGTTTAGATGAATTAAAGAGACTTGCAGCAGGATGCAGTTACTCAAACAGTAGTTTGTAAATGACCGAGATACTAGCGGTAATGACAATCCAAACTGATTTTAATTTGATGCTTAATTCATTGTCTCTACACATTAACATGCCAATTAGCAGAGATAAGCCATGCTGAAAGTCGCCGTTGAAAATCACGTGATTACCCAGTTGAATTGAAAAAACAAATATGTCTATAACAGCAGCCCTGGAGAATATCAGACAGTGAAGATGGTCCATTCTGAGCTTAGATATATATTTGCCTTTATGATTTTGATTAATGCTTTCTTTCCAAAGTAACTCACAGTATTGCTAAAATACAACCTAAAATGTTTGTGATGCAAAATATCAGTTTTTTCATATTCCATATGATATGGGCAAAAAAAATAAAAATATGGATAGGTGTAGCCGGTGCCATTGGGTTTAAACTCCATGATTTCAGTGCATTGTTTTTTTTTTTTTTTTTTATGGAAATGGCCTTAAATTACCTTCCTCTGCAGGAGATCGTTGCACTAGAGTCTCATTTAAAATTCCTTTTTTTCTTACAATTTGCAAAGTGTGATAAAATTAGCATTATCGGAGTGGTAGATTTTATGGGTGGGTGTTTTACCAGGGTGTTTTGAGATCATTGTGGGGAACAGCAGCAGTGAAACAGGATGGTTTAGGGCTGTTGGGTTTGCTTGGATAAAAGTGTCTCTCCCTCTGTTTGCTCTCCTGAATTAGAAGAAAACTTTTATAAATAATGCTCTTTGTTTGCTTTATTTCTGCAAACTCATTAGCTGTTTGCTATGCAGGGATGTATTAGTGTCTGCAGAGTTTGTGACATTGCCATGATTAATATTCTGCGTGTGGCTTCGGAGTGCTGAAATCCTCTTTACTGAATTTGTGTTTCTGAAATGCTTGAAGATGAGACTCCTCTGCAATATCTGAGCCTCGGAGGTGCCGAAATACTGTATGTATTACCATCAGCCACTTCTCTGTAGCTCTTTGCTTTGACTGTCTCACATTCTGGATCATCCATAATGATGAGATTTTGTAGTTTCGAAACATTCTGATGTGTCGTTCCCCATGGACACACTGGACGTGGAATTTTCTGAAGTTTCTGCCTTTATAAACAATGAACTGATTTGAAACGTCTTTCATTTTTTCTTTTCTAATTTGCATGAAAGTCTTCCAACAGGAGGATGTGGAGCTTTTCAGTGCACTTTTGCCTCAAACTATTTTCTCTTTTAACATTGATCAAAGTGCCCTGTTTTTGCTCCATAAGTGTTTTGAAAGATCGTCTTCAAGCAATGCAAAATGATCCACGGTGTAGGTCATTGGCATGGGGCTCCGATGCTTTTATGTTCTGTGTTGGTGTTTAAATGGATATGCATGAGCATTGCTGAGATCCAGGTCTATGCACTCACCCGCTGGCACACAGACTGTTTTGACTGACGTAACGGACACGGCTGGACGGGGCTGCAAGTGTGGGCTCATTTGTGTGTGTCTGCAGATGTTAGCGATGGTACAATATGTAGCGCCAGTGATTCTAATAGGGACCTGCAGGGCCAGACGGAGTTGCACGGAGTCTCAGGATGTGATGATCTCTTTTCCCCACTGCATGTTTGATTGAGAAGTTCTTACTCTGGAAATAAGCCTTGACACTGCATACCAAGTATGACCTCACACATATATATTTAACATGCTTGATTCTTATTGGAACAATCTGCAGTCAAACATTTTCGTGTAATGACGGATAATTTGTATATTTAGTAGCAATTTCCTATGTTCTAGTGTCATGCTGCATCATTCTGCGCTCTCTATTATTTCTCATATAATAAAAAAATTCAGCTCAGATCAGTATTTCATATCCATTTATGTGAAATAATTACTGGAAGACTATATATTATTTTTTAATTATGTCTCCAGAATTTAAGTATTTTAGAAAAAAAATTGTAGAATACATTACAGTTTGCTTTATAAATTATAAAAATAGGTTATTAAAGGATTAGTTCACTTCCAGAATAAAAATTTCCCGATAATTTATTCACCCCCAAGTCATTCAAGATGTTCGTCTTTCTTTTTTCAGTCACAAAGAAATTAAGTTTTTTGAGGAATTATCCCACAATTCCAGCTGAGGAACGATGGTCTTGTCTAGTGAAATGATTGGCTATTATCTTTTTTTTTATTATTTGTTTATTGATTTTAATATACACGAGAGAGTCATAAAACTAAAATAACAACAGAAACATTCAGTAATTAAGGTCAAGTATTGTAAAAATAATAATAATAATAAGAGCAGCAGTATTTAAATATACTAGTGCAAGACAAGCATTTGTGGTTACATAAATTTGTAATTTTTTTAGAAAATGACTGATCGTCTCGATCGTCTCGCTCGTCTCGTCTCGTAGAGTCCTTTAAAGCTGCATTGAAACCCGGCACCTTTAACCCATTGAAGTCCACTATATGGAGAAAAATCCTGGAATGTTTTCCTCAAAAACCTTCATTTCTTTTCAACTGAAAAAAAAAGACATGAACATCTTGGATGACATGGGGTTGAGTAAATAATAAGGGAATTTTCTTTCTGGAGTGAAGTAATCCTTTAAGCAAGCAGGGCTATAAACTAATGTATGAATGTAGGTTCATCTCTTATATTCTCTCTGCGTGCATCTTTGTTGACCTGGCAGCACAGAAATCTGGTTTGCTTTTGCCAAGTCTGTTTGCACCGAGCCCAAGTATAAGTCACCTTACACCTTTCTGCATCATTGGCCCGATGTAGAGGAGGTAATATAGCAGTGGGAAAAGAATAGCATCAGCAGAACTGTCTAGAAGTTCCTCTCGAGGAAGGAAGCCATGATCCTGTCCTAAAGCCCTATATTTGTGCAGACAGGGCACTATCAATATAACTGTGACCCTTTTTTTCTCATCAGGTATTTATTATTTATTTGCAGATAACACTATTTATCTGTTTCTTATTTATTGTCCAAATACAGTAGATTCATATAAAAAGCTAGTTGTCATATTTTACATATTTGAACGTCAGTAGTTTCTGCCACTTGCAAGTTGTTGGTTGCAATGTGACAAACACCAAAACAACATACTGCTACATTGCTTGCATAATAATCTATGACTACTTCTCCCATATGTTTTCAGGCATATTTTCATGGGACATTAAATGCTCACAGACTCGTGCTTTAATATCATGCATATGTTGCTCACAACAGAATGTTACTCGCAACATTGTACTGTTGATCGTTTCTGATGCACAAGATTGCAAAAATTGATTGCCCTGAACCACTTTCTTTGCAGTGGTTATATTGTAGGTTTACTAACAAATCTTTATCGACCCTGGAGTCATTAGATGTCCCTCACGAGGGCCGACTATTACTCCATCTGGGTCAATAGATGGCTAATTTGAGAGCTTATCCTTCTTAATCACTATTATTGAATGTCATATCCATCTGATCATTGGCTTTAGAAGCTGCTGAGATGGAAAGGCCTCGTGTTCATTCCATTTGATTTTTAATTTCTAATTACTGTCACACAATGCTATAACAATAGGCCTGCCCTAGTTTTGTAGGGAAGATTTTTGTACCAGCGTGAATTTGCTGATCGAATGCCCCAAATATTAATTCCTAAAACTTTTCCATTTTTCCATTTTTCTTCTAAGTCTGTTTGAAAGAAACTGGTTTTAAGTGGCAACGCAGCCGTTAGTGCAGAAAAGGCTTAGCTTACAGGCAGCGGTCGTTGATTAGAGCGTTCTCATGAATTTTAAGCAGGGGCCAGTTTTGTTTGAATTTAAGCTTTGGAGTTTGGAGATATGTGAACTATTTCACTTATAATAAGAAAAGTGATGTAACTCCCTCTAAACTGCAAGTACACACAACATTTCCCCTGGAGAGTTTCCATAAGCAATAAGTTGAAAAATGGTGTAGCACATGAGCCTGCGTGGATTTGCCTGATGCTGTTTACCGTGAGGTTAGGTGTGATTGTAGGCTAGCCTGCAACTTGGCATGCCAGTTTTATCCAATTGACGGGTTACTTTGGAGCCTAAAATGGCTTTGGATATCAGTCCCTACACATGATGCTCTGAACTGCCCTGAATAGTGTTTACATCTGAGGGAATATATTTTGACAGAGGCAGCTGGCAAGACTTGAGCAGCTAAAGAACTTCCTGCATGCAAATTTGTTTTCTTCTGAAACCACTTCAAAGGGATCTCGTAATGTGTCTGTGGCAAGTGTGACGTATTTTTAATTTATTTATTTAGAAAATTTGACACATCATCCGGAATGTGGGATTAAATCCACATATTTCACTTTCATTATGTAACTTGAAGACTGCTTAATATTATCAGATCCTCCCCAGCCTCCCCCGTCGTTCTCTCTTATTTTCCTCGCTGTAGTCTTTGTGCTGTAGAACTTTTTACACAAGGGTCAATTTCACACCTTTCTGAATTTACGCATTTGGGAATGCTGTAGTATTTTCTCCTGTCTTTATTGTACACGAAACCTCGTACTACAGTTTTATATGAAAGAGCTTGTTTTGAGATTAGGTTTCTGTCATGCTTTAGTAGCCAAGCATCCGTTTTTTAACATCTGCAGCAGTAGATTATGCTGCTCTCTCCTCTCCATGGAGAGAATAATTTTAATCACTTGCAGCCTATTTGGTACCGCTGCCTTTATATAGGATTTGCTGTATATCCAACCTTCTTACTGCCTTATTTTTAACCTTATGTCTAGTCTTATCTAAAGTCTTCTGCTCATCCAGACTGCATTTATTTGTGTAAATATACAGTCAAAATGTAATTTATTTCTGTGATGGAAAAGCTGAATTTTCAGCAACATTACGCCAGTCTTCAGTGTCTCATGATCCTTCAGAAATCACACTAATATGCTGATTTGCTGCTCAGGAAACATCGCTTATTATTATTATTATTATTATCAATTTTGAAATGAGTTCTGCTTAATATTTTTGTAATTAAAATAAATTATTTGATTAAATGCAGCATTTATTTGAAATACAAATCATTTGTAACATTAAAAAATATCTTATACTGTCACTTTTGATCAGTTTAGTTTGTCCTTGATGATTTAATAATAATAATAATAATAATAATAAAATATACTGACTTGAATGGTAATTTATAAGTAAACCAGTAATCCCAAAGTTCAGTAAATCCAAATTTGTGGACTTCATATTGGAAAAAATAAAATTTTCAATGTCTGCAATGAAGATGTTTGTATTTAAAAAGTCCCCAATGTAGCTTTTCAAATGAAAAAAACTAATTGTGAAGCTGCAGTAACAAATCTCAATGCTTGATGGCTGCCTACGTGACTTTTTCATTGTCGACATGAACATTCATGAGAAAATGGATGTCAAATATTTAATAAATCATTCACCACATGCATCAATCATAAATTGTGATTTTGGTCGATGTAACCTTTAAGACTGGAACACTTGCTGGAATTTTCCATCCTAGCTTGATTGTTGGTTGGAAAACCATGTGCATTTGCTAAATACACACATTATTACTCTTTTGTTTCGTGTGATATCATGTAGAGCGGTTGCTCAGTTAACACTGTTATTATCTGTTTCAGCCTTAGACACATACCGCTCTCCCATCTGTGTGCAAGACGTGACTTGAATATTAAACCAGTACATTTTACTGCTCAATAGTGATGAGTCTCCTGACATAGACTAGGGTAGACGGGCTTTTTTCTTTCGTCAGATGCCATTGGCTTAGCCTGTAGGCTTGGGACATATTAAAGAACATGGGTGGAATATTCTGCCTGCTCTTCCTAGATGTATTATGAAAACTGTGTTGAATGTTATATGCTTTGACTTTCATTTGACTTAAGGCTCAAGCTTTATCTTTGCTCGTTCTGCCTCATCCTTTGCTGAAGGAGGAGTGCTACTGTCATTTGCTTGCAAAATGGCAGATATTAGCAAACAATTCAGCTTGTGTTGACACACAGGGATTGAGAGGTGTGACAAAAGGGGTTTATTTTAAGCAAGATTAAGCAAAATGAGGACACCGCCATGAGTTCTGATGTCAGCAGCCACGTTGGCTTTGCTCGGTGACATGTAATAGACTAAAGCTTATTAGTGATCAGTCACACTTTGGGCTCCCTCCAGGCAACGCTTGATTTAGACATCTGAGGCAGAGCTGGGGAAAACTGTGTCGCTGATTTAAAATGATTAAAGGTATTACTGCGATGAGAGGTACGTTCAGAAGCCTAAGGGTTAAAGATGAAAACTCAATACCCAGCAGTGTTAGGTAAAGTCCATTGATTGCCCAGGTAAATTGTCCTCCTTGTTCTTTATTTCATTGATCAACATAGTTGGGTAGTTATGAATCTAAAGTGTAAATCATGTTTATTTATGTTAAATTAATATTATTTATTTGTTTGTTTGCCAAAGATGACACAGACAGCTTTTGGAGAACCATAGTATACGTCTGAAATGTTCCTAAAATTTTAATTTACATTTACATAAAATTTCACATAAAACATTTTAAATGTATTCATTTTGTATAGGTGCTTTTCTTGGTGCATTTGGTATAGGAATAAATGTAACTCAAAAAATACACTAATCTAGAAAAATGTGGTTAATTCTCAGTATTATTTAAGACTAATCTAATGATTTTTGTAAGTATAAGTCTTGTAAGTTTAAGTATAAATGTAGCTTTTATGTCAGTATATAGAATGGACACATTTTAATATGTATGCTGATTTGATAAAGTAACATTTCTTATTATAATAATGTTAAAAACGGTTGCTTCCCTAATATTTTGTGGAAACAGTGCTACACTTTTTTTCTGTATTCTTTGATTAATTTAAAGTAAAAAAAAAACAGTTTAAGAAACAATTGAAGGCATCCTCATAAAACAAAAGTATTTGTTTCTTTAAAGAAATATAAAAAATATAATAAATATAAAACATCAGTTGGATTTTTATTCTGTTCAAACATGCCTGGAAAAAAATGCTTTTGTAATTCACCCTCTTCCCAGCATGCATTACAGCATGAATAATTTATATGAATGCATTGTTTGACTGTTTGCCAGTTTTATGTAGACTGTTGTTGATTTTGTCACATTTAGTCACTTATTGTCTTGTGATGTCAAGATGTCGTTTGTTGTTCTGCTTAAAATGATGATAGCTGATGTTAGCCTTGTTGTGCTTGATGTACCATGCGTTGAGGTCTGTGTGGCATTTCAAGGTATTTTTAATGAATCAATTCATAGTAATCATGTAATGATTATGCTTTCAAACATGAGATGAAGCATGTAACATTGAATAGTTTAAAATCATGTAAATGCCTTTTAGAGTAACTTCATCTAAATAAGTCATTGTTACAGGGATGGCAGGGTTTATGTCATGACAATTTGACATTTTAAGTTCAGTCAAGAGTTTTACTTATAATTGAAAAATTTTTTATGTTCCACGAACACCTTATTTGCAGTGCATGACAGGTCTGTCAGTTTTTGACGTGAGGTGCACCACTGCAGAGAGTACATTGTGTGCAGCTCACTGAAGGCACATGATTGACTCAACATGGCAGTAATGTTTTTATTTTGACAAAACCTAGCTGTGGGCAATAGACATGTCTTGAGCAAGCTAAAGGTTTCCTGTGCTCTCAAATGTCTGGATCAGCATTGTTCAGCTGTGGACGGAAGTAAACAATCACAATCCATAGCGCCCTATAATTCAGATTTATGGAGGGGAAAAGCCACCCTCTGCACTCTTCAAAACTGTCTTTTGTCTTCTCTCCCCATCAGACTGACTAACAGCAGGATGAGGTCATATTCGGCAGCGGCAGACGGAGAGGAAATGAGACAGGGGTGAAGAGATTAATTCATGCAGGTCTTGGTCTTGTGCGGGATGAGTGATCCATCTATCATGGAACTAAGAGCCTACTCTCCTTGCACTTGGAGCAGAGATGTCTGGATTATGGGCTATAATGGCTGGAGTGAGGCTGCATTTAGTGAGCACAGCATCTTCAGCAAACCCCTTTAAATATTTTATAGGTTTTAGTTTAAGTAGATGCTACAAAAAGCTTGGCCTGAGACATTGTTTCTTCCATATCTCCTCTATTCAAACCAGATATTGCTTGTCAGCTTAGGTAGTAAGTCATAAGATAAATAATTCATACGATTTTATTAGTGTTTGAGTGCGCATCCATGTTTAGTAATGGGTATTTTGAATAATTTTGAAGTTGAGTATGAGAAATTTAAAATGTTATTTTTATCTTATATTTTAACTTGCATATAATTTTAATGAAAAATAAGTATTGTTTATATTATAATTTATATTTTGTTTTATTCACAACTTTATAATAGCTAAAAATATGCTTAAATACCTGTGCTATTCTATATAGCAAATGAAATAAAATCATATTACAAAAAATTATTAAATTAAAATAAAAAGATGACACTGGTGCACTCACCAGTTTTGAAAAGAAGATTACTGCCATAGAAGTGATTCATATAAACGCTGTGTGTGTATAAAGGATAGGCCTATTGCATTTTTTCAAATGTTGCATATTTTATTTTAATATGTTTCGAAGTGTTGAAAGTCTTAACAACATGGCCTGTTGTGAAGACAATGAGCTTGTTGCTACAGGGTGTAATGATGCTGGTTAGAAAAGCAATTGCGTGTTTGTAGCGCTTTGTATTTTCTTTCCGTCATTAAACCAGATCCTCATCCGGTGTGATGAACGACTCTAACAATAGCCAAATATACCAATAAAAATCAAAATAATGTCACACCTGAATGTGCACATACCATTACCTCCACATCACGCAACCACAGCGCCACATATACAGTCAGTTATAATGGCAAGATTTTAACAAAATAATTTGGGGAAACACATTTAATTTTTTGGTTGGTCAAGAACGAGTAGTTTTGCAAACTTCGGTCACACTTTAGTATAGGGACCAATTCTCACTATTAACTGGTTGCTTATTAGCATACTTATTACATTATTAACATATTGGCTGTTTATTAGTGCTTATAAAGCACATATTCTGCATGACCATATTCTACATTCCTTATCCTGCCTTTAACAACTACCTTACTAACTATTAATAACCTGCAAATTAGGAGTTTTTTGATTTTTGATAATGTCGAGAATTGGAGCTTAAAAGGGGACATATTATGCAAAAATTACTTTTATAAGGTGTTTGAACACAGTTGTGTGGCCGCAGTTTGTTAAAACAACCAGCCTATAATGTTAAAAATCCACCAACTCATTTTTTTTATAATACCAATAAATCATAAACAGTCTCTCCAAACAAGCAGTTCCAGATTTCTCCCTATGTACACATCACCATTGGTGACGTTCTCTGCCCTATTCGCATAGACACAGCCCTGAGTGAGAAGCAGCAGTCTGCCATTACTGTTTTCTTGGTGTAATGTTAGGTGCTGGAGATATAAAAGGTCAGCGCTAAAGAGGCATTACAAGTGTTGTGTTTTGGGATGCACCAATGAACATAGGAGCAGTACTGCCGCTCCCTATATGCAGAGTTTGCTTAGGGCATCAACTCCCAGGGGGCACCATCCCATTTGCTCACAAAAACAAACAAACAAACAAAGAAAAAAAATGTGCATCCCGGATCCGCGCCCGCTCGCCCCTCATGTTTGCGGCTGAATGCAAATGATCATAATTGATGGACAACAATGTCCGTGAAAAGACATCAGCAATCCGGCGCCAAGAAAAGAAAAGAAAAAAAGATGAAAATACTTTCAGGTAACGCTAGGCTACATTCATAATCATGTGAAACTTTTTTTGGGTGTTGAGGTTAATAACGTGTTTTAATGTCTGTAATAATTTCACCACCACCAACACGTCTAATATTCTCTCCGAGTTTCCATGTTCATTAGCCATGGCTTTAAAAAAAAAAAAAAACATGGTTCTTGTAGCCATGGTAACCGCAAATTAACTATGGTTTCATTACTTCAAATAATAATATACAAAGAATTTTAACTGTTTATTGAATTTTATTTTGTGGAACAGTAGTACAAAATAAAAAGCAGCTGTACAAATTTAGAAAGGAAGGATTAGTTTGCGCAAAGGGTGAACAGGCAGTTGAGAGTTCCAAGGCACCCCATATGCCCGTAGGGCCGATCTAATGTGCAAATACATAAAAAAAGGAGGTGCCTGGCAGATAATATTGAGTGTTAAGATTCTGGAAGGATTTTAAACCACTATCATCATAGATATCTCCCAGAGTGTTTACTTTACTATGAGTCCATTGCAGACAATGAAATGGAGTACTGCCTGACAAAAGGTTATTATTGTGGAAAATAGGCAAATGCCTATGCCATTTTGTATGGGCTTTTTGAAAAGAAACATGCGTAAGTTATCCGAAGCTGAGTGAGATTTAATGAATCCTGTTTGGTCATGATGAACTAGCCTATTCATAAATTTCTCTAGACAACTAGATAGGACTTTAGCATATAATTTAACATCAGTCCCTATCAAAGAAAGTGGCCGGTAACTAGAACAGGAAGTCGGATCTTTATCTTTTTTTAACAAGAGAGAAATAATAGCTATATTAATGGATGGGTGAAATGAGCCTTGAGTAACTGAAAAATTTGTCATATCTAACATGAGGGGGACTAAATCCGACCAAAAAGTAGTATACAATTCGACTGGAATGCCATCTATGCCTGGGGATTTCCCCTTGTTCATAGATCGAATTGCTGACTCCAGCTCCTGAAGAGAGATCGGTCCAGCCAGGTATTCCCAATCTGAATCTGACAGCCTAGGCAAATCAAGTCAGGGTCACCATCAGCAGAAGTATAGAGGTTAGAGTAAAAAGAGTGAAAGGCAATATTAATGTCTTTTGCCCCGGATCTCAGTAATGAATTGAGTTCGAAGTGTATTGTCTGAGAAACAACGCTGATTATCTCTAGTCAGATTCTGGAGCTGTGATTCCAGTTCAACTATCTTTATGTGTCGGTTTTTCTGAAGGAAAGAGGCATATGAAATTGAGTTATTCCTTATAAATCCTTTAACTACATTCCAAAGTGTTCGAGGATCATCCACTGAACCCTGGTTAATTTCAATAAACTCAGCAAATTTATTTCTGAATTGACTGCAAAAATTTTCATCCTGTAACAATTTAGGGTTAAATCACCATCTAGTGGCACGAGATGGTCGAGGGATCAAAGATAATCTGCACAAATTTCCATCATGATCTGACAAAGATAAGGAACAGATATCGGCATCACGAACAGCTGAAGATAAAGAAGTAGAAATGAAAATATAGTCAATTATATAGAATAGGATTTATGAGTAGCAGAAAAGAAAGTGAAAGACTTAGCAGAAGGGTTTAATAAACGCCAACTGTCCACCAACGAGGATGAGGTTACACATTGCTGAAGTTTGTCAGAACACAAAGCTTGAGACTGTGATTCCTTTGGTCCAGATCTATCTAGGATATGCGGCATTACAGAATTCATATCTGCACCCAATACAATTTCAAAATCTGAAAAATTCAAGAGATAGGTTGACAAAACAGAGAAAAAAGTAGGGTCAGGAGTACAAGGGGCATAAACTGAGAGAAATACAATATTCTCCACTATTGTTTTTATACCATCTGTATTACAACCTTTCTCTAAAATAGTAATATTTAAAGTCCTCCGGACCAATATTAGGACACCCTTGGTTTTAGTATCTGAAGATGAGTGAGATACCACTTCATAAAACTTATTACACCTGCATATATCCTCCTCTTTCAAATGGGATTCTTGAACTAACACTATATCAATCTTTCTTCTTCGCAAAAAATCCAGAAAACCTGTACGTTTGTGAGGGCCATTTAGCCCATTAATATTACACTCAGTCATAGGTATCAAACAGAATTATTGCATAATAAGACAAAATACAAGTTTGAAAATAAAACCAGTTGAGTCTACCATTAAACCACCCCCCACCCTCCCCGTTACCATTCAAAAAAACAAACACATTTCCATGAACTATGGCAGATCAAACCAAGAACAAACCTTGATCTACCAGCACCCCTTAATATGGTCCGTGGCGTCAACAAAAACCTGCACATTACTGTAGCACCAACATTTGGCCCCATAGTCACATTTGGACTAGGTAGTATTTCTATAAAAAAAAAAGATAGAAAGAAAAGAGATAAAGAATACAAATAAAATAAATACAATATCATAATCAGTAAGCGATACTGTATGCACAATAAACTATGAATTAAGAAAGACACAGTCACCTAACCATTTAGAGCATCTCTTCTCCGATTAGACAGCAAATGTCCAGCTGGAGTTGGTGGATGAAAGGGATCTGAGAAAAACTCTCGCTTCTTCTGGGGAGTGTAGCACTTTAGGTTCACCTTGATTGAGAATGACCTTCAGCGTTGCAGGATAAAGGAGAAAATTCTGGATGCCAGCATCTCTCATCTCCTTCCTAAATGGCGCAAATGCACTACTTTTTGCGGTGACCGGAGAAAAATCTGGAAAGAAAGACAGCGTTGCTCCGTAGGAAGTTTTCACCGGGGCATGAAGTCTGGCGGCCCGCAGAATGAGCTCCCTGTCTGTGTACCGCAGCAGTTTAAAGATGAAAACCCGTGGTTTAACGTGATCTGAGGAGAGCCTTGTGTACACGCGATGCGCTCGCTCCACTTCAATCTCTTTGCCCACCAGAGACGGGAGCCACGTCGGTAGCGATCTTTTCAAAAAGCCCATAGGGTCGTCCTTTTCAGAAACCTTCAGGCAATCCAACAGACGCAGATTGCTGCGCATATTGCGATCCTGTAAGTCCACAACCTGTTGCTCGAGCGCGGCAATACGCATATCGTGATCTGCAACAACTTTCTTTTGTTCTCTCATCTCCCCTGTAAGAAGATCCAGTTTAGAGCATAGCGACTGAACAACTGACATGTGAGAACGTCAACTCGGTTCTTAGAATGTCCTCAAAGTGTGTATCAGTGTTCGCCATCTTGTCCATCATATCGCTCGCGGTCGGTGACTTGGATTTCTTCTTAATCGGAGAAGCCGACGGAGACAACTCCTGCTGTTTACGACTGCATGCCATCAGTAGGGATGGGCGGATCGATCCTAAAGTATCGATACTGGTGTTGTATCGAAAGGATCGATCCTCACATAAAAATATTGATTCTAAAGTGCATTTTCTAAACCACTAATTTTATTTATCAAGAAACTCGGTGCATAATCCTTTAAAATTACTTAAAATGCATTATATAAAAACAATGAGCCAATCCTGCTGAAAAAAACAAACAAAAAACAATAGAACCATCACAGAAAATCCTAAGAACAAATACCGTTACAAACATTACAAACCATCAACTTTTAACCATTAAAACCATTTAAAAAAAGATTTTCTGTAGTGTGTTTTCGGATATATTCCATTAGGATGTATAGGTTTTAACAAGCCACCAATAGAAGGTGACCAATTACCAGTAGAGACCAACAGGGTCCATTACATTTTCCATTAAAATCAATACAAGTCCCATTATAACAAGTGAAACCATTACAAATTTTGTGATGTTTTTTTCTATTTTAATTATTTTTTTCAACATTACATGTTATTACAAATGCCTGCAAAGGGAGCCAAAGGCCTGGCAATTGCTGCTGTTGCACTTAGTAACAGGACGATCATATCCTTGTTTAATAGGCTATTGACCAAACATTAATTCAAATATCCATTAATCTTTCATTTTTGGCCACCTTTTTGCTATAGATGACACAGCCTCTATAATTTCTTCAACAAAAAACATGTGGACATCACAACCCTTACAAAAATTAACCACGGTTTTCGTAGTAAAACTGCTTTTTTATTGCGTGATTTCTGAATGCTTGAGACCAAAAAATCAATCAAACAACTGTATTACTGCCATAATGTAACTGTCTAGAGCTACAATTGTAATTTGTAAATTATGCAATTTAATTACAATTTATTTATTCATTTACTTTTATATTTTATTGAAGTTGTATTTTGACCCATATAGTAGGTGTTTTTTTTTACTTCCATAATGTTTGAGGGAGGGGGCACAACAATACAATCCTGCTTAGGGCACCCATTTGGCCAGCAGCGGCCCTGCTTAGGAGTCTCCATAGACTCCCTCCATCTGAGCCTCTGAGGACACTGCGGTTTCATTTTCGAGGGAAATATCCCAGAAAAAATTGGTAAAGTCCCCTATATGTTTAGGGATCAATACCAATGCTTTGTGCCTGAACGTCAACACCAGACAAAGTAAATATCATGTGTTTGTTTTGCAAATTGTCTTTCTGAAAAAGACAATTTGCTTCTTGGCACTATGTAAGGCTAATGTTGCTCAAGCTACTATTGTCTCTACATGTTTACACTGATGCTGCCTTCACGTGCTAGCAGAATGACCGTGAATAGGTATGTGGTAGTTAAAAATCCTATATGAAAGCAATGTGAGGTCGACCGCTTGAATTTGTCGAACTTATAATAACAAGTGGGACTTAAAAAGTTTGTGATAGCATGCGAAGGCACCTTGAGACCAGCTATGTCGTTATTTTTATTGTGCCGTGGTCCCCGTCTGTGTAATTAATAAACGCTCATTTATTATGCGCAGTACACTCAAATGACTGACTTTTAAACCGAGTACATTTTCTGTAAAGATAACAGGCTTCTACTAATAGTGGAATGTTTATTTGTATGCCAGAGCATGAGCTCTTGAAACTCCTCCCTGTTCTGAAAAGGCGGCCAGGAGCACCAGCTCATTTGCATTTTAAGGGTCAAACACAAAATCGGCGCGTTTTGGCTCATTCCCTAAAAGTGGCAATTTTAACATGCTATAAAAAAAATTCTGTTGGTTTTTTGAGCTAAAACTTCACATATACACTCTGGGGACATCAGAGATTTATTTTACATCTTTTAAAAAGGGGAATAATAGGTCACCTTTAAAATAAAGTGTAACCCAAACTTCAGGAATATGCCCTTTAATTGTGAAATTATTCGCAGACAGAGTGTTTTGGATTGGCTAAAATGCATAGAACTGGTGTAATCTCTCTGCAACCTGTTTCAGTCATGTAGTTGTGCATGTGCTATGACACGAATATTTCAGTGCAAAATAATGTTTGCATAACAATGCACTGTTTGCGAATAATGCACTTAGCGCCCTAAACAAATCCTTGTTGTTCTGTGAGGTCTCTCTTTATTTTTGTGTAGGAAAAGTTTTCGCGCTTACGTTCTCTTTTTTAGAGGTGTTGAGAAGTGCTGACCCACTTTCCTCCTCTGAATATGACAGGCGCTGGCATTCACACACAAACACCCTTAATTGGCTCAAGCCTTGTCACAGGTTCTCCCTGTAGTCCTTGCTTTGCAAAGGCACATCATCGAGACATTAAAAATCGACGTGCGCTGTGTCAGTGCTAATCTGCCTCAGGGACGCCTCTACCTAGTCATATTTATCTTTGCTTCGCATGTAAAAAGTTCCCTTTGACTGTTCTCTCAAGCCGAGTCTCAGCAGGGAGACTAGGCATATATAGGCCTACTTACATTTGCATTTATATTTCATTTAGCAGACACCCCGTACAATACTTCTTCCCTTTGTATGTGGTCAGGTGGTTCTTAATTTCCCCAGTCTGAATGTTAAAAAGCCAGCAGCGGCTTGCATCTCATGAATACATTTTGCATGTGGAATATTCCACAGTATCAAAGGTAATTTGATTTCACAGTCGCACGTCAATATGAACCGAATGTCAGCCGGCTGTTAAGGTCTTTATTATTGTGGCGTGGCATTTTATATTCAGAAATGCCTGTGGCAGCACCTGCTTGAACTTCATTTGTGTCCTTTCGCATTGTGGAAAAGTAATGGCGCTTGTGAGTATGCAAATGCAATCTGACCTCTTGTTTAGTGGGATCAATATGGACAATTAGGCAAGCACCCTGTCCCACACAACTGCTTATCTACCCTATTGTTACATGCTTCATTACAAGTGTAATTGATGCTTTATGCTTCTTGTAGCTCTAATGTCAATTTAATTCTCTCTTGCTTTTTCTCCCTAAAAGGCCTGACTAGTATTAAGAGGAAAACGTGTAATGCAATTCAAAGACATCCAGCTAGTCCACTGTAAGCCCTGGGTTGGTTATCAAAGGGTCAGAAGAGGCTTTTATCTTCAAAAGCTTTGTCAGAGCTTGTATTGAAATCTGTTTTTCCAGAGGCTTAAATTCAGTGAGAAAGCATCCAAAGCATAGCGAGCTGTACTGCAGGATGTCTCACTAGGTGGTGGACTGATCAAAGATTTCTCCTGAGGAGGGCAGTCGCTCCGCTTCTAGCGTGATACGGCTGTGCCTAGAAGTATTTGGTCAGTACTTGACCTCAATTTCCCCCTTCTGTGAATAATGGAAGCAGTGGTGTCAGAGATTGCTGAGAAACAGCTTTGATGGAAGAGATCACTCATTTGAGCTGTGTTTGGCATACTATCATACTACTTCTACCATGCCTGTAGTATGTACACTACTGTTCAAAAGTTTGAGGTCATAACAATTATATTTCAAATGAATGCTACTCTTTTTAACTTTCTGCTTATCAAAAAATCATGAAAAATGTATAACAGTTTCCACACAAATATTAAGCAGCAAAACTGTTTTCAACATTGATAATAAGACATTTCTTGGGCACCAAATGATTTAATAATGATGCTGAAAATTCAGCTTTGCATCACTGGAATGAATTACATTTTAAATTACACTTTCATGTTGTAATAATATTTTGAAATATTACTGAGTTTTCTGTATTTTTATCAAATGAATATAGCCTTGGTGCACATAAGATATTTCTTTCAGTAACCTCAAACCTTTGAAATGTATATTGTGCAGTAGAATTAAAAGTTCTGTGCACTGCATTCAGAATGCTGCTCAATTCACTATTTCTATGGTGAATAGAAGGCTGTGTATATTGTGCACAGTATGCAAATTTGGATCATACTTTTAACATTTAGGTAATGTCTACACTGTGTATAGTATGCATATTTTCTGTATGCTATATTCACAAAGACATACTTCCATACTGCTGTTACTATTTAAGTGATATGTAGTATGTATGGATGTTGTGCAGTTCAGTATGCTATGTTCAGAATGGCCTTTATACAATTTTTTTTCAGCAATAAGAATTTAGTACAAAATGTTCTATATGTGTTCGGAATAGCATATGTCTCTTGCTATTTTTGCAATACTGTATGTATATTGTGCACAGTATGCAAATTTGAAAGGAATAGTTAATGAATATAGACAAAAAAAAATTCACCCTCAGGCCATTCAAGATGTTGATGAGTTTGTTTCTTGATTGGAACAGATTTGGTGGAGTTTTAGCATTATATCACTTGCTCACCAATGGATTTTCTGCAGTGAATGGGTGCCGTCAGTTGATAAAAACATCACAATAATCCTCAAGTAATCCACATGACACCAGTCCATCAATTAATGACTTGTGAAGTGAAAAGCTGTGCATTTGTAATAAACAAATCCATCTTTAAGATGTTTTTAACCTTAAACCGTTGCTTTCGTTGCTTCCACAATATCTTCTATCTAATATCTCTTATGTAGCATACAACCATTTGAAACATTAATTTTTGCATAATACACAGTTTTGCATGCTTTTTTAAAAGGTAGTATGCTGTACGCAGTGCACAAGTATTCCATTACTTACATAGTCTCTCTCATTATTACTCATTATCATTAAAATAAAATGTGTTATCAGCATACAGTGTGCCTGAACCTGAAACTCATATGTTATAATTGAAAAAAAAATTGTATTGTATTTATTAATGTGTTTAATGTAGTTGAATCACTTCTCCTCATCAGATTCATTCATTGCTTGAGCTGCTATAACTTTCAAAACCATATGGGGGCAATATTGTCTCTTTGGAAAGTCAAATGTACCAAATATTACACCTGTCTGGTTCATCCTAATGTGATTTAACGGTTGACTCAAACACTGTAAGCACTTGAATAACCTATAAATGCTAAATAATTAAAAAGGTGCCAAGACACCTTCAATAAAGTTATTTTTTAAACAGTATATCAATCAAGCACCAATGTGAGGGAGAGATTATTTTCCTCAATCTAGTTGATTTGGTAACACTTTTAGTGCTAATTGTAGCTGCTGAGGTGTAATGAATTTGACAGAGTACAAAACATAATATAATAGCGATGCAGAATGCATAAAGATCAGTTTGATTGGTAGTTTTAAATCTGAATTTATCATTTGATAATTGTTCAGCTGTGTGTGATGGAAGCATTTCCTGTCATTGGGATTCTAGCATAGCAGACATTCTTCCCTTGAAGTTCACAGATGGGTGTGAGAATATGATCCACAAAAATTCTTGATGATACTACTGTTGAAATAAACCTTAAAATGAGCTCTATCTACAGTCACCAGAGTTCTGTTGCTTTAACAAAATGTCAATTGTTTGCTTTAAAAATCCTTGAGATCTAAGCAGGTCAATAAGCAATTATACAACTCATTCATGAAGAAAAATAAGGAACAAAAAAGGAACGGTTCAGAATGCTATAATTGAGAAAAATCAAGACCACCAGCCCTTGTGTGAACTGCTACAATTGGCTGTGGACAAATTCAAATTGTGCTGTGGGGTTAATCTTCTGTGAAGAGCGGGTCAGTGAAAAAACTCTGAGCAAATTTGCCATGGTCTAGGTGCAGCCATGATTAAGTGTGACTGGTAATAGTTCTCTGAGAGCTTGATAAGAATGTTTTAGTCTCTTGCTGAAATATAGCCTGGCTGCGGTCTTCAAAGGTGATTGGTTAACATTTGCTAAATGTTACTTCATTACAGAAACACACTCAACTTACTGACTTGTTAGCAAGTCTTGTTCCTCTTTCCATTTATTGTTAATTTATTCACTGCTAACATTATTTGCATCTGTAATTGTAGCCTACTTGAGTAACCCATTAATATGTTATATATGCTTCAGCTGCATTTATGCTGCATTTAGTCACCAATTGTTAGTTCAATTCCCAGTACTACAACCTTTTTTTCATAATACATTCATAAATGTTAATATAATTTAATATAAAATTAATTGGACACATTTATTCTGTGTAATGTTACAAAATTATTGTTAGTATTTTACTGATAATTGTAAAATTTGAATAAAATGACAAGTAAAAGAATTTCAAATCACGAGCCAATATTTTATTCACAATAGAACATAGATAACATAACAAATGTACAAAAATGCACAAAATGAGCTCATTTCAAATTTGGTGCCTGCTGCAGGTCTCAAAATAGTTGGGACGGGGGCATGTTTACCATGGTGTAGAGTTTTGGTGTTGGAATTTGGTCCCATTCTTGCCTGATATAGGTTTCCAGCTGCTGAAGAGTTTGTGGTCGTTGATGCGCCAAATGTTCTCTATAGGTGAAAGATCTGAACTGCAGGCAGGCCAATTCAGCACCCGGACTCTCCTGGGAAGCATATGTTGCTCTAAAACCTTTATATACCTTTCAGCATTCATGCCTTCCAAAACATGCAAGCTGCCCATACCTTATGCACTTATGCACCCCCATACCATCAGAGATGCTGGCTTTTTAACTGAACGGTGATAACACACTGGAAGGTCTCCCTCCTCTTTTGCCCAGAGGACACGGCGTCCATGATTTCCAACAAGAATGTCAAATGGGAATGGGTTGTCCGTCCGTCCCTCCGTCCGTCCGTCCGTCCATCCATCCATCTATCCATCCATCCAGTGTACATACAGTCATGGCCAAAAATATCAGAACCATTGGTAAATATGATCAAAGAAGGCTGTGAAAATTAATCTGAATTGTTAATCCTTTTGATCTTTTACTTAAAAAAATCACAAAAATCTAACCTTTCATTGGATAATAACAATTTAAAATGGGGGGAAATATCATTATGAAATAAATGCTTTTCTCTAATACACATTGGCCAAAATTAACGGCACCCTTTTATTGAATACTTTTTGAAACCTCCATTTGCCAGTTTAACAGCTCTAAATGTTCTCCTATAATGCCTGGTTAGAGGTTAGAGAACACCTGACAAGAGATCAGAGACCATTCCTTCATCCAGAATCACTCCAGATCCTTCAGATTCACAGCTCCATGACGGTGCTTCTTCTCTTCAGTTCACCTCACTCATTTTCTATAGGGTTCAGATCAGAGGACTGGAATGGCCAGCAGAAGCTTGGTTTTGTGCTCAGTGACCCATTTTTGTGTTGTTTTTATTGTACGGTTGGAAGATCCAAGCATGGCCCATTATAAGATTTCTAACAGAATCAGTCACTTATTGATTTTTTTATCTGTTGGTATTTGATAGAATCCATGATGCCATGTGTCTAAACAAGATGTCCAGGACCTCCAGCAGAAATATAGGCCCACAATATCAAAAATACAGCTGTATATTTCATTGTACACATGGGGTACTTTTTATCCCTGTGTTCACCAAACCCATCTTGAGTGTTTGCTGCTAAAAAGCTAATTTTTAGGTTTCATTTGACCATAGAAGCCAGTCCCATTTGAAGTTCCAGTTGTGTCTGATAACTGAATATGCTGGAGTTTGTTTTTGGATGAGCTAGGAGAATTTTTCTTGAAACCCTCCCAAACAACATGTGGTGATGTAGGTGCTGTTTGACAAATTTTTTTAAAGGTTTCCTGAGCCCGAGACTCAACTGCAATTCTCCAGCTGTGGTCCTTGGAGAGTCTTTAGCCACTCAAACTCTCCTCCTCACCGTGCGTTAGGACGATATAGACACACGTCCTCTTTCAGGCAGTTTCGTAACATTTTATGTTGATTGGAAATTCTTAATTATTGCCCTGATGGTGGAAATGGGAATTTTCACTGCTCTAGCTCTTTTCTTAAAGCCACTTCACTAATTTGTGAAGCTCAATTATCTTTTGCTGCACATCAGAAATATATTTTTTGGTTTTTCTCATTGTGATGGATGATTAAGGGAATTTGAGCTTTGTTTTCCCTCCTATTTATATTTCTGTGAAACAGGAAGCCATGGCTGGATAATTTCATATTCATAATCACCCTGGAGTGCTCAAAATTGTGAATATGAATGGGAATATACTTCAGCGATATTTTGCTCATAAGAATTTCTAGGGGTGCCAATAATTGTGTCCAACGTTTATTTGAGAAAAACATTTATTTCATAATGATATTTCCCCCCATTTTAAATTCTTATTAGCCAATGAAAGTTTAGATTTTTGTGATTTAAAAAAAAATCAAAAATCAAAAGGATTAACAATGCAGATTAATTTTCACAGCCTTCTTTGATAATATTTACCAAGGGTGCCAATATTTTTGGCCATGACTGTATTTATTACATTTGTACTGATAGAACTATTTGTAATTTGTAATAAAGAACTATTTTTTCCAAAAATAATAGAATAAATTAATAATGATAAATAATAAAAAATATACATTATATATTTAATACAGTTTTTTAAAGAAATCTACAAGAGCTTTTTTAATAAAACATTTATAAATATTATAATAGTTCAATATCAATTAATAACTCATTTAATATTTATGATGTTATAGATTTAATTTTGTTAGTAAATGAATAATATATATATATATATATAATGTATAATATTATATAATATACATATATATAATAACATGTATATAATAAATAACATTTATATAATAAATGTATAACATTATAAATTAGTTATTAAAAGACTTATATAACATATCTAACATTTTGTTCATTATAAATTACAAGAAATATTTTATGATAATAATAAAAAAACATAGGCCTCTCTTACCACTCTAATTTGCTTTACATAAAAGCATCTGCCAGAAACATGAAAATCTAGCAAAAATTTGGAGGGGGTATGAGCACAGAATTTTCTCACATGTGCCTCCAATCATACACAATGATTTATTTGTTTAGGAAACAGCCCAGTGTCCCTTCCAACAATATGATGTTCAGTATAGTTCTCAGTGTAAAGCAGTCAAGCAGTCTTTGGAGAACAGCCATGGGAAAAAGCTCTCTGACTGATAAGAGCAAAGCCTCGCGGCATGTGTGACATTAACATTGATCTGAGAGCAAAGGAGGGCTGCTTTGTCACTATGGAAACCGGCGCTGAGACGGACTTAAGTTAAACTTTCATTTATTGATGTAGGGAGTTTTCCCCACCTTCATTTGAATTTTGATTACAGTGGCTGTTGAAATACTTTGAATTTTGTGTAGAAGAAAAATGAAGTTCACTCTATCTGCCTTTTTATTGTTAGCATTCTTTATCGGGGAAGGGCTTTTTTATACTTCAATAAATATTAATGCAATTACTGGCAGACACAATCGCACAGCACTACAGTCGTGTGCAGTGAAAAAGTTCAAAGATGTAATATCCTCGTAAGCCCGGGAAGTTTCGACTGCATATTTTCCGTCACCAAAGAGAATTTCCTTTGTGACTGCTTCATACTGAATGTTTCAAAGGGATTAAGAGCAAATATGTGGGGAATTTTTGAGTTTTCTGTGGCAATTTGAATTTTGATCAAATGTATGGTCATTGGCGTGTAATTCCGTTGACAGAATCCTTCAGCTTATGGAAACAATTCACCTTCGGAGCTTAAATGGAAGTCAGAAAGGATGAACATTTCTGGAGGGGCTAAATGCGAAATGAGGAACATTTAAAAAAATTCAGTTTAAAGTTGGTTGTATAAATCTTGAAGGCTGTGCAACTTTTCTTAAGACTCAGCAGAACTCCTAATGTATCCTAACTGATAAGGGCACATTTATAAAAGCCCAGGTTCAGTCTATGAAAATGTTTCCTTTTATCATTTTTATGCCTGTGTCACACTGACAGTTTTGCACGACGGACGTATTCAAGATTATTCAAATCAGATGTAGCGCTCCTTGTAATTTGTTTACTTTTGGAGAATATTATTATTTAGTTCTGCTGTACTTCTGGTTGCGTTTTATCGTGCTTGACTGCTGACGCACAAACTTTGAAATGCTTATTCCATCGCTCTCTTCTTTAATTCCACCTCTGCCTAGTGAAGTTCTCTGACAATTTGGTTGCATTCAGGCAGCCGGGGCTGTCGTTTGGAAGAGCTTGAGGGCTCGGGGGACTGCAGTTTGTGTATGCCACTGATTAGAGGCTTTGTGGAGGTGCTTACCAGCCCCATGTTCCTCTCAAAGCCAAAGAAGCCTGTTGCACAATGAAAGTCAAGGTGGTTGAGGAGGCCTCGGGGGAGCTGGTTGACAGGCTGAGAAAATTGCAATGGATGGATGTAAGCTGAAGGAACAGCATAGCGGTGCGGTAACTGCTGACCTGCTTCAATGTTTGTTTTGGAAATGCCTGAAGTTATGGCTTGTGATGAGTCTCTCTATATATAGTCCTTAAAATCCAAACCTGTTTCTGGAGGGCCACTATCCAGCACAGTGTCAATCCAACCCTAATTAAACACAACTGAATCAGCTATATAGTCAAGGTCTTCAGACTCACTAAAAACTTTCAGGCTAAACTCTGCAGGACAGTGGCCCTCCACAAGCAGAATTAGACACCCTTGCCTTAAAGCAATAGTTCACCCCAACATGAAAATTCGGACATCATTTAATGCCATTCCAAATTCCATGAATTTTCTCATGTGGAACGCAAAATGAGAAGTTTACCTGAATTTTGGTGTAGCTCTTTTGCATACAGTTCAAATAAATGGTTGGCAGTAAATATCACAGTTATGTAGTTAGTTTCATTGTCGTGGACATTTAGTTTGTTTCACTTTCCTGTTTCTTTTGTTCTAGTTTCCAACCACTCATCACTTTCCATGGACACTCGTTAATCATCACAGCTGTTTGTTGTTTAAGTTCTTCTTGGTTTTCTGTTCCTTGTCGGTTGTTGTTACGCATTTGGAAGATGTTCATTAAAATTACCTTCGTTTTGAAACTTTTGCCTCTTCCTCATCTTTAGGACTTTAGTAACGCTCCACATATGACAATTAAAAAAATAATTAAGTTTCTATTTTATTTTCAGTTTATTGTTTTTACTCTACCATTGTTATTATTATTTTATAGCTTCAGTTGAATATTTTGTAAGTATTAAGATTTAAGTGCTGGCAAAGTTAATGCACTAACTGATATTATCTACAAATGTTTAATAGCATTACATTTATCAGTCTATTTTATGTATGTGTTTTTAATTATTATTTTTTATTTATTTGTACATTTTAGAGAATGTATTAGAATATCACTAGTCTTGTTGAGGTTGTTAATATTTCGAGTTTTGTTTTATAATATTAGTATAATATATAGCCAATTATAAAATATAGCTAATATTTTATAATCCAACAAAAGTTTAAAAAATAAAATACATTTTTACTTTAGTTAGTTTTGTAGTTATGAAATTTTAATTTATTTTCTTTTTTCAGTTATTTTAGTTTTTATTTGAACAAACATGTTGTCATTTAGTGTTTGACAAAACACTGCATCAGTGATGCCAAAGGACATTGTTATTATTATCTCATAACTGCATGATGTAGAGAATTTGAAAATGTGCATATTAAAATCACACAAAGGAGTATCAATTTAACTCTTTAGACCATGTTTTTGGAAATCACCACATTTACAATTTTTTCTCTACCGATGACTGACCTTGTACAACACTTTAACAAGCCTCCCTCTCTACCTATCACTCTTGCTTGAAGCAAATTGCAGCGGTACAAAGGTCTAAATGTTCACAGATGGCTAACACATGCTAAAAATCCCCGGCTGATGAGCACAGTTGTTGAATGAAAACAGTTATGTGTGTTTAATCTGTGGCACTTATCTTTTTTCCCCCTTGTCCTGTTGAGCCAAATCATCATGTCCAAAACTGCAAATGCATTAACTTTCTTTGTATCAGGAATGCAGGTGCAGGCTCACAGTCTGCCTCTCAGGAGACCATACAATCAAAGGCACTGAGGGAATGGATTGCACACTGTCAAAGATAGCCATGTATTACGGTGATGTAAACAACAAAATTGCAGGTTCCTGAGTGAGTGATGCAAATGGTGTGGAATTCTGTTATAATATGCAAAACAAAGGCTTGGAAAACTATAATAAAACTGTCAGAAATGTCTAAGCTTCCTCTGCCTTGCCTGGCAATTAGCATGACTATTGCATATGCCAACTTCTGGAATCTGATTTCACCCCTTGTTTGCGAGGCTAAGAATGGGACCCCCCCCCCCCCCCCCCCACCCCACCCCACCCCAAGGCAGTTTCAGCCATTTCTTGTTTCTTTTCTGCTTTGTCTCCATTTTGATTTAGTTGTGTTTTTCATTGGTAATGGGGTGATGCCGAATGCATTCCCTTGAGCCTTTGGAAACCTGCAAGAGACCAAATATCCATTCATCTAACTCTGCTTCTCACTTTTGAAGTGTGAAGCCATTGGAAAGCCTTCAAATTGCTTTGGCAGTCAGTGCCCCATAGTGACTCCTTTTGCTCCCAGCAACTACAGTGGAATCAAAGAGCTCATCAGATCCCTCTTGAACAAAATAGTACTCAAAATCTGTTTCTTTCTTGGTTTCTTGTTATCTTTTGTTGCTTTTGTTCTGAATGCATCAGAAATGCTTTCGTAGATCTAAACCAAATTTTAGTGGAGGATAAACTGCTGTTAAGTTTCAGTATGGCAGTATCATGTTGAGGCTGCAACGAACACTCTGACATCAGTAAAACAATGCATTTTAATTTATCAGGTATTTCCATATTTTTTATCCCCCCCCCCAGATTATTCATCATGAAAAATGGTTTTTGACATGATTTTGCAATGCACCTTAATCCATTTGATCCATTATGAAAAATGTGTAACTAAAGCGATACATAGAGTAGCATATAGTAAATAGTGTTATTTTGCATTGGATTAAAACAAGCATAAACAAGATTTATTGACATTATAAAGCACTTTCTGTCCTCTATTTTTAATTGGATTGGCTGGGCAGCATTTTAAGATATACAGTAGGGGCTGTTCACGTAATTATTTATTTATTTATTTTTAACACAACTTTCATCTTTGACCGTTCCGGTCTTTTGCAGCATCTTGCGCATGACAAAAACGACACGCTTGAGTAAAAAAAAATTTTAAATAAAAAAAAAAATCAGTTTTTACTAGTGCTCTCAATCGATTAAAAAAAATAATTAATCGCACATTTTTTTCTGAAATGAATTGTGATTAATCCCACCTAAGTTTTTAAATATACTTTTATATTGCAATAATTTCACAATCAATCTTCAAATTAATGTACAAACATCATAAAGTATATTTTTTTAATATTTGTTTAATGGCATCTTTATTTTTATGCCTGAAGGGCAGTATCACTGATACCAATTAATACTGATTTCCCTTTAAAAATGTTTCCCCCTAATATTTAACCATTGACTATAGCCATTCAACTTCACATTATAATTAAGAGCTATCAATTTTAACATTTATTAGACTTTAAAAATAACTTCTAATTTAAGTGAACTTAAAACAATCTTCACATGAACCCATTATAATAAATGTCATATTTATCTAGGCCTACCTGAGCCCCTCAGCAGAAATATACAGAAATTTAATAAAGTTATCAAACACTAAATTCTAAACTAAATACAGATGAATCCTTAAAACTATTAAAGTTATTGATTTCCTCTTTTTTCTTTTGTTCTTGAATTGGTGAACAGACATCACAGCAGCTGGGTTATTAGGTTATTTTTGGCTGCTATTTCTTTAAAAGATTCCGCTTCAGACAGCATAGTATTTTCTCTCAATTCTACCTTTTCTGACCAATTTCAGTCTCTTCTAATGAGCTGACGAGATGAATTGGGAGAGTTAGTTAGAGGGAGACAGTGCTAGGATGCTCCAGGACAGTTTTGAAAACCATTTCAGAGACATGTTCTTAATGTAAAGGTCACTGCACACTGAGTCTGAAATTTTCGCATGTTAAAAAACAAATACGACCTCACGTTGTCAATCACGTTTGCACACTGCCTCCGAAACTTTCGTCCGTCAAAAAAAATCAGATCAGGTTCGATTTTCTGCGTTTTCGCATCTGTAGCATGCATTTTGATAGGAAAGGATGGAGAATACGAAAAAACGGAAAAACGCATGCGAAAATTTCGGACTGTGAATTTCGATGTGCAATGACCTTTACTCATATATAACATATTACATGCATGCCCAGTTTTATGGCAGCTTTAATCGCCTTTTTGGTAGCTTCATGACTTAACTTATCACTACAGTTTCTTTCGCGATTTGATATGAAATGATACAAGAAAAATTACACAAAGTGGGAATATTGTGTTTAAAATGTGAATGATTCAACTATTAACTTCTTGATTATTGAACTGTTGTATTTTTGCAAAATAACATGCTTATATGCTTTTGGTCTGAATATCATGTCTGCATTTATCTGCTGCTCGCAAGGCCACTAATATTGCTTAAATATATTGACTCCTTGTTAACAGAATTGTCGAACACTCCAATCGAGCTTCAGTTATGTTCAGTAGGCCTACAAACACACTCTTGCTCATGTGACAGCGCTAAAGATAACATTGTCATGACATTAAATGAAATATTCTCAAGTGATGACTATTTTAACATGATAATAAATATGAGGGACTGCCAAGATGTTTTACAAAATAATCCTTAATCTCATTAATCCCGGTTTATCAAATTCACCTCCATCCAAAATAAACTCTTTTGTCAGAAAGTGGTGAGTATCATTCATTTGTGTCCAAGCTTGGTCGAAATGCATAAGAACTGTGTAATTCATCCTATCATATTGTCTTTGGCTCATAAAGAACTGATCTCTTTTGATCCATAAAACCCCAGCTTGGTTTATGACTCTTGAAATCATTTTCCACTCGTTCTCAGAAAGTTTTCATATTTTATCTTCTGTCGGAACATTTAATTTGTCATTTTGCTCTCTGAGAGAGGAGTGCATGTAGTCATTTGCATGGTAATGTGTTGCAGGGGCCACGCTGGCAGTGTGAATGAGTGGGCGGCCCTGTGTTAGCTTCAGCATCGGGCTCTTCTCATCTCCTGTCAGGCAGGGAGAGAGAGGACACCAGCCATCAGTTGTCATCATCTGAGAGCAAGATTAGAGATCAGATGGCCACAGGCTTGGTTCAGCGAAGTTTTTTTTCTCTCTTTCATGTCTCCACAGAGAATCCACAGTCTGGTGTGACGACACATGGTTCTTTGATGTAATTATGAAACTGTCACTTTGAGCAGTCTGAACTTTATTTCATTCATCTCCCAGATCAGATTGTAAAGCTTCATCAGAACTGACATGCATACGGAGTCACCAAAGAGAAATGTTTAACAGAACTTTAACAGCAATGAACAAATCTTGATATTCTTTCATTTCAATGTCAATGGCTTTTAAGAGGAAACCTTGAAAGACGCATTGTGTTGCTGTAACCAGGAACTGCCATTATGATATCTTAATCTTCTTGATATCAAGAATTAGCATTTTAACTAGTAAAAACTGAATTGTTGATATCAAGAATTCATATCATGTGAAGGAATAAAAGTCAAAACGGCTTGCCATAGGGCTGTCAGTCTGTGCATTAATACAACCACTCATAATTACTGCCATTTTATCCAAAAAGTGACTCTTTACACCAGTAGGTAATGATTTCTTTAAAAACAGGGATTAATTTAATAAACAAACAAGTGGCTACCCTAGTAAAAAAGTAATATATTTAAAATGCATTTATTTCATGCTAAGTATAGTTCAAATCTATTAACATATTTACTGACATATCTCTGGAGACTTGTGCACAATGCACATTTCTTATTGTTAAGCCTAACATGTGTTTTAATGTCACTATTGATGAGGAGTGTATGATCTTTGAATAATATCAGTCTTTAAATGCAAGATATTTAAAGTGTACCTGAAGAATACTTCCACATTAGCACAATCAGATATACTTTTTTTTTTTAAATAAATTTATAAATATAAATATATAATATAATTTTTAGTTGGACCTCAGCAATACTTTAGCACAATGAAAGTGTATTAAATAAAAAAATAGTTGTTCCAATTTAGCAGATTTGAAGTATGCCAGTTTAGTATACTAAAAGTACAATTGCAGGGTATTTTTATTAAGTATATAAATAAGTAAATGTATTTTTGTAGTATATTTAGCATTAAATAAATGTAATTCAAATACATTTTAGTATATAATTTCACTAGGGTACCTTTGCAAATGAGTCATTTAATCGTTCACTTAATCTATTTGTTCAAAAACACTACTTAATTTATGAAAGACACAGGTGGCTGCCTTTATGAATAAATCAATGAATTAATCACTGAACCGATTAATTAAAAAAACACTTTAATTTAAGAACGTAGCCATAGATTTTCTTTATATTAAAGAGTGTTTAAATCTTGAATTTAAATGATTTGTTATAAAACTTTAGGAACATTAAAGTGATTCTTTATGAATGAGTCACTTAAATGACTCTTATTAATTTAGGAATGCATCGTGATTCTTTTTATGAAAGAGTCATTGAATCATAATCACAAAACCATTTTAGGAGCGTTTAGTCATTTGAGAGTACTGTTGACTTTTTCTCAAGACTTCAATAATTCTCCTTTGACATGACAATTAATAATTTTGCTGTCTAGAAAAAAACAACTAACACACTAAATAGATCTTAAAAATATCCCCATTCTTCAGTTGACCTGAAAGTTTCTATAAATGATCAGTGTGAAACATAAAATCTGTTCTTTAGCCATTGCTGTGAAGGCAGATTGCTCTCTGACATTACACTGGCATTGAGACTCAGTCTTTATTGATTCTCTCTTGGAAAAAGTCTCCTGCTTGTCGCATTGAACCACAAACTCCATGACAGACAGCACTGCTGGAAAATTGAAAGTGTATTGCACTGCATTTCGGTATGTGATGCTGTGTCACTTTCAATGTCGTGGTTTCATTATCCTCTGTCATATCTTAAGGTATCCTCTTCAGACACGCACCTCGTAAACTGCTGAATGTGAAATTAGACTCCATTCGTCAGTTGGCACCATAAACATTTTATTTAGCTTTGGCTTTGATTCCAAGATGTGCTGCAGCACTCAGACACGAGGTCTGATCATAAATCTGCACGCTGCAACAGCTTTTTATTGCAAGCCTGTCTCACAATCTCAATGTTTTCTGAGAATGACCTTATTGGTCAATAGAGGAGCCCACACAGGCTACGACCTTCTTCCACATGACCTCTTTATCCCTGTGAGGGCTTTCTTTACTCAGTTATGAATTATTTACAGATAAATAAGGGATAATGTAGATGATACCCAAATGTATCTGCCTATCAAGAGGAAAGATCCCTCAGCTTTTACTTCTTTATTAAAATGCTTAGAGGAAGTTGAACTTTGGCTTGCCCAAAATTTTCTGTCATTAAATGAAAATAAAACTGAGGTGATTATTTTTGGGCCCTCTGACAATTGTCGAACAACCTGCGTAGATCTTGGTTGTTTATCAGTGTTTAGTTCTCAACGTGTACGGAACCTTGGTGTTTGGTTAGATGAGTCCTTACACTTTGACAAACATATCTCATCCGTAATAGGTTCTAGTTTCTATCAACTTCGTCTGCTATCAAAAATTAAACCTTTCCTAAATCATAAAACATTAGAGATGGCTGTTCATGCCTTCATCACCTCACGCTTAGACTGCAATTCACTTTATTGTGGTAGTTCTAATTCTTTAATTACTCGTCTTCAACTAGTTCAAAACGCTGCCGCTAGATTCCTTCATAATAGCCGTAAAAGCGCTCATATTACTCCTATTCTGCGGACCCTTCGTTGGCTGCCTGTTAAATTTAGAATTGACTTTAAAATCCTTTTATTCATATACAAATCTTTACACGATCTAGCTCCTATGTATTTATCTGAATTGTTGCACACATACACTCCCTCCAGATGTTTAAGATCAAGTGATCAGTCCCTTCTTTTAGTCCCACTATCCAGACTTAAACATAGAGGAGATTGAGCTTTCTCAGTGGTCGGGCCGGGGTTGTGGAATAGCCTCCCCCTTGAGATCAGACTTGCACCTTCTCTGCCCATTTTTAAATCTCTTCTAAAAACATATCTATTTTCTCTGGTTTTTACATAACTTTATTTTATTTTATTTTATCTCTATCTTATTTAAATTTTTTTGCTTGATTTTATGGGTTCATATTTCTTGTCTCTCGTGTGTTTAAATTTTTACTTTCCTACTGTATAGAGTGAGACCCTGTTTAAATTGTTTAGTTGTGCTGTGTTCTTTTAATTGGTTATTTAGTCTTTGAATCTCTGTGCAGCACTTTGGTCAGCCTGTGGCTGTTTTAAATGTGCTATATAAATAGATTGAACTTGAATGTAGTCATCTTTTCATTATGCAGAATACAACCCAAATTCTGGAAATGTTGGGACGATTTTGAAATTTGTATAAAATAAAAACTAAAAGAATTACAAATCACACGAACCAAGATTTTATTCTCAATAGAACATAGATAACAAATGTTTAAACTGAGAACTTTTATGCACAAAATGAGCTAATTTCAAATTTGATGCCTGCTACAGGTCTCAAAATAGTTGGGACGGGGGCATGTTTACCATGGTGTAGCATCTCCTCTTCTTTTCAAAACAATTTGAAGACATCTAGGCATCGATGTTATGAGTTTCTGGAGTTTTGGTGTTGGAATTTGGTCCCATTCTTGTCTGATATAGGTTTCCAGCTGCTGAAGAGTTTGTGGTCGTCTTTGATGTATTTTTTTTTATTGATGAGCCAAACGTTCTCTATAGGTGAAAGATCTGTACTGCAGTCAGGCCAATTCAGCACCCGGACTCTTCTACTACGAAGCCATGCTGTTGTAATAGCTGCAGTATGTGGTTTTGCATTGTTCTGCTGAAATACACAAGGGCTTCCCTGAAATAGACGTCGTCTGGAGGGACGCTCTAAAGCCTATATTATATACCTTTCAGCATTCATAGTGCCTTCCAAAACATGCAAGCTGACCATACCGTATGCACTTATGCACCCCTATACCATCAGAGATGCTGTCTTTTGAACTGAACGCTGATAACACACTGGAAGGTCTCCCTCCTCTTTAGCCCAGAGGACACGGTGTCCGTGATTTCCAACAAGAATGTCAAATTTGGACTCGTCTGAACATAGAACACTTTTACACTTTGAAACGGTCCATTTTAAATGAGCCTTGGCCCACAGCACACGACGGCGCTTCTGGACCATGTTCACATATAGCTTCCTTTCTGCATGATAGAGCTTTAGTTGGCATCTGCAGATGGCACGGCGGATTGTGTTTACCGACAGAGGTTTCTGGAAGTATTCCTGGGCCCATTTAGTAATGTCAATGACAGAATCATGGTGATGAGTGATGCAGTGTCGTCTGAGGGCCCAAAGACCACGGGCATCCAACAAAGGTCTTCGGCCATGTCTCTTATGCACAAAGATTTATCCAGTTTCTCTGAATCTTTTGATGATGTTATGCACTGTAGATGATGAGATTTGCAAAGCCTTTGCAATTTGAAGTTGAGGAACGTTGTTTTTAAAGTATTCCACAATCTTTTTACGCACTATTTCACAGATTGGAGAGCCTCTGCCCATCTTCTGAGAGACTCTTCCTCTCTAAGACATCCCTTTTATAGCTAATCATGTTACAGACCTGATGTCAATTAACTTAATTAGTTGCTAGATTTTCTCCCAGCTGAATCTTTAAAAATGTCTTGCTTTTTCAGCCCTTTGTTGCCCCCGTGCCAACTTTTTTGAAACATGTAGCAGGCATCAAATTTGAAATGAGCTCATTTAGTGGATAAAAGTGTAAAATTTCTCCGCTAAACATTTGTTTTGTTCTCTATGTCCTATTTTGAATAAAATATTGGCTCATGTGATTTGACAGTATTTTAGTTTTCATTTTATTCACATTTAATAAACGTCCCTACATTTCCGGAATTCGGGTTGTAAACCGAGCAGAGATTAAACAATATTTAAGAAAACTTGTCCATAATCTAAAATAAAATCAACATTACAACAATATTATTGATTCATATATTATTCGTTTTAATCTGCGCTCCAATTTCCTTTTTCTACTTAGAAGTTATATATTTACATTTTTACTATTTATGTAACACTTCATCTAGCTTTTTGAATCTTCTACCAGTTGGTGGTTCTTGGTTTTTGTGAATTTTTAATTTGGTTTTTAACCAGCTTGAGCTTTTAGTCATCTATCAAGGATTTACCCACAATAAAATCAGCAATTTTTACAGCAGTTGCACTGTCAAAATGTGTATTTCATGCTTGGTTTGTAGTCGTTTTCACTTTGGATAAAAGTGCCTACTAAATGAATGAATGTAAATGCATTTTTCATAATGCGTATTTTTGTTTTGTCAGTTAAAATATCTATAAATACTTAAAACAAGATGCATTTACTTGAGAAGCAGCATTATAAATACTGACACCTGTTTTCAGAGAATATATCTTTTACAAGTATGACTTGTCTAACCACATTGCCAGATATTTTTTTCAAACTATTGAAAATATCTGCCAGTGCAGTAAGACAAAATACAACTGCATTCACAATACATTCTCTGAAGAACTGCTTCTCAAGTTAATTTATCCACAAACATTTCTAGATATTTTTACTGGAAAACAAGTGCAGTGCGGTGAGCATTTTGACTCATACAGTGAGATATTTTAACTTGCATTGATATGAAAAGATCGGTGGTGAGTGGATGCTAAAGACCTGAAAGTATCATCAGTATGTAGAAATATAGTTTAGCAGTCATACAAATGTGTTTGAGTGCTCATTCGTGGAATCAACCAATCAGAATGAAGTATTCTAGAGTGGCATTCAGCAAGGTTAAAATGTGTATCACCATCTGTGATATTATTGACAATGCACAAACTTCCACTAAACTTGCAATTCAGCAGTGCTGTTTCTAAGCAACTTCTCCCAATTTTGGTGAATGGATTCAGTGTTTATAAAAACAAGATTCCTCACTTTTATCTCCAGAGTGGTTGAGGATAATAAGGAAACAATGTGATTCCGTTTCAGCATTGTGTTATGCCATAGTCAGCAATAGCAGAGATATTGTGGTATTTCCTGAAATGCAATTTGAGCATCTCCGATCACACGAAAAACAATCCACCCATGGAAAATGGAAGTAATACTGGTTGGAAAACTCTCTCTGAGAGCAGACAGTATTTATTTGCTGTCTCTATGTGAAGGTATCTTTCTCAAATCTTAAATGACCCCTGCAATGCTGTAGCTGACTGCACCAGATTTTAAATCCATACCTCAGTGCGAAAGGAAGATAGTAAAGGCTCTTTCATGCCCTTGTGCTTCTGTTTTTGCTGCTAAGGGCTTTTGGATCTGCTGAGTCACATCCTCCAAAAGTTAATTAAGTTTTCATTAACTGTGCATTATGAGATCAAACTGGTCATTTTTTCATCCAGTGAATGACTCCATATTCTCTCACTTGTCAATGGGATGGTTACAGCATAGTGGATAAATATGTGTAACCCAAAGGTCCTAGGTTCAAACCCTGAAACCCATGATCCATTAACTATAATTTTTTTTTCCTGAGTGAGGCACTTAACTGTTAATAGGGAGGTGTATATATACTTCATATTGTTTCAGATTACATGCACGTATTGAATATGGAAATATTTTTAGTGGACAGAGCAGATGGGGTAAGTAGAATTGAATATTTTCTTGAGGTTTTAAACATAGTGAAGCATATCAGCCAGGACTGCTTTTCCACATGATGCATTGAGCACTAACAGGCTCCCTCGATGAATGACAGCTGCAGGATGTGGGAGTTCTCTAGCCAGACTCTTAAAGGGACAGTTCACCCAAAAATGAAAAATATGTCATTGTTTACTTACAGCTCATGTTATTCCAAATCTATAAGAAATTTATCAGTGAAAATGAATGGGCTGTCAACACACAAAGATGTGTGCGGTACACAAATTTAAAATCATAAATATACAAATGTACATTTCACACATTATTTCATCAAATGTCAAGGTTTTCTGATAACACTAAGTTGTGTTGTTGTTTTTAATGGTAATTTCTAGGGCTGTCACTAACAATAATTTTGGTAGGCCTAATCGAGTAATCGGACGATTATTCTGAGTAATCTTATAATTATAATACATTTTTGTGGTAATAAAAATAGACCTAAGTGAACAATAGTCTTTTACTTGAAAATACATATATAATAACAATGAGGTGACAATAATTAGTTCAATTAAAGTATCAGAAGCAAGTGATCATATGGTTTTACTGAACAAAACTGTTAAAATAAAGCATTATAAACAGAGCTAATGTACTGTACATTATACATTATAACAAATTACTGCAGAGGGCACCAACGGCCTGACGATTGTTTAACACTTTACTGTGGGATCTAATCCTTGTTAAATATTGACTAAACGGCATTTAATTCAAATGCCCACTTAATCTTTAATATTTGGCCATTTATTTATGACAGAAATGCTACAGACAGCCATTGTCATTTCTTGAATATGTGGACTAGGGCTGTCACGATTCCTCATGATTCAATTTGAGGAGGCTTACTTGATTTTTTGAAAAATCCTCGATTGCATTTTGCCCGTGTCGAATAACCAACAAAATATCGGAAGTGGTGCATTCCAGGCATGTAAAAATTAAAGCACACATCAGTCATTCTTGAGACATGGGACAAAACATGTCCAGCAATTGTAACTGCTATCAGGTTTAAAAAATAAAATTTTCAATTGTAAATGTTAATAATAGAATGTATTTAACATAATTATCCCCTTCAGTTTAATTTAATCATTATTATGTGGAATCTATGACATTTATTGTCTTCTCACTACATCTAAAACAGAGAAGGGTTCAATCATTCATATAACATGGACAAAAATGTTTTATCAAAAGCAACACTTAATAATATTTCATATCAAAGCAGGTTGTTTTTCAGAGACACATGCATGTTTCATAAGGTTTCAAAGTTGTGCCCCCACTTTTTGTCAACACCGTCAGACATTCATTAAAATGTAATAAAATCAGGGAATATCAGGGGCAGCTGTCACTCTAAACAACCCCCTTGCCACAATCCTCCTCTGCAGAGTACATCACTGTCTGACAGGCTCTGCTAATTTTATAGTTTTAGAATATTGTAAATCCTAATCTTAATATTTCCTGGTCACAACCATGATATGTCAACACCATCTTCCAATTTCTGGGGAAATTATTTGAAATATTTAGATTATTTTATTCTCCTGAAGCAGGTTCCATTAGCATCTAGCATCAACAGAAAAAAATAAATAAAAATGGCTACTACATGAACTCCATTTGTTTTGTGAAAGAAATGATGTCACCTCACCACCATCAGATTTTGTGTTCCAATAATATATCAAAATACTTAAATGTGACTCTTGAATAAAAGCTTTATAAACAATAACATACTCACTGTTTGTTGTGTTTGTTTTAGTACGGTAATTGATTGATTCAATGTATTTGATAGTTAAAAAGATTACAAATTCAGGATTTCGTCACCACCGTCAGATGTGTCAACTACGTTAGTTCTGTCACCTCCATCAGAGGAATATTTTGATAATATTTCATTATGATATTTTATATTTGTTGTGGAATTGTTGGTCACATGTGAAAGTCTAATCTGTCTGCTAGCATGAGAATGTGTTTTGAAATGTTAAAAACATCTTGAATGCTGTTAAAGATAAAGTTGAAATTATATTACACAGGACAAGGTAAAAAGCACATTTTGTTGAAAAAATTGAAAAGTTGGGAGGTTGTATCAAAGCATAGCTCAGTAGCTTAGTGCATATAAGATACATAAATGTAGTTTAATTTGTCTGAGTACAAGGTTTTATTTTTTCAATTTTGCACCCTGTGTTGTCCCACTTCTCAAGCATGACTTATATAGGCTATTGAACCTGCGAATAGTTGTTAAAATACAGTTTAAGATGATAAATACTGTTAATGTATGTATTATGCTTTCATTTGTATTTGCTTTCACAGTCTTGTTTTTGTTTTGTTGTGGGACAGGCACCCACAGAGTGTATGTCATGTGACCTAATCAGTGACTGAATGAATGCACGTGCCTGTTTTTGTTTAATAAAAGTTTGCCAGTCAGAGCGACTGGAGAATGAGAAAAGCACTACATATTTCGTGTGTTATTAATGCTAACAGGTTATGGGCCCAGATAACGTATCATTGTTTGTGTCTTGAGATACTGGGTTAAAGTCGAGTGAGACAAGACCTATACCGAAAACATGAGTAGAAGGGAAAAGGCCAAGGTAAGCGGTAACAACAAGCTGCTGGTCGATACTAGTTTTCGACGGAGATTAAAAAAATTATGAGTTGTGGGAGACAAAATTTTTGGGCCACCTGTTTTTGCAGGGATTGAAAGAGACTATTTTAAATGAGCCTTCTGACGAGAATGAGGAAGATGTGGCGAAAAACGTCGAAGCTTATGCAGAGTTGAATCAATTCCTGGACGACAAAAGTCTGTCGCTGGTCATGAGGGAAGCAGCAGATGAAGGATGAGTGGCGCTGGAGATTCTGCGAGAATATTATGCTGGCAAGGGGAAGCCCAGGGTTATTAGCTTGTACACAGAGCTAACTTCACTGCAGAAGACGCCCAGCGAGAGTGTTACTGAATGTGTCATCAGAGCTGAGACTGCAATCACTGCTTTGAGAAATGCAGGTGAGAATCTGAGTGACGGACTTTGAATAGCAATGGTTTTGAAAGGACTTCCAGAGACATTTAAACCTTTTGCAATTCATGTTACTCAGAGTGAGGATAAAATGACTTTTGCTGAATTTAAAACAAAGCTCAGAAGTTATGAGGACATCGAAAATATGCGATATGCGACATCCGAGGACAATGTAATGAAAGCAAGAGCACAGCTTAGCACGAAATCCGCTTTAGCTGGTACAGCTGATTGCTGATTGTTGTTCAGCGTGAGAAAAAGAACGAAATATTGAAGCCCCGGTAGGAAAATCTGACGGGTAGGATAAAATGTCAGGACACCGGCACACACTGCGTGGAATTGGCTGTTGGCACCAGGTGCAACGGGGTCGCCAAGAACAGAGGGGACGCATTGGTATGTTTGGTTGACAGCAGAGGACGGCGTTTCAAAACAATGTTGAGAAACGCGCTATACATCCCAACATATCCACAGGATATCTTCTCAGTGAAAGCAGCCACCTCTGCAAACTGTACTATTTGCACAAAAAAGACAATGAATGTGTTGACCAATGTAAGGACTTGCAGACTTGGCATGAGATACTAGGTCATTGCAATTATAAGGACATAATTAAACTGCAGGATGTTGTTGATGGTATGGAGATTAAGAGAAGAAAAGATAAACCTATCCCTCGTTGTGAAGTGTGTATGCAGGGAAAGTTTATTCAGACTAGGAACAGAGGGCCAAATGCAAGAGGCAAAGCAGCTCTAGAAATGGTACACACAGATTTAGCAGGGCCTATAGACCCAATGTCCAGAGACGGTCATAGGTTTGCATTATCTTTCACAGATGATTATTCCAGTGCGGTGTTTGTATACTTTTTGAAAAATAAGAGTGGCACAGTGACCGCCACAGAAAAATTCCTTGCTGACATGGCTCCATATGGAAAGGTTAAATGCATCAGGTCTGATAATGGTACAGAGTTCACAGGTAGAGAGTACCAAGCATTACTAAGTAGAAGCGGTATTAGACATGAGAGATCAGCACCATACTCTCCACACCAAAACGGCACTGCAGAACGAAACTGGAGAACTTTATTCGACATGGCTAGGTGCATGCTAATAGAAAGTGAGTTACCAAAAATATTGTGGACCTATGCTGTCCAGACAGCGGCTGTAGTGAGAAACAGATGTTTCAACAATCGCACTAAACAGGCAGCTTACTTCATGTAAACAGGCAGACAGCCTAACATTTCTAGGATGCAGAAGTTTGGGTTAGCGTGTAACGCTTACAAGCATGACAAAGGAAAGTTGGACTCAAGGTGTGATAAGGGTATTTTCATAGGATATGATACGAATAGTCCAGCATACTTGATCTACTATCCTAATAAGAAAATACAGAAACACAGACTAGTGCAGTTTGTATCCAAAATGAGTGCTGAGTCGGAAATGATACCAATTGATGATAATGATGATGATGATGATGATTTCAGGGTCAGGAGCAATCCTAAAGAATCTGGGGAAAGCACTGATGTTGATCTTGATCTACCAAGTACTCAGGAACAGGCCACAGTAAAAGAACCGGTGGTGCATAATGACTAAACAAAAAAATTAAAATGAACCTGAACAGAGGAGAAATCCTTCCAGGGAGAGAAAAAGGCCAGGTTATTTAGATGATTATGTTTGTGGTTTTGAAGGTGATGTAACTAACATTGATTATTGTTACAGACTTGTATGCAATGTACCCCAAACATACAAAGAAGCTGGAACATCAGTGAATGCAAATGAATGGGTTAATGCTATGGATGAGGAGGTGCAGTCATTAAAGGAAAATAGGACCTTTACCCTGACTAACCTACCTGTAGGTGAAGAAGTAGTGGGGGGTAAATGGGTCTACGCAATCAAGAAGAATAGTGATGGAACAGACAAATACAAGGCACGATATGTTGCCAAAGGGTACAGTCAAGAGAGAGGTGTGAACTGGAATAGAATATTGCATGAGTATTTATGTGAAATCAAGTTTGTTCAGAATCCAGCTGATCATTGTGTTTACACAAAGGTTACAGAAACTGAGAAAGTTTTTATAATCATATGTAGGGTGACCACCTGCTAATAAGCCCAAGGGGGGACAAGGGGTATGTTTCAGAGGGACAATGTGGGACACTGCCTGGCGCGGCGGTGCCCCCACCCCACGGGCAGACTCACTGATAGTGGTTTACCCATTTCTAGCACTACATGGTATATTAATAATGCCCTATTCCCCTAAACATGTGTAATTGCTGATGTATGCTCATGAATAGGCCAACCAATGTGTATTTATTTCTAAATAAAGATTCATAATATTTTGAACATTCAATGAATTGACAGATGCACTTCCACTTACGATTTACTTTAGCTATTTAATTTTATTTATTTTTCATTACAATTTATTCACTTGAAATAAATTATGATATAAAATTATAGGATTAACAGGAATTGTAGTTGCTCAACACCACAGGAACAGTAAAAAAAAAAGAAAAAAAAAAGTGTTAACTCACAACTCCAGAGGTTCACGGAACGAGAAGGAGAGGAAGGATGGTGCATGTTAGTAAAGGCAGGCGCAGGAAAAAAAACTGTTCAGTGTTCTGGGGACACCCTTAGGACTCAAACCTTTTCACCAGCATCTGAATCAAATAAGGAAGAAAGATAAGAGACAGAATTAAAGCAACATTCATTTTTATGATAAGCTTCCAAATGGTTTTCCAGTATAGACAGAGGAGAGCAATGCAAACCCATCACCATCACAAGGTGACAACAATACAAAAAGGTGCCAAGATACAATCCTATGCAAAACAATGACATATTTTGACCTAAAAGGCTACTGTTTCCTAAAAGTGACACATTTGCACCAGCAAACAATGACCTGGCGGTCCACCAGCGTTTTTTGGGCGGCACAAATTCAGCGGCTTAACATGGTCGGACCACCGTCGGCACACCATCGGCGAGCCGGCCAATCTAAAAATGCCGTCGGTCAGCTGGCGTTTTTTGGGTGGCACGCCACCAGCGGTTTGCCGCAGCTGGGCCTCCGTCGGTACACCAGTGGCAAGAAGAGGGTCTGTCCTGTGTTCTAATGAGCTCTTATATGACATCTTTGTTTTATAATATATTTAAAATTTATGTTTTACATTACATTTTTACAGTATTACAGTTAAAATGAATCTGAAGCACTGAATAAAAATAGTGAGAGAATTAACTAATTATTATTGTTCAGTATAAAAATACTGCAAGCACGTTTTTAAATTAAATACATTGTTTGAATGATCATAAAAACAACAGTACAAAATCATACATCTCATAAAAATAACAAAAATATATGATAAAATAAAAATAAAAGTGCTAATTTGCCCCACTGTCACGTGCGGTTTCCAGTTTACACCTATGTTATAGAGCTACAAAACGATTAAAATCCAAAATTTTATCAAATTATTATTTTTAGTTGTTTATGTTTATTTAAATGCTGCGTGGCTGTGACGTGATTTGATGGACGCGCGCTGAGTCTCAATCAAACGCTGCAGAGCGGGAGTTACCATGGAAACGGCCACAACTCTCCAACTGACAGCTGCAACACTCCGTCTCTCGCTGCTGTTTTCACCGTTTTCGGGTGAGTTTAGTACCTAAAGTCACACAAATATTACATACAACTGTTCCTGACACTTTTCTTACTATTAATTGACACGTTTCTGTTGAATATTTAGGTCATAAAGACAGTTTAGTGTCTTCGAAAAAGTCCGTTAGCATCTCAACTGTTTTCAGACAAGGTATGCTAACTGGTATGCTAACTCTGTATATTGAGCTCTGATTTATCAAAGTTTTCACTTTTCATCACATGTTTATGTGTAACGTTAGATGGGAAGTTGTAATAGCTTTGTAAAGGTTTTTTCAATCGCTTACTGGAATTAGATTAATTTATTTAGCCTAAAATATGGGCTGTATCTTTCCTGTTAATCAGTGAGCGTGAATTAACTGAATCTAATTAAAATGTGATTTGATATTTTATGGCAAGCTATTATTGATAAAAATTGTTCTGTGGTTTCAGGAATAACACTTCTGCAACAGATTAGAAGCTCCAAGATAACTATATTTCTGAAGGAAGTTGCTGACAGAGATGTGGGAAACAGGTAACATTAAGCTGAGAAAGATCATTAAATCACTTCATATGCATTTTTTCATTACATATTTGCATGTATCATGATCCATCTGTTACACTTCTTTATTAAAGTTATTTTAAGAAGGTTTTGACATCCAAACATGAGTGAGTGATGTTAAAATGTATTTTATTTCTGTGATCAGAGCTGGATTTTCGGCCTCATTACTCTTCAGTTTTACATGATCATTCAGAAATCATTCTAATATGCTGATTTGCTGCTCAGGAAAATATTTCTGATTTGTATTTTGTTTGTGTGTTATTTTTTTATTTTTTAGGATTCATTGATGAACAAAGTTGAAAAGTAACAGTGTCTATTTGAAACAAAAATATTTACTCTCACTTCTCATCAATTTAATGCATCCTTGCTGTATAAAAATATGAATTTCTTAAACCTCACTGACTGCAAATTTTTGAACAGTATTGTACACTACCATTTAAAGGTCTGGAATCTATTTAACAATGAATCATGGAACAAAAATCAGTTTACACTAAAATGTTTATCAGCACATCTGTTTTGATAATAATCAGAAATGTTTCTTGAGCAGCAAATCAACATATCAAATTTATTTTTGAAGGATCATGTGACACTGAAAACTGGAGTAATGATGCTGAAAATTCAGATTTGATCACAGCAATAAATTACAATTTTAACATATCCAATTAAAAACAGTTCTCTTGAATTGTAATATTTCACAATGTTATAGTTTTAATGCGTTTTTTAATTTCTCTTTTACAATAAATATAGCTGTGGTGAGTAAAAGAGACTTCTTTCAAAGATGCAAAATATCCTACTGACTTTTGAACAGTTGTGTAAATTACAGTTATGATGTTCCTCTCACTTCAATAATACTGTGGCATATGTAGAGTATGTCTGTTCTCTGAATACTGAGGACAAATGATATGCTTACTAAGGGATATAGAATAAAATCGGATTGCGATTTAACAAAATTATAGCAAAGTAAGTTAAATAATGTCACAAAACTCTGGACTATTGACAGTACCCAGAATATCAGACTCCAGTAAAGGAAGTAGGGGTGGGCAATATGGAAAAAATATCATATCACGATTTTTTTTAGAAATATCACGATTAACGATTTTATCACGATTCTTTGTCATGTTGGTTTTACAAGTTGTCTGAGCATTACAGCCAAACTAGAAAGACAAAGCCTTTCAAGGTAACAAAAAAAAAAAGACATGGCAGATATTTAGGCCAAAGTGGGCGAAGATAAAAATCTTTGTCATTATTTTATATTTCTTATTAAAAAATAAGAACAAAGATGCACATTACAAATACACATAATATACAAATAAAACAAACAGTGCTTTATTTCCAGGTACAATAGGTATATTTAGCAGAGCATTCAATGAAATTAAATGAACAAATATAAAAATAAAACACTAGATAGACTGATTCCTAAAGCAACTGGATTAAAGTTTTTCAGTCAAGAATAGTGAGTGATTTTTCTCTTTGGGTTTTGTTATATGGAGGACCAAACCTGCATAAATTAAATATGATATATATTATATTATGATATATAATATATTAATAAATAAATAAATGTGATAATAGGAAAATGAATAAACGACTTGATAAAATAAATATGATTAATTTCTAATAAAATACGATTTTCCCCCCTTAATTTATTTTCTGCTTTTATACATTTATAAAAAAAATTTACTTTTATTTTTTCACTAATTCTTTTTTAATGTATTTTTATTATTTATACATTTATTTTGAGACTTATTTATATATAGTCGGAGTCAGACACCCAGAGGATGGTTGGTTTCTAGTCTAATAACTGGGTGTCATCACCCTAGGGTCTGATGTCGATGGTTCCAGGCTTCAGCTTCCTGTTTTTATTTCTGGAAAATATTTTAAATATTTCGGCACTAATGCGAATAACGTTCGGTGAAAATAACTTACAACTCTCCAGCTGATCTGCCACATCCCGTAGCAAACTGGACAATGAATTACTACTTGCCGCTATTTTCTTTGAAAACTCATCTCTATCGCTTAGCTGGGCTGACGATGCGACGCGTGAACTCTCAACCAATGATGCACTGAAGCTACACAAGGACCACCTTCCTCATTTACATGTTACACACGGAAAAGTAAAAATAAATGAATAAATAAATACATGTGGGAATAAATCATTCGAAAAAAAATGAATGCATAAATATATAAATAAATCTCAAAATAAATGTATAAATAATAAAAATACATTAAAAAGAATTAATGAAAAAATAAAAGTTAAAAAAATGTTTATAAATGTATAAAAGCAGAAAATAAATTAAGGGGGGGGGGTTACTTTATTACAAATTAATCATATTTATTTTATCAAGTCGTTTATTAATTTTCCTATTGTCACATTTATTTATCTATTTATTCATTAATATATTTATTTATTCATATTTAATTTATGCAGGTTTGGTCCTCCATATTGTTAATGTTAAATGAATAGTTCCCCCAAAAATAAATATTCTGTCATCTGTCTGTCAATTCTGTCATAATGTTTTATTTTTATACCATCATTTAGTCAAAAGTTGTTTTAAACCTGAATGAGTTTCTTTCTTCTGCTGAACATAAATGCTATTTTGAAGAAGGTGGGAAACCAATCAGTTGCTGGTCCTCAGTGACTTCCATAGGATTGTTCTTTCCTGCTATCAAAGTCAATGTAGACAGCAACTGTTTGGTTACCCTCATTCTTCAAAATATCTTATTTTGGGTTCAGCACAAGAAATTAATAGAGGTTTGGGAGAACATGTGAGTGAGTAAATAATGACAGAAATAAAATTTTAGGGTGAACTATCCCTTTAATGACAGTGACAGCACGTTTAGTGTCCTGTCCCTTTAAGACCTACACGCATCTAATATACAGGCACGCATCTTTTTCTCTCTTAACTATATTTACTTTCATTTTAGAGATAACCAACTGAGTCTGTATGTAAACCTTGTGTGTTTTGACAGTATTAGCGCAAAAGATAAGTTAGTTGAGTAATCAGGCGCTGTTAGACAGGCGTTTTAGTGCGCGTGCTTCAGGTGTATGTGCTCAGAAAAAGCGCACATCAGACCAGCGCGTGAATGAAACATTTAACCAGCAAGGCTTGTGTGCAAATAATGTACTTTTGCGATTGCGAATAAGTGCAGTGTCCTGTCAGAGTAACTCTACTGCTGTATGTCGTGTTGTACAGTATATAGAGACAGAGGAGCCAGAACTGTATTTGACAATGTGCGCTGTAGCACGATACTACCATATTTCTTCAAAAGCAGATCGTGGAGACATTTTTATCGTCCACGATCAAAAATCGTCATATCGCACACCCCTAAAAGGAAGCAGAGCTTTTTCGTGTTTTAAGGTCACTGCACACTGAGTCCGAAATTTCGGATGCATTTTTTCGTATTCGTAATCCAAAAAATTGAACAGAAACCTTGCACACTGAGTCCGATGCGTGTTAATTAATCCGTTGCGAAAAAATTCGCAAAACAGTAGCCTACTGTAACACACTTGAAGAAGGCAACAAGCCTGATTGATTTTTGGGTTCTTTCGTTTTTTCAGCCAGCAGTTCTTTTACAGATCTCACCACAGCTCCGTGCAACACAACTTTGCGTGAACTACTAACTAACTCTTCTCTTTTTCTCTTTCAGGTCTGCTCTGGGATTTTCATCTGGCTACCGTCACCCACTGGACAATCATGGCTTAGCTGTGAGTATGCAAAAAATTTATGCATGTACTGAATATTTTAACAAATAAAACAATAATAGTTTAACAGACATTACAAAGAAAAAATAATATATTTGGGGGGCCTAGTTTTTATACAAAAATGAATCTATCAATATACATATTCTAGATTTCTCCACACTACTAAATGGAGTCTTCAAGCATTGAGGATGATTTTGTTGTCCTCTCGCTTCTTAAAAAACAGAAAGGAAATATTGGGTCCATCCAATCCTGAGATATAGAGAGGATGGAGAGTTCCCCCTCCTTATTAAGGAGCAGCGGGATTATCACGGGCGATTCAAAGTTTACTCCAGGATGTCAGTGTCTCAGTTTGATGCTTTGCTAGTGATACTAGAGCCACATATTAAAAAGAAAACCACCAATTTCTGTGAACTCAGTGTGCAAGGATCTATATACTAGGCATGGGATGATAATCGGTTTCAAGGTATACCGCGGTTTGGAAAAGTCACGGTTTCAAAACCACTAAAATATTTCATTATAACATTTCTGCGGTATGCACAGTTTTTTTTTTTTTACATGTTGTCAAAGACAGAAAGTTCAGGACTCCCTCAGTTGTGTGCAGCGAAAAGCATAATGAGTCACACAGCCCCGTACCTCACCGATCCAAATTCAATCTGGGAAAGGGGAACATTCCTGCATCATAACTTGGACTGAAAAATTAATGTGTAGAAAGTGAGCATGTCTCCAAAAACCTTGTTAAGCTACAGGTTTAATGACTGCTTTTTAAATTATTTTGATTATTATTATTATTTTTTAAATTTACAGAAATTGTTTTGATTATGGTTTTGATTATTGAGCTGCAGGTTTAGGCTCACTTTAAGTGACTGCATTTTTATTTTATTTTTTCATTTATAAGGATTTCTTTTTCTTTTTTACAGAAAGTAATTTATTTTTTGATTATTGATTTATTATTTATTGATTATATGAGCTGCAGGTTTAGGCTCACTTAAGTGACTGTACTTAATTTAATTAAGAAGAATTCAATTATTTATTTTAATTATTTAGCTTGACATGTTTACCTTTCCAAAATGTTCTATATGTTTCTTAAAAAAAAATATTGTGTTCAGTGGGGAAAAAAGTTGTTGTTTTCTACCCAGACATTTAAAAATAACACATTTTAGACCCATTTTAGCCCATGCCTACTATATACAGTGCTTTGTGCTGCAAGATGAAGTGGATGAACTTGACAATCGCCATTCTGGATTTTGGCGTTCGCTTGTACGGTGGCTCTGAACTGTCAAAACACCTCTCAAAATGCTTCCTACGGATGCGAGAAACGGAAAAAAATCAAACCCGATCCAATTTTTTTTTTTATGACGGACGAAAATTTCGGATGCGTTTTTCTTTTTTTTCACATTCCCCATCCTTTCCTATCAAAATGCATGCTACGGATGCGAATATCGAACCTGATCCGAATTTTTTTTTGACGGACGAAAATTTCGGAGGCAGTGCGCAAACGTGATTGACACAATGTGAGATCGTATTTATTTTTTAACGTGTGAAAATTTCAGATGAAAATTTCGGACTCAGTGTGCAGTGATCTTTACTCTTAAACTCTCGAATAGCCTTCTGATTATGTTTGGAGCTCAGACACACTCTCTCTGTTTAAATCTAGATTAAAAATACATCTTTTTTAGTCAAGCATTTACATAACACATCTCATAACCTTGTACTCTAAATAAATGAAATAATATGAACAGCATCTATGCTAATCCTTTTCCTTTTGTTTTCCTGTCTATCTCTCAGGTTGCCCATCCCAATGTTACTACATCTTGGATCCAGCCTCACTTGTGGTGACTTCAGATGATGCCAACACTCATGAAGACTCCAGATGATGGCAACTAAAGATGAACATACCAACCTGACACATATTATGTATTGTAATCATTGCCTTAAAGCATACGTTGAGTGATTTTCAACCCACTTTGTATTGTTACTATGATGGTAATATATGTGAACGAACAATGTTTAATCTTTCTCTATGCCCAATAATGTTTTGCATTATCTGAATATTGTTTATTTACATATTACAGACTTTGTGACAGTATGAAGTGGATTTAAATTCACCAAACTTACCCTTTTAATGTTTGTCTGTTTAACTGAACATGACTTTGAACAAATAACTTGTATTATCTTAGAGTTATTGACATATGGACGTTAATTTGTTTCCAGAAGATGCTCCCCTTTGAGTCACAGTCATCTCTGGTTGTTTAAAGGAATTTTTTATTATTATTGTAACCTTGAAATATGCATTTTCTAAAGCAGCTTTGATTGTGAAAAGCATTGTACCCATGTTTTTACTAGGGTAAATCTAGTAACCATAACTGTAGTAACTAGTTTATTTATTTATTTTTCCTCAAATAAAGGTTTTGATATCATGGTTCTACTATAGTAATATTTTAGTAAGGCTGGAGTCAAACTGGTAACCATAGTGTTTGAAACCAAGGTAAAGTTTAGGTTTAGTACTATGCTGTAATAAGACCATGAATTTACTACAACAATCATAGTTAAACCATGGTTAAATTTGTGGTTGACTTTTGTATATGGACATATGTGAATCGAATGCTTCTATTTGAAAGTCACATTGGATAAAACCATCTGATAAATATACTGTAAATGCATTTGCATGTTTAATCTGTTCACTGAAAATAAATTTGGAATTGCGATTTTACATTGTTTTTGATCCATTATTGTGTGCAAGGATATTTTGGTTAGCGTAATTGAACTGATTATGAACCACGGACCGACCGTGGACCGCCAGCATACAGTAATTATAAACCAGCGGCTCGTCAGAGGACCGCTGTCGGAAAAGCGGTGGCTGCCGCTGGTGGTCCGCTGGAATAACGATGAGCAAAACGCCGGTGAACCGCTGGCGGCGTCCGCCGGTGGGCCGCCGACTTTGACTCCGGTGGGCCACCAGTGGCCCGCTGGTCTTATGTTAGCTGGACAGTCCACCAATGTTCAAAATCAATCAAACTTCATCTTAGACAAATGGGGTCTTACATAACTAGGTTTCTTATCTTCAGGTTTCTTCTTGAACTTGTATTTCTTGTTGGATCGTACATCGAGGAGAACCTTCTCTTTCACTTGTAGAAGTCCTTGCAACTGAATGTGAAGTTGCTCTTCACCTGGATTTCTGACTTAAAGAGGTTTACCGAACATCTGTTTGTTTTGCAAAGGTCACAAAAAGCCCTCTTGGTATCCCCCTCAACACCTTTCAGCCACAAATATTAATTTTCCCAGTCTTTCTTGTACCCACACCTCCTCTTTTTAATTGATGATGGCGGTGCCTCAGACTCAGTCTCTTTCTCCATTTTTCGAATTGGAAAGCGCGCATCTAAAAGTTCCTTCCCAGCGTGTCTGGTATGCACGTGCGTGCGCTGTCATGACAACAACCTAGTCAGCAGTTCAACTGAGGGGTGGGTGTGGCAACAGTAGCGTGCTGAACTGTCAAGTAATGTTCGTTTGGCTGCCTGGGGCTCGAGGATACAGAGCAATCAACTTTTTTTTTTGGGCAAGCATTGATTATGCGTGACACGGTCTCAATTTGCGGGACGCATGAATTGGGCTTCAAACGCTGTGCGCGCACGCGCTACGCGGGACGGGTGGTCACCCTAATCATATGGGTTGATGACTTGATTATTGCAGCTAGTGATATGAATGTGCTTAATGGTGTAAAAGAGATGCTTATGTCAAAATTTTGAATGAAGGATTTGGGGAAGTTGACACATTTTCTTGGCATTAATTTTGAGCAAGGTGTTGATTGTGTTAAGATGTCACAGGTATGTTGAGAAAATTCTTGAGAGATTTGACATGCAAAATTGTAAGTCAAGAGCTACCCCCTGTGAACAAAAAATAAACTGCACTGATAATGCCTAGCTTAATCTACCTGGCAACATTTACAAGACCAGACCTAGGTTTTGTAGTAAGTAAACTGTCACAATATTTTACCAGGCCAACTGTAGAACAATGGAATACTGTTAAGCATGTTTTAAGATATCTGAAAGGCATCCAAAACAAAGAACTGTGCTATAGGAAAGGTACCAGTGAGAACCTGATACGTGCATACAGTGACGCAAACTGGGCAGCTGATGTAACTGATAGACGGAGTACTACAGGTTACTGTATTAGCCTAAACAAAAATGGTCCATTGGTCTCATGGAAGGCCAAAAGGCAGCCTACTGTTCCACTTGTGAGGCTGAATATATGGTGTTGGCTGCGACTGTACAGGAGTGCTTATATCTTGAGTAATTGCTACAAAACATTGATGGTCTGAAGTATGAGTCTAAGGTCTATGAAGACAATCAGGGTGCCATAGCCTTAGCAAAAAATCCTGTGAATCCTGTGAACGAGGGCAGAATTAATCTGGAGTGCTGTCCAACTGACAATATGGTTGCAGATGTATTAACGAAGCCAGCAACAAAACTTAAGTTAATGAAATGTTATATGTTCATGTTCATGTTCGGTGTATGAACTTTGTATAACTATGTGGAAATAATAGAATAACAATGTGAGAGCAAGTGGGGGTGTTAATGTATGTATTATGCTTTCATTTGTATTTGCTTTCACAGTCTTGTTTTTGTTTTGTTGTGGGACAGGCACCCACAGAGTGTATGTCATGTGACCTAATCAGTGACTGAATGAATGCACGTGCCTGTTTTTGTTTAATAAAGGTGTGCCAGTCAGAGCAACTGGAGAATGAGAAAAGTACTACATATTTCGTGTGCTATTAATGTGCTCTGCTAACAAATACCAAATGTTGGTTAATGCTAGTGTTTAATGTAAAGTGTTAGCAGTTTTCTTTACAAAGACAATTAGCAATACTATATGTTGATTTCTTGAACACCTGTGATTGGCCATTGCATTCACTCACCTCTGTACTCCCGACTTTTTTGATTTCTTGCGAATCATCTCTCTGTAACACGATGCAAATAAGATATTCATTAATTATAAAGGAACTTTCAGTTGAGTTCGGTTACAGAATGCGGTTGTGAGTCCTGAAAATGTACAGGTGTGAGTTCAGTTACAGAATGCGGTTGTCATACCCGTAAATAACCAGACTGTGTGTGAACGTAACCGTATTAAGGACTCAAATACAGGACTGACAACCGTATTCTGTTGCTGTGTGAACGTGGCCTTTAAAAGTTTTGTTTGAATAAAAGTTTTATACCCTGTACAAGCAGCAAAGTTTAAGGAGTTACAGCCTAAATCCTTCATAAATGCGGGATTCATTTTTGAATGGGAGAAGAATATAATTTCTCAAATAATGTTCATGCAATGCAGACAAACAGGTTAATAGAAAAATAGAAAAATATTTGAAATAATAGGCCTACTTATAAATAATTGTTCCCTCAATGAACTGTAGCTCCCAGTGCTGGCAGCACTCGTGCAGCCCCAGACCATGACACTCCCACCACCATGCTTGACTGTAGGCAAGACACACTTGTCTTTGTACTCATCACCTGGTTGCCGCCACACATGCTTGACACCAACTGAACCAAATAAGTTTATCTTGGAGTCATCAGACCACAGGACATGGTTCCAGTAATCCATATCCTTAGGCTGCTTGTCTTCTGCAAACTGTTTGCGGGCTTTCTTGTGCATCATCTTTAGAAGAGGCTTCCTTCTGGGACCAATTTGATGCAGTGTGCGGCGTATGGTCTGAGTACTGACAGGCTGACCCCCCACCCCTTCAACCTCTGCAGCAATGCTGGCAGCACTCATACGTCTATTTCCCAAACACAAACTCTGCATATGACGCTGAGCACGTGCACTCAACTTCTTTGGTCGACCATGGCGAGGCCTGTTCTGAGTGGAACCTGTCCTGTTAAACCGCAGTATGGTCTTGGCCACCGTGCTGCAGCTCAGTTTCAGGGTCTTGGCAATCTTCTTATAGCCTACGCCATCTTTATGTAGAGCAACAATTCTTTTTTTTTAGATCCTCAGAGAGTTCTTTGCCATGAGGTGCCATGTTGAACTTCCAGTGACCAGTATGAGAGAGTGAGAGCGATTAACACCAAATTTAACACACCTGCTACCCATTCACACCTGAGACCTTGTAACACTAACGAGTCACATGACACCGACGAGAGAAAATGGCTAATTGGGCCAAATTTGGACATTTTCACTTAGGGGTGTACTCACTTTTGTGGCCAGTGGTTTAGACATTAATGGCTGTGTGTTGAGTTATTTTGATGGGACAGCAAATTTACACTGTTATACAAGCTGTACACTCACTACATTGTAGTAAATTGTCATTTCTTCAGTGTTGTCACATGAAAAGATATAATAAAATATTTACAAAAATGTGAAGGGTGTACTCACTTCTGTGAGATACTGTATATTCTCACTCCAAGTTGAACTCAGCCCTGTTTCAATGGTAAGCCCAAAGTAGATTTTTCAGCATTAGGCTACTCCTGCTGTTTTCCTCTGAAGAAAAAACATCATACATGTTTGATTGGTGGTGACCTCTTTTTCTGTCTGACTAATTCTCACTCCTCTTGATTGGCCCTACAGCACTGGCTTGTTTGCCATCAGAGTTGATGAGTCGTACAAAAACTGTAATTATTGGATGTATATGTCAGCATTAGTTTCCTGGCTGTGATGTTGTTGTGGGGAAGAAGACTGATGTGCCTCTTTTAATTTGTTGGATACGCTGATGCACTGATTGATAGAGGCAAACAAGGGTCAGCCGTCATTGCCGGGGACAATGAATAAATGCATTCAAATGGGCATGGATGTGAGATTTCTACAGTGGTAATGGACTTACAATAATTCTGGCAGCCTTTGCTAAGTGAGAGGGATTAATGGTAAATGGAAGCTTGCGCAGGGAGCTGCCAAGCCCATGGGAGAAGGATTAGAGAAGGGCAGACTGCATGCCAATGAGCCGAATCATCTGGAGGGTTGCAGCAAAGTTTGAACTAACCAAGCCAGACACATACCAGCCGAGATCACGCACATGAGCACACCTATGCTAATGAAGGCAAACGGGACTATTAACTGTGATGAAATTTTGGAATTACATGATGAAACGTTTTGACTTTTTTGTAATTACAGAGTGACATACAACAAGAAATTATCGAGCTAACTACTCACCCAGCATTGTTTGCACGGAAAATATTCAAGAAATCAAACTAATAGTTTGGGTTTGGGTTCTGTTCTTGGTAGGGTAATTGTAATTTATATTGTAGCCTATGTAAAGTATTCTAATTTTATGGTCTGTAAGATTTTTGATGTTTTTAAAAGAAGTTTCTTATCCTTACCAAAGGCTGATTTTATCTGATCAGTAATACAGTAAAAACAGTAATACTAGCCATTTAAAATAACTGTTTTCTGTTTTAATTTATTTTAAAATGTGATTTTTTTATTAAATTTTTTTAGCAGCCAGTGTGACACAATCTTTCAGAAATCTTTCTTATATGTCAAGAAATATTTATTATTATTATTAATGTTGTGCTGCTTAATGTTTTATGTGAAAAGCTTGACATTTTTTCCGTATTCTTTGATAAATAAAAAATTCAAAAGGATAGTAGTTATTTGAATTTTTTTCAATGTAAAAGTCTTTACTGCCACTTTTGATTAATTGTATGCATCTATGCTGAAAGAAAGTATTTTTTATAAAGTCCTGCTTTTCATGTAAATTAGATTTCATAATGATCCATTTTGTAATCCTTAGTAATGAAATACAATAACAGCTATTTTAGAATTTCTGGCTATTATCACAGAAAAATACTCTGTAAGAGCTGCAGAAACACTGACAGTGGGAAAGCCCAATGCGAGCATGCAGTAAGTGTGAAAAAGGCCTTTGATTGCTATCCTATGGTTGACACTTGGTCCAAATGGAGTGCCAGAGCTGGCTTTATTTTTTATGGGCTGTGTTCTTTTTGCCCAGAGCAATTCAAGAAAAGCAATAACAGCTCAGAGAGTCTCATGGCCTCATGTTATCTGATATAAACGACAGGGCAATTATTCCATCAGTGAAGTTATAATAGTGCTTTATGTATGGGCGGTTGTTGCTGTATAATGTAAACTTGGCCGTAATAAAATATGAAACACATATAGGCTGGGATGGTATCAGTGTGTGAGCTGTTTCTGATCTGTCTTTCATTCGTTCTCTCCAGCTGTGCAATCTCTGAACAGCCTGAATGACCAGATCGCTCACTTCATGGTGAACAGACCCAACGCCATGAGCCATGAAGAGGACACCTTTCTGCCCACCGAGAGGGATACTTTGAGCCAATCCATGGCTCTAATGAGACACCTGCTCATGGACGCACAGGTAAAAAAACACCTTATATCAGTTAACTTTGTGTGCCATTGAAAACTGAACCAAGAATATCTTTTAAATTTAATTGCTATTGCAGAATTTTGTATTTGAACTGACTAAACAAATTGCATTGTTTAATTTAGTAACAATATTATATCTTACATAATGTAGTAGATTATATTATCTATTGATTACAATATAAGGATACTGATTATATAATATATCTAATTGTTTTGACAGTATTAAACTTCAGAGAATATGTCTAATCGATTGGGGATAAAGAAAAAAAGATCCGCACTCATCCAAACAGTCCAAAAAGGCTTATATCTTTTATTACTCAGAGGTCACTAAATGACGCAAAAAAGTGCAAAGGTGGAGGAGTGCAAAACGTTTTCAGGTATTAACTGATTTTTTTTTTAAATTGAGTTATAAATATAATTATTTATTGTAGTTATACAAAACACATTTAGTTCGATTTTTCGTTTTAAATAAAATAATGAAAAAAATAATAACGTGTGATAATACTGTTGTATTTTAAAATAAAAAGTGAGTATTAATTACAAATACAATTATTTTATATTAAACTTAAAAATACAATGCTAATATTTACTTCTTTATATATGAATTTTCAAACTTAAATGTTTTATTTTGAGTTCAATTTAATCAGACAATTAGTATAATAAGACATTTGGGCTGTTACCAAACAAATTAAATCAGTGTCAACTAAATTCATCTTTGCAATGCAGAGGAAACACAGAAACTGCATCTGAAGTGGAATAGATATATTATTTACCCACTGTTAATACAGCTCTGAGGGACATGGAATGCTTTAATCTGCAGTTACAAATGAATAAATAATGTTTTGATTCATAAAACATTGAATACTGATATTTGAAATGATTAAAAAAAAAAAAAAAAATACCGTAAATGTGAAATTAAAGCCGCCAGTAGGTGGTATCAAGCCACTGTTAATAAGTGATTCATTGCGACTGAACCGAATCATTTAAACAGTTGATTCATTCAGGAACGAAACACCGTCATGTTGCTCAGAAACACAAAACAGTGCTGTGGCTGTGTTTGGAGTTAGTTTTGTTGGTGAAACAGAGCAAAAACAGGAAATATGGTGTCTAAAACGTAAGTCTCTTAATGTTAAATTCTTGTTTATTGAACTGTTTTAAAATCACTTTTGTAATCATGATGGTTTTTGGAGCAAAAAAAAAAAACGGCGCTCGATCTTCGTGTGAAACTATATGAAATTATATAAATATATACATTTTCTTCTCCCATATCTTGAATTTTCTGATCATTCTTCATGTATTTTAAAACTGAATCATGCAGTGAAAGAACGCTCGTGCACGTGAGCTTGTCTAACCTGCACCCTGTAGGTGTGTTTTGATTCTTGCAGTACAATCGATAAAACAACAATTACGAAATTATCGCAAACGATATATCGCACACCCCTATAACAAAGGCTATATCATAAATAAAGGCAGTTATTATTGTTTTTGGTATTGACTTTTTGTGTTTTGGTATCTCCCAACACACATATCCCAATATAACAAATACATTCAAAATTATCCATATATAACTATATCAGAAAAGTATACAAATACATATATACAAAAATTCTAAGCATCGATTTTTATATACAGTAGGTAAACCTCATACTATTTGGAGGCCCCCATATATCCTTAAATTATTATAAAAAAACAATTCAAAGACAAGTCCTCATTCATACCAAGAGGGTGTAGACTTTTGAGATCAAACATTCTAATTTTTGGATCTGCGCACCTTGTATTATTGATCTACTGGACTTTTGGACGAGTGTTTGACACTACGACCTTTTCTATTTGTTAATCGATTGGGGAAACATTATTCAGCATTCTAAGTATTCTACATATCAGGCAATAAAAATTAGCATACTATTCAAAATTAATGCGGCAATAATCCAATATGACAAAATCACAAAGAAATGTTTGAATAATTAAATTCCTCATTCAATTCAGATTCCAATTCAACATTCCGTGTGGCCAATTCCATTGCAATGAACACCTAATAAACTGACAGGGAGGCAATATTATGTTATATTTATCTATTATTATCATCATTTATCATGAAAGGATAGTAATAATCATTTTATAACAGCAATTCCAACAAAACCTGCAATCAATTAGCACTGGGGAATTAATTATATACATGTTTGATGCCTCTCCAGCCAACTCATTTCTGAAGGAGCTGAAAAATTATTGTTATTCATGAGAAGACGAGACTCAGAGGGAACATCAGCAGTTGAGCTTGTGATGACTCATTCCTAATTATTTTCAATGGGGACATCATGAAGAAATTTCAACACATTAATCAAGGAGCTTTAGCCTTAGGCAGACCTCTGTGGCATGACACTTAACTCCTGATTGCATCAATGTCGCACAGGCTTCAATAAGTCAGGATAACACATCTACACCCCCGGATCCATTAATGGCTCTGTCCGTAGAGACGCTGTCCACAGTCACACTAAAAACACAATCTGTAATCACTGAAAGATTTCAGCTCAAACCTGGTTTACGCCCAGAGGCTAAAAAACATCTCTTGTGAACTGACCTGCTGTTGTTCTCCTTCCCTTATGTATACTGTTGTTCAATACTTTGGTGTATGTAAGATTTTTATTTTCTTTTTGAATAATTTTATTTAGCTATGTGTTAAATTAATCAAAAGTGACAGATCCTTTTTGAAAGATGTCTTTGCTATTTCATATAAATGCTGTTTTGCTCTTTTGAACTTTCTATTTGTCAAAGAATCCTGAAAAAAGTTTCCACAAAAATATTCAGCAGAGCAACCATTTTCAACATTAATAATAATAATGTTGAAAGCACTAAATCAGCATCAGAATGATTTCTGAATAAAATCCAGCTTTGCTATCACATGAAAAAAATAAATAATAAAAGTTATAATGAAATCATTAAAATGATAACATTTATTTTAAATTGTAACAATATTTCACAATGTTACCAACCTCAAACTTTTGAACTGTATGTCTGAAAGTTATTATCCACCCCGAAATGAGTTTAGAGAACATCGAACATCTCTTTTTTGTGTGTGTGTGTTCCACAGAAGAAGAAAAAATAACTTTTGAGCGAACTATCCCTTTAAGACACTACTGGCTGCTACAGTACCACTAGCCTTGTCCTCTAGTCTAGGGTGATGTGTGATATATGCATAAAAGTAAAGTGTGTAATTTCTTCTCAAACAAACGGACTGCACTTCCGTTTGGTGCCACTAGTGATTCAGAATTCACACATTTCTTGTAATCTATTTAAGTGCTTCCCTCATCTGTATTCATTTTGCATAGTGCTGAAGATGTTTTGGCAATGCTTTTGGGGTCACATAGAAGTTCATGCATACAGGGTCAAGGGAAGTCGATGTCGAGGAAGACCAAAGCATTTTTAAATGTCGTAATTTGAATAACTGAATGTCACTTTGTTGAAAGAGGAGCATAAATAATTTACATGCCCCGTTTTTCTGACACCCGGGATTCAAATGCACCATTCAGAAATCATTAGCACACTCTCCTTTTTAGACAATTGATATTGCATGTACCTGGAATCACTCTTTCCGACCTGGAAAACAGTGGAAAGAATAATCAAAGGACGCGTTTGCTTGTGTGGCTAGTCTGGGACAAAACATTTTATGTGCTTCAGGATGTCGGTTAAAAAGTATCCAGACTATCCACTTCCTGATTTTGCTGTTGTTTTTGAGGGAAACTAGTCTCCCTGTGCTGATCCACTTAATTGTTTCTTACTTCCATCCCCAGGATGCACGTTGAGGGAATGTTTGTCTGCCGTACAATGCAGAAACACAACAGAAACACCACTCTGGCTACAAACTGTGAATGCTAAAGTTTAAATGCAATCACTAAGTTCCAAATAAGTAACCCGCTGGGCGCTTGCTTAGGCAGCTTCATTTAGTTTGATTGGTGGATTTTACAGTTGATTTTCCCTGTGCTCATTCTCATAACTCTCTTGCTCATCCTTGTTAAATGATGAATGTTCATGGTGACGAGACGTAGTGATGTATTTGGCTAATCAATTAGACACAACACAGATACGCTTGATTGATAACATGACTCATCCCCATTTTTCAGAATATATTTCTTACTTGCAGTGTCATTGATTAAGGAGAAAGCAATTCAGCAAAAGGCCATCGCCTTCAATTGTGGGTGGCTACGTGCCAACTGTGCAGAACGATTGTTAGCCCCAAGTTGCTTTCTCTTTCAGAACTGGAGTAGCGAGACTTTATGGTGGATGAGAGTGAATTCATGAATAGATACTGGGTCTCAAGTACTGTTAATATGTTAAACCTAGGGTTGCTTATTTTGGGATAAAAATAGCAATTGTGATGGCAATTATTATTATTTTTATTACTATTATTATTAATTTAAAATATATTAACGTATATTATGTAATGTATATATATAAATCTGTAAATTAAAACAAGAAATATTAATTGATTAGTTATAAAAATATTTTGTAAAATTTCACTGTAACATACCAAACATCATTATTTAAGAAAAAAATATTATAAAGAAATTTTATTTTACAGAGGGAAAAAAACAAAACAAAAAACTGTAAAATTCTAATACTTATGCTTTTATGCTTTAATTTTAATAAAATTGTAATTTTGCCAAAAGTAAAATCTGCATGGGGAACTTTTTCCCTCACATGAAATTTCTCAAAGCAATGGTAAAACTAACTTAAGTCATATAATGATTTTGGTTTTATTCTGATTAATCGTGCATCCCAAGCTAAACCTCAAAGATAGAAACTGTTCTAAAACATATTCTTATGAAAAATGTTCTTATGCATTTCACACTCTGGTGAAAATGACTCTCACTGAAAAAGATTAGATAGTTGAGGGTTTATGCTGTTTGTTATGGATTTTGTGCCAGGTTGAATCTGCTTAATAGTTCATAGCAGAAATTAGCATTCTCACTGCATTGCAATATAGAAAAACAATACTATCATCTGTACATCTTTAGCTTTATGATATTAATCCTTCAGTATCAAACTGCAGTTTCAGACATTATAGAGAGAATAAAAATCACTCAATGCAATCAAAGCACCAGTTCCCTCGTTTCATTTGTAGAATGCACTATAGCATTTTAGATAATCAGCCATGATTTCATTGCTCTGACAACATGAGCCTAGGAGCTTGTGCTTGCAAATGTTAATCCTACATATGAGTCTAGAGCTAAAGAGAAATCCCAGATAAATAATGCGTCCCAGAAACTTCCATCAGCCTGTTTTTACTATACCACCAGTTCCAGTTGAAGCCTGAGGGGATTTGCTGGCTACATAAACATACAAATGTCTATAGGTTAAGAGTCTAAAACAGTGACAGCATCAGTCTTGGCTGAGGGTTTGCTTCCTTCAACAATTTTTTTTTTTCTCTTCATGAGTTGGCTCTCTGCACATTTTGCAGAGCCTAGTGCGCATTAACTGCCAAGCCTGCCCTTGAACACCATTACAGTTCAATTCAAGGCAATAATGGACAAGCACTCCAGTGCAAGACTATATAGACAGGTTCATAATCGTGGATGAAAGTAAGGCACATTTCCAGTACTTGGAGGAGATGTGTAACAGAAAAAAGCGTCAAGGTCTCCAGTCAACATCAGCACAACGCTTAAACTGAATCCAAAATAAATAGTTCGTTGTCAGACCTCTCTCTCGGCTGTCAGGTAATTTGGGCATCATAGTCCCAGAGCCTCCGTTCAAGCACATTTAAACTTTATACAGCACACGGTAAGCCTAATTGTTCTCTTGAAAGCCGTGATGTGTTTTGACCTCAGGAACTACAAAATGACTCGGTCAGGATCCACTCCAGAACCTTTTGCTACTGGAAATCTTTCAGTAAATTAGGGCACAATGCAGGTGAAGTGCTTTTGTGTGGCATGCTCTTCATCATTAATTGCACTTATCAACATTGGTGACAGCCTCTTAGGAAATGAGGAGTGTTATTTTTTTTACACGAGCACTTGCAATTACATTATGCCTGATTTTTGACACTTCCCCCATCTGTGCACAAGAAAATATAGAGCCTTTTAGTATACACGCTAAACTGTCATATTTGATAAGCACACATCCAAGGCTCAAAAATGATCAACATGCTCAAAACTCTGCTGAAAAACCTGCTGCACACAATCGATTACATGCCTGCTTTCGTCTGATTGATGGTTTATACTTTATTAGTGGTACATGTGTGTTTTTGTTATGTGATTTATATCAAATAAACATAAGAATAAAAGTTATATTGTTAGTAATATTTTAAGATTAAGATTAGGTGGACTGAAGCAACTGAAGAGTGACAAGTGATATTTATATGCAGTTTATGTAATGATTTTTATAATGTAAACCACAAATAAATGGTAACACTTTACAATAAGTTAATATTAGTTCATGAATTAAATCACAAAAACCAACAATGAGCAATATTTTTGTTACAATATTTATTACATTTTATGTTATTTAATAAAAAATATAACTTTTTATTGTTCCTTCATGTTAGCTATGAGGTGCATTAACTAATATTAACAGATACAACTTTTGATTTAAATAATGTATTAATAAATCATTAATTTCATATTAACTATGATTAAATGCTTTAAACAGTTTTTATTGATAGTTTATTGTTAACTAATTTCAACAAATGAAACCTTACTGTAAAGTGTAACTAAAAAATTAGTTTCTCTTGCTAGTAATATTTCAAGAAAAAAAATTCTGGACTGAAGCAACTTAGGTTTTTTTTTTTTTTTTTTTTTTTTAGAAAATCATGATTAATATGTTAAGGCTTTGTTTCCAGAAGTTTCAATAAATGGTTCAGTTTCAAAATTAAATTTTTCAGACTATTATTATTTTATATTTGAGGCTTTACAGGGTTGCTAACATCGTGAATAAATGTTTTTCATTTTACAGTTTTATTTTACATGCAGCCTCTTTGTAGTATCGTGTGATTGTCTGTGATCAATATTTGAATCAGATTTGTTAGTAATCCAGTGCCCACTTTTGCTGTAATTTGTTGTCTCTTTTTGTTTATTTGTTACATGCCGTTGAGGCCATTGTGAAAGATCATCTGGAGAAATTTTAGCATATTGAATATCGTTGGGCAGATTGCGATAGGTAGAAAATTAATTTGGATAGAATTTCCAATGTTTCTCTTTGAACGTGCTCCAGGAATTGATTGCTTCATTTGTCATTTGCACAGATGAATTATGTATGTGTTGCTTGCTAGAGGGGAGGGATTAATCAAATACATTTTGATAGGTTGTGTATATGCATGCGTGTGTGTGTGATGCGACAGAACGTGGCCTGTTTGCATGCAGGGGCAATGGGATTTCAAAGAGTGTCGGAGGGACCGATACGGAAGTGTTGATTGGCTGATAGCCTGTGACAGCTCATACTGCCCCACTCTTTTACAGTCAATGATGTTTCCTGTTTGAAACTGAGGGCTAATTATAATGATGTCATATATTTCCCTATACATTTCCAGACTAGTTTGGTCTAGGTCAGAGGTCTGTATGAGGTAAGAATAGAGTAACAATCAAGATACGCATCTTGAGACGATAGGCAGAGGAGCTGGCTATATAAATTGATCCCAACCAGAATGTAAACAGTCTACAGAAAAACCAATCTGATAACATGATGAAAGGCATGCTCTCACTTTTAAGATGAAAATAAGAGATGATGGCTTTTAGGCTAGATGCTTTTAACTGCCTGCAAATGTGATTGCATATGCTGTAATCTGTGAAGCAGCTCATTTATTCCATTATAATACAGACTTTTGGCAGAATCGCATCTTTAATTACTTATTGACCAATCAAAGTTGAGCGGAGTGAATGCAGGCTGAGGCGTCATGATTAAATGGTTTCAAAGGCTGAGGTATTGATCAGTGTGGTTTGAGTTGCACCCACTGGACTGATTCTTGGCTTGAGCGTTTAAGATATACAGTATTCTTTACTGCTTAATAGAATCAGTGATGTAAACCATTGTGAGAAAATGACTCAGACAACAATTCCCAGGCATGTTATACAAGACTTTTCACGTTTTTACACTCACATACACTACCCTTTAAAAGTTTGTTGGTATGATTTTAAAATGTTTTTTTTTAATGAAGTCTCTTATGCTCACCAAGGCTGCATTTATTTGATCAAAAATGCAGTAAAACACAGTAATTATGTGCAATATTATTACAATTTAAAATATCTTTTTTATTTTAATATATTTAAAAATGTAATTTATTCCTGTGGCAAAGCTGAATTTTCAGCACCATTTCTCCAGGCTTAGTGTCATGTGATCCTTCATAAATCATTCTAATTATGCGATTTGCTGCTCAAGAAACATTTCTTATCATTATCATTGTTGAAAACAGTTATGCTGCTTAATATTTGTGACCCCGGAGCACAAAAGCAGTCTTAAGTCGCTGGGGTATATTTATAGCAATAGCCAAAACTACATTGTATGGGTCAAAATTATCGATTTTTCTTTTATTCCAAAAATCATTAGGATATTAAGTAAAGATCATGTTCCATGAAGATATTTTGTAAATTTCTTACAGTAAATATATCAAAACTTATTTTTTGATTAGTAATATGCATTGCTAAGAACGTCATTTCATTTTCTCAATATTTAGATTTTTTTTGCACCCTCAGATTACAGATTTTCAATAGTTGTAGCCTAGGCCAAATATTGTCCGATCCTAACAAACCATACATCAATGGAAAGATTATTTATTCAACTTTCAGATGATGTATAAATCTCAATTTAAAAAAACTGACACTTAAGACAAGTTTTGTGGTCCAGGGTCACATTTTTGTGGAAACTGTTTTAGGATTCTTTGAATACAAGAACAGTATTTATCTGAATAAAACTCAATGTCTTTACTATCAATTTAGTTCAATTTAATGCATGCTTGTTGAATTAAAAGTATTAATTTCAAACATAATTTTTGTTGCAATTAATGTACAAGAAACCTTTGGAACGGTAGTGTGCTATACAGTATTTCCTATATTAGTAAACTATTACTAAAAAGTAATTTAGAGAGAGTATGTATAGGGGATCTGACAGTGACTCAACATTTAAGTATAGAAGCAAATAGGTATCACAGCACTGGTGGGCTGGTGTGAAACACTGAGATAAAGACTCTCTTGAGCTTTCTTTGCATCTTAACTCTTCTAGACCTCAGTGGATTTCAAGAGCTCTAGTGTGAATTCTTAAGACTTTTCAGAATAAAAGGTTCAGTAGAAAAACAAATAGATCTAACACAGAATCAAAGATAAGAGCAATTTCTAGTGGAGGGTGTTTGGAGAGAAAAGAAAACAACAATTTAGACCGCTTGTATTTAATTTTAATTAATGCGTTTGAGCTTCATGCAAGGCGGCAGGGGAACTAAGAACTGAAATAACAAATCTTATTGAACCATATGGACCTAGCTGTAAATTATAATGTAATACATGAAGTCATTAAATAAATGTCTCAATAGATACACTGTAGACTGTGTAAAGTTTATGAATGTGAAGTTATTATTTATTCTGAAACACTGTAATAATTAACAACAGACACAAATAGACCCAAATCTTTGTGAATACATACAATTTGTGTGATTAAGACGTACTTATGTAGTTATGTTAAATGTTTTCATCACTATTATTACAAAAGTTAAATGTTGAATGTTATTTTGAGGCCAATACCATGAAATAAAGGAGACGATATGCCAATTTAAAACAAGAAGATAAATAACAAAAGCTCTAAATGTTTTAAATGAGAAATAAGGTAGCTGAAATAATTTCTGTGCTTTGATATTCAGCAGACCTGCGTTGTTTGCAGTCAGATTTCATCTTATTAAATGTCAGGTGTTCATAGCCATTACTGTGAAACAGACGGGCTGCCAGAGGCCTGTATGAATTGTACCGTTGTTTGAAGTGTAAAAAAGCAAATTACATCGTGATGTGGGAATAGAGCAGATATCTGGAGATCAGCCCATATACGGACATGATTGGAAGGCTTTCATCCAATGTCAGTCTGTTCCAAAAATAGACTGACTTGCCTTTATTGCTAATTCTTTATTGCTAAGTCAGTCGTGGCACTCTGAAAAGAGCAGAGGCTATCATTAACTGACTTAAGGAGTCAAAATACGTGTCTACAGATGTTTTACCTTATCTGACCAAAATATTAGAAGTGGAACGCATTATATGAAAGACATTTTGGTACAGCATTCATCAACAGTGTTTAAATATAGACATACAGACATACAGTATATGTTCACATTTTAGACATATGTCGTATTTTATAATAATAATAAAGTTGTCACAAACAGTGAAATAACACAAAATGGAAGTTTGGAAATTATATAAGGACCAAAAACAAATGAAAACTATCTTATATTTTAGTTTTTCAGAGTATTCTCCTCTTAAGTAAAAACTTTGGCATGTAGGCTATTATTTAAGTGACATCGTTCACTTAAATAATATCGACTGTTTTTATTAGTGAATCATATTGTTCAACCGATTCTGCTTCGTTCACGAATAAAAAAAAGTAAGTGAGTCTCTAAATCATTCACTCAACCGAATTGTTAAAAACTGCCAATTCATTCAAGGGATAGTTCACCCAAAAATGAATATTTGATGTTTATCTGTTACCCCCAGGGCATTCAAGATGTAGGTGACTTTGGTTTTTCAATAGAACACAAACTTTTTTCTCTTTGTTCACAACAACCGGCGCATCAGCGTGCTCTGGCATAGTAGACGCATGTGCAGAAGCGATCTGTCGCGTGTATACGCCACTCGTTGTTTAGATTGCTTCCGCGCATGCGTCTACTATGCCAGAGCATGTTGACGCGTCACGCGCTGGCTGTTGTGAACACGCTCAGGACAGTTGGACATTGCAGTGGATCAGAGGTAAAAAAATTATATAAATACTGTTCAGTTTCTTGCACAGACCAATCATTTCATGTCTTAAGACCTCATTGTATAGTCACGAGCCGCAGGGTTTAATTTGGTTTTGTCATGTGTTTTTTGTTTTTTTTACTCTCAAAGCCGTGGGTCCCATTGACTGCCATTATATGACTTACAGACTGCAACGGTTTGAGTTAAAAATCATTGTTTGTGTTCTACTGAAGAAACAAAGTCACCTACATCTTGAATGCCCTGGGAGTAAGCAGATAATCATCAAATATTCATTTTTGGGTGAACTATCACTTTAAGGAACGAAACAAATGACTTACTTCATGAGAGTCATTGAATCATTCACTCAATCGATTTGTTGATTCATTCAGGAATCAAACACTGTGGGTTGCTCAAAGACGTGCAGCTTTTCTGCTGTGGATTTGTTCTGAACTTTGGCGATCAAAAACAGACAAAGAAACTGGCAGCACTGCCTCTAAAATGTAAGTTACTCATTATGTTGTTTATTTATTGAAGTAACTTTGTTTTTCTGAATCAGCACGACTGATTTGACTTTAAGAACGAGGCCCGCTCAGATCTAAAACAACAGTTGTGTTCTTACATTTACATTATTTCCAGATTAGCCTTGCTGCAGTTCTTCTGTTATTAAGCAAGCATTGCTTATCAGTAAGGTTTGATTGTTTTTGCTTTTTACTTGGCTTATCTACATTTTGCAAACAATTCCTTTTTTTCTCTTTGAAACAATTAATCTGTTGAACACTCAATATCAGATTGAATGCAGTGAGGCTTGGGCGCTATATAATAAAGTATGTGCTGTGGAATATGTGACATTTTGATAAACTTCATGTGGCAGTTGTGACAGCTCCATCATTTAAATATATATTTCCACTGAGACTTGCAAAAATGGCTCTATTTTTTAGTATGCTTTAACCATGCCTACTGAGCTGGAAATGCTAAAAACCATTTGAGATCAGAATTATTCCTGTCCAGTACTTTTAACATTACTTCATTTGGTGAGCTCAAAGACTGCGTTAACCCAAGAACATCCTGATGCTTTCCATGTATATTCAGAAACATGTATATGGGTTGCATTAAGTGGACTTATTAAGCTCTGGGCCTACTTTGTATTCAAAAGCTAGTCTCTTTCTGTTATAATTGCTTTTAGTGTGCTTATAGATAACGGGCTTCGGCTTCAGCAATTTCCGGCCATTTGACAAATGCTTTTCATCTGTTTGTTCCTCCACAATGTTCCTGTGGTGTTGCATCCATGAAGATTTTGAAATGTGAAAAATTTATGAGAGGCATCTTCTGCACTCAGCTTGTGCTCCTTGCCCAGAAATGACAAACAATACAATTCTCTTGTTTATTCGCTCTGGCCTTGTTAGGTTCCGTCTGATCCTTCTCTCTTCTTTAGGCTTTTTGTCACGTGCCATTCCTATACTCCTCATACTGAATTTCTTCGCCAGCTGTGTTTTAGATTCAGAGTGGTGGCAAGAAAGACTACATCTGAATTTAAATCCCTGGTCAAAGCAGCTGTTTTCTTCCGTGAACCTCTGTGGAATTCAAAATCGGCATGTTGTCTGTTTTTTGTGCCTCAGGAGAAGCTGTGCCGGAATTACGTTCCCTGCCGACTGATTTCTGCCAGTCACAATCTATTTGAGGCACCCATTCAGGCAGGCCGGGGGCACCGCGACACATGGCGAGCCACTTTATCTCAGAGTGATTCTGTGAAGGGCTTCACATTGATAAAACCAAACTGCTTCTTCAGTGGCTATCAGATGCTTGCTGAGTTTGTCAGACGGCACTTGGCTTTGTCTGATTGCACCAAATATTTTTATGTATTAAGAGTGTGTCATTTAAAAAAATGTGCATTACATCATTCCATCAGGTCCAGTAGGATTCTGTGGATTTTATTTGCATTTTATATTTTTATTTTGAGAGGTGATTGTATTTTTTAAATATTATAATGTGTTGATAGTGCTGCACTTACTGAAAGACTTACTGCACTTACTGCAGTAGCTGAAAGAATATTCAAATTAGTCAGTTCGCAAATTGAGGGTATATCAGAGCTCTGTCCCTGCTGCTGAATGTGCATGATATGCCAACACGTAGGAGATGGATCTCTTGTTTTTATCTGATTTAGCAAAGCCACTAGCTGTGGGTCAGCATTAACATCACTGATGCTGACGCTCTCAACACGATGACTATTGTCTCTTTCACCAAGGGATAAAGTGTTTTACCTGCAAGAAAGTGCTTTACAAAAAAGTACTGTGGTCATATATTTTATATAGGCTATACATTACTGTTCAAAGGTTTTAGGTCAGAAAGATTTTTTAAAATGTTTTTGAAAGACTCATCCAAGGCTGCATTTATTTGATTAATAGAAGAGTAAATTTATTAAATATTATTACAAATCTTATTATTTTTTTATTTATAATATATGTTAAAATTGAATTTATTCCTGTGATGTCAAAGCAGATTTTTTTTTTAGTATCATTACTCCAGTCTTCAGTGTAACATGATTCTTCAGAAATCACTGGTTTGGTGCTTAAGAAACATTCTTCTTATTAGCAGTGTTATGCTGCTTAATATTTTTTGTAAGCCACGAATCCTTTGATGGAAAGAAGAGTATTAATTTGAAATATAAATATTTAGCAACAATGTAAATGTCTTTACTGTCGTATTTGATCAATTTAATGCATTTTTGCCAAACAAACAAATTAGTTTCTTTTGGTAACGCATCTAGTGCATAGAAAACTGCCAGAGCATATGATTTAATTGGTGTGTTGCTCAATGGCTGTGCAGATTCCTTTCTCAATGTTATAGTAAAATACTGAATTCTTTTAATTGTCTCATCAGTCCTAGCTAATTTAAAGAGATCGACAGGGGTCGGCCAGTCGGCTTATCCTGTTAATGCATATAATCAGGACTATTTCAGAAAAGATATCACATCTTCAGGCTTGTTTGGGAACATTTTAACTTTTGTGTTGCTTGTGGGCAAATCCATTGTGAAAGTTTGAAATACAACCTGTCCTCCAAACAACAGTCCTTCATTGGTTTCCATACAAGTGATGAATCTGCACCTGCTGTGATGGTGGGTGGAAGGGGAGCTGGGTGGAATGTAACTGGCAATCGCAGCAGGTATGAAATCCCTTCAGGCTTGATTCTCTGGAAAGCGTTATAGAGCTGATAGGATGAGCAGTATGTGCATGCTTGCACGCTTTGGTAATTTTATTTTCAGTCGCTGCATACTTCAAGATGTGTTATGACTGTTTCTGTTAGCCTCGCTGTTATTCTTGCAGCCCGTGGGGTACTGAATGTCTCACACACAAAACACAAGGAATATTAAAAGACAAGGAATTTTTTTACTAATCTGCCAAAAACAAATCCATTAAACTGAATTTGCACATTTATGCTGATCAATGCATGTACCACAATGTATGGAGATGTTAGCCTTTGCTTGAAGGCTTTATTATCCGACACTAGGCTACTAGTTTTACTTGTGATTAAATGTCCTGTATGTTCTGGAAGCTGTTGGCTGATGCTCCAGTAACAGGACGACAAGTCTTTTGCTCTCAGTCCATGAGTTGTTTTGGTCTCCAAGTAATTACACAGTTTTTTAGGACTACTTGAAAGCAGTTTCTGTTGTAAAGCTTGATTCAGGAGCAGAAGTAATCTATTTGGCAAGCCTGTTTACTGTAGTATTGGAAAAGTGCACAATAATCCCCATACTCTGAATCAACAGGCTAAACATAACCATTTTCCCAAAATACCCCTTGTGTCCAATATCTAACCCTAATGTTATTAAATTACAATTTCCCTGGTGGATGGTCGCATTGGTCCAATAAATTGAATTGTTTATATTCTGATGCAGATGGTCTGTGTTGCAGGGCAGATGTCGATTTGTAAACTGCACTGGTGTTAAAATCAGATCAACAGTTTTTCTGAGTAGAGCATGTGATTGTTAATGTGAAAGATGGTATTAGCTCACCACCCAAGCTGTATTGTGTAATGCGGTCTGTTATCTAGCCACAACATTCTTTAACAAGGTTCCTTTCACGATATAGAGCGTTACATGAAGCTAATATCTGCCAGAGAGGCTTGTCTCCAGACAGCATCTTATTAAATGAAAATATTATGACAGTCATGTTAGTCTAAAGTCAATTAACCTCACTGGGTCTGGGCTTAATTAATATGGGGAAAAAGTGAAATGCCAAGGTCACCGATTATACAAGCATGATATTAATTTAAACGAATTCATTTCAAATGTTTCTGAGCCTATTGATTTTCCAACCAGGTTATGTAATCCCACTGTACTTGACCTTTTGTCCAATAATCTAATGTCTCAGATGAAATGAAATCAATTCCAGGCTTACCTTGATGCTGTCTGAAGATAAACATTAAAGCGGCAGGACTAAAACACTAGGGCCCAAAGACACAGCTCAGGTCTGCTGTTATGTGAGGCAACAGTGTTTGCCATCCTAATCACATTTCTTGAGGTTTCATCTTGATTCATAAAATGTTATTAGCTAAATTTTCTGTGATATAATGTGCACATGGGTAGTTGACTAATAAAAATTGGACTGTGTCTTATGGTGTGACAGCAAAAATATAGAAAAGTTTTTTGACCGTAGGCACGTTGCCACAGGTAATCACAGCATGCCGATATACAGCCATATCGCACTCCTATAAGTGTGATATTGCATTTATACAACAGTTTGACGGCACGAGTGTGTAAATACAGAATAAATAACAACCCCACAAACCCTCTTTTGTACAGAACTAATTCCTTCCGCCACGGATTCAAATCTGAAGTTGACAGTTTAACAGCTGAACCCAAGCCCTTGTTACTAATTCGAAAATGACACTTTAGAACTAATAACGAAGTAACGTTGAGTAGGGCTGCTTGATTATGGCAAAGATCATAATCACGATCATTTTGGCCAGTATTGTAATCACGATTATTTTGGCCAGTATTGTAATCACGATTATTTTGGCCAGTATTGTAATCACGATTATTTAACACACGTATTTTCATTCTCAACTGATTATGTTCACTTAAGATATAACTGGCGAGGGTTTACGTGAATAATCACCAAGCGCCGCATTTTGACACATTGAGATTTGAGGACTCGTTTTTCCTTGTTTTACCTGTCTTTGTTCCTGGTTTTCCATATTTGGTCATTTTCCTGTGTTCCCTGATTAGTTAATTCTGTTCCACCTGTGTCTGATTATCTTGTTGGTTTCCTATTATTTAAGCCCTGTGTTCCCCTGAGTTCCTTTGTCCTGTATTATCTTGAGTTGATGTGTTTGTGGTTGTTAGTCCTCCTGTTTATTCTCCTGTCTATTGAGTTTAAGTTTGAATTAAAGACTGTTGATTTGGCTCCTGCATCGTGCACTTATCTACAGCCGCATTGTTAAATTATTAATGAAAAACTTTTTGCATTTAGATCAGAGTTGAGCAGGAGGAATTGACAATGACAAGTGGGAGGACAAAAAATAAATTTGCACTCAATTTATTTTAGTGCTGTCAAATGATTAATCGCGATTTATCGCATCCAAAATAAGTTTTTGTTTACATAAAACATGTATATGTGCTGTGTATATTTATTAAGTATATATAAATACACAAATACACATACGGTGGCCGAGAGAGCTCAACGTGCTGCAAATAGAAAAAAACTCCTGCAAATTAAGAAAACAACTTCGTCAATTTGACAACACACGCACTGCAAATGCTCACAACACAACCAAAAAAAGAAACACGCTTTTTTATTTGGTTGTGTTGTAAGCATTTGCAGTGCGTTTCTTTATTTGTTTGTGTCGTGAGCATTTGCAGCACCTGTGGTCAAATTGATGAAGATGTTTTCTTGATTTGCTGGTGCTTTGTCTATTTGCATGTGTTTTCTGAAGTTGCAGCGCGTTGAGCTCTCTCGGCCACCATACAAACATGCGTGTATATAATTCAGAAAAATATGTTATGTTTATGTATTAAATATATTTATTTATAATATCAATTATATGAATATAAATCTAGACATGTAAATATTTTCAAAATATATACTGTATGTGTGTGTATTTATATACATAATAAATATACAGAGAACACACACATATATTATGCAAAAGAAAACTTATTTTGTATGCAATTAATCGTTTGAAAGCACTAATTTATATCAAGAATTAGGACAAATGGTTTGCTCCTTTTCTGACTAACTAGATATAAAAAACCCGTGGCAAGTTAAAACATTTTTTTTTTTATTATATTTTGGTGCAACATCTGTTTGTAAATCAGACCTACATCTTCCAGTTGATAAAATAATGAGATCGGTGTCAGCACAACCTCCACCCGTACAGGTTTGCTGCTCTGTCTGCGGTATGTCATTATATTGGATTGACAGCGACAAGCTTGATACTATAATTCACACACATGCTCAGCGTTTCTCCTATTGATTCAACTGATCATCCCTCACTTTCCACCTCTCCATTCTGCACAGATTCAGCTGTCAAACCGAGAGGGGAGTCAGTGAATGGGTCCCAAGAATGAGGATGGGTCGGTGCATGGTTCCCACTCGCTGGTAAAAGTGACAGGATGTGTTTAACTATCTATTTTAATTAAAGCCTATGGCCCCATCTCCCCATGAATGTAAATGCAGAACTCTTCAGGCTGCTTTGTTTGGTGAATTTCATTCCACCAGAATTCAAATCTATAAAACTTGCTTTGAAAAATATACCAGAGCCAGTCTGGTATGATGATCAGATGTTTTGATATTTGCATTATCGCCGTGACCAGCATGACAGCCCTGATCTCGAACTTTCTTGACTGTTCCTCAGAGGCCATGACATTTTCAGGAAGACTAGTTACCTTTTGGTTTTCTTGACTTTCAAAGAAAGGCCATAGCAAATGAAATCTTTAATCTATATGGCAACATTTGGGTGATTCTACATTCTAAATTCTGTGTCATTATTGCATTTGTCTTGTCAAGCAATTCATCAATTTGCTTGAAGTTACAGGAGATCTTTGCACCAGAAGCTTGGCATATAATCTCATGTTGGTTCTTGCTGCCTCTGTTTATTAGATCCCATAATCATCGAGGGTTGAGTGACATACAGTAATGCTGAGATATGAAATGTTATGGGAATTTTTCTGTCACAAATGACACATCAGTAATTTTTTCCCTCCCACTGCAGTCTCCTCACAAGGTGTTTCCGGAATGCGAGTTGATCATGCAATAAATAAGGCGTAAAATGCTATAAATCATGTAACACGCTAATATTTTTGGTGGCCCCAAGATTGATCACTTCTGGGAACAGGGAGGCTGCACTGAATCAGTCTTGCATGAACCAGAAGTGAAGGGAGGGTGATCATCACAAATATCCTTCGAGATACACACAAAGCAATTGACATTTATCATTAGTGACCGGCCCTTACAAGAGCAATAAATGATCTTCACATCGATATATTCTGCATTGGCTGCTTTTGATAAATGAGACAGTATGGGACAAAAAGGCTAAGGTGTAGATGTAGAACGTCTTGGTGCATTGTTATATAGACTGACATTTATATTTGTAGCTTATGTTCTCAGATTAACAGAAGCACAGAGGTGGCTAATTTCTGAGTTAGGGTGAGGAAAGCAAGTGCTAGACCTGCAGAGCTGCTCAGCATTTTTTTTGCTGTGCCCTCAGGGTCTGATTAGAATGCTGAGCCATACAAAGTCTGCAGACAGAGGGGAGCAAGGTGACTAAGACCGCTGGCAGTGTTACTCCCTCATTCCCATAGATTCTAGAGGAAATGGAAATCGTTTTAAAGGTGCTGTGAGTGATTTTAGCCATTTGGCTAATTCCCGCCTGAGTTAGACCACACTTGTCCTCACAACCACATATCCTTTATCTAAAACCCCACTCACAAACATCACCAAATCGGATGGCAGCAACTGACTTGTTTGTGCTGTTTACAGAGTCTAAAGCTTTCTCAGAATTATTTTTTACAGTTAGAAATTAGTATGGAAGCCGGTTTCCGCTATATTATAGAACAATAAAAAAGGTAATAGTGACTTTTTATCTCATAATTCAGACTTTTCTCATTAATATAAGTTTATATCTCTAAGAATTCAACAGATTTGGGGGATTTTTTTCTCTCAGAATTCTGAGTTTACATCTTGGAATGTTTTGACAGATTTGTAAGAAGAAAACTCAGAATTGTGAAATTAAGAAAAACATCATATGTATGTGTGTGTGCGTGTATGTATGTATGTGTGTGTATATATATATATATATATATATATATATATATGTATATGTTATATTTTATTTTTGATCAGCACAAGCTGTTTATCCTCATTGCAATTGAACGGTTAATGTAGTCTTGATTATATTTTTGTATAGTTTTATTAGTGGTCTTTTAAAGATGAGGGTTTGTTCATGGTGTCATTTCTATTTGTATATACAGTATATATATTTATATATATTACACTTGCAGAAATTGCACTTGCATAAATCAGAATCAGAATTAGCTTTATTGCCAGGTATGTTTGCACATACAAGGAATTTGTTTTAGTGACAGTAGCTCCACAGTGCGACAGAATGACAGTGACAGGACACAGATAATAAAAAAAATAATGTACAAATATACAAAATGGACAATATACAAAATAGCACAAACACAATATACAAAATAGACAATTCAGTATGTACAGGTATTTTAGGTGCAAATTTGAAATGTAATAAGTATGTGTGTTAAAAAATAAAAATAAAGTATGATAGTGTTGTGTGTTTCATGTTTATTGTTAAGAGTTCAAATGTTCATGAGATGGATTGCCTGTGGGAAGAAACTGTTCCTGTGTCTGGCCGTTCTGGTGCTCAGAGCTCTGTAGCGTCGACCAGACAGCAACAGTTAAAAGAGGGAGTGTGCTGGATGTGAGGGGTCCAGAGTGATTTTGTCAGCCCTTTTGCTCACTCTGGATAAGTACAGTTCTTGGAGAGTAGGGAGGGTTGTACCAGTGATTCGCTCAGGAGTCCAGACTACCCTCCGTAGTCTTCTGAGGTCAGATTTGGTAGCTGAACCAGACAGTTATTGAAGTGCAGAGGATGATTCAATGATGGCGGAGTAGAACTGTTTCAGCAGCTCCTGTGGCAGGTTGAACTTCCTCAGCTGGCAAAGGAAGTACAACCTCTGCTGGGCCTTTTTGACAATAGAATCAATGTGAATGTCCCACTTCAGGTCCTGAGAGATAGTGCTGCCCAGGAACCTGAATGACTCCACTGTTTTTACAGTGCTGTTCATGATGGTGAGTGGGGGGAGTGCAGGGGGCTTTCTCCTGAAGTCCACGATCATCTCCACAGTTTTGAGCGTGTTGAGCTCCAGGTTGTTAAGACTCCACCAGACAGCCAGCTCCTTAACCTACTGTCTGTAAGCAGACTCGTCACCGTCCTGGATGAGGCAGATCATTGTGGTGTTGTCTGCAACCTTCAGGAGTTTGACAGAGGGGTCTTTAGATTTGCAGTCGTTGGTGTAGAGGGAGAAGAGCAGTGGGGAGAGAACACAGCCCTGAGGATCTCCAGTGCTGATGGTGCAGGTGTTGGATGAGAATTTTCCCAGCCTCACTAGCTGTTGCCTGTCTGTCAGGAAGCTGTTGATCCACTGACAGACAGAGGTGGGGACGGAGAGCTGAGTTAGTTTGGGCAGGAGGAGGTTTGGAATGATAGTGTTAAAGGCCGAGCTGAAGTCCACAAACAGGATCCTCACATAAGTCCCTGGTCTGTTCAGGTGTTGCAGTATGTAATGCAGTCCCATGTTGACTACATCATCCACAGACCTGTTTGCTCTGTAGGCAAATTGCAGGGGGTCCAGTAAGGGTCCAGTGATGTCCTTCAGATAAGCCAAAACCAGTCTTTCAAATGACTTCATGACCACAGATGTTATAGCCACAGGTCTGTAGTCGTTAAGTCCTGTTATCTTGGGTTTCTTTGGGACTGGGATGATGGTGGAGCGTTTGAAGCATGAGAGGCCTTCACACAGCTTCAGTGATCTGTTGAAGATCTGTGTGAAGATGGGGGCCAGCTGGTCAGCACAGGATTTCAGACAGGCTGGTGTTACACCGTCTGGGCCTGGAGTCTTCCTTCTCTTGTTCTTTTTGAAGACCTGGCGCACATCATCTTCTCTTATCTGCAGTGCAGGTGTGGGGGAGAGGGGGGTTGCAGGAGGTGTGAATGGTGTTTTTTCAAACCTGCAGTAGAACTCATTCAGATCATCTGCCAGTTGTTGATTCTCCACAGTGCTGGGGGATGGTGTCTTGTAATTGGTGATGTCTTTCAGACCTTTCCACACTGAAGTTGTGTCTCTGGAAGAGAATTGGATCCTTAGCTTATCGGAATAATTCCTCCTTGCCACTCGGATCTCCTTTTCCAGTGTGTATTTGGCCTGTTTATACAAGACTCTGTCCCCATTCCTGTAAGCATCTTCTTTGGCCTGACGGAGCTGAGTTTTGCAGTGAACCATGGTTTGTCATTGTTATAAGTTAGATGAGTCCTGATAGGAATGCAAATATCCTCAAAGAAACTGATATAAGATGTTACAGTCTCTGTGAGCTCGTCCAGATCGTTTTCGGCAGCTTCAAAAACACTCCAATCAGTAAGGTCGAGACAGGCTTGTAAAACCCGCTCTCATTAGTCTTAGTCTATCTCTTTACAGTCCTTAATACATGTTTTGTTGATTTCAGTTTCTGCCTGTAGGTCGGAATAAGATGAATCAAACAGTGATCAGACAGTCCTAAAGCTTGTTCTGTGTCTGTGATCTGATCAGCGAGTTTCTGTAAAGCTGAGCTCACGTGCGCTTGCGGTGGAATGTAGACACTCACGAGAATGAACGAGCAGAACTTCCGCGGCGAGTAGAAAGGTTTACAGTTGATGAAAAGCGTTTCTAGATCAGAACAGGACATCTTCTTTAACACTATTACATCTGTACACCATCTTTCATTGATGTAGAAGCATGTCCTGCCGCTGCGCGATTTCCCCATTGATTCCGCGTCGCGATCTGCTCTGATCAGCGTGAAGTTAGGCAGATGTAAAGCGCTGTCCGGAATGGCGTCATTCAGCCAGGTATGACAACAGCGCTGTAGCTCCGCCGACTACTATATTCAGCAAAACATCCGAATAATCGAAAACTGGTTGGAGATTTTGTGGTGTGTTCTGCTGAATGTTCAGCAGCACTGATCGTGTTTGACAAAAAACAGGAAAAACTAACAAAAACACTAAAACAACTGGAGAGCCAAGCACAATGGCTGCCATTCGCGGCGCCATCTTATTACACTTCATAAATGAAAATATACACCTGTTATATTTTGAAAAGTGCATTGTTCAAATTGGACAGTAGTGGTCCTTAGCATTAGGAAAATTTGAAAAACCCCTGTAACACTGCTCATTTCACAAGCAAACAGGGCTTTTCTTAAAGACGGACACAATTGACCATTTAATTAGAGTTGAGAAAAGAGTGGAAAATATTCATGGGAAAATTTGTTTTCCTCTAAAACACTTTGTTAACATCATAACTTGACCTCAGGGAAAAAAATGTAATGAAATGAAAAATGTATGCTCTGTCAGACAACTTGATGCACTTGACTTAATGACTTCACTAGAAGTGACACCGTGAGGTGAATGTCCTTGCTCAAGTGTCATTCAAAGTGTCTGAATGGAGTTGTTTTTTCTCCTTTTGAGGCTCAGGTTCTTTGAGTTTCATCCAGCATGTTTTTAGCTCGAGTCTATAGACATTCTAGTGACTACTGACACTAGGCAGCATTTCTTTAGACATGCCTTGCAGTATTATGTAAGTAATAAAGCCTTCAGCCGCCCTCTCCCTTGCCTCCGTGTTAGAGCACACTGAGCCAGTCTCTTTGAGCAAGGTCTGTAATTGCATCCGCTCAAAGAGTGAGGAAATCAATTAGACATCACAGGCGGTGCTAAGGGGGGCAGCACTGACATGCACCGTCTGTGTCAACACCGTCACATTCCTCCTCCACGCCTCGTGCCGCCATGTGCCACACATCACTCGCTGTCTGTGTTAAACGGCAGCGTCCGTAGGGCTTCAAGCCAGTGATTGGTGGGAGGGAGCCACAACAAAGAGACCAAAACACAATCCTGATCCATGGAGTTATGACAACGTGTCCTCCCTCTAGGGCCTGGTGAGGGTATAATAAGAGCAGAAGGCCAGTAGGGGGCAGGGGAGAGAGGCAATGTGATGTTGAAGAGGAGAGAATACAGCAAAAAAGAATTAAGGCTGCAGCACTGGGCTACTCCCCCAGTTTTACTCACAGCTGCAGATCCACATTAGCTTTAGCTGCATTGCAGCCTTTTCCAGGTACACATGAATTACCTCATTGTGCTCCTAGTGCAAAAGCTGCAGGGAGTTTTTATGTGCTACCAAGCATATAAAAGCTGTTGTTATAGTCAATATAGAGAACAATATTATAAGAATGATAAATACAATACTATTTTTACAGTGGTTGCAAGGCACAGGATTGAACTTCTCTAAAATTCTGTTTAGGGATTTGTTGGGATCTTATCTATCTGTCTGTCTGTCGGTTTGTTGTTATATTGTTCTGTCATTCTATCTATCTGTATTGTTCTACAGTATCCATCACATCCATCCATTACATTTATATGACTCCTTGTTTTCAACTGGTGCACAACCCTGATGTTACATTTTCTACTTTGGGCTTGATGTCGTATTTAGGTAATGAATTCTTGTTGGTCTTCTTGCATATCCGTTTGCATAGTGAATTGCAATTGTATTTTATTATTTTTTAAATATTTTTACACTTAGTTTGTCATGTGTTGATTTTCCCGAAAAACAAGTCCACTAAGTGTCATGACAATAGAATCTAAAGCAGCATTTAATTTATACAGAATTGAAGCCTTAAGCCTGAGTTACCTAAAACTATAACACAATTATTTGCTTCCCTGCAAGCAATGGCATTTCCTTCAGGAAATGCAAATCTAGTTTAACTGCATCAAACTCAATTTTCTTTTCCTATGAACTCTGTCCTAATGCAGTGCTCGCAGTAGTCACATGTCATGCACTCCAGCCCTTTCAACTCATTGATCTTTTCGTACGCGTCGTTTGCTGTGAGCACAATTGAGCGGTAATGGGGCTATTTATTCACATGCCTAAATCGGAAAAGCAATACGTTTCAGAGGTAATGATTAGATCATCATTGCAATGGGGGACATGAACGTTCTCATTTCTCTAAATCATTATCCACAATCCCCCTTGAACACACACATTCCATTCATGCCCCGTTCGCCACCCCTACCGCTGCTTGCAAAACAATCTCATCGCTTCATAATCAAAATCACATTATTCAAGTTTCTGAATGTCGCAGCGGCCACAGGGCAAACAAGAAATCAAACAGATTTTGAACCATAAATGAGTTTTATTCATGCTCGCACTGCCCCCAAGCAACAGTATTAAAAGTTTTGAAAGCCCATCCTTTTCAATCCATTCGCTCTTTGTTAAAAAAAAAAACTTTTCATGTGTTAAGAACGAACCAAATAAGAGCGTTGAGACCTGCTTGTTTAAGTGTCTGTCAGAAAAAGGCAATTACTTGCAGCAGAGGCAGTAATAGCCATCTCTTCTTGCTTAGACCTGACAGTGAGAGGATAATGCCGACGACTCCATCATCTTTAAATTTCCCTATAGCCACCATAGCGTCATTATACTGTACCAGTCACCTGCATCTCATCTCCGGCTAAAGCCCGGTCATCGTCTGATTACATTTAAGTGGCGTGCCACAAATTCAAGCTAGACAGAAAGTTCTTGCTTACGTTTCCAAACATTTTAGCATTTTGACATGGATTCGCTTTTGATTTAATGGCTTGGCCCCTTCAAAGTCAAGCTAGCCAACAGGTTCAAGGTAGAGAAAACATTTCTTTCTTGTCACTCCTTTCCAAATCTCCCAGCCAAGTCTTATCGTAATCCCCATCGGAGCCCTCAGCATCTCAGCACCGCAACTCAGAGCGTGTGTTATCGCGGATGGAGTAATGGCACCGCTGTGTGAGGGTATTAGGCCACTATCTAGAACGCTGGTGGAAGTGGGAACTAGCACAGGAGTTGAACGTGGGAGCGGATGGTTCTATTGGATGGGCTTTGGCGAGGTATGGATTGTTATCTTGCTGTCAGACTCCCAGTTCTTATCTAAGTCAACATAGCCTGGCTTCATTTACGCTGGATTTATCTGTGTTTGAGCTGAAGTTGCCTTGCTCGGACATAGGGGGCTATACAATGCATCAATGGGTTTGTGATGTTGTTTGCTTGTGATATGGATCAGTTCCCTGCTGAAAAGAGCATAACTGATCACCAGTGTATGTTGTGTTTTGGTTGCTGGTGTGTTGAATCCCTACCATATTATTGCCTAGCCAGATTTTTTTTTCTTTTAGTTATTTTCCTTTATTACGATAGGACAGTGTAGAGCTGACAGGAAGCGAAGTGGGAGAGGGGGTGGGCGGGATCAGGAAAGGTCTTTGAGCCGGGATTCGTATTGGGGACCCCCATAGTGTAATGATGCTGTATGTCAGCGAACATATCACCACTGACCCTATCCAGACTTTTGACTTTTTGCTTAATATGTAGTCCTTGCAGCTTGTTTTGGCTTAGAATTACTCACGTAGACAGATGACATGAAAATGACAACAAAAATGGATTGTCATGGAAAAAGACACAGCAGTGTCAGTCCACAACTGGCTAGAGAGAATGCATTAGTAAAAATAGCATGAATATGTGTAGACTTTCTAATCAAATTTTATGTTGTCAGAAAGTTTTGAAAGTTTGAGGTCTATAATTTTATTTTATTTAATTTTTTGTAAAGAAGTCCCTTATGTAACCATAATCTTACATCAAAAATATTGTAAAAACAGTAATATTGTGAAATAATTTTTGCAATTTAAAATAATTATATTGAATTAATATATTTTTAAAGATTTTTATTTTTGGCGTTAATTGCCTTTTTGATGATAGGACATTTACATTTACATAAATGTCTCCCACTTGGACAGTGTAGAGGAGACCGGAAGTGAAGTGGGAGAGAGAGAGGAGGTGGGATCGGGAAAGGGTGGGACGCTCGTAATGCATTGGTGTCATATGTTGGCGCACTGCCCACTAGGCTATTGGCGTCAATGAATTAATATGTTTTAAAATGTAATTTATTCCATTGAAGACTGGAGAAATGGCTGCTGAAAATTTATCAGTGTCACATAATTCTTCATAAATCATTCTAAAATTCAGATTTTCTGCTCAAGAAACATTTACAGGTGCATCTAAGAAAATTCGAATATCATGAAAAAGTTTATTTTCTTTTGTACGTCATTTCAAAAGTTTTTTTGTTTTGTTTTAATTTTGATGATTAGAGCACAGCTCATGAAAGTCAAAAATCTATTATCTCAAAATATTCGAATATTTACATTTTGTGTTTCAATAAATGACCATCCCTACAGTATAAATTCCAGGTATCTTTAGTTCTTTGAAACCACAGTAATGGGGAAGACTGCTGACTTGACAATGGTCCAGAAGACAATCATTCACACCCTCCACAAAGGTAAGTCACAGAAGGTCATTACTGAAAGGTCTGGCTGTTCACAGAGTGCTGTATCAAAGCATATTAAATGCAAAGTTGACTGGAAGGAAGAAATTGAGTGGCAAAAGCTTGAGAATACTATCAAGCAAAGCCGATGCACACACTTGGGAGAGCTTCACAAGGAGTGGACTGAAGCTGGAGTCAGTGCATCAAGAGTCACCACGCTCAGACGTTTTCAGGAAAAGGGCTACCAAGCCACTTCTGAAACAGAAACAACGTCAGAAGCATCTTACCTGGGCTAAGGAGAAAAAGAACTGGACTGTTGCTCAGTGGTCCAAAGTCCTCTTTTCGGATAAAAGTAAATTTTGCATTTCATTTGGAAATCAAGGTCTGGAGTCAGGAGGAAGACTGGAGAGGCACAGAATCCAAGCTGCTTGAAGTTCAGTGTGAAGTTTCTGAAGTCAGTGATGATTTGGGGGCCGTGATGTCTGCTGATTGGTCCATTGTGTTACCTCCTTACCTGTATAAAAGACACCTGTCCACAGAAGCAATCAATCAATCAGATTCCAAACTCTCCAACATGGCCAAGACCAAAGAGTTGTCCAAGGATGTCAGGGACAAGATTGTAGACCTACGCAAGGCTGGAATAGGCTACAAGACCATCGCCAAGCAGCTTGGTGAGAAGGTGACAACAGTTGGTGCGAGTATTCACAAATGGAATAAACACAAAATAACTGTCAGTCTCCCTCGGTCTAGGACTCCATGCAAGATCTCACCTCGTGGAGTTTCAGTGATCATGAGAACGGTGAGGAATTACACGGAAGGATCTTGTCAATGATCTCAAGGCAGCTGGGACCATAGTCACCAAGAAAACAATTGGTAACACTACGCCGTGAAGGACTGAAATCCTGCAGTGCCCGCAAAGTTCCCCTGCTCAAGAGAGCACATGTACAGGCCCATCTGAAGTTTGCCAATGAACATCTGAATGATTCAGAGGAGAACTGGGTGAAAGTGTTGTGGTCAGATGAGACCAAAATTGAGCTCTTTGTCATCAACTCAACTCGCCGTGTTTGGAGGAGGAGGAATGCTGCCTATGGCCCCAAGAACACCATCCCCACCGTCAAACATGGAGGTGGAAACATTATGCTTTGGGGTTGTTTTTCTGCTAAGGGGACAGGACAACTACACCTCATCAAAGGGATTATGGACGGGGCCATGTACCGTCAGGGGCAGTGCATTGAAGCCACCCAGGGCATTGAAAATGGGTCATGGATGGGTATTCCAGCATGACAATGACCCAAAACACACGGCCAAGGCAACAAAGGAGCGGCTCAAGAAGAAGAACATTAAGGTCCTGGAGTGGCCTAGCCAGTCTCCAGACCTTAATCCCATAGAAAATCTGTGGAGGGAGCTGAAGGTTCGAGTTGCCAAAATTCAGCCTCAAAACCTCAGGAGAGGATCTGCAAAGAGGAGTGGGACAAAATCCCTCCTGAGATGTGTGAAAACCTGGTGGCCAACTACAAGAAATGTCTGACCTCTGTGATTGCCAACAAGGGTTTTGCCACCAAGTACTAAGTCATCTATCTATCTATCTATCTATCTATCTATCTATCTATCTATCTATCTATCTATCATGTAAGATTTGTGAGTAAACTACATTTGCAGCCACTCAAATCTGGCAAACTTTGCCAGTTCCCTGAGATTCCGTAAGGTTCGGAACTGGCAGTTTTCTGCTATCGCTTGCCAGCTTGTGTGCTATGTGGGCATGCTATTCTTGCCAGGTCTCATAACTAACTGAACTAGCATGACCTTGTTAGATCATGTTAGTTTCATCAACTGGTTTTGCTGGTGAACATCTTTGCTATAATTGTAAACTAGTTAGATCAGCCCAGGAAAATTTATATACATTTGACTGTATTGCAAAGATCCTTGTTCTCAGTGTTCACAAATTTCATTTATTATACAAGTTTATATGTTTTCTTTTTCGTTGCCTGGGAGATGAACTTGTTTATTTCCATGTTAATGTGGAGTGTTAACGGTTATAACAGCAGCAGAGAAGCAGCGGTTTAATGAGAAACAGCATGTTTCTTTCCCTGTGAGGCTATACATGTGTTGTGGGAGGTGTATGCTTGACTGGGTTTTGGGCCTAATTATTTGCACCTTAACTCTCCGACTCTGTTCTTTTATAATTTACACATCTTTTCAGCTTTCACAGGAGTTCTTTGGAGACCAGATCTTGCCCTGTTGCTGCCTATTAATAATGATGGATGTAGTAACTTGTTTGACTGATAAGTGGCAGGAGAGGGGGCTGCGACAGGGCTGTGCCAGGCCCTCGGGCTCTGTCATTGTTCTATATTTGATATTTTAGCAGTCAGCGCATTCATTCAGCCCAATAAGAGATGAAGAATGAGGGGCTGGCTTCCGCCTGCCGCCCCTGGCGCTGCTCTCCGTCAATGCCCCTCTGTCCCTTACAGTGATTGGGCCACCAAACCAAAGGCCAACCGCAGCGTTCTGCCAGTCTCTCTCACACACTCGCACTCACACTCACACACACACACACACAAACAAACGTGCTCCTGCACATGCACACACAGAAATATGTACTCTCATCTGCACAGTTATGACATTTACACACTCTCCCACAATGCACTAGCCTTATTATTTAGAGGTTTCGGTTCATTTTACTAAACACAGAGAGTTTCTTCTGCATGAGCAGGGAATGTGTCTCTGTAATTACAGTTTAAGTGACTGCCATTCTTATATGAGTGATTGGCTGCACAACTTGCAATTTTAGAAACTTTTTAAAGGCTTCAGAGACCTAGTTGCCAGAAACTGTTTTGAAATTACAAATGTTTCAGTACAAACGTCCTGGTGCATTCTTCTCGTGATTATTGTGGAATATGGGCTGAATTTACTGACTTCTCTCACATTTCTATAACTTATGTGTAAAATGTACCTTTTTTGTTTTGCCTATATAGATATATGGGAGCCCTTTTCCACCAAGGTAATTCTGAGATAATGTTTAAAATAAAGAAATAGAAATAAAAAGATACAGAGTCACATTGTGAGATATAAAGTTACAGTTGTCTTTTTATTTGTTTAAATTAGATTCTAGATACACTAGTTTAAAAGTTTGGGTCAGTAAGATTTAAAAAAAATATTCAGCAAGAATGCATTACATTGATCAAAAGTGACAGTTTTACATTGAGTTACAAATTATATTTTAAATAAAGTTTGTTCTTTTGAGGTTGTATTGCGGATTTCACAAAAATATTAAGCAGAACAACTGTTTTCAACATTAATAATAATAAGAGATGTTTCTTGAGATGCAGATTAGCATATTAGCATTTCTGATGGATTGTGGAGTAGCCGAAAATTCAGCTTTGCCATCTCAGGAATAAATTACATATTTAAATATATTAAAATATATTTATTTTGAATTGTAATAATATTTTACAATGTTACTGTTTTTACTATTTGTTTTTCAAACGCAACTTTGGTGAGCATAAAAGCATTCTTTAAAAACATTAAACAGTTACTGACCCTACCTTTGAACGGTACGGTTTAATATCATTATCTTTGATATGAACTACTTTTGGGAAGTTGATGTCCTGTGGAATGAGGTTTGTAGTACATCAGCTTTTTGTCTATTCTTTCATACTACTTTGTCGATTTGAACATTGTAACTGCAGTTAAAATTAAGATAAAATGATGTTTAAAAACGGTGAAAAAATAATCATGATGTTGGGAAAAAAGCTTTCATGCCAACTACCCATCAGTATACTGTATATCAGTTCTTAAATGGTCATTGATATTGTTCGTTCAGTTCTTCTTTCTCCCAAAAACAACAAATCTTCATCATCCGGACACCCACCCTGTAGGACAGAGTAAGGAAAGTACATAAGCTTAGCCTGTTCTTCATCAACAAGCTCAAGTCCTAACTCAGGAAATGATATTGCTCTTTTCTGTGGTTTTAGACACCCTGCTAGCACATAAATTCAGTGTTGTAAGAGTAGTCTGTGGGAAGAGCCCTTGACCTCACACATGCCCATGATCTCTCTGTACTCGGCCCTCTCACGCCCCCTCACACACACATTGACTCATGTGTGGAAACAGAGTTGGCAGTCGAAGGATTTTCACACAGCACCCTGATAAGAGCCTCATAAAAAGTTGGCTGTGCTCGCCAAACTCTCCTGCTCTCTTTGAGAACAAAACAGCAAATATTCCAGTTTACCTGGCACGAGTCGATATTCAATTAACCAGACCAGCCTCTTGTCGTGGCCGTTTATCAATACCTTGTTTTAAGTGCACTTGCTTAATCACATGCTATTCAAGGCTGCAACTAAACGAACGAATGAATAACAACTATTTGGAAAGTTTTTCAATAGAGAAGTAGACATACCAAGAGAGGAAATGCTGTTGTGTCCTCTCAGGGGATGTGCCAGCACTGAATAATCACTTGATGCCAGGTTATTATAGTTCAATTAGTTAGATTAGCCTGTCCTTACAACTTAGCTTTCATTCTGTAATAAGTTTAGGTTTTTATGTATTCTTCAGTTGGTTTGTTCTTCAGTTGGTTTAATCGTTTTGGATTTTTAGGGCTGCCAAGGTTAACATGCAATCTAAGAAAAAATCTTATGTTTGTTTGAAATTCCCATCTGGATTTGTAACGTAATATATGAATTGTGAATTTAATTAGCACTGAATTATAGCTGAAATATCATACACAAGCTGAACACACCGACATTTATGCATTCGTCTAATGACATTAGTAATGAGAGAAATGGAATATGGGGAAAACAGGTGATAATGTTTATAGTATATGACTTCAGCCTGATTCAGACGGTAATGTTTCTCATGGGGACGTAAGCTATTTTCAATTTTTACAGGGATTATTCTGTGAATTTATTGCCATCCAAATCCAGAATGCCGTGTTTTTCTCCCACCACCTGCGTAAAAAGTCATGGCCGAATCACCTACTGTTTTTTAACAAACACCAAGGTCGTGTGGTAATTTAATTGCCATCCAAATCCACATCTCGGAGTTTACAAGAGGGGATCAATTCAAAATTCACTGTTAAAGTCCTGTTTTACCACTGCCGAACATCGTTTGGTAACTGTTGCACTTTGCTGTAATTAGGGGTTCAAGCGCGTAGCGTACCCTATTGTAATTGTTAGAATGGTCACGGATCAGTGATCTCTATGTAAAACTGATCGTGCAGACCAAACCGTAAGTCATAGAGGCTACGTTCACACTGTCAGTTTTTGGGATTGACCACTGCATTTTCTTTATGGGTGTGAGTCTCGAAATGTCCTGTTCACACAGCAGCTTACATTTGCATTCGGAATTCTGTCTGAACGTGCAATGGGAGTCAAGCCCGTATTCCTTACCAGTAACCATAGAGACAGAGACCAAAGTAAAATCAAAGATGGCGACGTCCATAAGAGTGGAGCATTTGAGTCACACACAGAACACAAAACTATCAGGAGCGGCTCGGGTGGAAAACTGACGGGATCTAAAACTTCAGATGACACGCTGTTACTGTAAGTTACCGAAAACACATAACACACAGTAGACATGCGTTTGTGCGGTATGCATGACGTGACAGACAACTAGTTGTCTAGTCTTGTTCCGTTCGCACAGCACGTGTATTCCGAAAATGCGGTTGTGAGTCCTGAAAATGTACAGGTGTGACTTCGGTTACAGAATGCGGTTTTCATGCCCGTAAATAACCGAACTGTGTGTGAACGTAACCGTTTTAAGGACTCAAATACAGGATTGACAACCGTATTCTGCTGCTGTGTGAACGTGGCCAGTGCCTTGAAACTTGAAGGGATGGTAGTACTCACACCACCTACAACGTGACCAAGGCTCACCCCAAATCGGCCTGATGGGGGCGCTACAGCGATCAAAAGGATAAAATTGCTTATAACTCCTAAACCATCAGCCGCAGGCTCACGTGTCTTATATTATTGGAATCCTTGGAACCCACAAAAATAAATAAGAAAAAATTTAAATAAATAAAATACAAGAGAGATTAATAATAACAGTTATTCACTCTGTTATTTTTCAATGTTTCAAGTGATGCAGGTGCCCCCCCCCCCTGTACGTATTTTAAATTTAAAAAAGCATTAATTTTTAAATAATGTTTAATGCAATTATTTGGTAGTTTGATGTGGAATGGGGATTATTACTGAAATGCTGTAAAGTACAAGAACATTATTTCATAACTGCTCCACCACAGCGAGTGGGAGCTGTTAAGAACAATAAGAAAAGCACTAAATATTATGGCAGCAACAGGTATGCAATAAATCTTTAAAATATGTATTATATTATAGGCCTACAATTACATACATAAATATAAACTAAACAGTTTTATGTTTACCTTATAAATAATACATGTAAATAAGAGGTTGTATTAATTTATTTCTGCTAATCTCCACATTTTTAATGGCATTCATCATTTTGAGAGATAAAGTGCAAGACCAAACCACTCCAAATATAGTTTGTCTATTTTCCTATTTTTAAACAGATTTACATAATAAATAGGATATTATTAAATAGGAATTTATTCCAAGCATATGACATTTTATTTACAGCAGACAATTATGTGACTGACGACGTGAGCAGTGCATTCCCAGGTTTGTAGGATCACAGAACACGCTTCATACCATGAATAAATTGCCAGCCAAATGAGTTTTATCACTGAGGTGCCATGTAAATTTATTTTTATAGACATCCACATAAGAAACAATTACCATCCGAATAAGGCTTTTTACATCATTAAGAAGCTAAATGTAGTCCTAGTTCTCTGAACTTATGCAAAAATATCCAGTTTGTAGCTCATACCACTCACACACAGCGTTCACCCTGACAGCCCCAGTTCACCCTGAGTCCAGTTGAACTGCTGCACTAATGACTCTCAGAGCTGTGTGGATATTCCTGTGAACATTCTCTCCTTTATGATACTCATGGGTGTCAATTCCTCGGGAGTCCAATCTCATAAAATGTGTTGTAATGGTGGTTAAAATTGTAGCTTAGTGCCGAGACTTTCACATGGGTCTTTTTCTATACATTTCTGTCCTTTTTATGTTCAGTGCTATATAGTCTTATCGTGTTTAATTTACATGTTTAATGTCACATGTTTGTGGCCAACGGTTTAGACATTAATGGCTGTGTGTTGAGTTATTTTGACAGGACAGCAAATTTACACTGTTATACAAGCTGTACACTCACTACTTTACATTGTAGCAAAGTGTCATTTCTTCAGTGTTGTCACATGAAAAGATATAATAAAATATTTACAAAAATGTGAGGGATGTACTCACTTCTGTGAGACTGTGTACGTACACACACACACACACACCTTGCTAGTACCGGGTTGGACCCCCTTTTGCCTTCAGAAGTGCCTTAATTCTTCGTGGCATAGATTCAACAAGGTGTTGGAAACATTCCTCAGAGATTTTGGTCCATATTGACATGATAGCATCACGCAGTTGCTGCAGATTTGTCGGCTGCACATCCATGATGCGAATCTCCCGTTCCACCACATCCCAAAGGTGCTCTATTGGATTGAGATCTGGTGACTGTGGAGGCCATTTGAGTAAAGTGAACTCATTGTCATGTTCAACAAACCAGTCTGAGATGATTTGAGCTTTGTGACATGGTGCATTATCCTGCTGGATCAGAAGATGGGTACACTGTAGTCATAAAGGGATGGACATGGTCAGCAACAATACTCAGGTTGGCTGTGGCGTTTAAACGATGCTCAATTGGTACTAAGTGGCCCAAAGTGTGCCAAGAAAATATCCCCCACATCATTACACCACCACCACCAGCCTGAACCGTTGAGACAAGGCAGGATGGATCCATGCTTTCATGTTCTTTACACCAAATTCTGACCCTACCATCTGAATGTCGCAGCAGAAATCGAGACTCATCAGATCAGGCAACGTTTTTCCAATCTTCTATTGTCCAATTTTGGTGAGCCTGTGCGAATTGTAGCCTCCGTTTCCTGTTCTTAGCTGACAGGAGGAGCACCCGGTGTGGTCTTCTGCTGCTGTAGCCCATCTGCTTCAGGGTTCGACGTGTTGTGCGTTCAGAGATGGTATTCTGCATACCTTGGTTGTAACGAGTGGTTATTTGAGTTACTGTTGCCTTTCTATCATCTCTAACCAGTTTGCCCATTCTCCTCTGACATCAACAAGGCATTTTCGTCCACACAACTGCCGCTCACAGGATATTTTCTTTTTTTCGGACCATTCTCTGTAAACCCTAGAGATGGTTGTGCATGAAAATCCCAGTAGATCAGCAGTTTTTTAAATACTCAGACCAGCCCGTCTGGTGCCAACAACCATTCCAGGTTCAAAGTCACTTAACTCCCCTTTCTTCTCCATTCTGATGCTCGGTTTGAACTTCAGCAAGTCGTCTTCACCACATCTAGATGCCTAAATGCATTGAGTTGCTGCTATGTGATCGGCTGATTAGCAATTTGTGTTACCAAGCAATTGAACAGGTGTACCTAATAAAGTGGCCGGTGAGTGTGTGTGTATATATATATATATTAGGGGTGGAACGGTTCGCGGAAAAAAAATCGAACATTATAGTTCTCAATTTCCACACGTGGTTCGGCACGCGCTAGGACCGCGGTTACACTTAAATTTGACAACGCATCTGCAATGTGGTTTGTTAGAAGTAACACGTAAAAAAAAAAAAAACCGGGTTCGGCTAATGTATGTTTACAACAACAGCGATGAGGGAAAAAAAAAAAAAGTGGACAAACCATTCACTCTTGTTCAATGCGAGTGCCTTATGCTGGAACATAAGCATTTATTCTGTCATCGCCCGGGTGCTGATAGCGCGCGCGCACGCACGCACAGGTGAGACCTGAAAAGCACACGTTGATATCTGTGTTTAAACTAAACTCATGTAAGCTTTGCCAGTTGAAATATTTAAGAGCCAGAGGATGCGAGGTCGCGCACGCAGAAGATTTGTGCGTGCGCTCATCAGAAGCGCGCAAACCCGCGCCTCAGAACGCACGTAAATATTAAGCTCTCTGAAGTATTGTGTTTGAATGGACAAATTCACACAAAAATGGTCAAAATGCCTGTCTTGGTAAGTATCCTATAGCAGACATAGCCGGCTGAACGTACAGTATCAGTACACTGGATCAGTGCATTCTCTTAAAGTGACAGCACTTTCTTAATATTAATCAAACAGCAACAACAAAGAAATCAGTCACTGCTCTTGATTGAATCGCTTTTGCAACTTTAATAAAGATTAATCTTTAATTTATACAGTCAAATACGCAATGCTGTTTTACATTTTGATTACTTTATTCAATTTCTGTACCTAAAAACTAATGCTATATACCAGGGCTGTCCAAACTCGGTCCTGGAGGGCCAGTGTCCTGCAGAATTTAGCTCCAACTTCCCTCAACACACCTGCATGGAAGTGTCTAGTATGCCTAGTAAGAGCTTGATTAGCTGCTTCAGGTGTGTTTAATTAGGGTTGAAGCTAAACTCTGCAGGACACAGACTACCGAGTTTGGACAGCCCTGCTATAGACCTACCTGAAAAAACCCTGAAAATCACTGTTTATTTTATTTGTATCTTTACTCTATTGTGTGTGTGTGTGTGTATATATATATATTATTATTTTTTTTTTTTTTTTATTATTTAGAGATTGGGTGTTCTTGCCAATCAGAGCTGTCATTAAGTTATTTTACTTTTTGTTAGCAGATGTACATTACACTGACTGGATAACCATCATATTATAACCATCATAAAAAGAAACTGATGCAAAAGTGCGTAGCATTTTTGTAAATCAAACTTCTTTGCATTAGCAGTTCTGAGCGTTTTCTTAAAGAATTTAAGCAGCATGAATGCACTGTTGACTGCAGAGCTGACTCTGTTTGGCAAGCGGCCTATGCATATTATTGGCAAAAGGCAGGTGACAACAGCAAAGCCTGGGGAAAGGCCTTGTTGTAAACGCCATAGAACAACTGTTAGCTGTCCAGTTCCTGCCCTTTGTCTTTTCCCACTGACATTTCAGCATTGTTCACTCCGGGTCCTTTGTGCGGCCTGGTGTGCTCCAGTCAATGGAGGTGACTTTTAATAGGACTAAGATCTTTTCTCTGTCTTCTGCAGAATGGAAAATCCACAGAATATGAAACGCACTGGACTAGATTTTTTCAAACATGCTTCTTTTTCTTTCTCTCACCACCACTCCTTCTCGTTCTTTCTAACTCTCTCTCTCTCTCTCTCTCTCTCTCTCTCTCTCTCTCTCTCTCTCTCTCTCTTTCTTTTGAGCGACTATAGTGGTTTCGGGGCTAGTATTTGAAAACAAAGCACAGCCTTTTTCAGCTGCAGTCTGAATCTCATCATGAATGGTGTTAGCACCGTAGATGTGGTGCTCTTTCCAGCTCATTTCTGATGGACATCAATCAGTTTGGAACCTGCTAAAAAACTTTGCAACTTTCACATCTGAGCCATCTCTCAATCATGAGTGAGATGGATGCAAATGAAAATCCACAGACAGTAAAAACTTAGTTTGTTGTCATCTGTCGCATTTTATGCTTGTTTTTAGTGTGGATTCCTCTGTTGTGCCTAATTCATTTCTAGCATTGCTTGCTGTGAATACCAATGAGGATGTTTCTCAGTCAGAGCCGTGAAATGATAGGTGTTCACAATTTTTGGTGTGATGGTTCACCAGATTTGCTTCTCTCACTCACACCCCATCAATTTTCTCTAGGAATTGAGTGATTTTGCTCATTTCAGCAAATGTTTTGCTTGGGGAATGTAAAAGCCACTCCGATAAGAGCTGGTGTTGATTATAGTCATAAGCAGGGGTTAAATTCACCTGGAATGATGTTCTGCCACCCTTGATTCAAAATAGATGATTGGCAGTCAATCCGATTCACTTAGTATGTGCATACACCAGTCAAGTTTCTGTTGGTCTCCGCACATGCATTTGGTCTTCATTTAGTGAGTAAAATAAAGCTTTGATTTTGCTTTACCAGCTAATAGGTGATACAGGCATTCATCTGTTGGCTCTTTTCAGTTTAAAATGAAAGACCCATGAAATAGATCAATGACAACATATCAGCATAGCCAATGGGTTTTAGTTCATTAATCAATTTAGCCATTTCTAATCAAAGGCTGGCATTTTATTGAACATAAATTATTATTATTGAATCAATATAATGTGTAGCTTGCATACAGTGTTTTGGGTAAATAATTTTTACATTTTATTGTTATTTTTATTATTCTTACTATTATTTTCCCCAGTTGATGCATTAATTGATATAATAAAGATCTTGAATGCAGTGTAATTTACTTTGGATAAAAGCATCGCCCAAATGCATAAATAGTTTTTTACTTTTTATTTCATTATTACTTTTATTATTGTTACTCCAGTTTATACATGAATTGATGAAATGTAGACCATGAATGGAATTTAACTCACTTTAGATAAAAGCATCTGCCAAACACATTTTTTTTCTTTTTATTGTATTATTATTTTACCCCATTTAATGCATGAATTGATATAATGTAGACTTTGAATGCAATGAAAGTCATTTTGGATATAAGCGTAGATTTTATTTAATGCTTTACATTCATATTTTTTTTTAAAAATCTGTTATTTTTCTTTCTTTCTTTCTTGTATTTATCAATGCATGGATTGATTTAAATTGAACATTTGGATAATCTGTCAAATGCATAATTAAAAAAATTATTACATGTTATTGTTCCCCCTCTTCATGTTCAAAAGGCTAAATATTTGGGATAGATGATGCTGCATTTAAGGTTACGGATGACCTCAAGGTTTGTCAAAAAGTAATAGACCAGCTTCTCACTGAACAGCATGGGATCTTCTTTGATTCCCATACCTAAAGGACATAAGACTTTTCAATCTATTGCATAAGACTTCTGGGAAAGGTTAGAGGGCTTTTCAAAATCAGCCCAAACTTTTGACCCTGCGAGGAGATTGATTGCTTTCAGTGTAATTCTCTTCACTTCCTGTGTGCAGGGGGCCGGACTAATAGCTGTCCCTCGTGTCCAGTGCCGAGGTCTGCCCGGTTCCTCTCCCTCTGAGTTGAGTCGACCCACCCCCATCCGCAACCTCAAGAGTGGGGGAGCGTTTCCCAGGGACAAAAGAATGAATATGTAATGAAAAGAAAGGGAAAGGGGTGGGAGCGTGTTTGTCCAAGAGAATAGATGTATCCAGCTTGACAAGTGTATGTCGAGGGATCAAGGAAGTGCAAAAAGTGCTTATTTATTTTCCACCATAGCCACATAAGAACAGTTACTTTCTCATCGCAAACTGCTCTGATCGAGGAGGCTCTCTGAGGCAAAGCCTGCAGTTCACAGAGTTTCAGAAACATCGCACTGTAGCTCCCTCCCTCGCTCCCCCAGAAATCTGGTGCACATGGTATGTTCCGTTTAAAAAAAGAGCATGTCATTTCTCAATGCACTGTTCTCTCTGGTAGCAGCTGCTGGGAGCGTGATTTTTCAGCAGGAACTCTCTCTCACTCCTCTACCTGCTGTTTCGTTTGTCCGTTACGTTCTTTCACACGCTCAGCTGTCTTTCACACACTAACAGAAGACAGGTAGTGATTAGGTCTTTTCTGCTGGGATAAGGAGGAGGGGAGTCAGACTTGGGATTTTGTTTCCCTCTTCTCCAGCGTGTGTTTTGTATTTATGGTCTAAACTGTGGCAGCCGAGGAGGGTTAAAGGGGGACCCGTGGCTTGTTGTACCCCCTGACAAAGCCCTTGACACCATGCGCCTCTGTGTGGATTTGCTTCTCAGGGCAAAATCCTGAAAATGATGGAAGACAACAAGCAGCTGGCTCAGCGGATCGATGGGGCCATCCAGTCGGCCAGCCAGGAGGTGACCAACCTGCGCTCCGAGCTCTCCGCGACCAGCCGCAGACTGGCCGAGTTGGGGGCGTGCAACCCTGTCGGCTTGGAGAACAACCAGCAGAACCACCATCACCACCTCCACGGTAAGACGTGTATCAAGTTTTGCTTCGGTGTTTGGTCAGTTCAACTTGTTACTGTGGAGAAATAGTTATTTTTAAGGGGTTTGTGGGTTGGAATGAGCTTTTGTTGAGAGAAGAAAGTAAGGAGGGGAGGACGGGGGCAGCTGATCCCGTTCTTCACTGCCTCGTCCCGTTTCCCGGGTAGCCAATGGGACTGATTTCCATTGCAGCTGTGACATATCAGGCGGAGAGTGGCCAGAGAGAGAAGAAAAATGAAAGCTGGCATCGGGTTCAGTTGTTGTCATAACTCCACTCTCTGACTGATTCACAGGGAATAACATGAAACACGTGGTTCAGTTCTGATACTAAAACCTAGTTTAAGGTAAAGTGTGTCTTTTTTATGATGTTAAAACACTTTTTATCCTATCTTCTATAGCTTTAAGACAGCTATTAAGACAGGCTTTTTGTAGAATGATTTATCCAAAAAAATTACTTTTTTGACCATCCTGACAAGCCCAACATAGCAATACTGACTTAACCAATGGCATGAGTTTGGGGCAATACTGCCTGTTTGTCGACCAGTAGCAGACAGGATAGTGTTTAACACTACTAGTTTTTGGTACCACAGAAAATTCTCTTTTAAACTAGTGGTAACTGCCATTTTACAATGTGTAGCCATGTTAAAGAAATAGTTTACTCCAAAAATGAAACAGACACATTTCTCAAAATATCTTCTTTTATGTTCCACAGAAATAAAAAACTACATGTGGTTGTGTAAATGATGAAAATTATTTTTTAGGGGTGAGCTATCCCTTTAAGTTGAGATGACTATCATTAAAAGCACTTGATGACATCAGATGATCCGTGTTTGTCAAAAACTTTACAGCAACACAGTTTAACTAATAAACAGTATTTCTTTTTAAGATTTATTAATCTTAGTTTTATCACGTCAAGTTATATAAATCAAAATACATGACTGTTTTTGAAATGTTTTTTAAAGTGCTCAACAAGACTGCATTTATTAGATTAAAAATACATTAAAAACAGTAATATTGTGAAATAATATTATAATTTAAATTTACTGTTCAAATGTATTTTAAAATGTAACACACATTCCTTACACATCTGAATTTTCAGCAGTCATTACTTCAGTGTCACATGATCCTTCAGAAATCAAGAAGCATTTCCTCTAATTATCAATGTTAAAAACAATTGGCCTGCTTAATATTTTTGTAAAACCCGTGATGCTGATTTTTTTTCTGGATTATTTGATGAATATATAGTTCAGAAGGACAGCTCTGAAATTAGAATTAGATATATTTAGTCATTTTATAAATGTGTTTACTGTCACTTTTAATAAGTTAATGCATCACTGCTAAATATAAGTAATAATTTTTTTCAAAGTTTTCACTAAAATTTATTCATAATGAACAATAGTATATTCATAACAGTCACCTAGATTAATAACGGTGCTTGTTGTATAACTTTTGTTCAATGTTACCAAATGCATTAACTAATTTAACTATTGTAAAATGTTATTGTACAGCAGGGGTCGGCAAGTAAGTTAGGCATTGGGCCAAAAAAATAATAATTCCCCTCTAGATGGTGGGCCAGAACATAGTCAAAGGATAATTTAAGATATTAATTGATGACAAATGCAACCAGAATTGCCTGTGACAGACTGTTCCAGTGTATTTTGTAACTGGTAGTGAGCTGTTACTCTGTGTAAAAACCTGCGACAGTCATTAACAAAAAGCCACATTTGGTGTGGCGGTGTCCGATCAGAGTATGTGAGCGGAGTGGAGCATCAACAATTTCCCCTCCTGCGCTCCGAGCATTTAATAATCACTCCGCTCCCGCGCCACGCCGCACTCACTGATATCAGAAGCACCGCTCCGCATATAAAGTATTTCAGTAGGCTTTGTTTGAAATATCACAGTTCTATGGTTTCCGCCACCTGAGTAAAAAATAAAAAAAGGTTATTTATAGACTTTTTAACTCGCAATTCTGAGAAAAAAAGTCAGCTGTCAGCTGAAAATATTCAGAAGATACAAATAAATTCCTTGAGAAATATAACTTCCCGCTCATGTCCACTGCAGTCATCATAGCCTTCACATTCTTTCTGATTTGAGTGATCCTTTTCTATCTAACTAGCTAAATGTGTTTAACGTGAATTCTTGCTAAATATGCAGTTATATTACGGCCGGGTCATTGGCATGAATTGGAGCGGTGGTGGAGCGCTCTTGGAGCGAGTGAAAACCATGACGCTCCGACTTAAAAAAAAAAAAAAATCCGCTCCTCACTCAAAAATCACACCACTCCACTCTCACTCCACTCACATAGCCTACTCTGATTGTGAGTAACTGTTGCTGTCATGACAGATCTATTTCACAACCAGCCGCTATCAAAATAATCTGGCTATGGGCGCAGGCCAGATATTATTGCTGGCGGGCCACTTTTGGCCCCGCCTGTTGCCAACCACTGTTGTAAAGTGTCACATATCATTGTGTGTTATGTGACTCATCTTTTTTTTTTTGCTTGCCATCTCAACTTTCACTCCATGTTCTCTCTGAAACGGAAGTTAGGTGTGGTGAGATCCGTCCGGTTCTGTTGCAGAGATTTCATAGCCCAAGGCAGTTTTTTATTCCGGTTAGAGGTCGTGTTAAGCAGTTTGGACAGTGTCTGGGTGTGCGGGGTGAGGACCAACGTATTGATATTGTGTCAGGTTGATGATGTTATAGGGGTTACAGCATGCAGGGCAGCCCAGCGGTGGTCGGCCATCCCCCCGGTGGTCTTCTGCAGGCTGAGACTCTTTCAGACGGAGAGCGAGCAAGAGTGATAGACAGTGTTTGAACAGGTGTCATTAGCAGGACCCTTCTAAATGAATGAGATTGTATGAACAGCACTACTCCCCCTCTCTCTGTTTTTTCACATGGGTTTAAGGCATCTTACTGCAGTGAACCCACATTCCTCTTTACCAGAGCACTGATGTAATGCTTCTCCCTCTCTCTCGGCCCCCCTCAGTTGCTCTCTCTCTTTCTCTCTCTCAGTCAGGTGACTGTTTACATGGGAGAGCTGGAGGCTGAGCAGGCAGAATGTAATCAGATACACATTCCTCTGTCCTGCTGTATGAGGGAGTTGCTCTCGTAGTTTAAACACAAAGCCGCCCCCCTCCCGTTTCAAAAAACAGCATTCCTCTAATCAGGGTTCCGGGTTCATTTGTGTTCTGCTCACATCCTTCCGTCGTTATCGAGCAAAGGGCTAAGGCCACGAAAAGTCATGTTTGGTATAGGGCTGGATTTGAATTGGGTTCAATTTTGAAAAATTTTTTTTTTTGTCTACATTTTTCTACTATTCTGACCTTTTACAAGCCACACAACCATTTATTGCCACTAATAACTTTTTTCACTTGGTTACAAACACACAAAATGTTTACCCCGTGTTGCAGGCGGACTCGCTCTGAATATAAACTTGAAAGCAGGCCGGGGTTTAATGAGCTATGACAGCCTAATGGAGAGATGTGGCATCCAGTTGTGCTCTGGCTCTCCTCCATCTTCAGATGACAAGTAAAGTTTGTGTGATGACAGGATCTGAAGGCGAAAACTAGATTGATCTGAAGAATATGGCAGTTTACCACCACAATGTTGTGAGTATAGTATTATTATACGAGTATGCATTATTTATATGTATTATTATAGTAATAGTCCAGAAGCTTCAAGAACTGTGTTGTTATTGGGTGGGGGGGTATCATTTTATTTTACATTATGAATAGTATGCTTTTAAAAAAAATCTTAATAATAATAATATTACTTTTTACAGTATTATATAGTATCGTATATTAATGATAAATTAAATACATTGCTGTGACCATCCAGTTGGATTGTTTGCTAAGCTAATGGCTCACTTCTCAAAAAACAGTACAATTTGTGGTATAATTGGCATGGTGCAGGACAAATTATGCTGCAAAGTTTGATAATTAGACTTGTTTAAATCCCTAACCCGCAGTATGAGTGATTTAAATGATCATAGTTTTCTTTTACTTTAGTGAGCGCCACTAACAAGGCAAAAATTAAATCATTTTTAGTACAGGGATGTGATTAGGCTTATCAGATTGAGATTGAAGTTCAGACTCATCTGCAACCAATTATCTTAAGAATTTCAACAGATAAGAGCATCAGATGATATTTAGAAGGAATTGCATATGTGAACATGTAGTTGCACATGTAACCCAAACTGTATAGTCAGTCACCCTTTAAAAAATAGACCCAGAATTACCTTAATGTGGTATTTACTCAAACTTGTCGTTTTTGCATTTCTTAATTAAATTTTGAATTCCTTTTTATTTTATTTATTTACAAATGATCATAACATTACAATTTGGATAAAACTGAAGAACTTCAGAGTGTCTTTGGTTTCAGCAGAACTTAATTTGAGATGATACATTGCAGATGATACAACATGCAAACTGCTTCAGTAAAAGAACATCTGACCTTTTATACAAGGAGCTCACATGCTCAGTGTCACAAATGCAGAATGTTAACTATTTAGTATTAATTTTGTTCTAACTTTTTAGTTTTAACATCAACAGATGGCAATGTTCTGTTTATTATAAGCGCCACTACAGTTTTGTTAACTGACGGTTTAAATGCTCAGGCTGTCTAAAGTCAGGTAGATTGTAATCAGGCAGTAATATTTTTGTATCGTTCATAAGCTGAAAGTGATTCCAACAATAATATTTCTCTGCTGGGATCGGTATATCTGAGTTGTGGATTTGGACTTGAATGATTATTAAAATTGTATGGTTATACAGTAGTTATCATCTTCGGTGTGAATGGCCCTTAAGATCAACCACTGTTCTGAAGTGGAGAGCTTTCATCTTATCTGCACTGCCTTCTGCATATTATAAATATTTTCTCCCTAGTCAAGGGCAGATACGTCAATCATATCAGGCTTTGCATAATTCAGAGCCATATGGATGCTGTCTTTGCATTTTCATACAGTTTTCATACAATTTGCTTGTTCAAACAGTTTATTGGCAATAGTATGTTAAACTTTGGTTCATAAATGAATGGACTGTATTTCCATAATCAGATACACATTAAGTCTCAGGAGGGAAAAATAAATGTACACACACTATAAATTTGCCGATCTTTTAAAATGGAAACAGTTCTCAAAAAATCAATACTGCTAAGGCATAATACATTATTCACAATTCCAGCTGGTTGGTGCTCAGGTGTCAAATCTACATGAAAAAGTGAGGTATCACACTACAAAGTTCACTTCCTTGCTTGGTGAGTTCAAACAGATTACGCCTCTAAATGCAAGCGATCGAATGCGAAAAGTGTGAAAATGAAAAGTAGGCCTAGCAGAGCTCTTTCGCTCATCTCATGCTGAGAGAGTCGAGCCTCTGCGTCCCTAGAGATGAACACTTACACGACAAATGAGAAAAAAGTCTAATGCAATGACATCTGCACACTCTTGACTGCCTGATGGGAAGTCTGAGGTTGCAAATTGGTCAAGTCACCATACAGATTAAGTAATGCTTGAAATGTGCGATCTCAATGCCATATCATGCCAAACGAGCAGAATCACACCTAGCGTCTGAGACAGAATGATGATGGGAGGTAGTGAAAGGATGTAAAAAATATCATAATAGAGGTCCTGACTTCTGTATCGGCAAATGCAACCATAGTGAACCTTTAAGACAGTAAACCACACTTAAAAAAAAAAAAAAAAGAGTAAGCAAGATGGAGAGTGGGGGAGATGGGGTTAAGGTTGATGTGTTTACAGAAGAGAAAACATGCTAGCAAATCAATGGGCCATTTCTCTGTGACTGACAGACAGTAATAGTGCGAATGGGCCCCTGGCATTACTTCTGGCATGAGAGAGCTGCATGTCTCGTTGGCAGCTGTGGCTGTGAAGTCTGATGGTCCATAGACAAGAACAAGCAGTAAGCAAGATCATCAGAGAAGTCAAGCCAAACAAATCCTCAATGTGGTCTTAATCAGATGTAGTAACTGGCACTTTATTTATTTATTGCTTATTGACAGATAGAAATTGCATTTTGAGCCTCTAGGTTATATAATCTGATTTTGTGTGCGTATGTGTGTGTGTGTATTTTATATATATATATATATTATTACAAACTGAGATTATACACAACTGCTCAGAAGTTGGAGTCTGTAAGATTTTTTAAAGAAATTAATACTTTTATTCAGCAAGAATGTATTAAATTTATTAAAAAAAGTGATAGTAAAGATATAAATGCTGTTCGTTTGAAATTTCTATTCATCAAAGAATCCTGGAAAAATGTATCACGGTTTCCACAAAATTAAGCACAACAGTTTAACAACAATGATAATAAAAAAAAGTTTCTTGAGCACCAGATTTTTATCTTCCTGTCTGGACAGTTTTTTGGCCTGAATCAGCTGCTATGTGAACCAAACCTTATGCTGTTTAGTCAAAGGTCTGGCTATGTGATGTTAACTTCACTTAAGATAGACTAAATGAGCTGTGAGTAGATCTGAACATGTCAACCAGTCCGTCTTACCTATAAAAACAATAACAGTTTTTTCCTTAATGAGCTGTGCTGAAGAGAGTAACACTCATAATTGTAATTCCTCTGCCAGGTTGACACAAAGCAATGCTACATGATAATACTAAATTTAAACTGATAAAACAGATTGTGACAAGCCATTAAAGTAAAATTAGATGAGGCCGTTGGTAGCATCAGCGGCAGTAGCCGGAGGCTGTAGGCAGGGTGTTAAGGAGCCTGCGGTGGAGCTTATGGCTTTGCAGTGCCCTTGTGATTCATGCCAACACTAGTGGGACTCATGCAAGCCAGCATGCTAAACCCCCCACGACCCTGAGAGAGTGATAAGCTGAGAGAAATGCGATGGAGTGAACTCAATAAAGCGCCCACAGACGGAGGTGATGTTTTAAATTGCTTTTAAATCAGCCTTTGGGAGGTGTTGCGCCTCACTGATTTCGTGGGATTTTATTTTGTCTGAAACGTGGATGAATTTTTGAGGATTTGTTGAAAAGGTTAAGTAACGCTTGCTGGGGGTTTGGAACCCAGGGTGTTTTTTTTACCTATAGTTTTCTTGTCAGTTTTCTCTTGTTGGTTGTTACATATGTCCCTTTTTCACAGACAAGGTGCCGGTGCTGGTTGATGTTTCCACCTCTGAAAGGATGGTTCTGGGCCACCGCCGCACCAAAGTCTATATCCACATTTTGACCAATGCATCTTTTTCTGTCATTTGTGAATACTGAATAAAGATTTTTAGAGAGAGAGAGAGAGATGAGAGATTTGATTCACAAAGAGCATTTTCTTGCCAAAATGTTTTTAGAGAATATCTAGTTTTCAACAATGATAGTAAGAGATGTTACTTGAGCACAAAATCAGCATATTAGAATGATTTCTGAAGGATCATATGACACTGCAGACTGATAACTTTATTACAGAAAAAAACATTTTAAATTATATTCAAATAGAAAACAAGTATCTTAAATGGTAATAATAATTTTCAGTCTTACTGTTTTACTGTATATTTACTGTAAATAATTTTGTTGACAATAACCAACTTTTTACAGACCCAAAACTTTTAGTGGATGTCTCAAAAGATGTACATCTAGTGCATATTTACACAGGAAAACAATTAAAAAGCAGTGTAGTGGCACACAAGAACATCTGTGCAAATTGGCCCCTTAGTTCTTCACTCTCAAGTCACATGAAATGATGGTTCTGAGAGAGCGTCATAGATCTCCAGAGATGAGAACCAGCACCATGTCCATGGAAAAGAGGTAATATTAGCGTAATACTTTGCTCTGGTTAGCTGCACCAGTGCACTTGAGACGGATAGTACAGCTTTGTTTTCAAAGAAGAGGGAGTATTTCTTTCTCCTTATTCCCCCCATGGGATCTCCCAGTTTTCCGGTCTGCTCCCAGAGAGTGGGGAAAGCGTTCAGAGAGCCCCTTCTCCATTTCTCTCACCCCTCCCGTTTTTTCCTTCCCCTCCCGTCTCTAAACCGCAAGCGTGGCCTCCCTGAACCACGCCCTGTCTGTGACCAATGCAGCGTGAGGTGAACTGTGTCCAAACAATAGCCTCGAGGCAGGCCCTCACCGCAGGGGATGGGCAAATAACCCAGAAAACACGCGCACACACATTCTTCTCTGGAGACTTTATTACCAGCCATGAGTTTAGGCACATTCTGAGAAGGACAAATTCAGTTTGCCCTTTCGGAGGATTAGTTATAGATCACGCCCCCAAATATCTCCCCAATCTACACACACTGTACTTCTCCCAGAAGCAAAACCCTTCCAGGAATTACTAATTGGCCATTTTAGTGGTTAAATTGGTCTAGAATAAAGCATTCCTTGTGGGGATGCGACCTTGATTAACCTTAGCTGTTCAAGGGAATTTTAGAAAATACCGTTTTTTTTTTTTTTTTTGCTAGTCTCTGGTAGTTAATTTTTTTGGCGGGCTGTCACCAAGATTGAAAACGGGTTAAATTTTGACGGAACATTTTATGAGCAGTTGCTGAAAACTAGAGGTTATGCGGCAATTAATCATTATTTGTCAATCTGATGGACAGGACTGTAAAATGTTCATCTGTGTCGATCTTTACCAGTCATATTTAGTCTAAATTCCTCTGATATTGTACTGAAGTATGCCATTCCATTTGCTTACACAGATTAGCTACAGTATTAGCATTCTTAATTTTGTAGTCTTGATGTAGCCACTGTTAAAATTCTTGTGCAAATTGTCTCTTAATTTAGTAAGTAACTTAACTACTTACGTAGGGTATGTTGTTATTATTAAGGCTAAATTATTAAGATTGTCTTTTGTCCAAGTTTAAACTATATCAATCAACAATGTGAAAATTAATTTGAAAATGCAAACCATTGCATCGGTTTTACTTTTATTCGAAATTACAGAATTTTTATTCCAAGGCCATGCATTTTCCTTTCCATCTTTTCCATATTATATTTTATTTTATTTTAGTTTATTATTTCTAAAAACTAATTTTTATTTGGGGATAGAAATAAATTATTCATTAACGTTAAAGATGAAATGTGAAATTTCCATGTCATTAGCTTCATCTAATCTAAAAATAAGAATTGTTTTCAAACGAGTTTCCCAGGCAGTCTTCTACTGGCCATTACACAGATAGTGCTATGCCAGATTCACAACATTGGTTGAGCCAATGTTACTTACTAGTAGGGTTAGTCGGAATGCTTAAACAATTTAAAGTTTACACTTTGCAGGAAATCAGGCTACAAATGACTTATAACTGTCTCTGCTAATTAACGTGCAATAAATGTCACACATCACCTTTAAATGATGAATATGTCCAGGTAATGCGTCCCCTGTTGGGAACCCTGTTCAAATCTAATCATGTTTTGATAGTCTGCAGAGATTTTCCTGACTTTCACGTTGGAGCCGATAGTAGCAGGTGTTAATACAGACAGCTCTGTCAATCATCTGAAGGCTCTCCACCCTTCCTTGGGAGACTGCCCATCTCTGCAGCAGGTGACAACATCGCTGCTGGAATTGGCAGCAGATGCCCTGTCCTCCACGCTAGTCAAATGCAGAGGAAACTGGCCACAAATTTGCTCTCTTGTGGTGAACGCTTCACAGCAGTGGCCAAAGTGAAAACAAAACTAAAGAAATTATGATTTTTACTCTGCCTGAATGGTGTCATATTTTCCGTATATATAGCAGAGACAAGGTTTCGCTTAAATGGAGAGCGAGGAGTAGGCGGCGAATGCCATTTCACAAAATCTCTCTTTGACTTGATGTGACCCGTCTCTCGGTTTATTCTTCGGCTTGGTCATCTCTCAGCCACGGGTGTCTTGTGAGAGACATAATTCTTTATCTAAAGAGTGAATGATTGGCGAGGCAGAGCGCAGGGCCCTGTTTCATGCTCCTGTGCCGCACTGGCTGCAGGCCCTTCCCTTCTCCTCTCCTCATCTCTTCTCTTTCCTCCTTCCCTGGTTCCTTTTCTTCAATGCCTGCTGCGCGCTGTCTGTCTCTCAGCCTCCCTTGCTAGGCCCTCTCATCATAACACAATAATCTGTGACATGCCACATATTTTCTCAGCAGACCATAGTTACAGGGCTGGGGCTCAGGAAATGAGACATTATGCATCCTTCAAGTCGTTTATATCGCTTTGCGGGAACCTGAGGGTTATGAAGACCATATGTTAGCCACTGTAAGTTTCGTCCTATGTACTGGCAATTGAAATAGTGCTTCCTGTGCCCGCTTCGGATGGATATGTTGGATGTCTCATCCATCCTGATGCACATCTGGGAGTGAGATTTCCCACCGGGACTGCAGACTTGGAAGGGGGAATGCTGCTCAAGTGTGCAGGTGGGAGTTATGAAGAGATAAGAGAGGGTTTAAAAAGTTTTGGGCTTTTGACAACAGTATTATTTTAAAATGTAGTCATAATGTAGTTCAGGCAAATAATTTATTCCAATTTTAATTTTGAAAAGAACATTTTACTTGACTTGCAAAATCAAAGCAAATATAAAATAAAGGCCTTTAACACTAGCTTGCTCTATTCTTTTTATGTTCTATCGGTTTTCTTTTTATTTATTATATAATAATAAAAAAGACCTTGCTACGTGTACTGCGTGATCAGTCCCCGACTTGTGTCTAGGTAGCTTATGAAGTCCACAGATTGCCCCTTTTTATCCACAGCCATCTTGATGCTTTCTCCGCGGCATCCATGATGTTGCTGAAGATGAAATGACTGGCCGACAAATCCTCGGCAGCCAACCTCAATGGGGAGGCAGTGGGTCTTCCATCCCCTGTTACGGCATGCACCTGCCAACTCCTCATACTTGGCCCTCTTCCATTCAAATGCCTCTTCCATCCGGTCTTCTCAGGGCACAGTCAATTCCAGTAAAACCACCTGCCTTGATGATTCAGAAAATAGGACCATATCAGGCCTAATTGTGGTCGTGGCGATGGTTTCTGGGAATCTGAGCTGCCTTCCCAGGTCGACCTTTAGCTGCTAGTCATGAGCTGTTGCTAGAAGTCCCCCTGCTGAGTTCCTGCTCCCTTGTGGTTTCTCTCCCACCTTAACAAATGTGATTATGTGCTGTGATGGCTGCTGGTGCTCGCTGAGAGAGATTCCGGTGCTGATGGTTCCAGCAATTACCCTTAGCACCTAGTCATGGCATCACTGATAACGTCCCTCTCCCAGCGCCTTAGTGCAGCAGCTTAGTATGTGCTCCAGGGATCCTATTTTTTGGCACAGGAGACATGCAGGGGTGTCTTTCAGGCCCCATGAGAAGAGGTTGGTTGGACTAGGGAGTACATCGTAGGCTAATTGGATAAGGAACTGGATCTGGTATGGCACCGCTTTCCACAATTCAATCCACGAGATCTTTCGGTCCATTACTTGTTCCCATCGAGTCCACGCCCCTTGTTGTCGCATCCCCACCATCCTACTGATGCGTCTTTCCTCCACCCCTGCTTGGATTTCTTCCTGGACCAGTTGACGTCTTTCCTTTCCCCGGGCCTTATCATACCGAGGTTTCTGGTAAGCCCTGCACGTCCTGACGCCACTGTCCCCACCAGCACACTGTGCCGTAGCCGTGCTTCAGCCTGATCGACTGCCTCCTGGGCCCTCCACTTGCCACCCATCCTCACCTCGATGCCAGCTGAGGAAACTTTGGTGTCATTGGATTCTCTGTACAGCAGTACTTCTCTTGCTCGGGAAACCATGAACTCCTCCGACAGGCCACTGAAGGGGAGTTGTAGCTTGTTCTTCCTTCCGTATAGGGCTATGCTGGTGATACTGCACGGCAGACCCAACCATCTACGTAGAAAGTGGCTGATCTTCCTCTCAAAGCCCTCGATATTGGTTAGGGGGACGTCGTAGACCAGCAGTGGCCAGAGGAGTCGCGGCAGAATGCCATGCTGGTAAATCCAGGCTTTGAACTTTCCTGGCAGCCCTGACTTGTCCACTGCAACAATCCAGGTGTGCAACTCCTTCCCAGTTTCCTGGAGTGTGGCTGTATTCCTAAGTGTGCTGTTGAATACTTTTCCCAGGCTCTTAACTGGCTTCTCGGTGATTGATGGAATTTGCATTCCTCCGAGGGAGAAACGGAACTTATCGGTTACGTTTCCCTTCCTCACCACAAGGGATCGGGACTTGGCTGGCTTAAAGTCCTTCCGGGCCCAACTGATGAGGCGTTCGCACACCTGACCGGGTAAGTGGGCCTCTGCATTCCACCTCTGCTGACTTAACTAGCATATTCATAGCTAAGGCGAACAAGATCACTGAGATTGTGCACCCTGTAATTATTCCTTTCTCCAGCCTATGAAATGCAGATGTTATTGATCCAGAGGTGACTCTCAAATTAAAGCAGCTATAATGGTTCAAAATGAGGTCCCTGATTTTATCTGGAACATGATGTCGGATCAGTGAGGTTTCCACCAGCTTGTGCGGGATTGACCCGTAAGCGTTGGCAAGGTCGAACCACAGCACTGTCAGGTCCCCATCACCTTCTCGAGCCTCCCGGATTAACTGGGTGATAACTCCTGTGTGCTCCATATAGCCTGGCACTTTCGGGAATGTAATATAAATGTAAATATTCAAACATTTTTTATTTTTTTCGATGTTCTGACTAGCACTGGTGCATTCACATCATTTAGTGCGTAACCAAGATGTAATATTACATTTATGATTTTGTGATTAATCTCATGTTATTGACTGATTAAATTATTTAAACCACTAATCTCTCGTATTCTTTAATGGACTAATATCTTGCATATTTTCTCATATTTCATTGCCAATAAGTTTTAATTAAAAATTGCTTAATTATCAGCTCTAGTAAAAAAGTATTATATTTAAAATACATTTATTTCTTACCAAGTTCAAATCTATTATCATATTTACTTGAGACTTGCAGATATAAAAGCTATAATTAAACTTTATTTGGAGTTCTACTTGTGCACAGTGAACATTTCTTAATATTAAGCCTAAAAAGTGTTTTAATGTCACTATTGATGAGCATTGTATGATCTTTGAATAATATCTTATTTAAAGTGTACCTGAAGTATACTTGCAATGGTTCTACTTTAGCACAATCAAATGTACTTTAGTATATCTTTACTTGGACTTCAGCACTATTTCCGCACAATTAAAGTGCATTTAGTACAAATTAGTTGTTCCAGTTTAGCAGACTTTAAGTACATATACCAGTTTAGTAAACCAAAAGTACAATTGCAGGGTATTTGTATTTTTTTATATAGTATACTTAGCATGAAATAAATGTATTTCAAATATTGAAACATACATTTTAGTATATTAACTTTATGTAAATTTTTAGTAAAGGTTACAGCTTCCAAAAAACCTTTACTTAGCAAACATTTCAAGTCGCAATGTAACGAAAGTGGCAAAAGATCTTTTTCCTCCTTATTGTGATGTACATCCGAGTAAAACGGAAGGGGTTTAAGTGACTGAGAGATTGAAATTCAGCTGCATTCACCACCAGAGAGAAGTCAGTTTAAGTTGACATTTTGAGTTAGTATTACAAGGTAACAAAATAAGGGGGGAAAAACAAGTATGAATGAGTCATTCACAATAAGATCGCTAACATGCATTTAGATAATAGATTTTCCATTTGATTCTGACTTTAATCAGTAATTTCCAATGCTGTGGACAGATTGATATGCTCTTTCTTTGTAGGGTCAATGTGGTCTGACGTCACCTCTAAGCCATCATCTGTGATGTTGAAACATCTGGCCAGGGTTTGACCAAGAACTACTTGTGGGAAGGAATGTTATTGCTTCTTCTCGAAATGAACAGGGAGTAGCAAAGGGTTTCTAGTTCCACCAGAGCACCATTTGGCTGTATAAGCACACATAAATACTGAATACTTTTTTTCCTCACCACTCCCTTTCTCTTTTCTTGTATAGGAGGTGGAGATAATGATTCCAGTTTGGGAATCAATCTCCCATTTCATTTTTCTTCCTGCACAAATCCAACATTGAGTTTTCACTTTCAATCAACCAAATCTTGCTCAGGTCCAGACTTCAAATGACTGTGTAACTTTGTGTGGAAGTTTAAGAATGCTTGAGCACTCATTTGAAAAGTCCCAGCTCATCCCATTAAAACGCCTCATTGCTTTATCTGCGAGCAGAGACCTTCCTCTGGCAGTATGTATGCATTCAGTGACAGGCTCTGACAGATTGAAATGAAAAACTGGTTCACAGAGCTAGTTCATTTACTAGACACAAAATGTAAAGTGTAAACTGTAATACCTGGAGAAGAGCTATCCATTAGAATTCTCATTCATCTCAAAGGCAGTTGTGCAGTTAGTGCAGGATCTCATTGAAGAGAGTGATTTAGAATCAGTCATCTTTGCTCATGTGACCACGAAAGTTGCTTCTTTTGTAGTCAGTGAGCAACATTTACCTGAAAGGGCATGATAACCAGCCAAACTGTGTATTATTGCTAATTAAAACCATATTTCTGTGGAGGAGATTCTTTGGGTCTCCAAGAAAAGAAACTTTTTCCCCCTGATTAGTGGGGTAAAAACGCACTCAATATGAAATGTGATGGACATTTTACAGATCTAATTTGTTTCCAAAAGATGCTCCAAGCATGCTTGAGATGATCACGGCAAATAGTGTCTGTCTCTTCCTCTCTCAGAAGATGATTATGCTGAAATTAAGGTCCTCAGTTTGTTCAGCTGTCATATAATTTCCATTGCTCTGAGGCACGGCTGCATGATAACCAGCAAAAAATAAATAGCTTGAGTAAGATATTAAAACCAGACTTGATTTTGGTTTTATCACATTATCATACTCTATTTTCACCTTGTTTCAGTGGACAACTTGATTAGATAATTGCTAGTATTATATTGTTCTCCAAGCTGCCACATGCTTACCATATGCTATATGATGAGACCTCCTGGCACTGACAGTCGTAAAAAAAAAAAAAGACACCTCTGAACTTTATTTTAGGTTTAGCAGTCTTGTGCTCAGCTCCATAATGAAGGTCTTGTTCACATGTTGCCATTTCTGCCCTTAATAAATTACTCTGCCTTAATCTCCAGCCAAAGTTAAGCCTGCCCTCCAGATAGCAGTTCCTTCTCTTGAGCCCACCATTTCATTTTCCTTCACCATCTTGTCTTAATAAATTGGCTTTCCTCACCATATATTGTGGCTCTTCAGAAATGGTGAGATCCTTCTCCTTTATTCTTGGAAAGGAAACAATGAAATTCTTTCATTCACCATTTTGACTGGCTTTCGTTTGAAACATTTTTCCATGAGCTTCATAATTAACCACGGCTAGTCTGTCAGCTGTGGATTCTGCTGTGGGATGTTGTCCGAAACCCAACTCTTTTTTGCTCCACCTCAAGAGCCCTGCTCAATACCTCTGCCAGTAGAAGGGTTGTGGGCGTCCAACTTTAGCTGGTGGTTGAGGGATCTGGAAAGCTTGTGCTTCAGCAGAATATGAGGATGAAGAATTACCTTGTGCGGTAGGAGTAAAGAATTATCAGTTACTTTTAGCTCAGAGCTAAAGAATCACACAAGGTAGTCTTTCAAACTCTCGTTTTATTTTAGTGCATTAAAACAACCCTTTCTGAATGAGTAAACAAACAATTCAGAAACAAAACCGTCCATCAAACGAATACTGTAATGTGAGGAGCACTTTCAGTGGGAAAGAAATGGTTACATTTACCTTAAAAGACCAACTGCAGTAGAGAAAAAAGACATTATTTCCACCATTTTTCCTGCATGTGCCATACTGGTGACTTGCAGCCTCGAGGCAGAGAAAGACTTTAGCAGAAGTTCATGTGAAATTTTTGTAGTTACTGTATAAGGACTGGAAACATTACTACTGTAGCTGACATTAAATGGTTAGTGGTTCGAGTCTGTGTGCATGCATATAGTCTGATAATGGCCAAACTCTTCAGTCCTTTTTATGTGCTGCTTCCCCTTTTTATTTTGTTTATTCGCTCTTTTTGCTGTCATTTTCTGCCAATACCGTTTCTATTGTACCCCAAGCCACAACATAAAGTGTTCAATTCAAATGCATTACGCATGTTCCTTGCTGCTGTTTTTATTTGCCTGCTTCATATGCAAAATGTTCAATTCTAGGGTCTCAGGCTTGCTTGGTTTTCTTGAATATGTGCCTAAAAAAATCTCCACTCTGGTGTTTCTGATTGTCAATAATCACACGATGTCTGTTACATAAAACTCTTAGCGTACCCTCTGTTTTCTGAGTTTGCATGAGCAAAAAACATTATTTTAAATCGTAATATTTCCCCTATATTACCGTTTTTACAGGTTTTTTTTATCAAATAAGTGCAGCGCAGGTGAGCATAAGATCTGTATAGTTCAATTAAAACCTGCAATACTCCACGTATTTTACTGCAGTCATGGTTACTTTATGAGCATAATCATATTAGCATAATCACAGTTCTCTGTTTACATGCGCGCCAATGTTATTATAGTACTACCTTAATCTTCTTAAATGTAGCCAATCTTGAGGACAATAGAGTATAAAATTAGCATTTAGGTCACTGTAGCATTGCACTTCATAAGAAATACAATAGTGATCACGCAAAATTCTTCAGCTAGCTAAAGTCATTATCTCTCGTGGTTGTTACATAATGGTCCTAAACTTGTTGCGTGCATGTACTGTCTGTTTGCAGTTATTTTGCTGAAAGGATTGATGTTGCTCTTGACTCTCTATCAGCTGTGAATACACAATACACTGATGTACAGGTCCTGCTGACAGGTAAAAGCATTGCTCTCACACTGGCGGGGAGCAGAAAAGCAGGGGACTTCACACGTTTGAAACAAGTGTGAAATGGAGTGTGGCACCTCTCACAGTTGTCTTTTTCAACAGTTCCCACCAGGTTGCTGGCAGTGCAGGCGCATGTCTCTTTGTTTCAGACCACAATGGAAACAAACTCAGCCCTCGTGTCAATCTGCAAAGCTTGACCTTTTCCAGTTGATCAGTCCAATCACCACATCCTGCATGTTCTCCTTAATTCACCGCCTCGGTCCAGATGGGGAAACACAGGTTTATGCCGCTTTCCATACTGGCAGTATAGATAAAAGAAAACAACCACCATCTGGACACTAAACAGATTGTAATTGCCAGTTACTGTGTTCTGTTTCATTTCATAAATGCTCTTTTCAATCTGTGATGCTTCTCCTGCTTGCAGAATTTGTTGCTGGTCTTATTGGTTATTGCTGTCCTTGATTAGAGAGTTATTTTAACATCCAGCATTGTTGTGGCCATTTAAGAAAATGTATTTTTTGTTAATATTTATGTTTAAATATTATTTGTCTGTGTTTTGTAAACATCTTAAAGGGTGTGGTAATGAATTGGACGGCAATACACCGGGAGAAATGGAGTGGGTCTTTAATGAGGTCTTTATTACCTTTCTGGGCCTTGAACATGGTAGTTGCGTTGCTGTCTATGGAGGGTATGAAAATTCTCGGATTTCAGCAAAAATATCTTAATTTGTGTTCCGAAGATGAACGAAGGTCTTACAGGTTTGGAACGACATGAGGGTGAGTAATTAATGACAGAATTTTCATTTTTGGGTGAACTATACCTACTATAAAGTACAGTTCACACAAAAATGAAAAAAACTCATTTACTCATTCTCAAGTAGATTGTTTTCATTTAAATTTTTATTTACTGTTATTTTTTGTTTAGTTTTCAATTTGTATAATTTAATGTCTAATGGCAGCACAATCTAGTGTTATTGCTATAATGGCATTTTCATGTGGTCATTTGTATTTTAATTTAGTTCATTTTGGAGTCATGGTAATGTAGCCTACGGTTTCAGTTTTTTAGTCCTTTTGTCTTTTTTGGAGCTTGACGGACAGTCAGTACAACAGTTGTATAGCAAGAGCTACAAAATGTTTTTTTTTTTTTTATCTACTTATATTCTGTGGAAAAACAACAGCACATGGGTTTGGAATGATATGAGGTTGACAAAACAATGACAGAGTTTAAATTTTTTGGTGAACTCCCCCTTTAAATAAATATTTATAGTGCATATTTATTCAATTATATGATTAGTTGCCAGTGTGACATTAGAATAGCAAGCCGTTCATTTTCATTCTGAAGTAAGCATACAGTATATACATTTAAAGTGGCTTTTATAGACACTATGTGTAACAGAATGCAAGACTTCTCACTCCCAATATGGTTGTTTAGTTTAGGAAGAGGTAAGACAAGGCGGTCTTCCTCCACCACTGCAGTGGGATTTCACTGCATATTTTTAGCAAGCCTCTGCTCTTCTTTAAAAGTGCAAGGGAAAATTTATAAAGGGTCTTCTAATTTTTTCATGTCTCCTTTAACACTATAGTGCAGTATTTACACAGTGTGAGAAAGACCTTATACATTCTCTACAAATGTCTATTTTAAAATTACTAAGCAACGCTGTTCTACACTCTTGTTCTTTGGATTCTGTCACTATGGGCCTTACTTACAAGTCCCATGAGGAACAGAATTATTGTTTGTGGAATCTCTGCGTTAATGGCTGATGAAAGCAAACTGGCAGGCCGCTGATGATGGCCGTGAGTTAGTACACATTGAAAGCAATCCAGGACTGAACAACAGGGGGCTTTTGGAAAGTGAATTCGCAGTTTATCAGCACAAATGTGTAATTACAGGTCCTATTTAAATCTGTTAATTCATTCTGTTATTTTTTATTTGTTTATTTATTTATTTTTTGGGCTCAGTTGTTTCTTTATTTCCATTTTCACATTTAAGAGGCCAGCCGAGTTGTTCAAAGTTATTTCGAGCCACAGATGGTATTTGTTCTGTTTGATGGGAAAATATTCTTGGCTGTGGGCCATCTTCCTTTCTGGCAACACGGAGGGAAGCAGGTATATGGTATTGTCAGAACAGGAAGGAGCGGATGTGAAAGGCCAAGAATATCCAGGAAGGTAATTATCGGTTGCACTGGACAGTCACGCGTCTCATTTGAAGTTAAATGAGTTTATGGTTTGCAAAAATTCAGTTAATGTCTTCCATTTTAAACCACAGTTTAAACATTAACTCAGCAAAATAGTTGTTTATATAGATTGTTTTTTTTTTTTGCTGACTTGTTCCACTGTCTAAGGTGTAATATGAAGCACTGTACTGTATTTTGTTATGAATGAAATGCTAAGTCATTTAAGCTTGCAAATGAACTCCAAATGCTTGTATTGTAAGCAGATTTCCGCCTGTGTGCCCTGGAAAGGAAAAGTTATGAATGGAAGGATCAACCCCGAATACATCCAGCACATATGCTTCACACATGATGAATTGGGTGGAGAGGAGTCTTTAATGGTCAGAGGCAGGGAATGAGCCCATGGTAATATGCTGTTAGGCTTTAATTGCTTTGAAGCGGCAGACTGACAGGGGACTCTCCATCATGATGTATTAGGATGAAGAGCCAGGTGGCAGGTGTTAGCAGGGACAGTTAATTACTTTCTTATTGTTCTTGCACTTGAGTTGTATTTTCCATGAATTTGAGATTAAGTTTGCTAACTTTTTGGATTTAGCCATTATAGTTACAGCAGCACTGAAACACTTGATCTTTCACTCGCTGTAATTCTCACTTTTGCAGTCTAAACACACCCACCAAACTTTTAATGTCAAGCCAGTTATGGATAACTAAACATTCTCTCTCTCTCTCTCTCTCTCTCTCTCTATATATATATATATAGATACAGTATATACTCTTTTTGTTCATATAATGAAAGTAAAAGGGACCTCAAACAACACTTATTTTCATTGTAGGGAGTCTTTACATGTGAAATGAGCAGCAGCTCTGATTGCTGACCAGACTGTTGCATTGTGGAATTCTGTGACTGTCCTGCCTCCCTCACAGACTCATAGTATTCCCAAGCCATGCCTCCTGGAGCCCTGGGGCAGCTCCTGACAGGTGGAGCTGCAGTGTTGGTTGAGCTAGGACAGGTCCAGGGCGTGGAAGGCCAAAAGCTGGGGAGGATTACTGGAAATTTTACTGCTTGATTTGAGATCATCTCAGCGACCCAAGTGGGAAGAAGCCCATCTGGACTCCATTAAGCCCTACTGCAGTGGAATGACACGGACACACTGTGCCAGACTGAGAGTTTTATGTGTGCCCTTGAATTACTAAGTCTCTCACTTCTTTTATACCTCTCTTTGCTTTCTTATTCTGTCACTGAAACTTATATCCCATTTTTATGAACACACAGCTGAGCTAGCATTTAGTACAGGCTAGCATAAAACATTATGCATCTCAGCGACTAATGACTGGCAGTCCCAATAATATTGCTGACATTGTGACAGGCGCCATTGACCGTCCTCTGTGGTCAGCAGCCAGCCACTTCCTAGTAAAACCCTATAGCCATTTTTCAAAATACCTCTTCTGCAAGCTCTTCATTTATCCAGAACCATAAAGGTACTTTCTAATCTAAAAAATCATTTGTTGAAGTGAGTTAAAGAGACATGCCCAAACCTAAACACGACTTAAAATAAATTATATAAATATAATATAATAAAAATAAAAAGTGCAGTTTCCAGACCTGGAAAAGTCATGTGAATTAATAAAATGAATATACATTTTTCTAGTTATGTCATTTTCTATTTAAATATGAAATTATTTTATTGTTTATTAATGCTTATTAATCCTTCATTAATCTTTCAAATTAAGGTTTAATGTGTGTATGGAAACTTTCAGTAATTTTCAGTAAACATTCAAATAAATTAAAATTAAATTAGAGACATCTTAATTCAGAACAGAAATGTAGTATGAACTTATTAAATATTTTTATTATAAATTGTAAATTGTGTTCTTCAGTACAATGAAAAAAGGCTTCTTCTATTGTTTCTATCAATTTTGTTTCAGCTTTTGTGTTACTCGTGATAATTATTGAATTTGTCTGCTAATACTGTTGGCTTCAGTATAATAAATTGCTTAATAATTTTCTTATTTGTAATTCACTTTTTATATAAGTGTGTGCTAATTGATCAAATGTAATTGTCCTAATTACCCCAGACATCAGTGGACCTCCAGGCCAGGACTGAAGGCATCCTTAAAGGATTAGTTCACTTTCAGAATTGTTATTTTGCCATGTCCTATGTCATCCAAGACCGAACACGATCCCAGCCGAGGAATTAGAGTCTTATCTAGCAAACCTATCGGCCATTTTCTTAAAAAAATAAATATATACTTTTTTGACCATAACTGCTCATTTTGCTCTAGCTCAACCTCGCGCATTACGTTATCAAGTTGGAAAGGTTACGTGACGTAGGCGGAAGTACCGACCCAGTGTTTACAAAGCAAACATGCAAAGAAAGTCAAACACCCTTTACAAAAAAGGTGAAACAATGACGTCGGACAATTTTGAAGTTGGAGGAGAAAATGAGATGGAGTCTTTCGCCTTACCTTACCTTTTTGAACTGAAGTACACAGATGAATAACTAACCTTGAGTGATTTTTCCAACATGATTACATAATGCGTGAAGACGCGTGCGCGCTCATTGCAGAGCTAGTGCAAGACTAGCTTGTAGTTAAAAAAAGTGTATAATTTTTATTTTTTTTAATGACTGATTGTTTTGCAAGATAAGACCATTATTCCTCAGCTGGGATTATGTAGAGCCTTTTGAAGCTGCATTGAAACTGCACTTTGGACCTTCAACTCGTTTGCCACCATTGAAGTCCATTATATGGCGAAAAAACTTAATTTCTTTTAAACTGAAGAAAGAAAGACATGAACATCTTGGATGACACAGGGGTGAGTAAATTATCGGTAAACTTTTATTCTGGTAGTAAACTAATCCTTTAAGTTCATGCAGATGTGGCACTATAATGCCCTCCTTACTCAAAGCTGAATACAATTAGAAGTATTCTGTAGTAATCCACAGAAACACAAGTGAGTACACAGAAATATTGAAGCTGCGTCACTGAGCCCACTAATTACTGATATGTTTGGATGTGGTGTTCATGTAGATGCCGTTTTCTCTAATCGAGATATCAAAGCCACTCTGTCAAGGCTAATTTTAGATCAGTCACGCTTTAGCTATGGTATTTCAAAGCAATTACTTGCATATATATCACATATTTGTGACATTGCTGCATAGTAAGTGGTTGTGATTAAAGTATCATGGGAGGTTTCAGTAAGACAAAGACAGTGAGAGAGAAACTAACCATCTGCTGTGCAGCCCACTTCCTGGACAGGGCAAGAAAGTGTTACAGTGAGTAAAGGGGGATGGGGAGGGCTGCACCAGCTGCTGGAGAAGCACTGGATGGGTCAATAAGACTGAGAGTGTGCCACAACGACCGGCAGCCTTAGTTAGGTTAGGTAAAGTTACACCGGGATGGAGAGGGCGAATTTGGCGTCTCCTTGGTTCTGGATGGAAGACAACATGTGCTGGCCTGGCTGTGTGCCCTGGGACATGGATGAGGAAGATCTAGTGCAAGGTAAACTGTATTAATATGCTCCCATCGTTCAGACAGTCCTTTAAGAACAGCAAAGAATGTTAGCATTAGCATCAAGCAGAGACTATAATCCACTGGCTTTCGTCCACCAGATGTGCATTGTCCCACTTACTACTGTGGAATTTGTCTGCGATTAATGTTTTAGCTGGTGCAGGGTCTGTTTTGTATGTCAAGAGACGGTGCTGTAGTTAGTAGAAGGCTGCCCATTTTTACCTCACAGGTTTCAGGACATCATTTGAAACTGAGCTCAGCAGAATCAGGGCATCTGACACCAGAGGTTCTCGCATACTAGGGCTGGTGAAAAGACAGAATCGCTTTGGATGTCACTTTTATAGCACAGGGGTTGGAAACCTTAGACGTTTCAAAAATGAGCAAAATCTTTATTTTATTTAAATTTATTATTTATTTTTTTATTTAATTTTTTTTTTTGCAATTGCCGCGATCCTTCATTTTCACACAGCCTTTTTTTTTTTTGTATTTGGTTATGAGCTAAATGAGAAGCCAAATAGAAACCTTCAATATGCGTGATTCAAGATTTTTATTTTATAGATTTTTTTTTTGCAGTTAAAGTAATCCTTCCTCACTATCACACAAAATTTCTTTTAGTTATGAGCTAAAGGAAAAGCCAACGTATGTGTCAAAATGAGCAAGCTCATTTATTGAATTGAATTGAATTTTTATTTTTAATTTAATTTAGTTTTATTAAATTTTTGCAATTGCAGTAATCTTTTCCTCATTGTCACACTTCAACTGAACTGTTCATTGTTGACCATCTCTCATTGGACAAGTTAACTGGTTTCCGTTGGCTTACAACGTGCCACGTGCACACACATTTTTCAATGCATTTTCTCTCAGAAAAGGAGGTGTTACCGCGAGTAATGATTTATGTGGATTTCTAAAGAATAGCAAGAAGACATTGGGTATACTGTATACACCCATCATGCATAGTTCTTTACATTCCACACAGAAAACAACAATGCTTAAAATTTCATCATGAAGGCAAGAGATTCACTCTTTTTATCACTCAAAGAGATACAGTACAACAAACATGACAACTGCAATGCAAAGAAAAAGTGAAAATAGTAAACAATGAGGCGATAATTTACATGATTTATGCATGCTTTTTCTAGAAAACTGCAGAAATCACAAAATGCTTATTTTTACATTTACATTTATCTGACGCTTTTATCCAAAGCGACTTACAATTGCTATATATGTCAGAGGTCGCACGCCTCTGGAGCAACTAGGGGGTTAAGTGTCTTGCTCAGGGACACATTGGTGTCTCACAGTGGATTCGAACCCGGGTCTCTCACACCAAAGGCATGTGTCTTATCCACTGCGCCATCACCACCCCGTGTTGCATATGTTGGATGAGGTTTATGTGTATGCCTGGTTGAAGAGTTTGATTCATTATGTGTGAATAACAATGAGTAAAAGTGATTCAGATGATTAACCGTGATTAAAACCTCTGCTGAAGTCTGTTACACTGTAATGGTCTATAGAGACGTCTGACCTTTAAAATACTGTTTTCTGTAAAACCCTGTAAAAGTGTCTGATATAATGCCATAATCTTTACCACTGAAAAGGGTTTTCTAAATTAATGGCCTTGATTTGTTCAAACAATGATACACAATCTTTAACTGAAAAACTGAAGATGTGAATGAGAAGTTTACAAAAACACAAAATAGCACATCTGAGACTTAGTTACAGAGATTATCTACACAATAAAGTTTTACTGAAATCTATGTTTAGCAGTTCATTCTGAATTAATTGGTGGATAACATTTGTGGATAAGGAGGAAAAATTGAGGTTTGAGGACTATCGGTACTGTGATGCTTCGCAAGCAGTGTAATTATGTGAGTTTCTCCCACCTATAATTAATTGTCTTTTGTCTTCATCTTCATTCCATCTTTTTAAGAACTGTGGAATACATACCCCCACTTTATCCCCAGACACTTTCATGTGCAAAGGGGATTCAGATTTAAGCTTGTTTTTTTTTTTTATATAACCGTTGCTTAGCAACTAAAATGGTATTCTGTGAGCGAGTAAAGTGCCATTAGACATAACGCAGTCCCTCATGTGGATATGCTATATTATAAGAAAATATTTATCTTCAAGGCGTGTGTTATGACATCAGACTCATTCCTATCATTTTTTTCTGCATGCCTGCATCCCGCTAGTTTATCTTGTCCATCCCACAGCCGTGTTGACATATCAGTGCTGCTCATTCTTTCCTTAATAGGGCTAATAATATCTGTTTTCTTTTGAGTTCAATTTGATAAATGTAAGGTAGCTTAATGGGCATATTTTGACTATTAAATAATGGAAAAGCCATGTGAAGTTATGCTAGAAATGTAAAGCAAGGCCACAACTGTTACACTAAATGGTCCTTTTAATGGAGACACATAACAGGTCGCTTAACTCATTTTACAGAGTTTCCAAAGGTTTCATTTGAGTGGAATGACATTTAATTTTACACTTGATATAGATAAAATAAGAGACGTTTGGTGAAGAATTTTTCAGTTATGAAATTAGAACAGTTTTCTGTCCTTCTACCAAATTTGCATTTGACCTTTTGAGAAACTATTTACATAATGTATTGTGAACATAGAGCGAGTGTGTTTTCGATTGTGCATTTTAGAGGGCACATTGATTATAAGCCTTTAATGAGAGGTATTTTCGGCCACTTGCATGGATATTCGTCTTCCATTCGAGTCTCGCCAGCTGCTCTGAACGTCTCTTGAGGCTGTTTTGGTTATAGTCTTGCTTAAATAAAATCAATGCTGAGGTCTCCATAATTAGGATTCCTGGGCTGTTAATTAAACACCGCTCAAGAGGAGAGCGTGTTTTGGAACGCCTCTCAAGCTCCCCATCAGGGACATGGAGGTGCCGCCAGGGAGAGATACTCCTCTGCCCTAAATACATAGCAAAACTTGCCTCATTTCACCTGTGTTGCAAGTGATTTTTGTTTAAATGGCTCCTTTATTAAAATTATTTACAAGAGCAAGGACATTTTTGTGAATTTCTCTGAGCATATATTAATTGACCTGTCCTTTTGTGAAAGGATTAGTTCTCCCCATTGGAAAAGAAATTCAGAATGCTTGAGGCACCATAAAACTATTTTGTTTGACGAGCTTAAAAGTCCTTTTTCACTTATAATCTCCAGTCAGATGTTAACCATCGCAACCAGATTAGAGTTGAACTTGTGATATGCTTTATGAATTGGATAAAGTAATTAATTGAAAAGATTTGACTCAAAAAATGATTCCTTGCTGAATTGGGCATTGCCACTTCTCTCCCAAACATTGATGAACTTGCTAGACTCGATACAGAGGGTTTTCTTGTAATGTGTTTTCTATTTTAATTAAATTCTGTAGTGGTTCATTTGTCCCTCGTGCCAAGAACTGACAAGATTTACAACAATCTGTCACAGTAAGCTTCATCTACTCCTCAGCAATCTTTTCCTTACTCTTACTTTCTTGCTAGTGGCTCATATGGTGGTATGTCGCATCGTTCTCTTTTCCATTATGGTGAATCACATCACTTTGTTGGCTCTGGTGAGCCTGACATTGATGCACACTGGCCCATTTCACTGCCTGCAGTCTCACTGGATTTTATTTAGCGAGTACCCTGTGCAATGCCACCCACATCACTGGAAATCCTTCCAGAGTTCCTCCTTCTAAGGAAATTCTAGTCGTCACCCAATAAGCTTGTTAATTAGAGCCTGTAAAGTGTAAAGTCAGGTAGAATAGAGCGCAATGGAGAACACCTACTTTTTTCACAGTTTTACTTACACAAGTATTTTCCCATTAATTTTCTACATAAAGAAAAAAAATATTTATTTAACACTTCCAAGAACTACTACACAACATTACAAACTTTAATTTAAAGCAAAAATTAAATGACTGTACTAAAATGATTTTGAATCCGTGAACTGCTCATCTCATTGTAAAAGTAATCTATTTAAAAACAATGTGGCAAAATATAGAACTATTGACTTATAGTTATTGATTTTAAACCAATTATAACATTAAAAAATATTTGAATTATTATTTAAGTATATAGCAATCTGAGATGAATCGCAACATTACAAACATTACTAACATTGATTTAAGGCAAAAATTAAATGACATTTTATTTTGAATCACTGAACTGCTTATCATGAATTGGTAATTCCCTTCCCAGGGTTATGGATAGTTTAAAGGGATAGTTCACCCAAAATTTATAATTCTGTCATCATTTACTCACCCTCAGGTTATTTCAACCCAAGTTTCTTTTTTTCTGTTCAACACAAAAGAAGATATTTTGAAGAATATGGGTAGCCATATGGGTCGATGGTCCATATTGACTTCCATTGTATGGAAAAAGTACCATCAACGCCAATGGGGGACCATCAACTTTTTTTTCTTTTCTTTTTCAAAATGTCGTTTGTGTTGAACAGAAAAAATAAACTTATACAGGGTTGAATCAACTTGAAGGTGAGTAAATGATGACAGGATTTTCGTTTTTGGGTGAACTATTCCTTTAAAATATATAGAAAATTAGGAAAAATATAACTGGGTAGGGGAGGAAAAACAGAAGTGGGTAAGAGGTAGACGTGTCAGTCTGCTAGGACATAGACATAGATGCTGACACACAGTAAGCTCTTCCTCGACTACAGCTGGTAATGAGGACAGATCAATCACGCTGTCCACCACTAAGCCAGTCGGCTATTGTCTGTACTTAACATTAATCACATAGAGGTCGAGTGTGGGCATGCATTATTGAAACGGTTGGATTGTTGGTTCGTTTATGGAGGCATTAATTTGGAACGAAACTTTCAAATATGTCTATGAGGACACCTACACTGATAGCCAGTCTCAGTTTTCAAGCTAATGAGATGCCCATTTGTCATTGTGATTGCTCAGATTTCTCTAGCGTTGTCTGTGGAATCAGATATTAGACTTGTGTCTGAGGGGCAGATAAGCCCAGCAACTCGTTACCACTAGTTGGAAATCTGAATCAAACACAACTCAGATTAGCAAATTGTTTATACTGCAAGGCAAGCATTAATTGAGCAATTTATTATAATCATGCCGCAGTTGGGGTCAGAAAGTCAGTCATAGACGGACCCCTAATTGCTCAGACTAAGAGCGTGCAAAAAAAGATGAATAGCCTGTCTGCTCTGTGTCCTCATCCGGGGTCAAAGTGGTCACAGAGTGTGCTCGGAATTTAGCGCTCCTCACACACATTTTCTCTCAACTTTCCTATTCTCAAACATGACCTTGTGATTTTGTCTAAAATTAGCGTAACCATGTGTTTGGTGATCCTTGTACAGTTTTTGCACATGAAAGGGAACGTCCTCTGTTTTAATTGGCTTGAACATGCATATTAATCTCTAATATGTGGAAAGGCTGCCATTAACTAACAATAATTCAGCTTCTACTTTAGTGGAAGTTGGTCCTCCTACCTGTCTGATGCATAAGTAGAAGCCAAAGGCCCTGTCGGTGCAAACTTCATAGGCTAATTAATGTCACCAGATATCAGGCCGTTAATTACAGGCTTCATTAGATCAGTGGGAGTGGATTCTCTGAGAACTATTTTGTATGCCTGACATATGTGCCATTTGGTTTCACTTGGCTGTTTTATCATTGGCTTTACATCCTTCAGCATTTCCCTGCAAAAAAAATCTTAATCTTGTTTTTCAGTAAAAATATGCAAACTTTTGAACAGGATGCATTTACTTTAGAAGCAATAGCCATTCAAAATGTTGGGGTCAGTTTTCAACCTTGATAATAAGAAATGTTTCTTGTGTCTCCAAATCAGGAAATTAAAATGATCATCATTTACTCACCCTCTTGAGCACAAAATAATATTTTTTCTGAATACTGTAATGGACATCAGTGGAGTCCAAAACAACAACAAAACGTTTGCAAAATCTTTTCTGTTTCACAGAAGAAAGTCAGTCATAGAGGTTTGGAACAACATGAGTGTGTGTATAATTTTTGTGTGAAATTTCCCTTTTAAAGATGTTTTTACTGGAAAACAAGACAAAATACTGATTAGGAAAATGATTTTTTTCTATGCTGCTGAAATTGCAAAGCCATGTAATGCCACACACATCACAGTGCGAATTTTGTCTGTAGTCTTGCAAAAATAATTGAAAGCATTACTCCAATGGCCAATATCCCTTAGAGTCTGCCAGTAGTTCTGATTCATAAGCAAGTTTGTCGTAGTATAGTTTCCTTCCTGCTGTAAATTTATGTATCGCTGCTGGCTTGTTTTGGTGGCAGACAGATTGGTATAAGCATCTGTGTGAGTTATTTGTTTGCGCTCCATTTTTGGTCACAAGAAAAAGGCTGAGTTGTGAAAAAAAAAATGTTCTATTTTTTTTTTTTTTTTTTACCTTGTCACTATGAATAATGTGACATGTTTGCAGTACTGAATGAATCACATTGGGTAGCATAAAATGATTTAATTAATTACCATCCATAAATTAATTTGCCGTTTTCACTTGTGCTCAAAAATTCATCACATAGCTGACACTCAAAAAAGCCTTAAGACTTAATATGGAACGACACTAATAAAATAAACTGTGACAGCCCCTCAGAATTAGCACTAGAGATATTAATAACGTCATATATGATCTATCTATCTCAGCCGTAATTATTTGTTTACATGCCGTATTATAATAACCCTTGTCTATTAGCATAGGAATTGCTCCAGAGATCCAGGTCTAAATGCTGAGGACTTCTGCGGGCATGATTTATTCATTAGGAATCTTTCCAGGGTCTCGACTGCATCGATCGGCACTTTCATCGCTTCGCCCTGAACTCACACTCGTCGTCTCCTCGTGCTGCAGCAGTGACGCAGTCTCGATATGCCACTGTTGTATTCCCCCCACGTCTCATATCCAGATATCGATCAGGGGCCAATATGTTACTTTCATTTCCCCCTACGCCTGTTGCAGCCGGAGGAAATGCCTAATGTCATCAAAGCACTCCATTAACTTGAAAAGAGGAGGAGGAGTTGGAGAGACCCCATCCCGGCAGACGGCTATCAACACAAGGCCTGAAGCCAACACTTCCGCTCATACCGCAGATGCCATCGCCACACTTTCTAATGAGACACTGGAGAAAAAAGTGTGATGTCTTTCTGTTTTTCACAATAGCTCACTAGATTCAGTTTGAGTGTGAGTGTACTTAAAGAAATAGTTCTCCCAAAAATGAAAAATTTCTGAAAATTTACTCACCCTCAGGCCATCCAAGATGTAAATGAGATGTCTATTCATCAGAACGGATTTGGAAAAATTTAGCATTACATCCCTTGTTCCTCTGCAGTGAATGGTGCCTTCAGAATGAGAGTTCAAACAGCTGATAAAAACATCACAAAAATCCACAAGTAATCCACACAGTCCATCAGTTAACATCTAAGCTGCGTGTTTGACGTTTTTCGCTTCAGACTGTGGCTTCCATCTGAAATATCCTCTATCCATAATATTACTTTCTCCAGTGAAAAAGTCACCTCGTCTGAATCAGGAGAGAAATATTCACAGATGAAGCATCATTTACAAAAGCGAAACCCATCTAAAACAGTTCTAAACAAATATGTTGATGGATTTTGATGTGAAAAACAACAGAAGGACTTTTTCACTGGAGGAAGTATTATAATGGATTATAGATCTCTATTTTGGCTAGAAGTTAAAACAGTTAAGCAGAAGTTTTAAAGTTAAAACAACTAATGGGGGACTTGTTTCTTACAAAGACGTAGCTTTTTGCTTCACGAGACGGACTAAAGTCGTGTGGATTATTGTGAGGTTTTAATTTGCTTTTTTTTTTTTTAGAACTGTTCAGATGAAAAAAAAAAAACTTCTGCATCTTGGATGACCTGAGGGTGAGTACATTTTCAGCAAATTTTTCATTTTGGTTGAACAGTTCCTTCAAAAGAATACACATTGCATGTAGACAAAGAGTGGTTTTTGCAACGGCTAACCGAGTGGTCAAAAACAACAGGTTTGGTATTCAACTGATACAACACTAACAAAACAACGCTGACATTAGCGCTGGCATTTTAGCAGACACGCACACTCATGTCTAGTATCTGACCAGCCCTTTAATCTGACAAAACAACAAGCTGAAATACAACTTAAGTATATTGCACAATTGGGCTGTTTATGTTACACTTATTTGTCTTTGCTGACAGGCTTTGTTGTGAATAGAGGTATATAAATATGTATTGCCATGATCACCTTTACCTGCCATACAATAGCAAAGGACAGACCACTTTTAATGTATAATTCAGAAAGCTAGCCTGTTCTAGGCATAGATCAGTAACACTATGTAAGCCTGAGCAGATAAGTCACTAATGGTTCTCAAACCTGTGAAGCTTTTCTCATATGTACAACTGTCAGCAGGGGCTCTGATCAATAATTCAAATGTAGTGAATCAGATGTCTCTCTCTGGAGAGCTGCTGTGTCCTCCCAGGTGTGCTTTAATTTTTCAGACTATTGTTTTTAGTCCTGCTTTTCACGCTCTGGTCGATTTGAGCCTCCACTCTGTGGGGATTGATGTATGGAGAAGATACTGTACATTCCACTTTCCATAAGTTGCAGGCGGTTCAAAATCTAATTACTCTGGTTTCTAATGAAGCGTCAGTGCTTTTGTGGCAAGACGTATTGCTTTAGAAGCAAAGTTTAGCACTTTTATTGCAAATATCTGTGCCGGCATATTCAGGCAGCATATTTCAAGTACTCAAAAAAGATTGATCATGGTAACATTCATTGTGTGATTCATTTTTTTGGTGGTGTTGTTTTTAACATGTAACAAGGTGAAATTTTAGTTTCTGTCTGTCTGTTGTTCAGTCAGTTGATCGTACTATATATCTTTCATTTTCTCTCTCTGTAAAACTTTCAAAACCTCAAATAAGGCTTTGTCAAGGCCAACATTCAAACTTTGCCTTGACAGGATCCAGAAAAAATAGTGCAGCATCCCCTTGCCAATTGGAATATATACATACAAATGACCAAAATGCACATCCTTAATTGGCAGCTTGCCCAGGCTCACAGACCATTGAGTAAAGCCAATGGGAACCCGTCATAGTGAAGCCTGGGTCCCATATTGGGTCCCTTACCACCCGGTCAGCTGGACTGGAAGTCTGTGGCGGACCTGGTGATAAGCCAGTATGTGTGACAAGGAAACTAATATGATGTACGGACCTGAGGGAGACAGGTCACCTAAGCATCTGCCATTCTCCAAATGTCCCTTCACTCCACAAGAATATTAAAAAGCATCTGGATGAGCAAGGGATCATTTCCTCCTTTTCTGTTCCCATCAATATTTTTGAACCTTTTATAAAGTTCTCTATTACTCATTGCAAAGTGCCTCTGCACTGGTTGTGTGAATGTGTTTGAAAGGCTTGTTTTTGTGCCATTATGTCTGCTGGATTTCTTTCAGACAGATTTTGTAGCTTTAATCTTTGATGTAAATCCAACCTTATCTCATCGGCGTGCTCAGCAAAGCTCCCAAAGTCAAAGAGATGAGGGCCTGGTATAGCTGTGATTGGAAATCTCCATCAGATGAACATCTCTTAAACCTGGTATTAAGATTTGATTCTGATCTTATCTTATCTGATCTGAAGTGCTCAGGTGGATGGATCACCATTCTGCCAAGATCACTTGTGAATAAATTTCACAACTACATGAAAGATGTTTGTGTTTAAAAAAAAAAAAATGAAAACCCTAGTTTTAGCGTAATATTTATAATCCCTTTAGACCATTTGTATTTGAGAATTTAGCAGATGGTTTTATAAAAAATTGACTTGCCAAATGCATAATGCATTTAATGCATTCCCTGGGAACCAAACCCATGACCTTGGCATTGCTCTACTGTTTGAGCTACAGTACTGCTAGGAATAGTACATTCATCCTCATTCAGTATCAAGTGATTTCATGGCACTCTCAATAATGAATGTAGGAAGGACCATTGTTGAGTTAACGAGAAGGTGCGCATTGTTTTGCAACCTCGATTTTTCATTCCACTGGATGACTGAAATGTAATTAAATATGTGAACGACTAAGATGTCAATCAAAGCAGATTAAGGCACAATGGCTTTCACGTATCTGCATTTCTGCTGTCTTTGCTGTTTTTTGTGTTTATGTACAACTTACAAACCCTAATCATTGGACAGTGGACTGTGACACTGATTATCGCCCAGATTTCCTGCACTTGACATTCAGTGAAAGTGGATTCGGTTTGGCCTTGAGTGTAAATGACTTGAATGTAAAAGGCTGTCCTCACAGGCATTGGGACTTACAAAGATGCATCTCGAGTGCACTGAGATAAATCTTTGAGCATCAGTGCAATAGAAAGATGAGAAGACAGTCTATTTAGGAATAATAATGAAATGCAAAGCAAGAGGCAACCAAATGGGAAGAGTAAGACGATTCATCAGATGTTGGCTATCTCACATTTCATTACCGAGATGCCAGTCATTCCCTCTCTGCTAATACACATACTGACAGCTGTAAGCTTTGGATACCCAAAGGGCAGAGTAGGCACTCTTCTTTTTTCTCAAAGAGAGGAGCTTGTGCTGAATAACATTAATAAATCACTCTGTCACCGCCAGCTGATACCTACTGCATAAAATTTCATCGGCAGATGCAGAAAAGCCTGTTTTGCTCAATTAAACACAAAGGACAGAGGTCACCAATTAGCAAACTAGCAGTCCAGATCCAGACCCATGAGTGGTTCCAGTGGGCTAGGAATCATTTATCATAAATTAATTTCATTAAAATTCACATGGAGAAACAGCATCTGAAGTAGAATGTATGTTTGATGTTATTTGCTTTTGTTTGTTCATTTGCCATACTTGTTGATAAAGCTTCTTCGGAGAAATTGTAAAAATAGCTACATTTGAATAAAATGTATTATTTAAAATTCTGTAATAGACAAAAGACTTTTTTCCACAATTTATGATTATTTCATTCTTTCAGAATGTTATGGCTGCTAACCTGAACATTGAATGAATATGACTGAAATTCACTTATTTAATTTCTTAGCTCTACAGCATATTGACTCTTGAAAGTGTAAGTTATGTTTTGGTTGTGAAAAACACTTTCAAGCTTAATTGTAATTGTTCAGAATGTCAAAGTGCACTTGAGAAATCAAACTCAATTTATAGGATTGTGTCCCAAATCTAGCGGCTAGCTGTATAAGGTGAACCCAGTATTTGTTTTGACGCCTATTTCTACAACACTCGTCTATCCTTCAGTGGCAGGTGGAATTGAAATGTCAAACCCCTGTGACCTTTCATCAAGATCCCCGTGTGGGTTTCTGACCCTTAAAGAGCAGCTTGGATCATTAGTATCCAGCTAAGCCCTCTGTAACATTTAGATTTCCCTGCACACCCAGTCAATCCCTTCTGAGTTAGCAATCATTCAGATCTGCAGGAATATCTACCCTGCGCTGTGTATTGGACTGTAAAGGCCTGAGAAGCACTTACCTGTAACTATATAAATTTATCCTTAGGAACCTGCAACAAATCATAGCTGTTGCTTTTAAAATGTTTTCATGTGAAAACATTACTTCAAAGAGCACTATTTTTTTAGTTTACCTCAGGCTTTATTCGTTTTCTCCAATGGACTGTAATTTCTCCACTACTCACAATCCCCTTAATTATAGACTAGTTTTGAGTGTACTGTGCTGTTGACTCTTTTCTGATTCTAAACACATACCTCTAGTTTCTAATCCAAAAGTCTCCTCGGAGTGCTTAGATGTTTCTCCGAAGTATGTTTAGGGTTAAAACATTACCAGTTTTCCTGTTTACTCTGTGTGATAATCCAGCAGTTTTTAGACAGTTGTCTGGGACCCCTAAGATCCTTAGGGGACCTGCTAGATGTCTGTAGAAAATATGAAAGGAAAAATAACGGTTGTACAAAAACACATTTTTAAAATTGTCAAATTTAACTTGTTTAATTTGTGTTGAATTAGTTTTTCCCATGCCACAGTCTCAGTTCTTGGTGAATGGAGGAACTCAAAGCTGTGTGGAGTATGGTGGAGGTATAGAGATGTGGTAGGTCATTTTCAAAAGTCTAAGATCAAGAAAACCTCTGAAGGAATACCGGTGTCTTGTGTTGTTTTAGACTAGTTCTCTGTCTCCCACTGCTTATTAAAGACTCAAATTTGAGCATTTACAGTGGATATTACAGAAAGCAGTCTATTGAAATATTTATCGTCACAGCTGACCTCACATGAAGCGATCGTGTGTTCAAAGAGGTTTTTCCCTCGCATTATTCCGACACGCCTCGTCACTCCTAACATTCCACATGGAATTGTCTGTTTGCTCTTTATTCTGTTCATCAGGAATGAGAGGTATTCTCTAAAAGAGACAATGAGAAATAAGACCGCATATACTATTTAAACCCTATGAGCAAAAACAAGTTCTCCAGTCCTTCCAAACCCACTTGACTGATAGAGTAATACTATATCATTATTGCATATTCGCCACAAGGCAGTTGTTGCAAGAAATTCAATTTGCTTAAACTCATGAAGGCAACTATTTATCAGATATTATGATGATTGACCCAAGCCCAAAGTATTTCAGAGTGCCATTGATGTCTTTGGATATCTCGAAACTGCCTACAAAGCATTTTTCCATGAATAGAACTGCAATGGCCTTCTGCGGCAAAGTGGCTCTTTGAATCATCGCCCGCAGCATTGTCTTTTGACAGCCATTGTCATTCAAATGGTTGTGCACTTCATTTAGTGATACTTTGGCACCTTTGAAAGTGAGTTATCAGTTCATTATCATGATAATGCTTCTTTAATACAGTTTATTTGACTGATCCATCATCACCTACACAAAAGAATAGGAGTGAGTAATGAGTTTCCAAGACTTTTGCAATAGTGCGAGTCTGATATAGGCGAAGGATGAATAGAGTGCAGGGTGAAGCTGAGGTGGAGTCCCCCTTCATTCCTTGGAGATTTTTTTTCTTTTCATAAAATTTTGTTGAATAGATACAGTATCTTGGCATCCGGAGCGGTGCATTTTGTGTTCTTTACAAAGGATATAATCATAACCAGCAGCAATGGCATATTGGTATTTATTTATGCTCCTCAAGAGAAAAATGCTACACTTGAACATGCCATCATACACTATAATCAAACTTGTAAAGTGCATTTTTCAAGTTCAAGAGGTGTATACAGTACGTGCAAGCTAGTTTTCACTGATCATTTGGATGCAGTTGACAAAGAAAATCTTATCTTTTAGTTTGGGTATCAAACTATTTTATTGGGGTATTTATGATTGATCAGCAACAAAACGGTTTTGAGCTGATATTAGTGACTTTAACAGTTTCAGTCAATATTAGATATTTAAATGTTTATGCTATTTTTTTCTGGAGGATGCTGCACAGTTTCTACATTTACATTGCCTTTAGATTCAACTCACTTAAAATTAATCTTAAAATACTCCTGATGGTGCTTACAGTAACTTTTTAGTGTATTTTTACTTATTTATTTTTTATTATAATTATTTATTTTATTATTTTATTTTTTTAATGCTATGGAATTTTAATTTTGGCTATAACATCACAATAATTATCGATTTATCATTTTTGCCCAGAATTTTATTTTTTATTTTAATATAATTTTTTTGTATTTTGACCATATCATCACAATAATTATTGTCTTCTACCATATTTATTAATTCATTCATTAATTCATTAATTCATTCATTCATTCAAAAATTATTAATTACAATAATTATCTTGTCTTCTACCAGATTGATTGATCGGTTGATTGATTTGTTAGTTATTTTGCAACTTTAATTTTGGCCATAGCCAATCAATAATTACGGGCCTATAATTTTCATCAGAATTTTTAAATTGTATCTCAATTAAAATTAGTCGGAATAAGTAGAGTGATTATGAAAATAATTATATTTTTCCTTAACAGACATGTAGCTAATGCTAACGGAAGACTCAGCTAATAATCATTTTCCATTCTCACTATAATGTTTAGCATAGTCAGGCTTGGACTTGGGAAGGGGAAACTGATCCTTGACCAGCAGTTAATGCTACATACTGTATAAGATTGCTGCAAATTCTGTAAACAGCTCTGAAAAGCAGTAATCTTCTGCTTATTGCTTTTGGGATTCTTCCCACCCCCTGCTTCGTCTGTCTGTGCCTGTTTCATGCTGCTTAATTGCTGACCTTTGTATTCCATCTGCCCCTTGTGTGCGTCGCATCATGGTGCTGTTTAATGATCTGAGAACAGACACTGGCCTTTTACGCTGATCCAGAACTGATTCCCCACCCAAATCCTAATCTCGGCTGTCGTTAAAGAAACTGGCAAATCACGTCTCATACCTGCTGACAATTCTCACGTCAATTTCCATTAGTGTTCCAATTCATCGCAACAACAGTTCATCACACTGTCATTTCAAACAATATTGTGCTACATTGTTAACTGGTTAGTGCTCTCGCTGGTGAACCTTGTAAAACTTTGCTGGTGAAGTACAGTCTTTTCAATGAATCGATGTCACTGATTCCCTCCGCTGCTTTTTATCTGTCTATGATGGAAGTGGCCGGTTTCTGATGAGGCGGAGAGTGTGTTTGTGGAAAGCCTCTGCTCTGGACAGTGGATTGTTTCAGGCTGACAGTATTCACACACACACACACAGTGTGGCAGTCAATCACACAGGCCTTGAAGCATCATCTCAGGCTTAATGTGCAGTGAATGCAGTGGCTATTGATTTCCTCTGTTGTCCGTGACTATAAATACCGATTAATAAACAACATTTTTCCAGCCGTTGGCAACATCCTGTCCACTGGGACAGAACTCGGACTGAATTTCTGAGGGTTGAGAGAGATGATGGAGACTGGGCTTGAGCTTTTGATCACTTGCACCCATCAGGACACTGAACACGGGCCCAAAGGATCTCATGTGTCATATTAATGGTATTCCGGTCAGTCACAAACCAGACAGGAAGTAGACTGGTACGGAAGTAGAATTTATGTGTAGTGGTCCAAAATGTTTTGGAGTCGGAACATATGTATAGATATATAATTAAAGGTAGTAATTAAAGTATGTATAATTAAATAAATACTGATATTCAGAAAGGGTGCATTAAATTGATTAAAAGACAATAAAGACATTTATAATGTTTCAAAAGATTTCTATTTCAAATGCTGTTCTTTTGAACTTTGTTCAACATTGATAACAAAAAAGAAATTCATCAAATCAGCATGTTAGAAGGATTCCAGAAGAATCATGTGACACTGAAAACTGGAATAGTGGCTTCTGAAAATAAAGAAAAGTAAGGAAAATAAAATGCATCAACATAGACAACAGTTGTTTTAAGTCTAATAATAGCTCACAGTATTATTTGATCAAATAAATGCAGCCTTGGTGAGCCTAAGAGGCTTCAAAAACATTTAAAAAATCTTACCAGCCCCAAATATATATATATATGGTAGAGCTGCTGTGTTCAATTTAGTACTTTTACAGTTACACTATTTTACATAGCCTCTTGGGACATTTTGTTAGATTAGATTTACATTTTTTTCTGCTTGGGGAAAAGTATATCACCTGTGCATTCCCCCCCCCCCCCCTTTTTTTTTTGCAGTTTTCAGCTCAAGATTACATTTGCCCACTTTGTTTCTCTAAGGATTAGTTTATCACGCGTAGGTGACGCTCATTCGCCCATTCACACACTAAAATTAGATTTGTAATATTAACTCTAAATTTACTCGTAGTAAAATTAATTAGCTTGTTTTCCCTAAATCTAGCCTTAAGGATTTCACTGTTGCAGACCAAACATGAAGACTTTCTAAAATGGTAGCATGAAGGATTTTTAAGCTTCTGAACCCACACAATATCCTTCTGTACTCCATCAATGCCAAAAAACAAAACTCTCTCCATTGGAGGGCCCAGCTTTCAGGCTGCCTTAAGCTTTTCTCCTTCCACAAGTTTTTCCGACCCTTCTCCCTTTTACCACAACTCCTAATCGCAGAGAAGATTGTTTCGATTCATCAATGCCATCTGCGGCATAGCCATACTAATGATACTCTGTAACTGCTGGGTAATGCATCTAAGTGAGAAAAGCTTTTTTTGTACTGTCAGCATTCCTCCACGCTGAATTTGGATGAGGTCCACTTGTTCGTGTTTGTGTCTGAGACACATCAAGTGGGCATGTTCTGAGAGTACAGCAACTATAATGTTTCATTCATGTCTTTTAATGAGAAATAGCACTTTCATTATTAAATATAGGTCAGAAACAGATCATTTCAACAGCAATTTGAAATTTGATTTACAGTATTGATTTATAATATTGACCATATTGATATTTTCTCTAGCCTTAAGGATCTACACCTCTGATCATGAAATCTAAATTGATATTATTAAAAAGTTGTTACAGTTCAATTGCAGCCTCTTAGTTTAAATTTACGAATGCAGACAGGAATGCAAAACCCTAAATGTTTTTATTTATTTAGTGTGGAAAACTTGGTATTCAGCATTAATAAATCTGAAACCACACTGGCACTAATGCACATTTAATTGGCTTTCTCCGAATTAAATGTTCACAAGTGCCAGTGTGTGGATATGCTGTGGTGAATACTTAATGTAGTAAGGAGGATAAAATTAAGAACAATTGCTATTTTCTTTGCTTTCAATAAAAGTTTATGTGAGTTTTAAGCCATTAACCAGTGTACAATATTTGCATAAGCCTTGCATAAAGCATTTTAAAAGGATTTTTAAATGATATTGCTGTTTGCTTGTTTCAATGACACAATGCATAGACTGGAATAGGTGCAAAGAATTAGCAATTTTTTTATATATTAAAGCATCTAGACCCACCTTTATGCAAGAACTGTTTTTATATTTATTCTTTTATTATGACTTTTCTCATGGTCCTTTTTACTCCTCTATGCACTTAGCGATGATTAATAATGCAGTGTGTTTTCTCGTTAACTAGTGGCTTCAACAGAGAAGCAAAGACTGTCACGTCCGTAATGGAATGCAAAAGGAGTTTAGCATCAGCAAACAGCTGAAGAAGGGGATAATTGCAGCTTTAGTTTTATCCAAACAAACCAGGCCTATACAATTAATCCATCTTCTTGCTCACGATTATCTTAAAGTTCATTTAAATGCCTAGCGCACAACCAGAAACGGACTGTGACATCATCAGGCACAAGCCCCTCCCCCTCCACAGAGGTATTTTGAGCTAGGTCAGCATGTGACTGGTCAAGATTTCTTGAGTGATAGATTGTGTTGACAGGTATTGCATTAATACATTAATAAGGAAGTGCTGGGGCTCCTAGAGACGCACCGATTGACAATATGCTGCCTCCAAGTCTGGCCAAGTTGACCTCTTGCCCACCTAGGAAAAATCGACCTCTCTGTGTGTATGTGTGGATTTTGGCTGTCGCCAGAGAGACAGAAGTGAGCGCTAGGGGCCTGGCTATTTGTCAGCAGTATTCATAGCAATGCTCCCAGCAGACAGAGCATTTGTCTGTAATTGTCTATTAGTTGCATATATATTCATTCCTGCTAAAAAAAAGAAACATGTTGAAACCAGTTTAAGATGGTCTCTCAGCCTGGCCATGCTGGTATTTAACTAGTTTTGCTGGGCTGATAAATGCCCAAAGCCCTTATGGTATGTCTTCATTATTTTCATAACCTTTGACCTAATATAAGGGTTATATCTAGAACAGAGGAGGCCAGCGTACTGTTGCACATGATCCTCTGAACACTCCAGACTGTATTATTTCACTTTAGCTGATATGTTTATGTTTGGCTGCTTTTGTGGTACTAATGTGATAGGAAAGGGCAGAAAAATAGATTTTATCTTAATGATCCTGTATTCAACCAGAATTATTGCTGGGGTAAGCAGTCTTGATATTCAGAAATGTCTGGAATGTGTTAAAGTTTAATGATAATGGGTCTCTAAATTGTCCAAAGGCAACGTGAGGATGGCACTTTGGTGGTATAAAAGGGAAAAATTAACTCTATAAAGCCTCGTTCTAAATAGTCCTTTTATTTGGTCTTAGTGACAGAAATATTTCAGAAATGAATGATCTCAGCAGGGTTGGGTGCAGAGTGCCTCCAACAGATTCAGTAAATATCTCTCAAATGAGTCAGTCCTGAGGGGATTAGCAAGTTGAATCTGAGGAAATAGGAAAAGACTGATGTGATTTTGGGTTGGACATGCAGTCTATCAATTTATCAATGGGTTGTATTGTATTGTCCATAAAACACAAAAAGAACACAACTTAACAAATAAAAAATAAAATTATATTCTAAAATTATATACATATAAAATTTAATACAATTTTATTTTGTTTTTACATGGAACGTAAACCTTAGACATTACTTGGAATCTGAAGACAGAAAAACCTATTGATTGGACAGTCCTTGTATCTCTAACAGACTCATTTTTCATTCACATCAAATTAAATATAGCATCTGTGGATGATTTCCACATCTGCCAGCATGTGCTCAAAGGTTAATGCCAAAGAGAAATAGCTTGTATTCTATGTCCAGGGACTCTTTCATTGTTAGGAGAAATTTCCCAAACTTAGAGACTGAAAGGAAGATCTATAATATTACTCAAGATGATCAAATACAGAGTAATTCAGTCTGAACACAGTTCCATAAAGTAATACAGAGACGTATTATATACTAATAGAAGAGCATTAGGTTAGGGGTCAGTAAATCCACTTTAGTCTTCATTTAAACAGGTAGCTATTATAGTAATGATTGGTTCATTCTCTCCATTTATTTAACAGCCTCTGTTCACCAAAAATAATTAAGCCTGGAATAATGTGCTTATTATGTATAATCTTATATGCACAATTACTCATGCACAAATACCATTATTTGATTTTTTAACTTGGAAAGTTTTTCAACAAACTGTCTATTTCAATGTCATTAATATGCATTAAGTCTTTCATCTGGATCTGTCATGCCATTAGTAACCCAGCAAAGCACAGATTTGTGAAGGGCTCTCTTAGATACAGGGCATTTTCAATCCATAATGAAGGGTTTTAATCATTACCTTGTAACCAAAAGTGTCTGCAGAACTGCGCAGACATAAAAAGCAGAAATATGATTTCAGTCATTCATCACCATAGACCCACTCCTAAAAATGATGCCATGACACAACAGGGATATTATTGACTCAGCCTGGCTGAAAACATATTTCTTTATGGACCCCTCTTAGCTACGGGGTTCCCATATTTTAAGAACTTTTACTTTTCGAGTCTGTTTTAATTCTGTTTTTATTTACTTTTTTAAAAACTGTATTATTTTCCATTGCATTTTAGACATGTAAATCAATTTTAAAATTCCTGATATTTTCAGGTTTTCCAAGATTGTAGGGACCCTCAATCTCAGGGGTCTTTAACAGTCAGTCTTGCAACCACTAGGGGGTCTGTAAGGGTTACAACAATTTTTGTTAGATCCCAAACAAAATTTTGAGGGAAAAAAAAGAAAAATTGGGGTTGGATCTAGATTCATTCATTCATTCATTCACACAAATAGTATTTTAAAAATAATAATAATCATAATAACATTAATGATAAATATCGGATTGAGTATAAGGTGTTGCTGTACGTTTTTAAAGCTGTCCATGATATGGCCCCAGAATATATTAAGAACCTGATTCATATGAACTCTTGTAGAGCTCAAAGATCATTCAACTGCTGACTGCTCTCAATTCCGAAAACTCGTCTGAAAACTAAAGGGGATCGTGCATTTTCGGTTGCTGGCCCAAGACTGTGGAATACTCTTCCACCTGACATTAGATCTGCACCCTCAGTTGATGTTTTTAAAATCTCGCGTTAAAATATAACTGTTTTCTATGACTTTTAATAGCTGATTTTTGTATTATGTAACTTGTTTTAATTGTTTTTCTGTTATTGTTGATTACTATTGTAGTTTTGTTGTGTTGCTGTACAGTCCTTTGGTCTACTTTGTAGTAGAAAGGGCTTTATAAATAAAGTAGACTTGAGACTAACAACAACTAATGAAATAGCTCACAATCAATATTTTTTAAAACTTGTTATTAATGTAATCTTTTATTCTGTTATTTTATTATCTTATGTCCATTTCTGTTTATTTTAGTTTTGTTCATTTCTGTTCTATTTTGTTTTATTCTTTTTTGTTAATTAGTTTTGTTCTGTTTGTTCTATTCATTTCTGTTGTTTTGTTGTTCTGTTTAGTTCATTTCTGTTTTGTTTTATACATTTTTGCAAATGATAAATTTATATTTACATTTAATCATTTAGCAGATGACTTACAAATGAGAACAATAGAAGCAATCACACTAACAAAAGTGCTACGATATGTAAGTGGTGTTAAGTTTAATGGATAGTCTAACGCATTACAAGGGTTTTTATATTAATTTTTTTAGGCAAGGCAAGGCAAGTTTATTTATATAGCACATTTCATACACAGTGGTAATTCAAAGTGCTTTACATAAAAGAAAGTGAAATAGACATTAAAAGCAATAAAAACATGGAAATAAAAATAATAAAAACAAAGAATTTTAAAATGATATAGAAAATGATTTAAAATAAATTTAAAGAAAATGATTATACATAAAATGTATTGCAGTCAGTTGGGACATATAGCACAGTGCTCATTCAACAAATGCACAGTTAAACAGATGAGTTTTGAGTCTTGATTTAAATGTGGCTAATGTTTTAGCACATCTGATCTCTTCTGGAAGCTGGTTCCAACTGCGGGCCGCATAATAGCTAAAAGCAGACTCCCCTTGTTTTGTGTGAACCCTTGGTATTTCTAACTGACTCGATCCTAATGATCTGAGTGGTCTGTTTGGTTTATATTCAGTGAGCATATCAGCAATATATTTAGGTCCTAGGCCATTGAGTGACTTATAAACGAGTAAAAGTACTTTAAAATCAATCCTAAATGTAACTGGAAGCCAGTGTAAGGACCTGAGGACTGGTGTGATATGCTCAGATTTTCTGGTTCTAGTCAGAATCCTGGCAGCAGCGTTCTGGATGAGCTGCAGTTGTCTAATGGTCTTCTTGGGAAGGCCGGTGAGGAGACCATTACAGTAATCCACCCTGCTGGTGATAAAGGCATGAACAAGTTTCTCCAAGTCTTGATTGGAAACAAAACATCTAATTCGTGCAATATTTTTGAGGTGATAGTATGCTGATTTAGTTATTGCTTTGACATGACTACTGAAACTAAGGTCTGTCTCCAGAATCACTCCAAGATTTCTGACTTGATTTTTAGTTGTTTGACCCCTAGAGTCAAGGTATGCATTCACCTTGAGAACTTCATCTTTGTTTCCAAATGCAATGATTTCAGTTTTCTCCTTGTTTAACTGAAGAAAGTTCTGGCACATCCAACTGTTAATTTCATCAATGCATTGGCAGAGGGAGTCAATGGGGCTGTAGTCATTTGGAGATAAGGCTAGGTAAATCTGGGTATCATCAGCATAGCTGTGATAGGCAATTTGGTTCTTCCTCATTATCTGACTTAGTGGGAGCATATACAGGTTAAACAAGAGCGGTGCAAGAATTGAGCCTTGTGGGACTCCACATGTCATGGCCGTCCACTTAGACTTATGCTCTCCTATACTCACATAATAACCTCTCCCTTCTAAGTATGATCTGAACCATTTGAGTGCCATCCCAGAAAGCCCGACCCAGTTTTCCAGTCTCTCTAAAAGTATGTTATGATCGACAGTGTCAAACGCAGCACTAAGATCTAGTAGTACCAGCACTGATATTTTGCCAGAATCAGAATTGACGCGAATATCATTTATTATCTTAACGAGTGCTGTCTCTGTGCTGTGATGTGCTCGGAAACCAGATTGAAAATTGTCCAGGTATCCATTTGACTTTAAGTAGTTGTTCAGCTGATTAGAAACTACCTTTTCAATTATCTTACCTATGAAAGGAAGATTTGATATGGGTCTATAGTTGCTCAACATGGTGTTATCAAGATTGCGCTTTTTCAGAAGGGGCTTAACAACTGCAGTTTTAAGGGAGTTTGGAAAAGTCCCAGAAAGAAGTGAGGCGTTCACCACTTCTAAGAGATCAGCTTCTAAACAGTTAAGCACATTTTTGAAAAAGGATGTGGGAAGTGTGTCAAGATAGCAGGTTGAAGATTTAAGGTGCTGTACTATTTCTTCCAAAATTTTGTTATCAATTTCTTTAAAAACACACATAGTCACTTCTTTTTGAAATTGCGGTCGAATCTGTGTGACCTCTGCATAACTTGAGGATGTGCCAATCTCCTTTCTGATATTATTGATCTTCTCAGAAAAGAAGGAAGCAAACTCATTGCATTTGCTGTCGGAGAGCATTTCACTGGGAATCTGACTTGGGGGGTTTGTCAGTCTCTCAACAGTCGCAAAAAGAGTGCGGGTGCTGTTTAAGTTACTGTTTATAAGGTTTGAAAAGAAAGTCTGTCTAGCTGTGGCTAGTTCCACATTGAAAGCTTGAAGGCTGTCTTTATAGATGCTATAGTGAATTTCAAGTTTCGTCTTCTGCCACATCCGCTCAGCTTTTCTGCATTGTCTTTTCATGCTCTGAACTGCTGTTGATTTTCTCCAAATTGATTTCTGTTTCCCCGTCTTCTTGCTGACCTTTATCGGGGCAATATCATCAATAACATTCTTAATTTTTGAGTTAAAAGACTCCAGGAGAAGATCAACAGAGTCTGCAGAAATGCTTGGTGTTAATGATATTGCCTCCATAAATAGCGCACTAGTGTTGTCGTTAATGCATCTCTTTCTGATAGAGACAGATCTAGATTCAGTGGTGACCGAGATCGATATATCAAAGAAAATACAGAAGTGATCAGATAGTGCTACATCCTTAATTACAATGGATGAGATGTTTAGACCTCTACTGATGAGTAAATCTAGAGTGTGTCCACGATTGTGTGTTGGTCCGTGCACATGCTGACTCAGGTCAAAAGTGTTTAAAACAGTTATAATTTCTTTTGTAGTTTTGATTTCTGCATTATCTATGTGAATATTAAAATCCCCTGCAATAGCAAAACAGTCAAACTCTGAGGAAATCATTGATAACAGTTCAGTGAAATCATCAACAAAGGCTGGAGAATATTTTGGAGGCCTGTAAATAATGATAAACAGGGTGTGTGGAGCACCTTTCAGCACAATACCTATGTATTCAAAAGATGAATATTGACCAAATGACATTTGCTTGCACTGATAAACATCTTTAAACAGAGCAGCTACACCTCCACCTCTCCTAACAGTCCTGCAGACACTTATAAAATTAAAGTTAGGAGGGGCTGTTTCAGTGAGGACTGTTGAACTGCAGCCGTCTTCTAACCATGTTTCATTTAAAAACATAAAATCCAGGTTGTTTGTGGTTATTAAATCGTTGATCAGAAATGATTTATTTTTAAGTGAGCGAATGTTTAAAAATGCTAACTTGATGGAATTACATTTTGTCTCTACAGCAATCTTAGATTGATGCATTATAGGCCGCAGGTTAGATGGGTCAGCCGTACGGCTTGAGAAGGCCTTAGACTTTCTATTGCTTAATAAAACAGAAATAGAGGAGGCTACAGGCACACTGGGTTCCCGCTTGTTCTGTAAACATATAATAAATTTTATAATAAATTAAAAAGAATAAAAAGTAGAATAGAAATAGAATTGAGAGAGCTAGTGTTAGTTAATTTATTATTATTATTATTATTATTATTATTATTATTATTATTATTATATAATAAATGAAAAGAAAACATGTAGACAGAATAGAAATGTTAGTGTTAGAGGGTCGAGATTTTTTTATATAAAATAAATAATAATAATAAAATGAAAGTTTTATACTATACATAAGATGGGGTCTCTTTGTCATCTTCTTATGTACTGGCGGTCATTAGTCTGAAGGACTGCTATAGCTGATAAAATGCACTGTGGAATGAGGGAGAAAAAGAGGAATTTATAGTGTAACACATCCAAGAACAGAATAAGTCACATTAGGTGCTGTGTAAGTGATAGCAGGTAACAGGAGCAGATACAGAGATAGAGTGGAAAAGGGCACTTGAAGAGACTTCAATTAGCAGCATCAGTTCAGGTGTGCAGCCGGCCGTGAAGCCTGAGCCATGGGAGGGAGGGGAAGAAAGAACAGGCAGTGCTGAGGTGGTATCTGTTAAAGGGAATGGCGAAGGATGAACGCTGTCTGACATAATTATGTGGAAAATGACAAGCACCATTTCATATCTCCTGTCAAAACCTGTGATAATTGACATGCAATGCACACAATTCCTCACGGAAGTGACATACCGGTACACTCCACGTCGGCGTCAGGTGATGCAAGGTGCGTGATATGACACGAGCCATTTATTTATGATGCTCGTATTGAAAGATTGATACGCCGGCCTTGTTCCATTTTCACAGGTACACTGAAATCCCTTGTGGCTTCAGAGAAACCCACAGGGTCTACGTTACCGCGCAATGGAAAATGATTGATGGTGGTTGTAAATCTCAGCACTTTTTTCGTTCTCATCAAACGAACATTGTTAGCTTTCCTCTTCCCTTTCAGATCTGAGGAAAAATCATGATTCAGTGTGTTGTTCTTGTACTGTACATGAAATTGCTACCTGTCACTTTCAATGCACATTGATTACGGCAGCAGCGTGGGCCATGGACAGAGTGATTATTTGTCTTTAAAAGCCATTCAGTGGATGTGGCGCTTTTGCGTGGTGCGTGTCACTGTTTCAGAGTTAATTACAGATGAGCAGTAATAGCTGTGAGATGCTCGGTGAGTCATGAACCAGAGACGCAGCGACACACACCGCACGCTTTTGTCGTAGGAGGCCTGCACTTTGCCACCCTCGGCCACTTACAAAGGCGAAAATGTCAAACCTCGCTGTTAGCTTGGACCTGTTAAAACGAACGAGCTTGGAGAAGCATAGCGATCAAATCTTTTGTGTTTCTGTCTCGCAGATCCTTTGCTCCACCACCGGCAGAAGGCAGTTGTTTCTGATCTCACTTTCCAGACAGGCATGTCAAGCTTGATGGACTTTGGAACTCCAGATTCTTCACTTGACAAAGGTGAGATCTCCAAATATGCATTAGCGCAATGTTACAGTGCTTATTTTCCACAGGCTGTGAACACGCAGGTAATTCATCACAACGCTGAAAGGCAAATAAAACACAACCATTGTCCTTTTGGATTTTCAGCCCCCCCGGCTTATGTGGTTGTGAGGAGAAATATGTATGCGGCTAAGAAATGCACTTCTACAAATTGCGAGAGAGTCATCTTCCGAGAAAACAATAAAGCTTTGTCTGATTCGTGTAATGTCACTCGCTGCAGGGAGGCGTCATTATGAAGTGTATTGATCAAACTGGGAATTGAACAGAATCTCTAAGTCTTATTCTAGACATCCCATTTTCCACACATAATGACGCCTGTTACTCTCTATTGCCTTTCCTCCAGAGTGCTGTCCTCCTAAATCATAATCTTTATGTCTTTATCAAAGCCAACATCACAAAGAAGCCAAACTACCCTCGTAGGATGATAGAGGGTCTTCATTTGAACCAGTACCGGGAATAATTTTCAACTTCACTCAGGCTGATGGTGAACACTGCATGCTAATGCATTGACGACACCCGTGGCATGTGTTAGCATGTGCTTTATACTAGCATACACCACACTAATAATATACATACTCGTTTGTATTAGTTTGTGCAGTCTGTCCTGCTCTTTTTCTACTCTTATGTTCATTTCTGTTTTATTCTGTTTTCTTGTTTTGTTCTGCTGTTCATTTCTGTTCTGTGCATTTCAGTTTTGTTCTGTTCATTTCTACTATTGTTTTCCACTATATTGTTTAATTCTGTTCATTTCTGATCAGCTCTATCCTTTTAGTTTTCTTCTGTTTTGTTGTTTTATTCTGTTTATTTCTGTTCTTTTCATTTCTATTTTATGTTGTTATTTCTGTCTTTTCTATTAATTTGTTATTTTGGTAAAGCTTTTGATTACAACCCGCAAAGAACTACGTAAGTATACTGGATTAACAGTGTTCGTTTCTGTAATTACCTATAAAGAACGTGTGTGTAGGTATAAGGGAACAATCTGTTACGTTTGGGTAATAAGGGGGTAACAACCAGATTTGCAACCTGCAAAGAACTGTGTAAGTAAACTGAAGTTACAGCATCATTTTTGTAATTATAGTGTTCCTCCGTGTAGGTATAGGGGAATAATATGGCGACGTTTGGGGAATAAAGGGATAAAAACCTGTAAAATTACAAATCATTTATACTGTAAGTATTTTGAAACTAAGGGGTAAATATTCTAATATTACGTGGTATGACCTAAACGATAATCTTGTGTTTGGGAGTGATTTAAAAAGAAAATATACTTTTATATTGGTATTTTATTATAGGCCTAACCATTCTATTATTAAAGGAACATGATGGAGATTACTGAACAACAAAACTGGACATCTAGTTAAATGAGTTAATGAGCTTCAGCTATGATTTATTATTCACAAGTCAGCTTACCTTAAGAAAGCATATTCGTCGATCTCAGCAACTTCCCAACACCACTATCACCAAATAACTTTTCCTGATATACCATCAAGGTTCAATGCAGCTTAAAACAAGCTTACCTCTTTCCAGCTGTTCACAGAAAAAAAAAATACATGATACAACATTTGTATTTCAGTGGATGTATACTGTAAAAAAAAAAAGAGGGTTTAATTGGCCATCAAACAGTTAAATTAAAACTAGTGCAATATTTTTCTCTGTAATTACTGTGCAAATATACACTTGTTCTGGGTTTAAGCCCAACTTGTCCCTCCCTTATTCCATGTAGTTACAGTGTAAATACAACATTTGCGGGCTGTAAATTAAAGTGGTGCTTGACCCCCCTTATTCCATGTAGTTACAGGGTAAGTGGCTACAACAAATTGCTCTAAAACTATTATTTATACAGTAGGTCATACATTATATTTCAGGTAACATATCAATAAACATGGTGACTGTTTTATTTAATTCAAATATTTATTTGAAATTTGGGTTTTAAAATTAAAATCACACACAAAATGATAACAGTAACAACACAGGCAACAGATAATAAAATATACAAATTTATTACACCAGCAACTCCATACTTATACAACTTATATAGTTAAACCAAATTCTTTTGATAGCTTGTTTAAGAACAAATTTAAGATTCTGTTCAATTTGTTCATCTTTTTCACCCACTGACGAAGTTAAACTATTATGGCCAAACCATCACGTCAATAAACACACAGTAATAAACACTGAAAGTCAAGAACTATAGCAAACTGACAGGATTTTACCGTCTTTGATTTTACCGTTTTGATCCACGTCCTCAAGCACTATTTTGACTAGTTCACAGCTCCTGGTTTCAATCGCCGTCAATGTTGTGAGAACATACTCGGACAAAACCCTCCAGTTTTAAAGGAACACATTCCTGTCAGTTTCCAAAAATCTCTCTCCTCTTCGCTTCGATTAGTTTTCTTGTATTTTCGCCACATATTCCTGTCAAGAGCGCCGCAGACACGATTAGACTCGTCTCAAGTGCCATTCAAGCTGTTTCCAGTTCCCACATTCACTGGTCCAGTTTTAAACGAACAGACTCCAGACAGTTTCAAAATTGTCCCTCGTCTGCACTTTTCATTTATTTTCCCATTTTCCACACGTTTCCATCTTAAGCACTGCAGACACGGATTTCGACGCACACAGAACCGTTCGCGTTTACCTCCACATTCCTAACCAGGGTTGCCAGGTTTTCACAACAAAACCTGCCCAATTCCTACTCAAAACTAGCCCAATTGCGTTTCGAGGGGGGTTCCCCAGTAAAAATTCCCTGGGAAAACCGTGGACTTGGCAACACTGTTCCTAACTCAGGACTGTTGGGTTATTTATTACTGATATCAACCCAAATTGGGTCAAATCAAGTCAGCTTCCTAACCCAACAGTCTCAACCAATCGTTTGGATTGAAACAATAACCCAGCATGTTAAAAAAGAAGGCCTACACAGTGTATGTTTTTGCTAAATCGTTTGCAAATATAAGATTGTTGTATAGCCTACATACAAAGTAATATTAGAATAGGTACCCCTTAGTTTCAAAATACTTACAGTAGAAATGTTATTTCTATTACCCCTTTATTCAACAAACCGCACATATTATTCCCTTATACCTACACGAGGTACTGAATAGGTACACTATAATTACAAAAAAAGTTACACTGTAAATTCTGTTTACTAACGCAGTATGTTGCGGGTTGTAATCTAATTCATTACCGTTATTTTCTGTTCTGTTTTCTGTTCCGTTCATGTCTGAATTGTTCATTTTTATTTTTATCTCTTATTTGTTTTGATTTTGTTTTGTTCTATTCCTTTCTGTTTTTGTTTTGTTCTACTTCGTTCTTGTCTTTTTCATTCTTTTGTTTTACTCCATTCAGTTATTTTTTGTTTTATTGTGTTGTGTTCTGTTTATTTTATTCAATTTAATTCTGTTTTGTCTCGCTCATTTGTTCTATTCTATTCTAATAAAAATACCAAAATGATGTTATTGTATTATTGTTATTAGGCATGTACCATAGTAATACTGTGCTGTTTTGTACTGATATTTTGACTTGTAGTGACCCATAAGCTGGCCAGGCTGTTTAATCAGCCCGTATTTGGTCATTTTGAGATAATTGGCTGATGTGGCTGCCTGCTGCGCAACTCTTTTAGATTTTTGAGTATGTCTCATTTGACAATATTTTACCATTCATACCATAGTGTATGTCAGCATATCACGGTATTTTCTGATGCCATCACTTTACGATGATGCTGTCACAGGAACGTTCTGTTCTATCTGTTCTTTCTCTTTCTCTCCTGTTTTTTAAATCTTTTTTTCTGTTTGTTTTCTGTTCCCTTGCATTGTTCGTTTCACCCTTTGTGAAAGACATTATTGATGTTGTGCTTGCTGTTAGTGCTTCATTATTCTCAGCCGAGCCTTAAATTGTTTTGAAAGATAACGCTCGGTCTGCCAGGCAACTGTATCTATGCAGCTGAGAAATAAAAGGAAGCAGGCAGCCGTATTAGAGATGCTTTAATGTACTAAATTCATTACTTTTCAGCCTCATGTGCCCATACAAGCTCACTTATGTGCAGCACCCCTCGGAAAACAACAACTCAACAAATACTCTCCAGCTGAGCTTTCCCTACTGAACACGTGTACATTTAATCAACACACAAGAGCTCTTGGGTCCATCCTGTCTAATATTAAGGCGGTCACTTCATTACACAAACAGCATATGCTTCAAAGTATCACATTTGAGTTGTTTGTGTTTGAACTGGTCATTTTTTTTCCATGAGGCACTCTGAACTCAGCACCAGCATCCTGGTCTTTAAGAGAGAGTGATAAAAGGAGAGATGAGTCAGTGTTAAGACCCTGAGAGCCCTTGAGTGTTTCTGCCTGGCTGTGTTTGAGACTGCCACTTGCTGTAGGTTGAAGCCGGTGCACTGTGATGGAGAGTGGGCCCCTATCTGCCGGTGGCTCCATTAGTTCCATGAGAAAGAGGACACTCATCTAGCCCTTTATCTGACAATACGTCCCACAGATCCCTGCTGCAAAGAATTATGGGATGTGGAGGGAGAAAGATGGTGGACAAAAGTGGATATACTTTTAGTCCAAGAAAGAGCAAGTTTGTGGGGTTTATAAGGGTCACAGTGATTGACATGCCTTAAAAAGATAGTTCAGTCATCATTTACTCTCTCTCGTTATTCCAAATTAGTTTGAGTTTCTTTCTTAAATGAAAGGTAAAGTGAATGAAATAAAGTGAATAGCTCAAAAAAAAAAAAAAAAAAAAAAAAAAAAAAAAAAATATATATATATATATATATATATATATATATATATATATATATACATATACATATAAATATTAATACATTACAGTATATGCTGTATACACACACATAATACACACACACACACATATACAGTGTATATGCACATATATACATACACATATAGTCAATTTTTTTATTTTGTAGTTCATTTACAGTATCAGTTTAATCTATTAATAGGTTTGTTATTTGTCATTTTTAGCTAATTTTGAATAAATGTTGTGTAAAATATGTTCAACTTTAGCAGAATATCATGGATGTTCAATTTCTATACAAAGGAAGGGAGAAGCTCAGAAAATTACAAGGGGATCTATATTTACTATAGATCCCTTTTTACGTTATTTTATATTCTATATTTTAATTTTCTCCGTTTTATGAATTAATGGGTTTGATAATAGATACATTTTTTTAGCTAATTTTGTATGACAATTAAAATGATTTTAAAAATATCATAAACGGACCATAGAAATAGACCATATGATTTTATTTGATAGTTTTTACTTATGTTGTGCTTTTAATTGTAATATTTAGCTTATTTTAAATAAGTGAATATCACTTAAAAATGAAAGAAAAAAAACATCATAAAACTACTTGTATACTATATGATAATTTGTGTAAATTCAAGTGGTATGAACTACTTTCATGGTTCTATAAAATCTTTTTGTGCTCAACAGTCTTTGTCCCCATTAACTTTGATTAAATGACAGAGAATACAATTAATAAGAGTTTGAGTAAGTAAATGATGACAGAATTTTCATTTTTGGGTGAACTGTTCCTTTAAAATGAAGAGAACAGTCAGTCTGTGTCTTGTTTCCACCATTAGATGGAGCTGCGGTGCCTCTGAAGAGAGACTCACCTGCCCTCTCACCTGATCAGAAAAGCTGTTTGTCTCCTCCCCCGTCTTATGAATGCGCCTGTTCAAACACGGCTGGGAAAAGCAGTGCCATTTCCCTTTTGAACTCTCTGAAACTTCTAGGCCAGGAGGAGTGTGGGTGTGTGTGTGTTTGTGCAACAGAGAGCAAGAACAGGTAGGAAGGGCGTAGAGGGGGTGGGGAACTTTAGAAAACGCCCAAAAGAAACTCCCAGAACAAGTGTACGGGCTCAGAGAGGAAGCCGGCTCAAACTTGTTTATACTCACTCGGGAACACCTCCCTAGTAACCTGTCAAGGAGGAGTGAAACGTGTACCTGTGTGTGAGTGTGTGGGAGGTCAAGTTGAATTTTCTTGCTATGAGAAGAAGCACCGGCGCTGACAGTGGAGCCCGCTGGAGCCGGCACTGTGGGGGGCATGAAATCTGAAAAAGAGGAGGGCAGACCAGGTGAGTGTTTGTGTGTGTGTACGTGAGTCTAAGACAGAAAACACAGGCATGACGCACCCCTGAATCATATAACCAGCTGACGAGGCATGTAAATCTGACGATGCACAGAGGCTCTTCACGTGTACCAGCAGGTGTTTGGTGACCTGTATCAGTGATTCCCAAACAAGAGGTTTGCTTTATTAAACCTTTTGTTTAAGATATTCACTTCCTTTTTGAAGAAATCCAGTAGGCCATAATATAAAATGAAAAAGATCACATTTCATGTTTTGTGTGTTATGGACTTGCTGATGAGGCAAATTATTCTAAAAAGGTTGGGAAACGCTGAACTATATTCCATACTGCTTTGATGGATGACCAACTTTTAGACTCTTTGATGAGTCAAACACATACAAGGCATGTACTTGTCTTTAATTTCATGCAATCTTGAGTAATACTATGATTTACCATGTGTGACGTGTAGCTCTTACCCAGTAATCAGCTGTAATTACGTTAGTGACACATATGTTGTTTGTGAGATCATACGAGATGGTGGTCATACAGAGGCATCATGCTGTCTGTTTATGTGAGGGATATTTGCGCATCCCTTAATCTGACCAATAATCTGTCACAATAATCTTTGAATGTATGAAAATGTATGAGTGATCGAGTGAGATGGATGTATGAGCAGTGAAATGAAAAGAAAAACATGTTTCGTTTTCAACTTTTTAAACGTTGTATTTACCTTTTATTGTAAAATTGGAAACATTTCTTGGACATTTCCCAAGCTTGTTGTTAATCCCTTGTTTCGGTCTGTTGTGAGATTTTAGAATCTTTACAATCCTCTCTCATTGGTTCACTCACGAAACAATTAAAGCTAATCCTGAATCAGCCCCCGTTTGTTCGTCTGTAGTGGCTATAGTAATAATCCCTGTGTCTTCTCCACACCCCACTAAATCAACACTGTGAGACTGATCTTTACACTCTTTATTCAAAGTTTAACAACAGACCGAGCAGGAATTTATGGATCATATTTAAGCACTTTATAGTTGCCATCGGCAAAACAGGAGGAATGTGAATCACGCGCACAGTAGTTTACTCAACGTTACACTGCACATACTGTGAATTCACTCCCTTGAAGATAATTATATAGGTGATTCATGAAGTCAGGTTTCATCTGAAGCCGCTCAGCTGTGTACTCTTGAATGCTTGGTTTATTGTGAACACACTTCCTGAAACGCTTGTTTGATTCATTGGAATTTCAGCGTTTGATCTTGGTGGTATGACAGTGCAGCTTGTGCCTTTGAAAGTTTTTAGGGTAGGGTAGGATTGTTTTTGACTGACTGAATGATTGAATGTTGTTATTGTGTTCTTCCTTAACCTTGCCTCAGGACACTTCCACCATTGCTCTTTGAGATCAGTTAACATTAGTCAAGGACATTGCTGCTGGTCTGTTGTTAAGAACGGTTTCTAACGTGCTGGTATTATGTTGCTTGTGTATGGTTTTTGTAACTATAGGACTGGACAACATATATTTATGCATTTGTGTGTTATGTAGGGTCTTAAGAGGTGAGATTTATATTGCATTTATTTACATAACTAACTTTACAGTTATAAATAGCAGTGTTTACCTATACACTAGCGCTCAAATGTTGGGGGTTGAAAGTGTCTCATGTTCAACATGAATGCAAATATTTAATAAAAAATACAGTCAAAAAGGGCTATAGTAAAAGTTTTCTATTTTAATGTTTTAAAATGTCATTTATTCCTGTAAGGACAAAGCTGAATTTTCAGCATTATTACTCCAGTCTTCAGTCACATGATCCTTCAGAAATCATTCTGATATGCTGATTTTCTTAGTATTATCAATGTTGAAAACAGTTCTGCTGCTTAATATTTTTATGCAAACCTTGATTATTATTTTTTTTGTCCATTTATTCTTTTATCAAGTTCAAAAGAACAGCATTTATTTAAATAGAAAACTTTAAACACTATACGTGTCTTTACTGTCAGTTTTGATCAATTTATGCATACTTGCTCAATAAGTATTTAATTTCTATCACAAATCTTAGACTTTTGAAACTTTTGAAAGGTAGTGTGTATTTCATAAATCATTTTGATATTTTTTGCATGATGATGCAAATAAAATATTATTTAAATGGGTAGACCGAACAGATTCCCAGAACTGAATCGCTCCATCAACTCTAATGACATTTTTAAGTGGAAATCAGAGACTTGTGTCTTATTACTACTGTTAAGAATAAAGACTTTTTTTAATCTAATGGCCAAATAAAAAGTGCATCACAATGCATCATTTTATTTTATGATTATTATTTAGTTTGTTTCTATTTACGTTTTAGATATTATAATTTATGTTTATCTGCACTTTACATTTCAGCCAGAAGTGCATCTGTGTGTCTTTTTATTTCATTATTTACAAACAGACATACAGGTGCACCTGCTAGTGCCTGTGTGTGCTCATAGTCTAATGTTTTTTGAGAATATTGTGCCTCCGGTGCCAACAGGGCTTGGCATAACCTTTGCGGCTCACTGATCTACTTGGTGCCAGTGGTTTCACTCCAAATAGATGAAGATAATGAGTTTGACCCTCCAAGCCCCTGCTGCCAGATGGTTCTGTCAAGCTCTGCCCTTCTCTCCCACCCCAAAGTACAAACTACAAGTTCACACTACAGCTCACGGACAAGTTTCATGCAGCCAAAACCCTCTCTGGAGCACCCACGCTGACAGATGCTACAATATGTTGCATTCCGTCACCCCAGCCAAGTCCACTGGGATTTTGAAGTGAGACGCTTCACTTAAGTGTTTGCGTTATGTAACAGAGCAAATGATACATCCTGGACAAAATTGTGCAGTCGGAGACAACTGTCCAACAGGATTTGCTGCTGACAGAACAAAGTGCTTTTATTCCAGTATCAGAGAGAAGCATATGCTTGAGTAAGAGGTGAACAAAAACAACAAAGTAACAGAGTTTTGAATATTTGAATTCGAGCCCTTATTGCTTTACTGTCGCTGGTGGGCCAAGTTCCCAAACATGAATTAGGCATCATTGGCATGTAATTGTGTGCAGGCACATGTAAATATATATTATTGGAAAGTTCAGAACAATCGGTTTATTTGCAGCCAACCCCCCCCCAAAAAAAGTATTTATTTATTTTTCCATTTTCTGAAATGCTATTTTGTATTGCAAAAGGTAAAGGAAAATTTGTTTCCTCCTAATTTTAATTATTCATTATCAAAAACCATAGCACTATAATACAGATTATTAGTAATTGGTTTATTTTGTGTTTGTGTTTCTTTTATTATTATTATTATGAGTTTATACGTATAGGGACATGATATTCTCTTATTTCGCATAAAAATTATAACACAATGTATTTGTATATATTTGGAATAATATTTCCATTTTTAAAAAGTCTCTTATGCTCACCAAGGATGCATTTATTTGGTCAAAAATGCAGTAAAAAATTTAAATATTTAATATAATTACAATTATATTACATGTTAAATGTTATCTATGATGGCAAAGCTGACTTTTCAGCATCAGTACTCCGGTCTTCAGTGTCACATGATCCTATAGAAATCATTCTAATATGCTGATTTGGTTAGTAGTAGTCAAGTCAAGTCAAGTCAAAGTTTATTTCTATAGCACGTTTAAAAGCAACAGAGTTACACCAAAGTGCTGTACAACAAATACAATACAGCAATAAAATAAAAAATAAATAAAAAAAAAACAGAGCCTTAAGCAGGCAGAACAAATAAGATTTAAGACATTTGTAGTATTAATAAGTTCCAAAGCTGATAGATTACGGTGTGTGTCTATGTGTGTGCGCGTTTTGGCCAGGCACTTCTGCTGCCCATCCGCTGCCTTGGCCTAATCTGTCCTTAATGAAAGTATGAATCAATTACCACTATCTCCAGTTGGCATGGGCAGGCTGAACTTGCTTGCAATTTAAACGCAGAGCAATTAATTCAGCACAGCTGTTGCCCTCAGATATCCCTACACAGAGGACTAGAAACACACACACTCACACTCACAAGTCTTCTCACTTTTTGCCATCATGCAAGCAAAATTTAATATGATTCTGCGCAGATGCCATGCAACACATGTGCTCTAAATCGTCTCTTCATCTCAAAAGTGTGCTATACACAAGCCACATTTTCTCAACAAATGGTGCACAAGTGTCACCCACAATCTCTCTGCATAGAGACTTGTAATGTGTTTTAATGCATGTATTTTGGTGCTGGCTCAAGTAGCTTTATCGTAGTACAGCAGCCCGCACCTCCTACTGTACCTTTTATTAATACTTCTGTGACAGCTCTGATTTGGAAATGTCATTTTGACGTGGGTGATATTTTTTGATATAAGCTCTTGTGTAGGTCTTAAAAGAAATGCTGATGTTGATTTTCTTCGCCTATATGGGGCAGCATATTTGGGTCAGGCTGCGGTTTTATGTGGAGTACGCAAATATTTCATCCGGATTAATAAAACTGTCTTAGAATTATGTATTTCATTTGATGTATTCAGTTGTTCCAAGGAGCAATCCAATCCAAATCCAAAACCGAGCTGATATTTAGCGCTTCTGACAGGCTTCTCTTCAGAGACAGTGTTTTGCAGTTATGGCTTGGCTCACTGTTTACAATTCCATTTACATTTATTCATTTAGCAGATGCTATTATTCAAAACAACTTACAAATGAGGAGAACTAAGGAGACCGAATCACTAAGGGCCATAAAGCAAAGTTTTCGAATTTGCTCTGGAAAGAACAAAAGTGAGAACTAGTGCTGAGAAACAGGGAGATCCTATGAAACAACAGAAAGATAATAGCAGTGTGTTTTGTTTTAAGAGTAAAGTTGTCAAGAATATTTGTGTTTTAGTTATAAATATCAAGTAAATGGTGAGGGTTAGTGCTGGTGTTGCTGCCATGATATTAACCAGAAAAAGGTAGATTGTGAAACTAGTTAGCCAGCATGGTCGTTTGGGAGAAGCTGGTTAACTATGGATAGATACAGATGATTTTTATGCTTATGTGTCTGATAACTAATCAAGAACTGGTTATTGTTATTAGGGCCCAAGCCAGTAAGGCGCAGGGCCCTATTGTTCTTCTAAGGATTATTATTTTTTTTTTTTTTTTTTTTTTTTATTTCAATCATCCGGGCACTTTTGGGGGCCTTAACGTGCCCGAAAACTCTTGAAAATCGGCACGCACATTGGAACCTGCGGCCATTAGGACGCCGCTGAGGCTGGGACCCGGGCGTGGCACAGGGGCTCTACGGCGCCCCCTGGAAAATTGTCAGAAAGCTTGATGTATAGCTCACACATACTTGCACGTATTCATATGAAACTCGGTACACATATAGAACTCATTGAGCTGAACAACTTTCACGCTGCATGTCTTAGGCTCCGCCCAACAGGAAGTCGGCTATTCAGGGCTGTTTAAAAAGCGCATGCTCTGGAATTTGATATACTCCTCTGAGGATTTCCATATGATTGCCACCAAACTCGGTGAACATGATCTCAAGACATTGGGGACGCTAAATTGCGAAGATATTTTTGATATGTCGAACGGTTTGCCCGTGGCGAAGCGATGAAGTTATGGCGAAAAATGAGACCCAGGAAATGCCTAATAACGTCAACATACATTGTATGATGTAGATCAAACTCCAGTGGTTTGTTCGTTGTATGATGCCGATCGGATAGATGTGACTATTATGACTGAAAGTTATAGCGCCACCAACTGGCTGCAGGAAGTGTGTCGTTTTCAAAATGATTTGAATTCAGCATCTTATTTTTACTCGATTTGCTTCAAACTTCACCAGAATAATGTCAAAACACGGCCGATGTAAAACTGTGAAGGGAATATTGATATCTAAAATTATGTTGCCATGGCAACGTGTCAAAGTTGAAAATTCGTTTCTGGTGATTTTGAGGCAGATAACATGTTTAAAATGTCATGAAACTCAACACACATATCCATTTTAATGATAGTTAGACACTGGAAAAAGCTCATAAACGGGCGTGGAAGAGGCACTCTATAGCGCCACCTTTTGTCAAAAATGGGGGGGTTAGTTTTAGCTACAGACACCAAACTCAGTACATAAATTGTACTTATTAATCCGGACAACTTTCTAATTTACAGTCATTAGCTACGACCAACAGGACGTCGGCTATATTTATTTTAATGTGGGTTTTTTTTTAAAACGGGCTGTAAACAAATTCATACTCCTCCAAACAGAAACACGGAAATCACACCAAACATTTTTTCTCATGATGCCAAAATACTGAAGATGCTAAATTGCGGACGGATTTAGGATATCTTGAACGATGATTTAATGGCAATTTATTAAAGTTACAGTAAAAAATTGATTTTTTTTTTTTTTTTTTATCTTTTAAGAGCAGCTTCCAAACACTTCATAAAAAATTACATACACAGAACAATACAGTCTGAGGATATGTGATTAATTTCATGAATTTACAATACACTATGCAGAGGAGAAAATTTAAAAACTATCAGACAGTTGTTACAATGCTTCTATGAGTGAGAGATCCCTGCCAGCCTGCAGCTGAGTGAGGGGTGGGGGTGGGGTGGGGTGTGAGTGACTGTGTGGATTGAGGAGCTGGGTGAGAGAGAGAAAGAGAGAGAGGGTCTGTTTTTTTTAAATCTTTAAAAAATGCTTATAAAGCATTAAAGGTTTTCATAACACTTTATAATTAAGTCTCATTTGTTAACAGTAGGGAATGCATTAATTAACATGAACTAACAATGAAAAATATAATTTTTTACAGCATGTTAATTCTTCATTGATAGTATGAACTTACAATGAACTAACAATGAACAAAATATTTTTAATGTTAGAAAAATAGTCATGTTCAAAAGAGAAACTTTAAAATTTAATAATATATTAACACATTTTGGAATTAATATTGATCAACATTAAATGGAATATAATTATGAATGATTATATATATATAATGATAGCTACAGACACCAAACTTGGTACATAAATTGTTCACATTAAGCCGGACAACTTTCTAATTTACAGACATTAGCTACGACCAACAGGAAGTCGGCTTTTTTTTTTATGTGTTTTTTTTTTTCAAAACGGGCTGTAAACAAATTCATACACCTCCAAGCAGAAACCACAAATTCACACCAAACACAGAACAAGACAGTCTGAGGATATGCGATTAATTCCATGAATTTACAGTACACTATGGCGAGAAGAGAATTTTTAAACTTATCAGAGTTCTCCTGTCTCTGTGCTTCTAATGTGTGCGGTAGGTGACTGGGTGAGTGACTGACTGTGTGAGTTCAGTGAGTGTGGAGGGGGAGAGAGAGAGAGAGAGAGAGAGAGAGAGTCTGTTTAAACTTCTCAATAAAATCCTTAAAAAATGCTTAAAGCATTAAAGGTTTTGATAACACTTTATAATTGAGTCTCATTTGTTAACAGTAGGGAATGCATTAATTAACATGAACTAACAATGAAAAATATATTTTTTAAAGCATGTTAATTCTTCATTGATAGTATGAACTTACAACGAACTAACAATGAACAAAATATTTTTAATATTAGAAAAATAGTCATGTTCAAAAGATAAAACTTTAAAATTTAATATATTAACACATTTTGGAATTGATTTTAAACATTAAAACATTGATTTCAACATTAAATGGTATATATTTATTAATGATGTAAATTAACAACAGTTAAATAATGTTGTTTTTTAACATTGGTTAATTCACAAATAACATTAAATATTAACAATATATTTTTTACTTTATTCATTTGTGTTAGAAAAAAATATTCATTTTAGTTAATGGAAAAATAAATCATTAAAAAATGCTTATAAATCATTAAAACCTTTGGTAACTATAATAATTTCTCATTTGTTAGCATTAGTAAATGCATTAACTAACATCAACTACCAATGAAAAATATATTTTCATAGAATTTAAAGTTTTATATGTTGTTCTGTGTGTGTGTGTTTCACAGAGTTGATGGTTTGGATTAACCCTTTAATTGCCGTATCCCTTAAAACCAAACTGCCAGAGGGTTACTGTGATGCTTGTGCTCGCTGGGCACCGTTTTATCGATGCCACCGGGGTGGCGTATGCTGACGGCTTGGGCCCGTCATCGCTGCTCGCAGCTATATTTTCTGTTTTATTTTTGCTTTTTTATAACCTGAAAGTCATTAGACTACAACAACGCAAATAATATCCATTATGAATTTAATAAAAATTATGTAACTTAAAATACTATGTTTTAATCACTGTAGTAACATGGCTTTATACTTGTTAGCATAAATAAATGTCAGAAATAAAAAATAAATATTTGTATGAGATTGCTAAATATATCTGATAAATGATATCACAGTCATACGACGGGAAAGATAAAATTTTGATTAAACATTATGAGGGCACATGAACTTGTGCATGGATAATAAATACTGCAGTATTCCAAAATAAAATTTTAAAAAACAAATGTCTGTTTTGATTTCATGTAAGCTAGCTAATAAGCCCAGCGGGGACACCAACATCCAAAATACAACAAAAGCTGGTCTTTTCACCACAGCTGTTTCTTAGTACAATGTAAAATGTTATTTTAATTAACCTTTCAAATGCATTTAGTGTTTTTGCATGCAGAGCAGCTCTGTGATTGACAGGAGGTCAGAGAGGCTGCGTGGCTGGATTCAGTGCTATCAAAGCGGGATAAGAGTATCACTCTCTGCCTCTCTCGACCTCTGCTCTCCTCTCAAGCCACAAATGAGAGCCGTGATTTGTGCTTCTGTAATTTGGTTCTCAGCCTAAGAGGCATTAGCAGCATGATCCATCAGATGAAGAGTGGCCCTCATCATCAAGGCACCAACCTCTGAGGTCTCCCGCTGCAGCCCACGAAATCACGTTCTTTGCCTGTGAATTATATCCATAATCATCCGAGTCGAACGGCTCACTAGGAAGCCAGTTATCGGTCTGCAGGGACGTATACGTGCCAATAGCTGCCCTGCTTAAAGCGTGTGCGATCTATTGCACACTTTGCCGTGAAGACCATTAATCTTTGCGTATAGCATATTAGTGTGTCTCTATAGATCAACTCTTTGCACCACGTTCATGTTTTTTAGTGTTTAAACATTTAAATCAAAGATACATTTACTTGAAAAACTAAATTGTTAAGATAAGAAGACTTCAGAGAGTTTTATATTGTGCTTCTTTCTCTTATACAGTTCTCATTGTGAGCATAAATATAACAAAATTGAGTGTGGTTCATGCTTGAAGTAAGAAAACAAGCCTAATTATTCTGAAAACAAGACTTATTGTCTTGTACAATTTTGCGGCAATCTTGTTTTAAGGATATTTTACTAGAAAACTAAACAAGATCCTGATTGAAGAAATATTCTTGTGGCATAATGCTAATTTAAAAAAAAATCAAAAATTAACCTCATTTTCTGTAGAAAATGTAAAAAGCAAAGTTGCATTACAGCACTTTATAATGAAAGTAAATCTTTGGGTCCAAAAATGTGAAGCCTATAATTCTATATTTTAAGAACTTCCATTTATTCTTCTATTAAAATTTGAGCGCTGAAGCTGTTTAAATTATTTTAGGTTATGTTGTCATGGCAACAAAGTTGTAAAATTGGATATAACTTTACTCAATTGTCAGCAGTTTTAGTTTTCAGACTAAAATCACATGCATGTTGTTATAGAGCTATACTATTAAATCAGATAATAGTTCTCATTTTCAGATAGGCCCCATTAATTTTCACTATAAGTGCATCACTATAATCCTTTTTTTTATATATTTGTTTAATAAAAGATTGGCAAATGGGATTAATTATTGTTTCTGTCAATTAAGTGCTGTCAATTGAGCTAAACCTGCACTGAACCCAAAATATTCCTTTTAGAAAAGTAGATTTTTTTTAAATTATGAAGAATAAAGACCTTACAGACTGACTTGTAACATCTGAAGCCAGATTTCCCATTGGTTTTAAAGCACGTAATATCCTCAAAAAGATTTACATTTACTGTAACTGTTTTTGCTGTGAACTTGTGCTCCTAAGGATAAAATGTAAAAAAAAAAAGAGGTGAAAAAGAACATATGTGATGAAACATTCCTTTGCATTGATCATAATATGTCAAAGGAAAAATCCAAAATCAAAGAGAGCCTTAAGAACGAGATTGAATAGTGTGGAATCAGAATAATCCACTTTAATGATATTCTCTTTTGTGTTTGATCGGTTCACCTTCTCTAACTCACACAGGCTCGGAGCGAGAGGTTTTTTGAACTCTCCACAGCATGCTGCTCGCTCATGTTAATCAATGATTAAAACCACTGCGGCTCACAGTGAAATCCCCTGCTGCTTCATGGTCATGGACTCTCCCCAAAAAACTCCCAAAATGTAACCTCGAGGTTTAGAGCTCTTAGACCGTAATATCGTAGCCAGTATCAAAGCTAATTTGGGAAAGCATTGTGGGAAAATGCCACAGACACTGTGCCCCGTCTAGAGGAAATGCTTTACATTTTTAATAATAGATTATTTGGATTTATAGTCGCAGCAAATCCTCAGTTGATTCATGTTTAATCCGTGGTATTAAATGTTTATGTAGTACATTGTTTAATGAGTAAAACCTTTGTTTTTGACAAACTGTGGATCTTTTTTATTCAGTAGGCTTTTTGCATGCAAAATGCATTGCGTTATAAATGGCCCTTTAATATCTGGATCATTCCATGAATCCAGCCACCCCTTGAGATTTGGAAAGTGTGCCAGAGCCTGGAGACACCTGCAACCTCTCCATCATTGACCTTATGTGGTCTAATCTGGGTTAGAAGTCTTTTAGGGCCATCGGGACCCCAGAACTTCATGTAAAGATGCACTTTGTTTTTAGAGAACCAACTCAATGATTGATTTCTGTGCTACAAATAATGCATAGTTTTTCCTCTTCTGCTAGGCTATTTTCTATAAAATCCTTTTAAGGACATTTTGTAGAGTTGCCTAAGGACCCAGTTACATTTACAGGTTGTTTGGGAGATTCATGGAGGTGGTTATACATCAGAACTTGTCTACAGATCCGTTGAAACATGTATTCTGGAGTTCAGCCCTTTACAAAATGCTTTATCACAAAATTGCAGAACCGCCAGCCAAAAACTGTCAGATAAAGACAATCTATGCAGTAGAAAATATTGCTGCCGCTGCAAAGTTTATATAGCTGGTTATTGTCATCTTTTTATGTGGCACCAGACAGCAGCGTCAATGTGATTGAGATTTTACTAGCCTATTAAATCATTTTCCTTTTTATGAGTGTGATGGAATTAAAGTTGAACAAGTATGTGGTGCTTCGCATCGACCTACTTGATTCTAGTTTGAAAAGCAGACTTGATGATTGAAAAATTAAATCCAGAAAATAAAGTTTAGTAGTACAGCTGAAAAACTGAGTTGTATTGTGCTGTCTACTGACTCGTCCATAACTGCTTCTTGACTTAGCTTAGTTTTTCTTCAATTTATCTTCACACTGAGGCTGCAAAGCAAAGAAGTGCACGGTTAGTTTGGCTCTTGAAATGATAAGTGAGAAGGAGACATGATGCCAGTGCGAATCGATTGAACAGTGCATTTTGGGGAATTAGGGGCCTGATTGCTTTTGTGTATATCAGCCTCAGTTCTTAGAGCATAAAAAGACCCAAAGACACTTTCTCCTTTCATGAAGTTCTGATGAGATTTCTCACAATCCTGTGAGTGTAGATTCATCAGCCTCTTCAAATAGACATTATGAACTCATATTTCAACTTGGTTCTGACTAAAAGCTGGCATTTGGATGCCTGATAATAAATACTCTCTGAAATACTTAATTCTGATTGATCGATTCAGCAATCAGATGTTTCCTAATATTCTTTATCATTCATGTCAATGCTGTGCATCAGTCCGTTCATCTGGGTAACTAAAACCACTGCTACTTCTATGTCTTGTATCACACCATAGACTCGCTTCCTTTTTTATTAAAAAAAAAAGAACGCTATTTTTCATCCTAGTTATCATAGTGAAAAATACCTCTAAGGACCTATGTAACTTTTTTCTGTTTCGGTAATTCTAGTACTTACTTATTACAGTTAATTTTATTATACTTTATCATTTTCATTTATTTTTTACATTTTAATAACCAAAGACAATTTTTAATAGTTTTGGTTAACAATAACAACTATGAGTAATGGACATTTAGATAATACACTGGTACTATAAAATAATTTCACTCAAATCAGTGTTTTGGTTATCTCACACAAGTTTATTGAAGCTGTATTGTTTGTTTTGGTTGTAATGTGCCTGTATTTCCTTTTGCAAATGGACATTCCTTGTCAAAATGTGCAGTTTCCCAGATCGCAGTAGGAAACATCGATTTGTTTTTATTCTGATATTTGTCTCTGACGCAACCTTTGACTTCTTTCTGAACCTCTTTTATATTCTCAAGAAGTGTTGTGGTCTGCTCATTTGTTTGTATCTTGGGACCACTAAGAATAAATAAAACTAAACAGAATTGTTTGTATATTTCAGCATCTCAGAGATCACTGTTGATCCAATCAATGGCTAGTATGTTGTTTGTTGTTGAGAGAACCTTTTTTATCCCATTATTTTTGAATTTTCAGAGATTGACTCTGGTGTGTGTTTGCTGCAAAATGTTTAACATGAAGGATTTTTATAATTTTTATGATTCATACATGTGTAATTTTATGATTCATACTCTTTGCATTCTCAGCCCAAGAGTTTGGCACAGACCAGCAGAACTGCTGTTAGAGCACAGCAACTACATAATTCTCATACAAATACTAATAGTAAGCCAAAGCTCTGTGTTTGTGCTGGTGCTTAAAGCAGGACAACAGCTGGACCCACTGCCCCAAATAAGTCTCCACTGAGTTAAACAAATGAATAAGTGGCTTTGGTCTCCAACGCGACAGCATGAAAGATGACACTTACCAGGAATAGGAGCTTCCTGTGCCATGTTGAAACCCAGTTGCTTGCCTCTCCCTGGTAGTGAGCACTGACCAATGGGTTGTCCCCGTCTCTGTCTTATCAGCAGTGCTGCAGACGCTCACATTGTCAACGGCTTGCTGAAGAAATGCCTCGAGCACCTGGTGCTATCTCTACTCGTGGCCGGCCCCTCTCTGTCTCACACGTTAAGAGTGGGATCGCTTCCAAACATCTGCTATTGAATTGCGACACTAGTGGTTTAAGTGATTTAATTGTCAGTTTTATCTGGAAGTGCTTTCATCGAGTGTTCTCATGTCACATTAAAGTGGAGATGAGGTACCAGTGGTTCCTGCACTCACACGGAGTCAACTGGCACATGCACCCTGCGATTAAATACAACTTATAAAATAATTACATCTTTGATTAATAAACTACTCTGTTAAATTACATAAAAATATATACACACTATTAAAATATTTAAGGGCTGTTGATTTTACACATTAATTTGGTGTGATTAATTTTGGAAAAAACATGTTTTTTATTAATGATTTGTTTTTTAATAAATTTTATAGTTGCTTTATTATTTATTAATAATTTATATATATATAAAATTTGTTTTTATTTTTAGAAAAAAAAACATGTATATTATTACGAGGACTAAAACATCTTAAAGGGATAGTTCACCCAAAAAAAGAAAATTCTGTCATTAATTACTCACCTTCATGTCATTTCAAACCTATAACCTATATGCTGAAATCCGAGAGCTTTCTGACCCTGCATAGACTGCAACTACCATGTTCGAGGCCCAGACAGGTAGTAAAAGACATTGTTAAAATAGTCCATGTGACATCAGTAGTTCAACCGTAACGTTATTAAGATATAAGGATCATTTTTGTGTGAAAATACACACTCTTCCGTCATGGTACTCTCATGAATGGTGGTGGAGACTGACCTGGAAGAGAAGAATTTGTTGAATAAACTTATTTTTGTTGTCTTCGTGCACAAATATTATTTCTTGTAGCTTCACAAAATTAAGGTTGAACCACTGATGTCACATGGATTATTTTAACGATGTCCTTTACCTTTCTAGGCCTTGAATGTGGTAGTTGCATTGCTGCCTATGCAGGAAAGTTCTTAGATTTTCATCAAAAATATCTTGTGTTCCGAAGATGAAAAAGGTCTTAATGGTTTTGGAACAACATGAGGGTGAGTAATTAATGACAGAATGTTCTTTTTTGGGTGAACTACAGTAACCCTTTAAAATTATAGAATTAACTGCCACTTTGTTCAGAAGTGTTTTTTGTTGTGTCTTATGCACCCAGGACTGCAACTGCCACTCAAAAGCAGAATGAAAAAAGACCCAATACAAAACCATGACATGCCTGGTGGGATGAATTCTACATTACCGTGTTGCACTCCAAGCAAAATACCTCATTAATTGTATTGATTGCTCTTGATAAGTCCTGTAGATTTATTTTATTCCAGCCAAACCTTCATTGTCCAGGCTGCAGCGTGGGTGCATTATAGTTTACCGTTAATTGAATTCTATTACTTGATAAGCTCCCTTGTTTCCCTTGAAAAAGATTGATGTCGCAGCTGTTGCCTGGTAATGCAGAGTACATTGAGCAAAGGCTTAGGTTTAATTTATTCACTTACTGAGCGTATATCAGCAGAAGCAGAGCGCACCTGACTGGCAGCTCCACTAATTCGGCTTACTTTCGCGACTCGATGATGTTCTGTGAATTTCCACCACATTAGAGGGACAAGACTTGAAATGAAATGTTGACAACAGAAAGTCGCCACATGAGCGACTTGAAAGTCCTTCAATCAGCTTTGCTCTGGTTTATAGGCACTCTCTGTGCAGGGTTGAGATATGGGCTGTTTTTTTTTTTTTTGTCATTCAAAGCAATGTAAGCAACACTCTTCCGCTCATTAAAAAAGGCTCTGGAACATTTTTGTCCTCTCAGCCTCCCGTCTCTCAATGCCTTAACGGTTTTCCTTGTGTATTTGTTGATATATTGCCAATTACCGCTGTTTAGCTTTAAGTGGGCCTGTGTCCCGCTCTTGTTGCTGTGGTTTCGCTCTCATTCCTAATGTGTCTGTTCTCTAACTCCCTTGACTCTTGATGAAAGAGCCTTGAAAATGGCATAGAAATTGTCTCTCACCCCCTCCAGATCTGAATGCTGCTTTTTTAGTATGTGATCTGCTTCTCTGTGATTAAAAAGGGATGAAAGATTGCATTGCTTAAGAGAGAGAAATAAAAACAATGAAATATCTTAACAGCCACTCTTTGTTTGTCATAATTATGCTGTTTCCTCTTAGCCTGCTGGCCACATGGAAAAAATTATATGTAGCATCAAAACAGAAGACTTGCTGAGAGCTACTTGTTACTAAGTGATTTCTTTATCTCCGTCTCTCTGGATTTCTCCTGCAGTATTGCTGAGGGAGGAGGTGGCTCAGTTGCAGGAGGAGGTGCATCTTCTCAGGCAGATGAAGGACATGTTGAGTAAAGACCTGGAGGACTCGCACGGTGGCTGCTCGGCCGACACGCTCTCTGCCGCTGAGCTCAAGGTGCAGCTGGGGGAGAAGGAGCAGGAGCTGGAACGTGCCAAGGAGGCCTTACAAGGTCTGAACCCCAATCACAAAGCCAATATTGCAGGATTACCAGAGAAATCCCCCCTGTGTGCTGTTCAAGCGCTTCACTCTCCCTAGACACATCAATACTGCCCGAGTTTACTCAAAATCATTGTTTCAGTAATAGAGATTGGTCACGGTGGGCATCCAACTGTCTAACTAGTCGATAAGTGAGGTTGACAAGTTTACAAGAAAGAAAGAAAGAAAATACGGCTGGACGATCTGACCTAAAATCGAAATAACTGAACATATTACCTTGATTAAAATTAATGAACGATTATTCTATTTATGTATTTATTTGCCCTCATACACGTAGTATGTTTTTAAGGGGAAAGTCAGGGTTGCCAATTTGGGCTGCTGCCACGGTTTATATTTAGTCAGTTTTTTAATTAAAGTGATCCCCCTTAGCACGATTTTGACGGAAGGGGAAAACTCCCAAGGGGAAAAAAAGGCGATTGGGTAGTTTTGGTAATTTTGAATAGCAATCGGGCTTGTTTTCTTCACGGATCTGGCAATCCTTGTGAAAGTATTAACAGAATTGACAAAAAACAATGTGGGAAAATTACGTGGTTAGAGGTTCTGAATTTCAGTTACTTCGATTAATCGTCCAGCTCTAATAGAAAATGTAATATGTATTTATGAAATCTTAAAATAATCAAACATATTATAAAACTAACAATAATAATAAAATGTATGATTATAAAATTACATAGTATGTTTTTAATATTTCTATATAAAGCGTAGTATAAAGCTGTTTGTCAAGAGGATGGAAAACAGTTTAAAGATTAAAGAAATGCCATCAAAAGAGACCTTTCAAGTATGTGTATTTCAGTTGAGAACGTAATGCCTTTTCTGTCACCAGATACTTTAATGTGTGTATCTTATCTGCTATCTGTTTATCTGTTGTGTAATGCTCTTTTAGTGTTTTTAGACTTGTATAAACAGAGGACATAAGCACTGGAAGAAAGAGTTGGGTTTTGATATATAACGTTATTCGTTCAGAAGTGTGTCTTATCAGTGCGTTCCTGCAGTGCGAGCTGGAGGTGCTTTCAGAATGAAGAGTGAAGGGAGGGTTTTTGAAAAGTGGTTTATGACAGCAGTAAACTCAAGTGCTGCTGACGTATAAAAGTGTCATGGCAACTATTTTGTTTTAGCTGTAAAGTGACGATAAATTTTTATGCTCTCAAAAGTGTGGAGCACTATGTTTGTTTTTTATTCAGCAGGGATGCATTAAGATGATAAAAAGAAAACATTTATATATAATTTTCTTCTTATTCAGTATATTAGAATGATTGTTGAGTTATAAAATGAATGCAGCTAGCATAACACTCAATAATTTACTCAGTGGAAATGTTTGTTCATATTAAAATCATCCCAGACTTTTGGTATTATGACAATACTAAGCACAGTTTAAGACATTGTTGAGCTCCTCGGAATCACACGAGATGACACCCTAGACTTCCTAGTAATCTAGATAACCTGCATTTTTCTCAGGAGAACAGTCTACATTTACTCTCCATTTAATCTCCTTTTGTAAAATGTTTCACCTGAAACGTGTTGGTGCTGTCTTAAAAAAATGTTTTGTTTAATTTTTTGTTAACTAATGTATTGACATTAACTAATGTATTAAGTTTTCAATGTTTTTAAATAGATAACTTTAGCCAGTCAGATGGTTAATTCTTTTGTCTCAAGGCTAGAGTTGCATTAACAGAACCGCAGCTGTCAATATCTACAGCAAACCATAGCATCATATTTGAGTCTGTACATGTCTCAGATATCACAGTGTTGACCAAAGTATCTAAAAGGAATCACATCAAAATATTATCTAATGGTTCTTCAACACTTCTAAAAGAGATCTCCTGTACATTGAACACCCTGCATTCAGTTTTGACACACTTTACACTAGGTCAAGTGTGTTACTTGACACTTAGTCATTTAGTCTGTAATGTAACACCTGTAGTACCTAAACAGGAATTGGAAGCAACCTGCCAGTCTATTAAAAATATTCCACACACGACAGACTGCGTCAAACAAAAAAACTGCAAACTAAACCGGATGTGGCTTATTTTGGCCCTTGTGGAGTAAAGAGAAGATGGGTTAGAGAGGGAGAAGTGATGGGTGGCAGGGTGCATGTGTGCTCATGAATGTCAATTGATAAGTCTCGAATGATAGTGGAAAAACGGGTTTGACTGTGGAATGAGGAGCCTTCTTCAGTTTGAGGGGGAAAGAGACAGTTGCCTCAAGTAAAATAAATGATTTACTTTGTACAAGCTGCAAGAGAACAGACCTGCACACTCTTAAATGAAATGTTAATAAAAGATATTGAATTGTTATGAGGTGTTACGCCTCACTCTTCCTCGCAAATTAAACCCTTGAAACTGAATGCATTTGTGTTTACGGTTAATTATTTTATAACAAACAACACAAATGTCTTTTTTCCGTGTGGGATGTTTATAGTGGAGCATGGTGCCCCTTGGAGGCTGTTTTGAGCAGTGCACTGCACTATTATTAAGTACAGTTTTTATTTATGCTAGTGATGATAATAATAAAACAAAACACTTAAATTCAACAATAAAGAATGCCTATTTTTAAGTAAGACTATTTTTTGTACACACACACACGCACACACACAGGGTAATCCATCTTTTTGTATTTCTACAGCTCTTATCTGACACACAGGGGGTCAGAGGACAACCGCAGATGCTTGTCATTCAAGGGCACAAAGCCTGTATTCGTGTTGCAGCCAAACTGCAAAAATGATGAAATATAAATGTTACGATCTAGGAAATACTCAGATATTTATATACTTGTAAGATGTACTAAAAAAAGAGAACGTTTTTACTGCATTTATGAATATGATTGTGCATGTTTGTGTGTAGCTATGAAGGGTGATCGGAAGCGATTGAAGGCAGAAAAGGCTGACTTGGTGAACCAGATGCAGCAGCTGTACACCACACTGGAGAGCCGAGAAGAGCAGCTCCGAGACTTCATCAGAAACTATGACCAGCACAGAAAGGTGAGGTGCATAACCTGTGCATCAAATTCACCACTGACACTTCAGTTCATTATACGCTTTATGTGCATCTTCTGACATAATCTTTCAAAAATGAAACCGTGCTATAATTATTATTTAATCTTTTTCTCTTTGTTCAGGGTTACACCAGATTTACAAAGAACAATTAATTTAACACTGGCTGATATGATCTTTTGTCAGGAGTGTCACTCTTAATTAAATGTAATGAAAAAGCAATGATTTTATCTTGATTGGGGCGGCCCAAGTATTTTATCAAATTCTCTTGTGTTTTTATATTGTGGTAGCACCCACCACAGACATAAAAAGTAGTATTTTCTTTATGTAAATGATTAAATAAAATTGTATACATTTACGTTTTATTTCAAATATACTATTTATCATATATCTTTGCTTGTATTATTTATTTTTGTTTGTTGCTTTTATCACTTGTTCAACAGTTGTTTAATAAGTAAAATAATTTTTATACTTTTTTTTCTTTTCTTTTTTTTTTAGCATAATGCATTTAGTTGTGTGTGCAAGATATAGGTAAACATTAATTCAACAGAATGTTGACAGATCCACATTGAGCGTGTATGAATGTTGCATGTGTATAACGGAAATGTGTGCTGTCCCTGCAGGAGAGTGAGGATGCAGTAAAGGCTCTGGCTAAAGAGAAGGACATGCTGGAGAGAGAGAAATGGGACTTGCGCCGGCAGACCAAAGAGGCCACAGAACAAGCCAGCGTCCTGCGCTCCCAGATAGACATGAAGGAGAACAGAATCAAAGAGCTGGAGGCAGAGCTCACAATGGTGAGATAGCATCTCTCTTCATCCGTCTCTCTCACAGACGTACACTTCCACTTCCCACAATGCCATAAACACTTACACCTCTTATTTAGTCTCAACTCATTCTCTACTGGCGGTTTGCATCTCTTATCAATTGAGGCTCTCAAATTACGTCTCAGTAGCTGAGACTGAAGCTATATCAGACTCTAAATTCATCAGTTAAGATCCAAAGATGGATCATGGAACCCCAGCTGCATTGTGCAATTTTACATTTTTCTGGATTGGTAGTACGATGTGTAAACAGCCATATGGACTCATGCAGTCACACAAAAATCCCCATGAAGAGGCACATGGCTGTCAACAGTGCAGTAATAGCATCATTACTCACTTCGTGTGCGTAATCTGTTGTGCCCCACCAGTACACACACACACACACTCTCAAGAGTACTAATGATTCCACTCCCACTGAGATTTTGAAATCCACTGTTTTTCACCCCGAGCGATCTGAGGGGTTAGATGTTTTATAAGTTTAAAACTATTAGGAAATATTTAACAGTACTCTATATATATATATATATATATATATATATAAAGAGTTTAGATGCAAAAGCCTCTAAGTGCAGTTTGAAATTTTGTTCTAAAATGAGCATTTTTATCAGGCTCCTATGTTTGTGTTCAGTTATTTCACTTTAAGGGCGATGAAAAGAACCTTTTTTTAATCAACTGTTTTCTATTTGTATACATTTCAAACTGTAATGTATTCCTGTGATGGCAAAGCTGTATTTTCACCTGAATAAATATTACTTATTATTATCCATCTAGAAAACAGCTGTGCTGCTTAATATTTTTGTGGAAACAGTGATGTTTTTTTTTTTCAGTGTTTTTAAAGCACTTTATTTGACCTTCCGAAAGTAGATGCATTTAGGAATCATTAAGATTACTTACAACAGAACAGCACAAGCCAAATGTTATCACAACGCATTTTATGGACGACCGTTTCGTGAACCTAGGAGAGGAGGTAATTCTTACTTTGCTATGACAATCTGGCGCTTCCGAATCAGCGACTGTATGTTATGGGTGGTGGTGATGGCGCAGTGGATAAGACACATGCCTTTGGTGTGAGAGACCCGGGTTCGAATCCACTGTGAGACACCAATGTGTCCCTGAGCAAGACACTTAACCCCTAGTTGCTCCAGAGGCGTGCGACTTCTGACATATATAGCAACGGTAAGTCGCTTTGGATAAAAGCATCAGCTAAATGAATAAATGTAAATGGAATGGCGTTACATTTCCAACTCGTGCTTGCGGTGTTCGGCTAATCACAATGCACTGTGCCAGTTGGCCAATCAGATTAGACTGCGCTTGTTGGAAGGAGGGACTTGTTTGAGAGAGGCGGGGCATAGAGGACCTACAATAATGTACAGTATTTGAAAAAGAATGTGTTTTTTGAACATTAAAGCATGTCAACATATTCTGTTTCACCAAATACACAAAGGTTGCGAGTTCGAGTCTCAGGTCCAGCAGGAATTGTAGGTGGGGGGAGTGAATGTCCCCCCACCTCTCTCTCCTCTCTCCTCCACCTCTGGGGGGGGGGAATGTCCCCCCCCCCCAGCGCTCTCTCCACCCTCAATACCACGACTGAGGTGCCCTTGAGCAAGGCACCGAACCCACAACTGCTCCCCGGGCACCGCAGCATAAATGGCTGCCCACTGCTCTGGGTGTGTGTTCATGGTGTGTGTGTGTTCATTGCTGTGTGTGTGCACTTTGAATGGGTAAATGCAGAGCACTAATTCCGAGTATGGGTCACCATACTTGGCCACATGTCACGTCACTTTCAAATAATGATAGTTAAAAAAGCATCATATAAACCCTTTAATAGAAAATACATTTATTACAAAATATTTATTTAAAATAGATTTTTTTAAACCTACACAATTTTAGACCCAACTTGTGATTATGGTTCTTGTAATTACACCTGCAATACGGTGTGTTTGTTGTTTTTGTACCCCAGGCAAAGCAGTCTCTGGCCACCCTCACTAAGGACGTGCCAAAGCGTCACTCTCTGGCAATGCCATCGGAGCCGGTGGTGAACGGCAGTCAGGAGTGGGTGATGCAAGCAGACCTTCCCCTCACTGCAGCAATCAGACAGAGTCAACAGACCCTGTACCATTCACACCCCGCCGACAGGCAAGGTACTGGCCTAAACAACCGCATGCTCGGATACACCAAATGTCTTTTTTTAGCCCACTCACACACCTGTCTCCTGCCACCGCAGCTGCTTTGAGGATCAGCCCCTGTCACTCCCGCCAACCCTCCGTCATCTCTGACGCCTCGGCTGCCGACGGCGACCGCTCATCCACCCCGAGCGACATCAACTCTCCCCGCCACAGGACTCACTCCCTCTGCAATGTAAGAGCTGCCTGGCACCCCCGACCAAGTAATCAGCCTTCCCAACTTGTTTTTATCTCCACCTTCACTCTTCTCAAATATTCAGTCCCTGCGCTGCTCATTAGCATGGCTTCAGGGGCCCGTTTGGTCTTGATGGTAGTTAATGCAGATAAATCAAAAGAGAGAATTTGTACCTGTGAGAATTAGCTGTGCTCCACAAGCCTGAACCGAGTATGTTTTGCACATTTGGCATGTAGAAGCCAATGTTAATTAAGTATTAAACATGTTAATTTATATACTAGTATATATATATTTTTTCTATTTAGCTTTAATTTGGTTTTCATTTTTAGTTTTTGTAATATTAGTACTTCAACTTAAACTTATTTCAGTTAGTAGCCAGAACTAAATTTCTGCTTATGTGTTTTAAGTTAAAAATTTCAATCCAGTATTTATATATTTTTTCAGCTTTATTTCAATTAGTGAAAACAATTTTAAATAGCTTTAATTTTTTATTTTTTACCTTTTAATTTGAGATTTTTTAATAGTTTTTGTACCAAAATGTTTTAATACAACGGTCTTACATCATGAGGCATAAGAGGCTTTGCTATGCTGGCTAAAGGGCAGCTTTTTGGGCACAATTTACAGTGGATTGGTCAGTTGTTGTGACCAATCATCATAAAGGACACACTATCCATTTTATAATAGTAAATATGGGTTCTTAGAAGAGAAAAACAAAAGACCTATGCTGGTTTGCAGATTTTAGCTGGTCTTCCAGATTGGTTGTTGTGGTCTGTTGACTGGTTTTATGGGGATTTTGGGTATACTTTTCAACTACTCAGGCTGGAAGACCAGCTTAAATCAGCCAGGACCAGCAAATTTACTGGTGGCATCTTGTTAACAATCCTGGGCAGCTATAGAAACACCAAAATCTACAATGTCAAGATTAACGTTTCAATAGCATATTTTAAGTCAACAATGAAATCTCACAACAATGGTATTATAAATGTTGCCAAATCAAAAATGGGATCGGAACAACTGTTTGTAGATTGTGAGTGTAAAATCTCATAATCCAGGATGAGAGAGTGTGAATAAACCAAATTTGGAGTGTGTGGACCCCTGAAGCAATGCTGATGAGGGAGTGCAGATATTCCTGAGATTCCTGATGAAACCACATGACTGACCTGCCCCCATATGTCCACCATTACTTTTCTCTTCTCTCTTCTCCTTCCTCTCTCGCTGTCTCTGTTTCTGCCTTTTCTTGTTCTTGCTTCAGTCCATGGAGGACCTCGAGGACCAGAAGCGTAAGAAGAAGAAGGAGAAGATGAGTCTCGGCTCACTTTCTCGAGTGTTTGCCCGGGGAAAATCGCAACGCAAGTCCTTGGATCCGGGCCTGTTTGATGGTACTTCCACCCCTGATTACTATATAGAGGAGGATGCTGACTGGTGATAGTGCTATTGTGTGAGTGTTTAGATGTGTGTGTGCGGAACGTACGCCTGGATTTGTATGAGTTAACGTGTGTGTGAGCGTGCGTAAGTGTCTGTGTGCCTTCAAATGTATTCCCCATGAAAAATACAGGAAAGAGGAAGAACTGCTGCCTCCTTGAAATGTACATAATGACACTTAAAAACATCTGTGTAAATTAAATATATATTTATATATGTATGCATATGTACATATGTTTACATTCATATAAATATATACATGGGATAATTTGCGTGTGAATATGTTTATGCTGTTATTATGCTTTATTTGTGGTAATATATGTCTCTTTTTTTATAAACTGAAAACTTGAATTACTGCTGAGCATTTGTAAATAGATACTCTTGTGCACCTTGTGTTTGCTGATGTCTTCATGACAGTGGAATGCTTCTTTTTCATGACTGCTACTACCATGAACCCAGAGCTCCAGGCTGTCTTCATACACCATAGCATGAGGTCCATCTGAAAGATTTAAAGGTGCACTCAGTAATTTTTGCCCTAATCAAAACATTTGAAACAAAGAGATGAGACAAAAATGTTAACATGACATGATCGCATGAGATATGAGCCTTATAACAGCTATTTAACTGTACATGGAGCAGGTCACTGCAGGGGGACCGGCTAATATCGCTCATTTTATTTAGGTAATCTACTATATACCTATTATCACTAAACTTCACACTATTCTTGCTGAAACTGACATTTCTACATAACAGCCTTTATACAATGTGTGATGATGCATCCACGCAACTAGATGGCCGCCAATGCAACTTTAACAAAAAATTACTGAGTGCACTTTTAATGTTTAACATTACGATCTACTCGGCTACATCCAGATACGATGGGTTTTTTTTTTGTGTAAATGTTTGCTTTAGCGGTTCACCTCAGTAATCTAATCACTGAGGAACATCTGCATAAAGGTGGGGTCACATTGGCGCAATTCGGCGAGATTTCGCGGGCAAATCACTGTCAGAAAAAACGGCTTTCTTTTGGCCGTGTTAAATTTGCGTGACCAGTTTTTACCCTCACACAAAACCCCTGACACAGATTCCTATTGAAATCACTTGATCTTCCCCGCAAAATCGTGTCAAGCAATTGTAAATGTGACCGCACCTTAACAGGTGAATTTTGTACGGTTACCTCAGAGTTACATTCAGACAGATGCCAAACCAGGATAATGATCATTTGAAAGCAAAAATTTTATTATGTATTATGTTTTCTTGCAAGGCTGCACCAAGGATCCTTTTATTCTTGGCAAATGTGAATTGAAAACCTCCCTAAATCTATACTTTATTGTTGAATGGAATCATATTTTAGGCAGTTTTGGTTCAATTATGATGACAGAGTAATTCAGTTATAATTGGACTGAAGTTACAGTATGTCTCAGACTGGCCTGGTCATTTTTGCGTGGTCCAATGTGACTGCCCCTTTTTGCTAAAAGACATGTAGCATTATTTATTAGACTGTTTCCATTTAAAAGGAATTATGCTATATTTTGAAGTGATACCGGGGAAGTTTGTTTCCACATACTGTAGATTATGTACACACAAATCTGGACTATACTTAAACCAGGTGCTGACCTTACATCAGTAAAGTGCCAAAGGGTTATAGTGCAGCTTGCAGTACATAAGAAAATACATAGGAATATATATATTTTTCCTGCTTTCTCAAGTGTGCAAATAGAATGTCTGTAAGAACTCATAACACATCCTGCTTCCATAACATTATTTCCCATTAATGTTAAACCCAATGATGTCATGACTCTTGTCTTACTGACATATCACATATTTCTTTCCGTTTCAAGCCTTCCTTTGCATCTTGGTGGCACTGATTTTTTTCTTTCTTTTTTTTTTTTCCATCTCTTAAATTAAACTGAACTTCATTCCTCATGTCATTTTAATGAGTTTATGTTGTAAAGTTTGTAAAGTAGATTATGTCAGATATAAGATTAAGTCTATTAAAGAACTTTATTTAAAGATTAGAAAAGAGGTCATTTCAATGAAACCAGACTATCTTTGAATTTACAGACTTGATGAGGAGGTTTTAACATTCTGGAGATTTAAAGAGAAAAAAAAAACTATTAAAATAAAACTTATTTTAAAATAAAAACACATAACCCAACATTCATGTGCCTTTCTTCTTGACCCTGTGTGTTTGTTTGTGTGCGAGTTGTCATGTAATGGTTTCCTCTTAACCCTCTTGTTCAGGGGTTGCCGTGGTTTGGGGTGACCCCACTCTACTCTTCATTTGTAATTACCCGCCATCTGTGTTAACACGTGTCCTAACATTGTTTGACCTCAGTGGATGAGAATGCCCCAAACTCACTACATTCATAACTCATATGAATATGTCAACTGGAACAAGTCTATCATGTGCACCCCTATCCAAAACATGAGCACGGTCATGTGCACCTCTACCCGAAACATCATCTCATGACCAACTGATGTTGATTTCATTTAGTTTAAGGGTCTATTTAAAAATGCTACACATTTATTGAGGGGTATATATCATTAAAAGTATATATGTAGGCCTTCTTGGTGAGGATTTTCTATTTACAGCCGCGTGAAGGACGCTGGAGAGCTTTGCTACAGTAAATTCAGAGTGTTTTTCCTTCTCATTACTTGAAATGGAAACAGATTGTGATCTCCATTAAAATACCTTGTTCCATAAAGCCAGTGGATACTCTCAGATGTCTCGAACAAGGTCAAGGCTCTCTCTTTGCTTAGACGAGTACCGATTTCCTCTAAAGGTTTGAAATAGGTGTCCGATGCCCATCAGATAATGAATTTTATAGAGGTAATTTTTTCAGCTAATTAAAATCTGATGAAACCTAAAGAGAAGAATGATTCAGTCTGAACCCTCAGGGTGACTTCAATCTTGTTTTATACCTGCCAGGACACATTTTTGGCGTTAGGGGGGCTATATTAGACACCAAATAATCGAAATAATTAGCTATACATCTAATTCATACAGATTCGACTGAAAGTCAAGCACCTTAAGAATGGAATTCACTGCAACTGCATTAGCTCAGAGTTTATAGGGCGCTACCTGCTGGTATGAACATGAAACTACATGAGTGGATTATGCAAATTTCATAAAATCCGATGACTGGTGTGGTGGTGTAATGGTATGTGTAATATATAATAAATTACAATATATTATAGGGAACGTCTCTAATCAAATTTGTATGATTTTAAGCTTAAACAAATAGTTTACTAGTAAATAGTTTGCTAGTAAATTTCAGAAATAATAGCAAAGAAATTACAGTATTAAACATTCTCCAATCATTTTTACTTAAAACCTGTTTTTACAGTGTAGTCAATACACTCTGTATCACAAAAAGGACTGCGATAGAAAACAATGCTGTAAAATGTTGTAGTTAGTAGATTTTCATAAAAAGTAAGTAAATTCAATGTCAGCTTCACACAGCAAGGGGGAGGAGGTCAAGTGGTTTTGTTGTGAAAGTCTGAGGTAGTAAATGTGGAAGTGGTTTTGCTTCAGAGGGTGTCTGGGTTATATGAGGATAGATAAGGCCTGTCGATGTTAACCGCAGGCCTTATCACATCCACTGGTTCTTGCTTGAAAGCAATGATTCATTTAAGAAGCATTTTAAGAGCAGAAATACTGACATGAAACAGGAGGATATGGAGGTGGGTGCTTTTCCTGACAGCAATAAACAAGCTTTCATGAGCAGAATGGATAAGGAAATTTTGTTTTGCTCTCAACCCCTCTGAACCCCTTAAACTTGACCCCACCCCACCCCCCTCCCCTATTCCTGCCCTTCCTGACCAATCCAGACTCAGACAGTCTTTCCAGCCAGAACCATCCCAGCCTATCAGACGGAGAGGAGCAGCTGGAGCGGCTACAGCAGGCGGAGCTTACACGCAGCAAGCCCATGTCTCTGTGGAAGGCGGTCACTGTGCAGGCCTGGTTGGAGGTTGTCATGGCAATGCCCATGTACATCCGTGCCTGTTCTGAGAATGTCAAGAGTGGAAAGGTAAATGCTTTTTTTTTTTTTTTTTTTTTTTGTCTATGCTTACCTTGTTTATCGTGCCTTTTTTCAGCCCTTTTTAAAGCAAGGTACTACATGCAAAACCTTTTTTTCATGCACTGCTCAATTTTGAGATTGGACAGAAGACATAAAAATACATATTTAAGAGTTTATTTTATTACACCTTTTCTATTTGGGTCTGTAGATTTCCATTACATTTTGTTTCCTTCCTGTTAACACTATTTTCTGGTTTTTAGAGTGTTAAAATCCAAATGATGACATCTAAAATCCCTTCTGTAAAAACCAATAACTCTAATATGTCAACAAAATGAAACCTGGCTTTATCCAGGATTCAGATTTCTGTTCTGGAAATGTATGCAAATCAGTGCTAATTTAATTAGATAATGCATTATTTGTATATTTAAACAACATTTCAGAAAACTTCTAATACAAAACAATTGTCGTAATGTACTGTGATTAATCTGTAGTGATTCACCTGTGGTGTCTAAACACAACTAACAAGCCATATACAAACTTCTCCTGGATTAAGTGACATTCGAAGATAACATTTTCAGTTCTGTGGCTGCTAATTAGTACTTTATCTTAACATCCAACAAATATTTACTTCTCTGATGCTACCAACGAGCCCTGACGTTAACCTAGTTACTGATTATTACTCCGTTTAACCGGAATACTTTGTGACATTTACTCGTCTGTGGGTGATAATGTCACAGCAAGCTGCTTCCTGTTGCAGGTGTTGCTGGGGTTGACCGATGAGGATCTGGAGCTGGGTTTGGGCATCAACAGCCCAATGCACTGCAGGAAGCTCCGTCTAGCTATTGAGGACTACAGAGAAGCAGAGAATGGACGGGGGTGAGCAGGCATACCTATGCACAAGCATACAGGTGGCGCACATTACACTGCATTGGCACTGATTTTGTGCTACATTTGTGTCCCTCAGACTTTCCAAAGCTGCTGATATGGATCATCTCTGGGTGTCTAAGACCTGGCTGAGTGATGTCGGGCTTCCTCAGTACTCCCAGGTCTTCCACAACCAGTTAGTGGATGGCAGAGTACTGAACTCTATCACACGGAGAGACCTGGAGGCCATCTTTAACGTCACCAACAAGTTCCATGTTACCAGCATTCTGTCAGCCATTCAGCTCCTGCAAATGCTCAACTTTGACAAAGAGGCAAGAATTTTTGTCACATTCACTCTGTAGTGAAGTATAAAATGTTGTTGGTGATATTGTAAAATATCATAAATTCTCTGCAGAATATTCAGGCACGTCGCGCTCAGTGTGAAAATCGAGATCTGGATCCAGTGGTCTGGACCAGCCAACGTGTCATTAAATGGATCAGGGACATTGATCTTAAGGTAATACAAAGTTTATACGAGAGGTCTCTATTGCTAACAAAGGTAGCATTTATTTGATCGAAAATATTAAAAATAAATGAATTATATGCAAAGCTGAATTTTCAACAGCCATTACAACAACCCCAAACTTGTGTCTGAGGAATATCAGTGTTCCCAATACATATTTGGATACTTACACCATTTTTAACAATGCATAATTGTATAAATATATCTGATAAAATGTCTAATCTGTTGAAATAATTGTCTTTTATGCAGGAGTATGCTGACAGCCTTCAGAACAGTGGCATCCACGGTGCAGTGATGGTTCTAGATCCGACCTTCAGTGCAGACACCATGGCCAAGGCTCTAGACATCCCCAGCAATAAACACATGATCCATCGTCATCTATACGAGGAAATGAAAGTGCTTCTCAACCCCGCAAGGTGTGTGAAGCTTCATTTCAGTATAGTCATAGGGACTATTTTATAGTCCAGTAGTCTATAACAATCTAAATTGCAAGTGATAGTTATTAGAGCAATAGTCATCATCCTTAAAACGGACTTTTCAAAATCCTTTGCTGTTCTACCGCTCATTTCAAAGAGAAATTTACATGGTACTTCGGAATACTCGATTCTGATTGGTCAATCGCGCCATCCAGCAATTGCTGTAGTAGAGCAACACTATATCAGTCCGCTCGTCCAAAATAGACATATTTTTGGTAGCACAATCTGATAGGCAGCATGTTTCGTCAATACACCTGGCGCTACTTTCACATCACTGGTGTTTGTACGTGTTGTCAATTTATAATATTGTATCTCAAGAATTCATCTTTGCTACAGTTGTAATATTTTTAAGCGCTTTTGGGACACAATGTATGAGCGATTAGTCACAAAGAACATTTGCTTTTGAACATCAAAAGCCTTTTTATGCAAAACAAAGATTTTGTTGTGTAATAATAAAATATAAAATTATAGGTAAATTTTATTTACTCAAATGTAGATATGTTAAAGTTGTTACAAGTTGTCACATTTAAAAATGGTTTGATTTTTTCAATAAAAATAATGCCTTAAACTCTATATATTTATTAAAATATATTAAAATATATACTTATTAACAGCCTTCTATTATTTACTTTAATTTGTTTTAATTTGCTTTTGTTTATAATAAATCATTACATTTCAACTCAAATCAGTTTTTCAAATGCTTGTATTTATTTAGTAAGTTATGATCACTTTGCTGAACAATAGCTGCATTGATTTAACTAGTGTGACTGTGTAGGCCTATTTCTGTTCAGAACTAACCAGGCTCAGGACTACAGGAAAGAGGGGACTCCTACACATTCTCCTGTCTCAAACTGCCGCAAAACTGAGGAAGGATTTTCTCCTAGGCAAAAAGTTGGCAAGGTATGGGCTGTCTTGTTATTGACGCAAAACTAAATCAAGGCAAATGGTGGACTTTGTCTGTGCGCCTATCTGTTATTGTTAATTATCTGTAAAAGGATAAATAAACTTTCTGTCGTTCCTCAGAGCCCTTTGAGATTCAATCCACTGGTCACTGTTGGGAGAGATTTGACTTTTCAAGGCGGCTGTGGATCACCACCCAGAGAAGAGCGCATCAAGATCCTGCAGAGGACCAAGGGCAGTCCCATGCACGGTTACTCAAGCATAGAAATCACTAATGTCTGAGGGCAACGGTCTGTGTTTGCCTTGGATGAACTAGGAAGGATGAGCCTCCTCGAACCTCTAAATGGACCAAATAAGCTCAATTATTTGTAAAAGAGATTTGAGAATTGACCATTTGCACTTTAGAGAATTTTGTATTGGCAACAAATCACAACTGAGCACTTAATTAAAATTTTATAGACATGCTGCAGTAAAAAGGAAATATTTTGTTACTAACATAAATACATAGATGAACTTGTCCCGATTCCCGTAAAATTCCAGTCAGAACTGTAGGTATGCAGCTAAAATCAATACCACATGTTCAGATGTCCATTCCCTACATCAAGGTCATCACAACACTGTGCTTGTTTAAAGTTACGGGAAATGGTGGAACGAGGAATAGCGATGTGAATTTATAGTGAAAACACTTAGAATGCCACAGTGAAGTCTTTTCTTTGTTTTAATACATCTGTTGACATCCGCTAAGATGTTTGTGTTTTCAGAGTCTCATTTGCATATAAAATTGAAAGCAACCACCACTTTAGTAGCAATGTAGTGTGGGTAATAGATTAGTCTCATAAGGATTACTCCAGTTTAATTGAAAAGAGTTTTCCCGCATAATATTTATAAAAAAAAAACTTTAGGGGAATTAAAGAAAAAAACTTTTTTCTCTTCTATTCCCTGTTTGTGATTTTTAACATCTCTGTCTTTCCATGCATGCAGTTCAATTAGTTCAATGGAATATATTTGTATATTAATGCATTGTATAGTGACTATCAATCACAATAAGGAAATGAAAGCATGATCTGGTTGGAAAGCCTTTAATCTTCTTTTAACGGAGTCAGAGAATTATTTTCTGTCATAATCAGTGTTCCTAGAAGAGTGTATGAAAGGTAAAATGCAGTATGCAATCTACAAGCCAATGCAGCACATGCACTGCACATTCTATAGCTGTGTTATCCCACTTGGAGCCACGGGGCAAGGAGAGCAAAACAAGTTTAGCAGCTCAGCATGCAACAGCATTGGCTTTTTATGCAAACAGCTCCTGTCATTGGGTCCACACAGATTAGATAACACGAATTGATTAACGATTGTGTTTCATAAATTCAGCCAATCATTATTTTCAGATCTTGTTCAAGATCTGGTTAGGAATGGCAACTATGAATCACAGATTTCCTGCTGGGTTTGACTCAGATTGTCTATTGATAGACAGTTTGTTGTCAGTTGCATAGTGCTAGGAGATGCACAGCTCAAGAATATAGCAGTAATGGTGCATTTTTAAGGTGGGTTTTGTAATCACTAATCATTTTATATCACTGTATCTTGTGGCATTAGTGAAATTGTACTTTTGAGAAACATTTGTATATAGATTCATACCATGTGTCACTGACACAATAAAGCTCTACGTATATGTATTTGAGTGTTGCTGTGTGTTTGTTTATCAGGTTGGTTTTATATATTATGCACTGCTGTTCATAAGTTTAGGGTTGGTAAGATTTTAAGAAATTAATACTTTATTTTAACGAATTAGCCTATAAGAAATGATTTTTTTTTTAACAAGAATGCATTAACTTGATCAGGCATGACAGACGAAAACATCTGCATTACAGAAGATCTAGTACAGTTCAATCTAGTAATCAAAGAATCCTAAAAAAGCATCAAAGTTTCCACAAAAATAGTAAGCAGCACAACACTGAAACAACTTTGTTACCATTGATAAAATCATACGTGAGCTGAAACCTAGAGTAGGCCTAATGACTGCTGAAAATTCAGCTTTGCCATCACTGGATTAAATTACATTAAATTAGAAAGCAGTTATTTTAAATGGTAAGAATGCTGTTTTTCACAATATTACTGTTTATATTTAATCAAATAGGTGAGCCTCAGAGACTTGGCGTTATTTACACAGCTAAAACGTTTCACATTTCAATTTAAGTTTGAATAGATCTTTTATTCTGAGAGAAAAAAATAACTTTAGAGCGTTTCAACTGACTGTGAAATGTATGTTTTAGAACAAAATTGGGAAGGATTTAGGAATTTTACATGCAGACCTTAATCTACTGATAAATCGAAACTGCTATTGCAAAAACTTTTAGGTATTTCCCAAGAAAACGTTTTTTTCCGGGTTGTAGGACCACGAACAGCTGTTTCATTTCTCTACGAAGAGCGACTCGCTTTAGGACCAAGCGTCGTACTGAACTCTTACGAGGGATAGCACTCGACTTGATTTTGAACAAAGTTCCTGTCTCTGTTGAAGCCCATAAGTTGTCGAAACAGACTGAGTGGGACTGGAGTTAGAGTATTCATACCGTTTTCCCTTCTTTAAACGAAGGAAGGGAACCTGAGGACGCTCGTTTCACCTACGGCTGGGAGCGACACCTGTCTCAGGTACTTTCATGACAAGGTGCGAAGGGCGTTGAACCGTCGCGGAACTTAGTTTAGGCCGTATTTTTTGTCACATGTTTGTCGTTATTCTGCATCGTTAAGATGTTTGCCTTCACTCACAGAACACCAGAGAGCCTCAAGGATGCCACTGTTACAAAATTCCGTTTACTAGCCTATTGTTTCAAATAGTTTAAAAATATAGTGAATGACAGTCAGAATCTTCCTCGTGATATTAGTTTCATGTCAGTAAGATGACATTCATGCATCAATCATTTATATTTTAGTCCATATTTGTTTGTAAACTGTCCCTCAATCTTCACATCTGATGTCATCGTTGTTGTTTTGTTTTTTGTTTTTGAGTTTAACAAATATAATATTGTCGCGAGTTTTCCTTTTTAATCTTTAAAACCTAATTTTAAGCAAAATTATGAAGGTCATTAATTTTACCAGGATGTTTTGTACTGTAAACAATGACGCTGAAAAACTGTAGAAATATGATCTGCTAGGGTTGCCCTTATAAAGCTTTACCAAGCTAACCGGCGAATTTCCAAGGTTACTAGGCTACTTATTGTTAAAGATGAATCATCATAAATAATTATGCCATCTCGTCCAAACAGTGTAAGAAGCTTACAGAATTAGTGTTTTTTTTTCATTTTTTCATTTGGCTTCCACAGTAACAATAGTAGTATCCAGTTTACATTGAAATGCATGAAAATGGAACACAAAACACAACATATGTAAATAATTTTAAATAATTAAACGGCACCATAGCTCATTAATGTCAAAAATAAATAAATTAAAAATACTCATCATCACTCTCATGCTAAAAGATTGATTTCTAACTTCATGTGTCACTTGCTCCATCGGTTTCCATAATTGTTTTTGAGTGTTTGAGGTTTTTGGTTTGAATCTTTGTAATTCACTTCAAGGCCACAAACCTAATTTCCCTAAAATAGATTGCTTGGTTTTATAATTTGATATGGAGGGAGTTTATCAAGAATTAAGGCTCTCAGGACATACTTCAGTCACACGATTAAATGTTAAGTTCCTCTAATCACTTCTATTTATTATTATTATTTATTATAGCAATTGGAGTGATTGGCCTTGTTTTTACCCACAGTTACAACCCAATTGTATTGCAACTAGGGCTGGGCGATAAAACGATAACGATATGTATCGCGATAGACACGTGAACGATATCAATAAAAAATATGTTCGATAAAACGTTCGATATTTTTTATTCTTCGTCGGAAGAAAACAAAGGTTGCGAATCAAGTTTGTTGCATTAACAAAGGCACTCGCTCTCTGGTAACCTAGCAACGTAGGGAGTGACACGCTAACAGCCAATCATGTAACAGTATCAGTTTGGTTGCGCCATATCGTTGTCTCGTGTCTAAGTGCGCACGCTGAGACACGTCTGCAGCCAGACCTGGCTAGTCTGCTGGATTCCTCTTCATAAGCAGAAAATTAGTGCCGCAGCGAGCGAGGAAATTGTAAATAAAAGAGAAAGTCAGCTTGCCAGTAGGGCTGGGTATTGAGTTCGATACTTTTTAGGCACCGACCGAATTGCCTCGATACCACCGAGTATCGAAAAACGTCTTGTCGTTCGGTACCAAATTTCGATACCTAAGGGGTTAATCTCATCACCATCAGTGAGCCAATAAGCCTGCAGCACTAGATATGTTTGACTAGAAACGGCGACGTGCAGATTGATCAGTGTTTGACCTCCACGAGAGCACTTCGAAAGCGTACGGAGCAGTCCGCTCTTTAAATCGCGCGGTTTGTTTATTATACACAGACTGAAGCACGCGTGACGCTCGCGGTCATTTCAGCGTCTGACGCCTCACTAGATGAGGACATGAACAACATCTCCAGACCTGCTCTGAAAGTCACTTCATGAGCATTTTACCTTTTGATTCGAGTAAAACTAACTCATTTCATATACACACAGAACTGTAAAGGTATTCCAGGCAGCCCGTCAAAATAAAAGTTCGGTTTTAATATTAACGGTATTAATATTGTTCAGCAGACAGTACATACTGCTACTATTAAAATTATTAAAACTTTTTTTTTTAGTAATGATCACACAACAGTTATTCCATGTTTTAATTTTAATAGTAACCCCCCTTTGTTTGCCAAAATAAATAAACTTTGATTTTCAATAATTTAAAGATAAATTAAATGTTTATGTCTTCATTTGAAAACCAGATACAGAACACAGAATTTCTGAGGAAAAATAAAACATTTCATAAGGCTATTTTAAGAATAAATTTAAATAAACTAAGTTGTTTTTATGCATTCAAATAATTAGACATACTACACCAGAATTTAATAAAAATAAAACATATGGTGAAAGAAAATAAAACATCCACTTATGAAAGTGGATGAAGATTTTAAATTTCTTGAAGTCTTTAACAACCTAGAAATGATGATTCTGTCTGAGCTATGTGTTTTAAAATGAACATGCACTAATGTAAACGTAGCCTAACAGATGTGTAAACTGAAAACAATTTGAACTTTATTAAAATTATTTATTTATTTATTGTGTTGGATATGTTTTGTTCCTTTGTGCAGTGGCTCAGGAGATGAGGCTTTGAGTCTGTATAAATATCAACAAGCTAAAAAAAATAGTTTTTTGAGATAATGTAATCTTATTAAAACTGATTTTATAAAACTGGTATCGAAAAAAGTACCGTTCAGGAACCGGTATCGAACTCAAGGTATCGGTATCGATACCCAGCCCTACTTGCCAGTATGGCAGTTTTTTGGATATTATAAGTCTGACCGTAGTCAGACCAAATGTCGTCTGCAAATTATGCAAGACCGTCGTCCCCGCCAAGACTGGTAATACCACAAACTTGATGTACCACCTTAAAAGCAATATCAATAATTATCGATATCGACCGATATGAAACACTGATATCGTGATACAGTTTTCAGCCATATCGCCCAGCCCTAATTGCAACTAGTTCATTTTAATGAGCTGTTGTGTGACGATTCTGCTTTGTATTCTGTTAGAATAAGTTCAGATAAGGTCATGGGGCATTTAGTGATCTGTGGTTCTGTGTCTGTTTACTTCAGGACACGGGCAAGTGTTAATCTGTGTATTTGGACAGGCCTTCCTGGTCTTTTGTCATATTTCCCTATTTGATGTTTCTTTTGTTTTGACCTGAATTGAATGTTCTTTGCTCTCATGGACTCCTTTGTAGACATGTCACGTACCCAAATCTGCATGTCGTTAATATATTGCATTCATTTAAGATGAGAATTGTGCAAAAAAAAAAGTATCACAGCATCTCTTTCTTGAGGATGAATTGTAAAAAAATCCCTTTGAACTAGACTCCTCCTGCCAGTCTTGAGAAACAAATCAGGCTTTTACAATTAGCGTGCACATTTTGCAGTGCTAGTCATGTCTTGTTCTGTGAAAAACCTGTTTTGTTAGTGAACCCTAAACGTAAGACTTTCTCAGACTAAACACACTTTCTTTCTACACAGACAATTGCTCTCTTTCTTTCTCGTTTTCCTATCTTTCCATTCCTCTCAAAATATGAATAACAGGATTCATTATTTTTTACTTCAAGCTGCTTGTTGTAAATCGAAATGTGAACATTATAAAACACATTTGACCATTCACTATCCCCCCTCAAATAAATGACACCCACAAGCGGATGAGTCATCCTGAAAGGTCCCACAAAGCCTGCAATTGTGATTTCTTTTTTTAGTGCTCTACCTGAACACATAAAGTAAAAAAAAAACACTCAAAATGTCACCTTACGATAACCTTGCAGTCACCTAACATTTCACATTCACAAAGTATAATTTACATGTTGTAACAGCCAAATATTTTAAGAGAATGTCTTGTATAAATATACTAAAATTGTAAGCATTTTGCAAGGATAAAACAGGAAATTTGGTTTTGCTAATAGATGGGGCTGTTTGCCCTGTTTTGATGTGAATTTAAAGTAGCTTTTATCTAAAATGATACCCCTTCCCCGTTTTCATTCTGAGCACAGTGAAGTGCCTACATTCACAAGTGAACAATGCTGTGTTGTTATGGAAACAGTTAGTGTACGGCAGCAGCCTAACCTCTGTACACTGGACCCTTTTAAGGTAGTTTTTTATTTTTTTTTAAGTGCATGTAACCAGTGTCTTAAACTTTTTCAAGGACATTCTTTGGAAGATTTTGTTGATGTTATGGAGTGAGTATGAATGTGGGAAAGATGTGGGAAAGAATGTGTTTGTAAATATCAATAATGCACTTATTTTATCACATTGAAATCGTCCCTGTATGATGTATGTAATGATGCTGTCATCTGAGGAGTTCAGAAATCATAATTTAGATTTTTGGCTGAAATTTCATATGTGCGTTTCTCTTTTATCACATCCTGACAAAAACAAGAAGCTTTTTTGTGCTTGTGGAATAAAATGAAGATCAGTAAATGTTCACCAGGTGTGTAATTGATGCCTTATCTGTGTTTTATTATTTTCATACTGCCACATGCACAGAATGATGGGAAACATCTTGTTGCACAAGCCTTGTTGACTCATAAACCTCCTAAATGAGTTGCACTCTACTTTCAGCCAGGTTTTATGGTTTTTCATCAGCAGTGCGCAAAAAAATCGCTATACTTCCATTTATATCATATGTAATTGTCAATATTGTTTTAAAAGACTAAGAAAAATGGTTGACTTTTATCATTGTAATTTTGTTTAAAGGGATCATGAAATGGAGAATCAAAATGTTCTTGATATTTACTCATATAACAGGTTACTCTATGATAAAAACACACTTTAAAAACTTCCCAGTTTCAAATATGAATTACTCTTGACCACCAGACAGAAATCTGTCTTTTCTTTGGAAGACTGGCTTATGGCATTGAAATTACGAGGTAAATAAGAGTCTGACAACACAAACGGTACTGAATTTTTATTAAGAGTTTTACCAAGTTTTATAATGTCCTTACATGGTAATCCTTTCCATGACATTGTAAATGCTTCTATTTGACCTCTATAGTGGCATTGTGCCAAAAGGATTGTTTTTTGCTCTAGTGAGCTGAAACACAGAAACCCTTTTCTTCTGATACTTGGGCCCCATTCCCAGGAAGTTTTTCCTCCTCATTGAGATGTTTATAATGTTTCTCTTTTTCTTTTTTTTGCTTTTATGTTACAGTTCTACTCTCATCTTCCACATTTGGACCACCCTTCCAGGGTAAGTGTGTGTTTGGGAGTAGTGAAGAGGAGATTTTACAGCTATGTGCTACAGTGGGCAGCCTCTGTGTTCAGGAAACAGGCATCCACGCACCAACAGAGACGCCAGTAGCTCAGGCTCCCAGTATGCTCTCTGTGCACTGGGGGTGGGCCTGGTGGCACTCGGTGTTGTCATGATCGTGTGGAGCATAGTTCCTTCTGAAACACAGTTGAACAATGCTACAACCACGAACGACGGAAGCAGTGATGGAGGGAAGACATCATCTGTTGCATTTGTGCTGGTTGGATCTGGTGTTGCCATGTTGCTCCTTGCTATGTGTCTCGGTGTGAGGAACTGGAAGCGAAGGAGACAACAGGAAACTACAGGTGTAGGCGGTGCTGATTATGTGGATCGTGTCCGTAGAGATCAGGATGAGGAGTGAGTACTGCTCTATACTCATTAGACTTTCTTTGTTAACTTTAATGTCAGATAAATGCTTTTGCTTTTTTAGCTTTCTATGCATCAAAGAATCATGAAAAATGTATCAGGTTTCATAGAAATATTAAGCAGCAGAGCACAACAGTTTTTAACAATGAAATGTTACGCCCCTTACCATGTTGTGGTGCTGTGTCCCAGCGTGACAAGACTAAAACAATAAAACCCATTATAAACGAGACATTTGTTGCATTCAGTGAGGACATAATTGTGAACATTACTGATTATAATGACTCATACGGGCTTTTGTCGCACCACTCCACGTAAACATAACACCATGTCTGCATTTGTGATTGTAGAAACGCCAAACAAGCACTACTCTACACTGCTCAAAACATATCGAAACGTACTCACAGGCTATGTGAGTCAGAAGCACCAGACTGTCCTTGCAACGTTGGAATTGCCCCACTTTATAGTGTTCACAGCCATTCATAGTGTTCACATTGTAGGCTATTCCTCTCCCAGAATCAGGAAACAGTCCTGCATAAAATGCGCTGCACACACACAAATATTTGCATTGTACTGTTCTGGAACAGTGTTGTAAATACAACTTAACCACTGATTTTTAGTTGTGTACTCATTTGGAAGGCCAAACAAAGTAGTTTCGCTTTCACAAGGAAACACACAGCGTCTCCATGACATGGCGGTGACAACAACAATACTACAGCGAGAATAAAAGTTATGCCTTTTTTCATTGCGTATACATTTGGGCGGTGTTATGCAAATGTTCCCACAGCGTGACGTAGATGTGGGGGCGTGTTTAAATGAGCTGTTTTAGGAGGGCGTGGACAAGTCTTAACTTTCATAAAGAATATCTCTTTGGGTTTGAGACTTTAATCTTTGTAACTTTACAGATCTTATATTTGCACAAACAGCTTGTAACACTCCAAAGACAAAGGAAAACATAAAATCGCATCATATGACCCCTTTAAAATATATTAAAATAGAAATAAAATAAATAAATGCAGCCTTGGGTTGATTCTTTGAGAAACATTTTTAAGAAAAGTACAGTTCACAAAATTTTTCACCAGGTATTTGTGTGAGAGAATTTTATTTATTTTTTTTCTTTCATATTTGTATTAATTTATCAGTATTGTGTTGTGTGTGTGTGTGTGTGTGTGTGTGTGTATATATGGGTGATTCTATACACACACATGCATATACACTATATATATATATATATATATATATATATAATACACACACACACACACTCACTGGCCACTTTATTAGATACACCAGCTAGTACCCCTTTTGCCTTCAGAAGTGCCTTAATTCTTCGTGGCATAGATTCAACAAGGTGTTGGAAACATTCCTCAGAGATTTTGGTCCATATTGACATGATAGCATCACGCAGTTGCTGCAGATTTGTCGGCTGCACATCCATGATGCGAATCTCCCTTTCCACCACATCCCAAAGGTGCTCTGTTGGATTGAGATCTGGTGACTGTGGAGGCCATTTGAGTAAAGTGAACTCATTGTCATGTTCAAGAAACCAGTCCGAGATGATTTGAGCTTTGTGACATGGTGCATTATCCTGCTGGAAGTAGCCATCAGAAGATAGTCATAAAGGGATGGACATGGTCAGCAACAATCCTCAGGTTGGCTGTGGCGTTTAAACGATGCTCAATTGGTACTAAGGGGCCCAAAGTGTGCCAAGAAAATATCCCCCACACCATTACACCACCACCACCAGCCTGAACCGTTGAGACAAGGCAGGATGGATCCATGCTTTCATGTTCTTTACACCAAATTCTGACCCTTCCATCTGAATGTCGCAACAGAAATCGAGACTCATCAGACCAGGCAACGTTTTTTCTCATCAGACCAATCTTCTAGTTTTTGAAATACTCCGACCAACCCGTCTGGCATCAACAACCATTCCACGTTCAAAGTCACTTAACTCCCCTTTCTTCACCATTCTGATGCTCGGTTTGAACTTCAGCAAGTCGTCTTCACATCTAGATGCTTAAATGCATTGAGTTGCTTCCATTTGATTTGCTGATTAGCAATGTGTTACCAAGCAATTGAACAGGTGTACCTAATAAAGTGGCCGGTGAGTGTATATATAATTGGAGATAAATTTGGCATTTCAGAAAGTTAAGAAGAAAAACTGTTCACTAACAGAAATACTTTCCAGTATCTTACTGAAAACATATAAAATTTTAATAATGTAGTGCTTGCCAAACACAAATTACTTTGTTGTTTTTTCACTTAATGAAAAAAACAGATGTCTTTATGGTATTGTTTGTCAACTCTGTTTTGGACAAATTAGTCAATGTGCAGAAATAACAATAAATCATAACTGGGAAAATCCTTCTTGTTTCATTAGACAAACAGTCCTTACATTCCAACACTTGAAACTGAGATAATATTTCACCTGTGTATACCTTAAAAATAAAAAAATACCTATGTCTTCACAGAACTGGCCACTTGGAGCAAGTATTTTTAATCTGAAAATGTATTATATACAATATCCAGTAAAAAAAATAAATATTGTTGAAATATTATAAAGGTGCAACAATATCGCAATAATGTTTGAGATTTTGTAAACAGCAATTTTTTGTGTGTGAAAATAGTTCATAAACAGAGTTGCCCCTTTAAGTAACAGAATTGTTAAGTAACAGAATTGACAGAATTATCCGGTGGACTGTCAATTATGTTACACTATTGTCAGCATTGTTATTCTACCTTGGTAACAGAGTTTGATGGTAACAGAATTGACAATTTTATTTTTGCCAAAAACTCCACTTGCTGGCATAAATGTTAAGAGTGCATGACATTAATGAAAACATGATTAAAAGACCTTTTAAATAACCCAATGTGTGATTAGTAATAAGTTCTGTTTTCCTTTTGATACTGTGGTAACAGAGTTGATGTTCTACAAAATAACTCTTGGTAAAAGAACTTTTTAGATTAAAATATTTTCTCAGAGAGACAACACATACTTTTCAGTGCTTCAGATCTTATCAGTGAGGGAAAGTTACATCATTTCCTGTATCTTACACAGTTGTGGGAGATAATTCCACCAATTTAAAGGGAAAATATGGTACAGTAACAGACTTGACAAGATTTATGGACACTTTTTTTTAAGAAAAAAAGTTCATTTTAAATAATTTAATGCTGTAGAATTAAGTAAGTGACCATTTAGGGCTTTTATAAATAAAATGAACAAAATGTTACCAAAAGAAAAGTACTATAAAATATTTTGATTGCACATTGATACATGATGGAAAAAAAACATTGTGATTTTCAGCTATTTAAGACACTTTTTAAATAAATTATGGACTGTAACATCTTGTAATTCATAACACTGAGTAAAAAATTATTAAAATAATAAAAAAAATATAACCATTTGAAAAAAAGCTGAATAAAATGACTTCGGACACCAAATGTACCCGCAATTATAGAATCACCTATATATATATATATATATATATATATTTTACATTTACACACACACACTCAATATTGAGAAATTAATTCAAATTTGCAATTTTTTTTTTAAATATCTCTAAAAACATATATCTTGATATATAATATCTCATGCATCTCTAGTTTTGTTCAGATCCATCTAGATGAAGCATATTGACCAAATATTATGTTTACCTGCATGCGACTCATGTCATAATTTCTCTGTAATATTAGGTCAACTGATGAACCAGCGCCCAGCTTTGATGTTCCTACCTATGAGGAAGCGGTCACCAGCGGACGGTACCCTGTTCGGCAGAGCAACTTGCGACAGAGTTACCAGCTGCCCTCGTATGAGGATCTGATTGGTGCTGTTGAAAACGAAGGTCAGCAGCCTAGAGAAGGTAATGGCCAGGAGGCCCCTCAGCCAGCTCCTGGCCCCAGACCTCAGCCTGCAGCACCCGCTCGCAGCAGCAGCAGGGCCAGTCGCATCCTCAGACCTCTCCGAGTGCGCAGGATTAAGTCAGAGAAGCTCCACATGAAGGATATTCGTTTGAATATCCAAAATCCTAGACAGAGCGGGGTGGTGACCATCGAACCACTGACCCCACCACCACAGTATGAGGACAAGCCCCCTCAACTACCCACAGAAGCAGTCTAATGATTTTAATCACTGGATTTTGTTGAGTGTTTGCATCTGTGGGTTGTTTGAAAAATGTTGACTCATCTGTGCAAAAGTGGAAAGTTTTAGTGAGAGCTATAAATGTCTCAAAATCTGCCAAATTATGAAATAGGATACGTTCATGTGTGCTGTCAGTTTATGGACAAAACACTAAAGCCTACTTGAATGTTTTTAACAAACTTTTTTTTATATTTGAAGAATGGATTAAAGTAATGTATTTTAAAACTGTTTGTGTACGGATATGAATGCCACAGCCAGGGCGTCTCTTGAGAGCGCCCGAGAGATTTACTTCACCGTTTACTTCCAAAGAACTACATTGTGCATCGAAAACAAATATATTCTTATTAAAGAATAACTTACAGCTTAAGAATCCTATCAAACTTTTGTTGCCAAATGCTAATTTCTGTTTTTGAAAATAACTTTTTAGTAAAAAAAAAATAATAATTTACTTTTATAAATGTTATTCTCACATTTTTTTAATGTCAATCTGAATATCCAGTTTTTCAGCTCCATTTTTTTTATTCTGAATATATTGTACATTTGAACCAGATAGTGTGCTGTTGCAGCCATAAAATGAAGGGATACAAAATTAACTTATACAGTAGAAGATTTAATTCTCACTAATTTACTTAACTAGTTTATTCAGTGCCACTCCAATTAATCCAATTAATAATGTAATTAATATTTCAGTGTGTGTTTAACAATGTGTCACTGTTCTGTTTGCAGTTAACTTTGTATTTTTTAAAAATGTATTGCTCATTGCATTTTAAGGGTGCGAAATTAAAATTTATTGAAATAGAATGGAATTAAAAGTATTCTTAAAACTCATAGGAAAATTTAGTATAATGATGTTAGAACAAGTTCTGCATTAATATAAAATTTTAATAAGTGATATAAAAACAAGGTTCTTGATAGCAAACCATAATGCACCTTGGGGGACTTTCTTGGGCAACTCAACACTTAATTACTGAAGTGCAAATGAGAATTTTATAAATGGGCTAACTATTCCACCTGCAGTTTGACTGGACAAACAAGCCATCATGCTGCAGCTTGACCGTTTTCAATGACAAAAAATGTTGTTAACATTCTTGTTGACCAAACTGAACAAGGTCCTGTTGATGTCCTTTTGTATGTGAGCTAAATAGCCTTCAGTTTAATTGCCTTTTAATTCAGTTTATTTTATAAAGGTGTGAAATCTTGGAGAAGGGATGGCTTTGTTGTAGATTTACTTTTGACAAAAGGAATTGATACAGGTAATACCAGTAATATTTTAAAGCAGAAAAGCACTGTACGTTATTTATTTCTTGCGGGACATAATAAAATTGTTTAAATCTGTGTTTTTGTTCATCTTTATGGTTTCCCAAGTTGAAAAATAATGTCTGCTGATTTGTAGTGCCACCTAGTGGCTCAGAATCGTACAAACAACATTGAGTTACTTGTTACTGTCAGTGATGACACATTTGGTGCACTTTCCAGCCTAACATTTAACAGCTGTTCTTTGACATACTGTACTGAATAATCATTTAGGCCTTTCAGTGCTTCTCAACTGCCTCTGTGACTAGTCTAGAAGAGTGGATGTGGTACGAAAGTACGTCATGAAGATGAGTCAGTGATGAAAGTTATAGTGTAGTGTATCTTTAAAACAACAGAACACAATTATTTATCTTTTCCCAGTTGAAAATGTAGCCTATTTTCCCAGCCTACGTTTTCTCTCTCATTTCAGACGTCAGCTTGTGTGTGTGAAGCGAAGCCTAGGGGTCTGTAGGCTATTGTAACAGGCTTTTGATGCCTGATAAAATGTAAAAACTGTAACTTGAATGCAATGTAAGTCGCTTTGGATAAAAGCGTCTGCTAAATGCATAAATGTAAATGTGATGCCAAATGAAACTGTATGAGTTGCCCCCAAGAGCCTAACACAGTCAATCAGTTATTACATGAACTAGGATTTCATAAAACGTTGATTGAACTAAGGGTTGAATTTCAAGCAACCACATATAGGCTTATGTGCCAAAATGAACCATAAGACAAATGCTTGCAATTTTCAAAGTTCTATGAAAAACAAATGAACTGTTACAATAACACCCAATCCAAACAAATCAATATGAGTTATGGCTTCCCGTTTTAGAACACTCGTCATTTTGAGATAAAAATGACAATATTATATATTTTATCAATATTTTTGTCCAAAAATGTATCAGAATGAAGCAATATCACGCTGAATGTTATTACAAATAACATATTACTATTTTAATATGTAATTTACTCCTGTGATGGTAAATATACAGGTCCTTCTCAAAAAATTAGCATATTGTGATAAAGTTCTTTATTTTCTGTAATGTACTGATAAACATTAGACTTTCATATATTTTAGATTCATTACAACACAACTGAAGTAGTTCAAGCCTTTTATTGTTTTAATATTGATGATTTTGGCATACAGCTCATGAAAACCCAAAATTCCTATCTCAAAAAATTTGCATATCATGAAAAGGTTCTCTAAAAGAGCTATTAACCTAATCATCTGAATCAACTAATTAACTCTAAACACCTGCAAAAGATTTCTGAGGCTTTTAAAAACTCCCAGCCTGGTTCATTACTCAAAACCGCAATCATGGGTAAGACTGCCGACCTGACTGCTGTCCAGAAGGCCATCATTGACACCCTCAAGCAAGAGGGTAAGACACAGAAAGAAATTTCTGAACGAATAGGCTGTTCCCAGAGTGCTGTATCAAGGCACCTCAGTGGGAAGTCTGTGGGAAGGAAAAAGTGTGGCAGAAAACGCAGCACAACGAGAAGAGGTGACCGGACCCTGAGGAAGATTGTGGAGAAGGACCGATTCCAGACCTTGGGGGACCTGCGGAAGCAGTGGACTGAGTCTGGAGTAGAAACATCCAGAGCCACCGTGTACAGGCGTGTGCAGGAAATGGGCTACAGGTGACGCATTCCCCAGGTCAAGCCACTTTTGAACCGAGAAGCAGCACTGGACTGTTGCTCAGTGGTCCAAAGTACTTTTTTCGGATGAAAGCAAATTTTGCATGTCATTCGGAAATCAAGGTGCCAGAGTCTGGAGGAAGACTGGGGAGAGGGAAATGCCAAAATGCCTGAAGTCCAGTGTCAAGTACCCACAGTCAGTGATGGTCTGGGGTGCCATGTCAGCTGCTGGTGTTGGTCCACTGTGTTTTATCAAGGGCAGGGTCAATGCAGCTAGCTATCAGGAGATTTTGGAGCACTTCATGCTTCCATCTGCTGAAAAGCTTTATGGAGATGATTTCATTTTTCAGCACGACCTGGCACCTGCTCACAGTGCCAAAACCACTGGTAAATGGTTTACTGACCATGGTATTACTGTGCTCAATTGGCCTGCCAACTCTCCTGACCTGAACCCCATAGAGAATCTGTGGGATATTGTGAAGAGAAAGTTGAGAGACGCAAGACCCAACACTCTGGATGAGCTTAAGGCCGCTATCGAAGCATCCTGGGCCTCCATAACACCTCAGCAGTGCCACAGGCTGATTGCCTCCATGCCACGCCGCATTGAAGCAGTCATTTCTGCAAAAGGATTCCCGACCAAGTATTGAGTGCATAACTGAACATAATTATTTGAAGGTTGACTTTTTTTTTTTTTTGTATTAAAAACACTTTTCTTTTATTGGTCGGATGAAATATGCTAATTTTTTGAGATAGGAATTTTGGGTTTTCATGAGCTGTATGCCAAAATCATCAATATTAAAACAATAAAAGGCTTGAACTACTTCAGTTGTGTTGTAATGAATCTAAAATATATGAAAGTCTAATGTTTATCAGTACATTACAGAAAATAATGAACTTTATCACAATATGCTAACTTTTGGAGAAGGACCTGTACATTTTCAGCATCCTTACTCTAGTCTTTAGTGTCACATGATCCTTCAGAAATTATTCTAATATGCTGTAACATTTCTTATCAGTGATGAAACAGATGTGCTGCTTAATATTTTTGTGGAAACTTTTCGGCTATACTTTTTTTCATGATTCATTGATGAACAGAAATATCAAAATAAACAGCATTTATTAGATTTTTTTAACATTATAAATTAATTTACTGTGTCGTTGCTAAATCACTTACTAACCCCAAACAGTAGCCGATATCTTTCAGACAAATTTAATTTGTACATTTCTATTCTCTGTATATTTTTTAATTTGTGTAACACATTAAATAACCCTGGCTTAAAACATTATTATTAGTTGTAAGAGCCTATTATTTATGCGGGAATCTATAATGTGTTATAGCCTATTCATTGGTCCCAATAATAGTGACATTTTAATAATAGTGTACCTTATGTTGGTCTACTGTTTAATTCGTTGTAATCTTTTTCTTAGTGAGAACTTTAGCCTAATCTACTTTAAATCATCCCACATGAAAAAATACTATAGTAATTTATAGTGAATAGGCTACTATAGTGTTTTTGAACCATACTATAGTAACGTGTATTATATAGTATACATTATATCTAAAACTTTTTTAATGAATGCTACAGCATACTGTAGTATATTAAGTTAATATATACTGTAGTATATTTTACTGTATTGTAGTAGCCTATAATATACCCTGTAGTTGTAGAAAACTTGTATTGGGTAAAGTAATTTGTTTATATATCATACTAGGATACCACAAAATATAGTATAGTATGGTTCAAAAACAGCATAGTATATACTATAAATTATAGCCTAGTATTTTTTCATGTGGTATGTCCATTTTTACTTGTCTATTTGGTAAATAAACTTGCGGAATAATGTATTTAGGCAGTCAAAACAAACCCCTTCTGAGATTTAGTTAACGTAGCTTTTAATTTCACGATACTTTGATTTATATATTTTCAAATGTAGCTACATAAACGACTGCTCTTGCTGTTCATATAATGTAAATGACCTTTAAAGTTTGTTAATGAAAGTTACTGTAGCCGCTGTATTTAAACTCCTCCTCCCTCTGCTCCTCTGCAATGGGTCTGTGTTCGCGCTTTTGCAGCTGCTGGGGCTGCAGGGGGAGGGAGAGCTTTTCATGGAACAGCCAGCCCAGGGAGTCAGTCACATTCTTGGCCGGGATTCAATGACTGAACCAGACACAAACAAACACTGAGAGAGAGAGAGAGGGAGTGTGTGTGAGTGAGTGAGAGAGAGTGAGTGAGAGAGAGAGAGAGAGAGAGACTCTCATAGTAAAGCGGAGGCAACTGCGCCGACGAGCTTTACACAAGGCACACATTTTGTGTTTGGGTTGCACCGGGTCTGTGATTAAAAATTACATTTCGTTCAAAACTTTACACTTTTGGGAGGATTTTCTCGTCGCTCGGAACCCTGGTTCTTTCTGGTACGACTTAAGATTTGAACATGAAGCAGCTGAATGGATTAACGTTACAAGGCGGCGTTTTACGCTTTCCGAACTGACATGGACTGAAGCGACTCTTTCCGTTCACCGAATCTGTTGTTATCAGACTGCCCAGGTTTAAACATGGAGGCTCCCTCCAGCTTTCAGCCGCATCCAGGACTTCAGCAAACTCTGAAGCAGTTTCACTTGAGCTCCATGAGCTCCCTCGGCGGACCCGCAGCCTTCTCGGCCCGGTGGCAGCAGGACATGCTGTTTAAGAAGGACGGTAAGGGCGCCGAGGTGATGGTGAATCTCCCCGCGCAGACGCCCCCGGTCATGCCGGGACCCCTCTTCATCTCGTCAGACCGCTCCACCGAGAGGTGCGAGACGGTCCTGGAGCGGGAGACGATTTCATGCTTCGTGGTGGGCGGCGAGAAGCGCCTATGCCTACCGCAGATCCTCAACAGCGTCCTGCGAGACTTTTCCCTCCAGCAGATCAACTCGGTGTGCGACGACCTCCACATCTACTGCTCCCGGTGCACGGCGGACCAGCTGGAGATCCTCAAAGTTATGGGCATTCTGCCCTTCTCGGCCCCCTCATGCGGACTGATCACCCAGACCGACGCCGAGCGCCTCTGCAATGCCCTCATCTACGGCGGCACGTTCCCACCGCACGCCGACACAGAGTTGTCGTGCTCCATCGAGCTGGAAAGAACGGAGAAGAGCTTTAAAGTTTACCACGAATGCTTCGGGAAGTGCAAGGGCCTGTTCGTGCCAGAGCTCTACACGAGCCCCAACGCGGCGTGCATACAATGCTTGGACTGCAGGCTCATGTTCCCGACCCACAAGTTCGTGGTGCACAGTCATAAAAGGCTAGAGAACAGAACCTGTCACTGGGGCTTCGACTCGTCCAACTGGAGGGCTTATATTCTTTTGGATCAAGACTATAGTGAGAAAGAGGAAAGCAGCACACTGCAGCAGGTCCTCAATGAGTTAAAGGGAAAATTTGACCTGGGGAACAAGCACAAGACATCTTACAAGGTGAGCTTAACTCTTAAAAATGCACGGAAATATTATGATAATCTAAATCTGGATTGTATTACTCCAGATAGTTCACTCCCAAATATTTATAATAAAAATTAATGGTGTGTGATGTGACCATTTCATGTGTTGTGTGTATTTTACTTTATTGATTCTCATACACTTCTATTGACCTTTCTCTTTGTCTAATCATACAACTCCTATTACACCTTGTGCCACCTCAGAACACTGTCCTATAGAAGTAGCTTTGCTTCAAAACCCAGATTTTACATTGGATATGACGTAGTGCCTGTGCCAAAATTGTTTATTGTGCTAAATCAAGCAAAAACTGTTTTCATGTAAATCACGTTTCTCTTCAGTTTCACTCTCCAAAACACATTCACAAGCCTTTTCCTCATTTCGCCGTGTATTTATTTAGTCTGTAATTTTTTCCTCTTACTTTACATAGTCTTGCCCATTGTTTTTGAGCGTCACAACCTGTCCATGTTGGAATCTAGTTAATTTGGGGGTTGATTTGATGCACAAATTTCATAAGCAACAAAAAATATGGCAATTTTATGCATTATATCTTATGCATTTATGTTCTATCCTTACTTCTTGAGATCATACCAAACCAACTGAGAACCATTGGTCTATAGTGCACAATATATATAATGTAATAACAATCCACTGCTATCTTTGAGCATGTTGAAATGAAGGTCCAGCCAACCAACCCCCCTTGTGCATTTTTTTGTGCCTCTGGATGCACTCAGGGGCATCTGCATATGACAAATGGAGCCTCAATTATGTATTTTATGGGAGCCAGAGATAGATGGGGAGGCTTGGGGAAGCCAGTGGTGGAGGAGGAGGAGAAGAGTGCTGTGTAGGACATTGTTTTGTGTGTATGTTTTGGGTGGAGGGCAGGTGGGGGTTGAGGTCACTCTCCAAAAAGCAGTTGGTGTAGGGTCAGTGCTGCCCTTGGGTCTCCCACTGTCTGATAAGGCTCCACGCCAGGGTCAGAGAGATGGCGAGCGGACAAAAGCACGGGAGTCTCGGGTTGGCTGCTCCCTCCACGCAGCAGCTGTTGAGTGTGATCGTGCTAATGGGTCTACACACATATATGCATGTGTTACCATGGTGTCACTTCGGCAGGCTTGGGATGCATGGTGTGGCAAATGCAGTTTCATTACTGTGGGAAATGTGAGAGACATAGCACATTTCAGAAATGCAACGTCATGTATATTTAACGATCACTTCTCTATGGGAAAAGTGTTGGCTGATATTTGTCACTGAGTGGCTAGTTTGCACTTTGCTGTGCTTTGCGTCTGGTTAGGCTAAAGAAACTCTGCTTTTTTTTGTGCAGTTATTGTTCGATGATTAGTTTCAACCTTTTATGCGTGTCCTATATGTGTTTCAGTTGTACAATAAGCACATTTCACCATGATGCTATGGTCTGTCCTAACAGTACAGTAGCCGTAATGTATCCAGAAGGGTGAATTTTGTGCAGTTTCTATAGTTCATTGTCAGAGGTGTCCCAGTTAGCAAGCTGGTTGGGTCCGTGGGGAGCTGTGTATCGGCGGACCTGAATAAAAAAATAAAAATAAACACTTGCCGCTTTTCACCTAACCTCAGCTCAATTGAGACATTTCTTTCTTTTCCCTTTATCTTTGTAATTAAACTTGTAACTTCTCAGTCTCGCTGAGAATGTTTGCTTTATGCCGTGTCTTGCTTTTTAGAGAATTGCTGCTTCCAAATATTACTTTGAGAGGCTGGTCGCCATGGTTATAAGGTTTCTGAATCCCCATGATTTTAATGTAATATACTTGTTCGCAGCAATACAGAGTACACAGAGTTTGCTTTATTTTTAATATCTGAAATATCGCAGAGTTGAATATATTTAAAATCCAGTCTAGGCTGGCTGACATAATGGGGTAGATCACAGGGAGAGGGTGGCGAGTTCTCATTAAGAATCTGTCGCCCCTGTCTGCCAGGGCCATGACGTGCCGTCAAAGGGCCGTGACATGTGACCTCTCTCCAAAGTGAGTCAACCAATAACCCCCTCCCCGTTTCAGACAGTCCGGCCAATCGTGTTCGGCCGTTGGTACTTCAGCTGGACAGATGGTTGTTTGATAAAAGACTGCAAAATGCATTGCAAATAAATAGGCAGCAAAATATCACACCAAATTGGTGTCAATTTTTTTTTTAAACCAATTTTTGTGGATTTATATAAAAGCATGTTCTCATCAATTTTCCATCTTATCCTCTTAAAATGTTTTTTTTTTATTAAAAGTTTAATTTAAATAATATTTTTACAATTTTAAAAATGTTTTTAAACAAATTATTATATTTTTTTCGTAATTTTTTGTGTAATATTTCACTATTTTTCTACTTAGTTGTGAAATTTTGGCATTTATATCTAAGACTGAATAAACTGGTTTTTCATCATATGTTTTGCTATTTAATTACTTTTAATTTAATTTAAACAACCTTTTAGACATTTTATTGTCACTTATTATTTTAATGTTTTCTATAATTATCCTTATTATATTATTTTAATGTTATATGACTTTTTACTTATTTGAAAGCTTTTTAAAAGTTGTGAAGCTGTCTTTGTTTTTATATCCAAGACTGAATTGGTGGTTTTACTCCATTTCTTACAATCTTGAGTGGATTAATAATGCTTGTCATGTTGTTTTATTTGGAGTTTCAACTTACTTAAACCCCATATTTCAAGAGCATGTGCATTGTCCTGCCAGAAATGAAGCAAAACTCTGGTGAGAATAGTGTTGTGTAAAAAACTGGATGCAGAGGGGCCACGGAGCTTTTTAATTTGGGGGGGGGATCAAACTCCCCTTTGTTCTGCTCCCTCACTTTATCAAATTACAGATGACTCCCAACCTGAGGCCAAACCAATCAACTGTGTCCCCGACCCAATATGGCCACGACCATAATAAATGCGCATGCCTGGGGGATGGAGGTCGCCATGTGCGTGCAAGTTTGCATTTGTAATGCCTGTATCAGCTGTGGGGAAAAGATTAAAATGAGTGCACGGCCTACTCATTTCCATTCCCATCTGTCTGCTGACCTCGCCGTTGCAGCCCGCGCTGCGACCCACCAGCCACGCTGCCCCTTGCTCTGCATCCAGACTGCCAACAATTCCATCCGCTTGTCCCAACCCCCCCTCCACCCAAACACAGCAAGTGCTACTTATTCATCCAGCGCAGTCAGGCCACTCATCCGTAGTTCGTACCACATAACGGTGGCCGTTAACAGCCCCCGCTGCTCGGAATCAGATGCTCAATCAACACTGGCTGCCTGGTGTTTGATTTAGCTGAGTCAAAATCCACTTTCGGACACCTATTCTCTGACCGGCTGAATTTTAAAAGGGCGGCTTGATAGCTTAACAGTCCCCAAGAGATGCTGTCTTATCCCCTCCCTGGAGGGATGGAGGTGAGGGGGTGGTTAGGGGCTCTCAGAGGTTGTGCCCTCTATTCTCTGCCGTGTGACCTCTTGTTTAAAGGGCGTCAGCTGGAGCTCTCCAGTGGCTGATGCTGGGGTGAAGACCTGCCGCCTCTTTTGTTCCCGACAGCTTTGTTACTCAAGCCATCATCTCTCATTGTGTCTCTGGCTTCGTTTTGCCTCCATGGTAATGAGTCTCAAGGCTTTTGTCTGCATCTGCTGCCAACATGAAATGCATCCACTGCGGTACTGTGTTGATTTGGTACCGCAATAGTATTGATCTTTAAACAGGATGCAATTAGCAACGAATGTCACTAAATTAGGCCTCTGTTTTATGGGAAAGTCTGCATGATGATCGCATCAGTTAAGGTTTAGAGTTGCATGGGCTGGCACTGAATCTCCTGGCCACTCTTTGTAGCATGATAAATGAATGGAGTTGTCAAGTTCCAGAATGACCAAAAATGGTTCATATCATATCACTATATTTTAAGTCTTCCAAAGTCATTCAATACCTTTGTGTGAATAACAGACTGAAATGTAACTTGTAGTTCACTTAAAAATCGCAAAAAACCTCCATGCCATGTTTATGAGATGAGTAGCAAATATGTATTTCAAGAAAGCGGTGTAGTGTTGATTTGGTACCACAGCAATATTGATCTTTAATCGGGATGCAGTTCACAATAAATGTCACTAAATCAGGCGCCTGTTTTGTGAGTAAGTCTGTATGATGTCTGATGACGGCATCGGATAAGGTGTAGAATTGCGCAGGCTGGCACTGCCACCAGTCTGTGGGAACAGATGGCAGAATGATGGTGGTGTTATTTTATGATCAGTTTCTCAGATCAGGCCCCTTAGTCGATAGTGATCATCAGCTTCATGATTAATATGGCAACCCATCTGCTCTGGAGATGGAAAATCCTGAAGTACACAGCTGCCACTGTGCAAGAAACCCAGTGCCTTAATTGAGCTGCTTGCAAGTCCACTAATCCGAAACCGTTCTGCGAAGTCCACTCGAACGAAATTTCATTCTGATGGAAATTGCTTAAGCTTTAGTTTTAGTGTTGTATCTCTTGCCCTTTCTCATTAGATGCACAACCTTGTACGACTTTATTCTCCCTCCCTGATCCATCCTCATGAGCTGTAGGATGCAGTTTTATTTAATCTTCTTGGAATTTCAGTTATTTCTTGGCCAGCCAGAACAAATTAGTAATATATTAATAAAGTGTATTCCTGAATTTCAGATGCGTATTCCTGCATTGTGCCTTACCTACAGTGATTATTTGAAATTACATTTTAACCAAATATGCCAAACTAAACCGCTGCTGAAAGAATCTGGCATTCTGAGACATACTTGAGTGCGTTTATTTCCTACAGCTGTCGACTTCTGTTAGAACTGCTCAGAGAAGGGTGAGGACTGTGTGGTAAAGATGTTTCCTCAGGGTCTGTCTGTGGGATGATGCAGCTTCAGTCTGCGTGCGTGTGCCATATGATAAACTGGCATGTTGCTCTCGCCTACAAACCTCCCACTGACCGCCCCCAAAGCTATGAGGATAAGCTTTTGAATCTCAATGTTTTTTTTTTCTTTCTAATGTTCAGATAGCATTAAGTGTACATGTACCGCTATTGCTTGGTCACATCCATGCACATCATCGGTAATGAGGAAAAATCTATATTTTAGCCAAGCATAATTATTTATTTAATTTTTGTATTTAAACTTTATTTAACCAGAAGAGACTCTCAGAGATTAAAAATCTCTTTCACATGAGCGTCCTGGCCAAAATTGGCAATACAATCAGTTTCATCACAAATATTCACAACAAAAACAAACTAAAAACACTTGAAACAGTTACATATCATTGAGTCATCTTCCATTTGACGAATAACTGTTTTAAAATGATCCAAAGACAATTATTAAAATGTTTATAATCATTTTATACTATTAATAGTAGCAATTAATGTCAGAGCTGAATTATGAATTAAGCTAATGCACGTGCTACTTGTGCAGTGTAGGTGAGTTCAAATCCATCCACTTGCACTGTTTCCCAAACTTGCTCCCCCCTCATTGTTTCCTGTCCAATCTCTGCTTCCCTCTGAGGCCTTAAAAGGAAAAAAATTGAAAATTTACCAATATTTACTCACCCTCATGAAGCTAAATTTCTTCTGTTGAGCATAAAAGGTGATTTTTTGAAAATCCTGGCCAGTCTTTACAGTATAATAGGTGAATGGATCTGTCAAGCTAAATAATTAAAAAGCACCACAGACATGACATTAAAAGTGAACCATGCGATTATTTGTCAAGTCTTCTAAAGTCATGCGATACCTTTGTGTAGAAAACAGACCCAAATGTAAGTCAAAATTCACTAAAAATCTGCCCTTGCCCTTGTTCTTGAGAGAAGTATCATATCAATAATCCAGTTGTTCTTAATTCTTTTTGCCAAAACCAGTCTGAGTTCTTTTGTAAATTAGGCCAATCTGGTTCTGATGTATTGTTCCCATGAATAGCGCACTGAAAGGGAAAAATATCAGTAAACATGACAGGTTTTGGTCTGTTCCACATGTCACAGGAATTTAGAAGATTTGGAACAAAATGCGGTAGTGTAATGGACTATTTCATGATGCTTTCACTGTGCATTTTAAGCTTGAAAGTCCTATGGGTTTGCAACAGCATGGGGATGAGTAAATAATGAATTTTCAGTTGCAGGTAAACTGTACTTTTTAAAAATATAAAATAGTGGTTTAATTAAATTACGAGAAAGCTGTATTTTCTAAACCACACGTTGAAAGTTGGTTCTTTTCTAGGCTAAGATAAAAAGCTCCTTTTTTTTTGTTTGTTTTTTTTAAGTGAGCTGTCTGTGCCTTTTATGAAAAGAGGGATTTTGTGTTTTTAAGCAGCCTGTGGCCTCTCGTTCACTCCTCAGAAGCACGCAGACGGCTCTCGCTCCACGTCCAAGCAGCATTATTCAGAAAACGTTTGTGATTGGAGAGTCAGTGAATCAGAATCAGAATCAGAATGAGTCAGTGTAGTTGCTAAGCAAAGCTGCTCTTCCTGTGCTAAATAAGAACTTGATGCTTCCTGGCTGGTGGGCTGAGGAGAGCGTGCCAGCTCTCATGCTCGCTCACTCACTGCTCACTCTGCCTGTCTTTCTCTCTCACACACACACACATATATATACACTTTCTCTCTTTAATACATACACAAACAAGTCTCTGCAGCACTCATATCCAGGCCTTCTCGTAGTGATTGTGTTACTCAGGAATACAAGGTTCTGTCCCAGCCTTGCAAAAAAAAAAAATGATGTCAGGATGACCTGATCTGATCTGATTTCCCTATGCCTCTCGGCTTCGGAAGAGTGTGAGTCTGTGTCTCTCTCTCTCTCGCTCCTGCTCTCTGGGTGGTGCAAGGATGGAGGTTTTCCTGCGTTTGCCCTCCCTGTGTTTGAGGCTTTGGGTTATGAGGCACATTCAGATTTTTCCAGAAAGGCTGATTCACTCCTCCAGCCCTCAGACAGCTGGCAAGGCCTCCATTTTCCACTCGATGTGATGGTCCACCGCAACATGGTGTTTCAGAAATGCTTCTGGAACACTCGGCAAGATGGTGTTCTCAAAAACGGAAAGTTCCTCTGCTTTCATATATACTATAAAGTTGATTTTCTGTACTTCATCTTTCTAAGGCTAATGAAATTAAGTACCATGTTTAGTCAGTCAAAATCATGTTTAAAAATATTCCCTTTTCCATGCTTCAGCAAATTGACTGCATTATACATGCAGTAAATCTACGGTTATTTAAAGGGATAATTTACCTGAAAAAATCAATTCTCTCATTATTTACTCACCTTCTTCTTGTCATTATTTTTCATGCAGTGACAACCAGTCCATACTGAAAGTAACAACTTCAAAACTTGGTCTGTTCACACCAAGAACTGTAAGTGTACAGATAACTATATTGGCATCCACAGCATTGGAAGATCATATTCTGTTTATTATAAACATGCACTGCACTTTTGTTGCCTGCTGCTTTAAATGTTCGAGCCGGTGAATTCTGATTGATTTGTCAATGTTTTTATCATTCATCAACTGGAAAAAAAAAATTCTGATCACTCCATTATAGCTGTGTTGTTTTATATAGAATTCCAGCTATTACTAAAATTTACATTTATCGTTTGTAAAGGCCATAACACCATACATTTAGATGCATATGACTGCTATAATCTTATTCTTCTAAAACCATACAAATTTGTGTTAGAAACAGGCCAAAATGTAAGTTATTACGCAATATCTTTGAATCAGTGACTACAAGAACTGTATAAGTCTGATTCATGAATCATGAATTGGAACTGATTCCATTCCAAGTTCTATTTGTGATTCACTGAATCAGTGCCTCGAGAACCAAATCAGTCTAATTTGTGAACTTATCAAGCAGATTTCTATTCAGTTCAGATTCATTCAGAATTTAAGTTTCACTCCTATTGAATAAAAGTAAATTATGACCGAATTTTCATTTTTAGGTGAACTATTTCTTAAATGTGATTTCTATTTTTTTACACACAAAAAAATCAGTATCCATGGTGCAGAGCACAGTACACATGCTTACAATATGAAGACGTCTGTTCTTTGTGTTTCTTCCTCTGTTTTTCTTGTTACTCTACTTTCCGGTAAGTTAAAAGGCAAAAGCTGAAGAATAAAAAGAAAAAAGACAGTTAAAAGGATACAGAAGGGAGAAGGAAACTTGTTCTTTTATGTTCCTCAGTGGCACCAACAAGCAGACCTCTTGTAAGCCATCTCCCCCAGTGGCTTGAGTGCATGCCAGATTTCTGCTTGGCACTGGAGATCAGGTATTAAATGCTAGCGAAGCACAATGAAATGTGGTGTGCTGTTAAACACGTACTAAATTTCTGCTATTGGAGCCTTTAGCAATGCGACGCCGAGGCCTGGAGCGAGAGCCCATATCAAACGCATTCAGCACGGCTGCCTCCTCGCTCTATACAGCACAGTGAGGTTGTGTGGGACTATTTATCCAGAACCAAAACTGCTGCCACTTTCTCTTTTTGCGGATGACACCCCCTCACTGGCTACTCTAATTCCAAGCATCTGTTCCATCGCTTCTCTCTCTTTCTCTATTCTCTCCGTTTCTCTTAGGAAGGAGCTTTATTCAAACAGCCTGATGTGTTGTTACAGACATGTCACCCTCAATTACTCAGTTGTACTCTGCCTTGGCTTCTTTCTCTCTCCTTCTAATCCATCCATTCTCTCTGTCTGTCTCTCTCTCGTTCTCTCTCTGCAGTGAGCGGGACATGCACGGGGGTGGGACAGTCAGCTCAGCACATGCACGGGGGTGGGACAGTCAGCTCAGCATATTCTAGATATTAAAAATATAGATGCCAATGCTATAAAACGGACTAATCAAAGATTTTACGTACTAAGAACATACATTAAATTGATCAAAAATGACATTAAGATGTTTATAATACAAATATTGAAGTTCTTTTCATCAAGAATCCTTAAAATGTATTCTGGTTCAAAATTATTAAGCAGCACAACTGTTTTGAACATTGATTATAAGAAGTGTTTTTAAGCACCAAAACAGCAATATTAGAATGATTTCTGAAGGACCATGTGACACTGAAGACTGGCTGCTGAAACTTTTCTGGCTGGGGTGTCTTTGCTTCCTCTCTCAGGCTTGTAGGGTAATGTGATAGCATGCCTGTACCCAGTGTCTGCTTTTATTTATAGTGCGCCAGTGACCACAGACACTGGCAGCCTGAGCCCGGGCAGGCCAGAGCAGAGCAGCCTGAAATAGGCAGCCTCTGATCCCATAATGACCCAGCTATTATCAGCCCTGTGTCTTAAATTGGGTACCCACTATCGTGGTCGAGGAGGACAGAAAGCTAGCTGCTAGCTTACAGCCTCTCTTTTAAAAATCCAAGCTGTTTAGCGGCTTATTGTAAATGGGGTAATCACTGTTCCTTCAGGCAGCTTCGGCTTAATTGGCTTCGCCATATAGCGCTCTTAGTTTGCTTGTCTGCGGCTGTGGAGTCATCAGCTCACCTGGGCTATGATTTGATTGTTTGAGACTTTGGTTAGGAGGAGGCAACACTGAGGAGTGCATGCAAAAGCTGAAGAGGTTGAGTGTGAATGAAGTGAGGAATGTGGGATTACTGTGTGACTGGACTGACGCACAGAGCTTTGATGTGTGGTAGACGTGAAGTCAGCTTGTAAAAGATTCGCTCAGCATGCATTGGAAGGTGATAGATTCATGAAAAATTACCATGTGTGAAATCTAAGGGCCTTTTTTCTGTATACATCTTTTTAATTAATGTTTGGAATTACCGGAACTATAATAATGCTATAATATTGCAATTTAAAATGACTGTTTTCTAATTTTATATAGTTTAAAATGCAATTTATTCTTACGATGACGACAGCTGAATTTTCAGCAGCCATGTTTGAAATGTTTTGTAACTTATCAATTTAATACTCCCTTATGCATGCATAATTGGGTATGTGGGTACATTGGTCATTTTTAGCCATGTTTTTTTCTGCAGGGCCTGTCTACGATCTCTCAAGGGCAAAAACAATTTTATCCCTGGCTGGAGTCTTATGTAAGTTCATACCGCAGGACATACATATAAAAACCTAAATGGGTATGATAAGAAGGGAATGTCTGGGTCAAACCCTGCAAGCATGAATTACAACCGCAGTAAAATGGCCATGACGTCGTTTCATATATGCGGCTATGCGTGCTGCTCAATTCACACGTATTAGCTGGTCCAACTGTACAGGCCGCTGATAGAATTGGTCTTTCCGAAAGGATTAGTCACCCTATCATCAAACCTTCTCCCTAATTTATCTCCCTTTGTTGTGGTGCAGGCTGCATTAAATGGGATCAGGGGCCTTGGCCAGAGACAGTGGGAGGAAGCGGCCCTTTGTGTGCCTGGCAGGTGCGCAGAGGTATGGAATGACACTGGCATTTGCCTGTAGGGGGGTTGGGGGGCGTCTGTATGTTTGAGGCCGAACCTGTTGGTTTGGAAGGGAGTTTGGTTGGGAATGCGTTTTCTACCAAACTCTTTCTTTCTGGCTGTCGCTGTCTCTTTCTTCCCTTAACCCTTCCCTTAGCCTCACCACTGGATAAGTGCTCCTGAGATATCCCAGAAACCCCTGCAACTCCACTTGAACCCTTAATCAAAGGACTCCTCTGGGGTTGGCAGTAAATTCTTCAGGCAAATGTTTTTTGCACTCTCTGTCTCTCTTCTTCTCACTCTCTCTTTCTTCTGAACTCCCTCCTCTCTCAGTTTTCTCCGCTCACATCTGGTGAGCACTCCTTGTCTGCTTTTACTGTTCTGAGGCCATTTTCATCCTATGAGGAAAGTGAAACCTTATGAAGGGAACTGCCAGGGACATGCACAACTAGGAGGGGTTGTTACAGGCCACTTTAGTGGGGCTCTTTTTTTGTGCTGTTTTTTGTAATGTCTGTTAACAAGGCCATTCTTGGCTATTCAGAAAAGTTGTCTTCATCCCAAATCTCTGTCTGAAAATCACATATGTGCCACAGAAAAAAAGCTACTCTAGAAAACGTATGGAGCGCTAATGAAATGTTTCATGAAAGATTATTACCAGTTTTTCAAGGTCATTTATAACACTGTATTTTCATTGAAATCCCTGACAATCCTTGGCTGCATTTTGCTTGTAGAAGGCCTCACTGTAAAAACCTGAGACAGCTGTGGCCGCTGAAGTGTTCAGCATTCAGCAAGGAAACCAAGTGCTGCATATGCAGAAAGTGGGAGACGTTTCCTGGAATGCAAACAACCTCCCTGTCTGATTGTTACTGAAAATGGGCCAAAGAGGTGTCTTTTGGAAGGATTGCGTCTTTATTTAGATTCAGAGATTCAGACTGTCCTTTATGAATGATTTCCGCTCCTTTTAGCACCACCAGTTCAGTGTCTGTAATCTCTCTCTTCTTCTTCGTTCCTCTCCTCCTTTCATCTCTCTCTCCTTCTTTTACAGCAGAGAATATGAAGAAAATGTGCTGAAGCTGCATTTGTCCCTGCTGGCTGACACAAAAACCAAATTTAGGGCTACCCTCCCTTCTTTCAATTAAAGCTTCTCATAAATATGGAGTTTTCTGTCCGTGGTGAAGGACGCCAAATGAGAGCTAGCCTGTAAAAAATAAGAAAGTGACTTGAGCTTAAACAGTTGAAGAATTTAGAAAGAAGATTAGGGATCAGGCTGAGGGCACATGGTGTTGGTAATCATATTTATGCATATTAAAGCCCAAGGGGATTTTCAAGAATGCATGGAAATGCATGGATAATGAGTTTCTTTGGCCGCCTTCAGTCAGATGTTGCTGATTAAACTGGTCAAATGCTTGTATCAAACCCTGTTAGATCAGGAAGAATTTGGCCCTACTGTTGTCATGCTTAAAAAAATTCATTCTTTTCCCGCTTGTTTTACTTTGTAAACAGCTGACTTGTCTTAAAGATTGACAGGAGGTCACCTCAAGTTGTTTCAGCTAATACACACAGCTTCAAAACAGACCCAACTGATGCCATTTGATGTCATTTGAACGGTGTGAAAAGGAGTGGTCCAGTCCTCTGTGTTTTACAGCAGCCCTGTCAGCTTAATGAGGAGAGTTTTAAGCTCTATCACTTCAATTGCCCACAGTCCCAGCACCACTAATGGCCCAGGAAGCCCCGGCTGGGGTTGTAGGGAGGTCAGGTTGAATTACAGGACATAAACAACAACGCAAGCCTCCTATCACCAGAGAAAATAAAAGCAATGGCAGCTGAGGTAAAAGGGTGGAGCTGATGGCAGTTGTTGTGTTTTGGGGGGTTGGGGAAGCAGCTAATCTCTTGAATTGATAACTAGCAGAGAAAATTATTGATTGATTTTTTTTTTTTTTTTTTTTTTTTTTTAAATGGTGATCTTGTACTTGTAAACTCTCTTTGACCTGGATGTGGACAGTGAAGAATTTTTTTTTTTTTTTTTAGATAGATACATATAGATAGATATTCAAATAGATATTTAAATCGATAGATGGAACAGACAGCTATTCTGATAGATATATGGCTAGATAGAAAGTGAATGTCAGTTCACCGAGGTCAGCTGGTTTTACTAGAGCTGGAGACGAGTCCAGGGGCACACAGACTCCCCCACCATCTGGCAGCCATAAAAGTCTTGGAAGTTGGAGTTTTAGGGGTTTTTTTACGGCCTTGCAGGGTGAGACATGGCAAGGCACTCTGGATGCCCCAAGCTCCTCAGCTTCCTCCACAGCCTTCTATTGCAGGTCAGAAGTTCATTGCCTTTCTCCCCTTTAAAATACCTCGGAGCTTTAGTTGTTGGGAAGTGGACTTTATGCAGGCATCTTTTGCATGCGTCTGTCCACGGAGGGAATTTTACAAGGCAGAACAGCAGACATGATTCACACAGATGGCGAGAAGTTGGACCCTGGTGAGTCAACGAATGAGTTTTGTGTCGATATGCGTCATCATGTGCCTCATCAATTCGCTCTGAAACTTCAAACAGCCCCACTGACACGGAACGGAATAATAATGAGATAGAAGTAATAAAAAAATCTCTTTCTTGGTCTCAATTCAAAATAGCGTTTGGATTTGTGTATATTATGTTGCTACAATCAATTCAAAAGGTCAGTGGAAAAAAATGATTGTGGAATTCATTGACGCTGCCTAAATTTCTGTCTGATATTCTACCGTCCTACAATCCTATTTTGCATGCTTTGCTCATTGGGCTTTTCAGGTCTGATCAAGTCCGGATTCCTTTAGAAATGATATCCTCCACAGAGGCTGAACCAACTTTTAACACCTTCGGCAGCTCAAGTAACAATGCCCTCTCATAAATATCAGTTAACAGAGAATCAAACTGAGAGGGTGTAAAGACAAATTTGATCCTGTATTTTTTTTCATTAAGAAATTCAGTCAGAAGCACAATGACCTTCCAACTTCTTGGCCTTGTTTTTGTTTCCTCATTTCCATCTAGTGTATCTCAACGTGGTTGAGTTTCCAGTCTCTTTATGGCCCCCACTCATTTCAGCATCCTCTATGGAGGACGAAAAATGCTGACAGTGGAAGAGCAAAAACTGTGTTTGGCAGGCACGTCCTTGAAGGTTTCTGTGTCACTCAAGCCCATTGAATTTTTAATTATTTCCTGGCTGTGGTATTCTGCTCTACTTCACTAGAGCGCCTGGCTCCATGCTGTCTCACAGCTCAGATGGTAGGCACTGTGTTAGACATTTGCGGTTAAATCTGCTCAAATCCTTAGACGCCTACTGCAAGCAGGTGAGATCTTGGTTCGAGAGGCTTTTTAAAAGGATAGTTCACACAACTAAGAAAATTCTGTCATTTACTCACCCTCGTGTCGTTCCAAACCTGTATGACTTTTTCTTCTGCAGACCACAAAAAAAGATACTTTGAAGATTTCAATTGTTGCCTTCAATACAATGAAAGTCAATGGGGACTTTCTCTGTATTCACCAAAAATACAGAGAATAAAAAAACTAAATCACAAAAAAAAAAAAAAAAAAAAGTCCTACAGATTTGGAATGTAGCAAGGGTGAGTAAATGATTTCTTTTTTGTAAACGATCTCTTTACTCCAGGCTACTGTATCTCTAACAGTCTCTGAAGCATGTTGGTGCACATGCAAAACTAAATTGCCCATATTTACAGCGCCAGCGTTTCTTGAAAAGGGGCTCTACTGGAGACAGCCGGCACTTCCCACTTTGCTATGAATCCCGCACGCAGCTTTTGTCTCTCAGACTGATGCATTTAGCATTCAGATCCATCATTATTCCCTGCCTGGCAGACAGCAGTAATGTAATCTCTGTTGATTTACGGGCAGAAGTGTGCATCCCAACTCCCAACAGCTGGATCTGCTCTGTTTCAGCGCTGTCTGATCATGCCTATTGGATTTGCCCCTTATAATTATTATAATAATGACTTCAAATGCATTTGACGCCAGGACCTCTGATTGCACTTGACAAGAGTTCTCCAGGCTGGTGAGTTGCACATCAAAGACGCGTTCGGAGGGTGGTGCGGTTCGAGCATTTGGCCCGAGATTTATTGAGAGGCTCTTAACATATTTCAGGCCGTCTCTCCCTCACTTTTCTGTGTCATGTCGAGGTCTCCCGAGTTCCAAGAGAGGAAAAGAGTATAAGAAAGAGAGTGAGAGCGGGAGATTTTGAATAAACGGCTGGAAATAATGATCTCTGTTCTGAGTTAGTGGTTACATCAACAGCAGTGATTCAGGGAGGAAAAATGCGGTTTATGTCTCTTTAAGTCTCTAGGCTGTCTGCAAAATGCATTAGTCCTGTGGAGCAGACACAGGCCAGGGCAGAGGGAGGAGCCCAGGGCTGCAGAGGGGGGAAGTGCTGGAGGATGGAACAGCCGCAGTCTGGGCCTCCAGCCTCCTGGCTAGACTGCTCAAAGTTATTATTGAGTTCCTGAGCAGAGCCTCCCCTCCCTGCCATACTGGTGTCTGTTCACCCTGTACTCTCGTTCTCTCAGGCTCGCTGTGTGGGTATACGTGTGTGTGTGTGTGTGTGTGTGCGCGTACGTGTGTGCTTGCATACTGGCTGCCAATTCACCATTGGCCTTATACAGTAACACAGCACACTTTAGCATTGTTAAACGGAATCTTCCAATCTTTTTTAAGAATTAAAACTTAGTGGTAACGCTTTGCAAGAAAATTTACTTGGCTGACATTGCTTAATGCATTTGTATCCTGAACTAACAATGAACAACGATTTCTTTATGGCATGTCTCAATTTATAAATATAGTATTGTTTATTGTTAATTTATCTTGGTTTAAAATACATTTATATGCAATTTAATAATACATTTATAATTTATACAACCTAATATTAACTGTATTAGTATGTCCAGAATTTAACATTGACCTTTATATCTAATGCATTAACTAATAAACTGTTACCAATTTAATTGAAGGTGATCTTTATAATAACAATTATATTAATATAATCAGTTATTATTAGAATTACTTACCAGGTCTCAATTTAAAAATCAGTCAATAATCAGTAAAGCTAAAATTTTATTATAGTGATTTAAAAAAAAAATTGGAATGATTACACAATAAAATTATGATAATAAAAGCTTACTTTTAATAAATGTTTACTCAAACCATTGCCAGCATACCAGTACTAATATTAGATTATTTTTTTTAGTTGTTGTTATAGTTTGTTATATTTTTATGTTTAGAATATCTTTACCATCAACACACAACATTAATAATTTAATAGTACTGTTTAATGTAATAGGCAATTTAGCGAATCTTTAATAGAATATCCATTTTCATGTGCTGTTATTTTGTGATTCCTAAATTCACTTTCATAAATAACATTTCAAATTACTACTTTTAGTGTTTTATTTTTAATTGTTTTAATTTAAATTCTATTAAAAAACATTTTATATCAGTACACATGCATCATAAATGTTCCAGCATATGGTCTTATAAGGTATAGAACATATGAACAGACACAGTCAGACAAATGTCAGCTGTTAGTGGACAGGCCACATGGGTCAGTGTGGATTGGTGCTGGGAAAGCTGGGAGATTACATGCTAACTCTGTAGGCCCTCTTTAGAGACAGAGCTCAGAACAGGAGCACCGGGCCCTAATCCTTCTGACCGGATCAGACTGAACAAATTAACGCACAGAGCAGTGTGTCCTCGAAACACAGGGAACATACACACAGCACACTCAGGAGACATTTATATAACACACTGGCCTGTATCTTCGTTCTCTCTCATGTGTCAGACCTGAGCTGGCACTGACTCGCTGTTAAGATACTCTATAGGTACATCTCAAAAAATTTGAACATTGTGAAAGTTCATTTTTTTCTTGTAACTTATTTCAAAAAGTGAAACTTTCATATATTTTAGATTCATTACATGTAAAGTAAAACATAAAAAAAAAAATAGTTTTAATTTTGATGATTAGAGCTTACAGCTCATGAAAGTCAAAAATCAGTATCTCAAAATATTAGAATATTTACATTTGAGTTTCAATTAATGACCATCCCTACAGTATAAATTCTGGGTATCTCTTGTTCTTTGAAACCACAATAATGGGGAAGACTGCTGACTTGGCAATGATCCAGAAGACGAACATTGACGCCCTCCACAAAGAGGGTAAGTCACAGAGGGTCATTATTGAAAGGTGTGGCTGTTTACAGAGTGCTGTATCAAAGCATATTAAATGCAAAGTTGACTGAAAGGAAGAATTTGGGTATGAAAAGGTGCACAAGCAACAGGGATGACCGCAAGCTTGAGAATAATGTCAAGTAAAGCTGATTCAAACACTTGGGAGAGCTTCACAAGAAGTGGACTGAAGCTGGAGTCAGTGCATCAAGAGTCTCCACGCTCAGACGTCTTCAGGAAAAGGGCTACCAAGCCACTTCTGAACCAGAGACAACGTCAGAAGCGTCTTACCTGGGCTGTGGAGAAAAAGAACTGGACTGTTGCTCAGTGGTCCAAAGTCCTCTTTTCAGATGAAAGTAAATTTTGCATTTCATTTGGAAATCAAGGTCCCAGAGTCTGGAGGAAGAGAGGCACAGCATCCATGTTGCTTCAAGTCCAGTGTGAAGTTTCCACAGTCAACGCAGCCATCTACCAGGAAATTTTAGAGCACTTCATGCTTCCTTCTGCTGACAAGCTTTATGGAGATGCTTTTCACGATATTCAATTTTTTTTAGATGTAACTGTCAGCCATTTTGACCCAAGTTCAGAAACACCAGATTATGTATAAACCAGCCACAATTCGGTTAAAATTAAGGTACTTCACAGGCTTTATAGGTGCAGAGTGCTAGCAAAAGTACATGTTTAATGGATGTCAGGTGTGGGGGTCCATGGCTTTCCTGTAGCTCAAATGGTAGATCATGGCGCTAGCAACGCCAAGATCATGGGTTCGATTCCCAGGGAAAGCAAGAGCTGATAAAATGTAAAAACTGTAACTTGAATGCAATGTAAGTCGCTTTGGATAAAAGCGTCTGCTAAATGCATAAATGTAAATGTAAATTTAAAAAGTGTCCAGAAGATTGCCTGGCTAATGTTAGCTGCAGAAGCAGGACTGGGAGAGGGTCTGGTCTGCAAACGCCCTAAAAGTAGAGATGGCAAATTTGGTATTTTGTTGGTTGAGTCAGAGCTGATCTCAAGATGTTATGCGGTTGTTATGGAGAAAAACATTGGCCCTTTCAGATTCAGAGGAGTGCTGTAAAATGAAAATGGTCCAGGAAAAAGAAGTTTCCAGGAATTTTCAGGGTTACAAAGCAGACAGCACATCAAATGAGCAGATGAAAATATAATGCCTGCTGAAAAAACGAGCATAGCTGGTACCCTCTAGTCTCCAATTTAAGATGCTAAACCTGCCCCACCAGCTAAACCATCTCCATGTCAGCATGAAATAGATAAATTAGTCTTTTCATCAGGCATGCGTCATGTTCATTATCTGACTGGCTTGTAAATTGAAAACCAATCACACGAAAAAGGAAAATTCTGTCATTTACTCACCCTCATCGTTCCAAACATCTATGTCTTTCTTCTATGGAATGTACAAGATGATTTTTTTTTTTTTTTTTAACTTTAAATGGTTTGGTTACCAACATTCTTCAAAATATTTTCTTTTGTATTCTTCAGAAGAAAGTAAGTGAATGGTGACAGAATTTTTATTTTTCCACATGTTTAGACCTTTTTGGTTTTGTGGAAGATTTCATGCATCAAATCTGTATCTTTTGACAAGACGTTCAAAGCAAAAACTGACTGGAACCAGACACCATCCAAGCTTTTATTTGAAGGATGCATTGTTTTTTTTTCCATCGTTAGGTTTCCTGTCCTGAAAGAGTAAGTGTCCTTTTCTGCTCTATGGAAGAATGAGCCTCTCTGTTTCCCTATTAATCTCTTTATGTAATCATCTGCTTTAAGCTGCACTGAATGTGTTCCATGTGGATGTAGGTAGTACTTCATGGAAAAATGGAAAAGGGATTTTTCCAAAATGCAAGGTTTCTATGTACAGACGTGACAGCGCTTCAGACAGTGCTATAATAACACCCAATTTCAACCTTGTATGTCTTGTACTTTGGAAAAACGCTCAATTACGGAGTTCTGGGCATTTTTACTCAGCGGTTAGCTCTTTTTCGCCCCAAAACTTTTTCTGTTTTTCCTTTTACCATGCAATCCTCTGATTTTACTCTCCTGTTGTTTCTAATGCTTCCTGTCATTCTACGACATCCATTAGCACTTCCACCTCCATTCTGCCGCACTTATGTTTGTTTTGACGAATGCTGGGGGAACATTGGGCTTTCAAAGTGACTGTAAAACAAACTAAAATAATTCATTCCCAGCCTTGGCTGTATCAAACCTTAATTATAGGGCCCACTCCCCATTTCTGCCTCGCTCGCAAATGCACGGGCCCTGAAAGCATTTCATAGAAAACTGGTGTGTTTTCCATTACTGTAGGTCCACTTGCAGTGATTAGCCGTAGTCTTAAATGGACATGCTGCTAAAGGTCTCGTGATGGACTCCCTCCTAGATGGTTGTACACTATTGTGCTAGGGCTTGGAGTTGCACGGAAGATGTCTGTATGCCGTCTTTACAGCACCTCAGTGTTGTCAATTGTCAGCGTTTAGATGGCGGCAGGGCTTGAGAATGCTGACGGGTGGTTGGAAGCAGTAAATTTCAGATGGATTTATAGCCTCACTTGAGCCAATTACCAGCACGCCACCCCTCCCCTATCCCAGGGCAGACACAGTGAAGGTGCTGTGACATCGTTGAGACCCTAAGCACTGACCCTAACTTCACCCTGCCGCTTCACTGTGGGAGCTTTTACAACTTCAGCAGCCTCTCCGTACCCTGACACCTCCTGACCTCCCCTTGGCATTCACTCCTTTATCACCCCTCCAAACAAGCCCAGCACTGCACCTTTTTTGGTGGAGGAGTCACAGTTATTGCCATCAGTCTGCCATACACCGCAAAGTACAAGCTTTCTTGTTCTTCCAGAAGCATTTTGAAGTTCCTGGTGTGTGAGGGCTAGGTGTTGCTGTGGGAGGGAGTGATTGTGTATACAGTGTCTGACAGACCAAAGCAGCTCCCTGAAAAAAATGCATATTCTTTAACTGTCATGACTGATTGATCGCCAGCTGGAGCATTACATATGAGTGAGTGCAATAATAATGCATTGGTTGCATTCCATATTTGTGGCGAATATCTCTTCAATGTTTGTGCCTTTAAACGATTCTCAGACTTTTTCAGTCGTAATTTGGAATCCTTGTCTTATTTTGTAGGACTTTTTGCTTTATTTGTCAGAGACCGTGGATAAGGAAAATGGGAGAGATGGGACTCAAAGCTGTGCTGCCCATATTAGCTCCAAGGCCCCTGTCTGCATATATTCGATCAAAAATACAGTAATATTGCGAAATATTATTTCAAATTCAGTTTATTTTAATATATTTTAAAATGTAATTTATTCCTATGATGGCAAAGCTGAATATTCAGCATCATTTCTCCAGTCTACAGTGTCATGTGATCCTTCAGAAATCATTCCAATATGCTGATTTGCTGTTCAAGAAACATTTATTATTATTATCAGTGTTGAAAAGAGTTGTGCATCTTAATGTTTTTGTGGAAACTATGATTCTTTTTTTTTTCAGGTTTTCTCTTTAATGCTTTACTACATCCATGCTGATAAAATGTATTATTTCTTGAAAACCTTTGAACGGTTGTACTTGTGCCACCTCTGACAGCATCCTCATCTTAATTTGCCCTTGCTATTAATATTTTTGCTTTAGTTTCTGTGATTTCTTTGCATTAGGCAGGAGATTTAACTTGCTGTTAGCGGAGACAGGAGGGGCTCTTCAGTGAGACGCACAGCTGCTAACAGAAGTCCACACTCTCACTGGAGGAACTAAAGCCCCATCTGCTCAGTCAATCACTCAGCCTCGAGAGCCAAAGCCAGTCAGCCATTCCACCCTCTGCACACTGGGACAGCTAGAAACTGTCGATAGAAAGGGCGGGAAGACCATTTGACTTAGTGTTGGTTCAGAGGCTTGTCGTGTGGCCTGACATGTGATATTATGACCCTCTTTATTTCGAGCGCTTGTGTTGGTATGGTGAAGAGGAGATTCAGTGAGACTTTAATCGTCTTTGTGCACTTAACTGCTTGCGCATTAGCATTAGAACTAAAGTACACAGATTAAAATTTAGGCACGACCAGCACTCAAGTTCTAGGCGAACGTTGTACCCCCACACTTTGGGAAATTTGTGGGAAAAGATGTCTTAAAACCATAATAATTTACAGTTGGGACCAAAAGTCTGAAACCACTAGTGGAAAGTTGAGTTTGTTTAAAGTTTCTTCATATTTGACCTAGTTTTGATTTTTGTTCTCCCACAACATTTAAGAATGATCCAGAAAGCATTTTGTGCTTGATGCTTTGCTCAGTAAAAGCAAAACATCTGACCGTCTGTAAAAAGGAATCACGTGATCAATGTCACAAATTTGCGGCCTTGAACTAGTGCCAAATATGATTTAATTTATCGTCTTTTTTTATGACGTTGCGTTTTTATGTGCCATTTGTTATTTGCATTTTTTTTGTTTAAATTCTGTTCCATATTTTGAGTGTGGTCGTATATATTTGAACCCCACTGTAAGCCTCTACATCGTATTCAATCTATCCTACGAACAAACTGAAAACCTAATAGTAGACACAGATTAGCTGCAGTGAGAGGAATGATCTTTAGCGGTAAGTGTTCAAAGTTTCTACAACAGACTAATTCAACAGTAATGGAGTTACTTTTTCCCATCATGCCTTCGGGCTTCCTGGTTTGCATAGTTCTGCATTATTAGTGTTTTAAATGTGAAGAGAAGCATAAAGACATTGTATGAATGTGTGTGCCTTGTGGGGTGTTTTGTCTCCGCCTCAGTGTAAGCTTTACTCTCCACAACATGCTTAGATTGATCCATTTAGACATAAATGCAACCCATTTCATGAAGATATCAAGAGAAATTTTGGTAGAGCTGTATGCATGAGTTTGGGAGGCTTTTTATTTGCAGTCTGAAGGTGGACTACTTAATGGAGGACTTCTTAAGAGTCCGATGAGACCATACCCTTGTGTGCCTGCTGGAATACAGCATATTGAAGCAGATGGATTCCTCCATCACTAGCAGAGCAGGATTATGTGTTACGCTCCGTATTTGCCTCAAAAGTCTGTTCCCTCTTCAACTCAGACAGCAGCAAAACTCCAGTCCAAAGGCTATTAGCACAATCCCATCAAGATTGGTTGTCCCTAAGGCTCCGTATCTGACTTCTGGAAGAAGATGGACTTGAAGGGAAACGTGATGGTGTATTTTATTCCCGGCACTGAAAGTAAAAAAGCTGGGGACATTTTCAAATGGCAACGATCTGCCAGCTGACACCTGGTGACAGCCAAGCTTAATATAAATTGTGAAACCCTCCAAAGCACTTGCATGAAGACAGCTGGCATTATCTTATCCTTTCTCTCTCACATACTCTTATGTAGACACTTTCATCCTGTATGGTCTTCCAGAAGTCGGCTCTAATCAGAGCACTGGTCTCCAGTGTCAATTAAAGCTCCTACCCAAGTGCACTTCACCAGTTTTGCCCTTGACTTTGGCAGAGTACGCTGAAGCACACACAGATCTGGGGATTACATGCAGGATTTCCGTGGGGGGAAAAGAAAAGCTGTAATAGGAAACTTGTTGTGCCTGGTTGCTGTGTACTACCACCACTACAGCTCTTTCAGGCGGCGTGGAGCATTATTGTGAAGATGTTAGTTGCTCGAGTAAGTTCATTAGAGCAGACTGTTTTTGTTTCACGGCAAATGTAACTTCACTTTTTGGCTTCCAAGTAATTTCAACAAAGATCTGGAGCATGCGCCATCTCCCTGAACAAACTGGAAGGTGTATCGCAAACGAATACAAGCGGAGGTTGATATTTGCTTCATTGGTCTTTCCAAAATCAGAAGCAAAAGTGGTCAGATGTTATCCAATCCAGTTTATGACAACATGCACCCATGACTCTTGGACGGAGAAATGCATTCCAAACAGTTACACGCAATATTTGTCTGGGATGTCTGCACATCTTGGATCATTTGGCATAAATCTCATTTGTCAAACACTTTTAAAATCATTTGCAGCCCAATCGTATTTTTTTATTGTTTCCACACATTGCAAAAACTAGTGATGCATGATATATTGGTACAGTCTTATAAATATAGGCTCCAAAATTTTATATAATTTGAATATCTGCCATTTATTGTCTATCCGTCATTAACATAAAAATAAAGAATTTAATTCATGAGTTGATTCGCACAAAGCCTTCGGTTATGTCTGCGCAAACATGCACATTTCTTCTGTGTATGTTCAGCCTCATGTTTGCCGTAAAGCACTCCTTTATAACCTGTCTTCAAAGAAATCTTGCACAATAGGCAGTTGAAAGGGCATAGGATTGAATGGCCAATTTAAGAGTAAGCTGTACTTGGCCTTCAAGTATACATTCCTGCTGCTTTGTGTTTCCTCTGTGGTCCTGCTCCTCGAACCCGCCTACTCACATTCAGGAACCAGACGCTCTGGGTTCCCACAGGGCCATCAGCCAAAGCAAACTACAGAGAGGAAATGTGGCCCTCACTCGCTCACTCGCTCACTCTTTCAATCACTCACTCATGCACTCCGTCAGTAATGGAGCCCTTGTTAGTGCTTTTTTTAATTTTCTCAGTCATGATTAAGAATATAGAGCATGTTACATTTTATCTTGCATGAATATTTTATCCGTAGTGTAATGTGTAGTGCTTTGCAATCGCCTTGTTTTAGAATTTCCCAAAATTGTATAATAAATCCAGATGGCCACAGACTTCCTTTAAGGTTTATATAAAATTGTAGGTTTGAGCCCAGATGTTGAACATGTCCTAATCTGCATCCATTGTGTGTTTGTGTGGTTTCACCCAGCTGTTTGATACAGTCTGCCGTGCATGTGTGTCACAAGGCCATGCGTTTGATGTGGTTGTGAGTGAGGGCCGTGTCACGGCTGTCCTGATTTCAGATCAGCGGACGTTGCATCAGCGGCTCCCTTGTGGTGTCTGGGAGGGTGCACACTCAAAGGCTATTATGTCTGGGACGCCCTGGTCTTCCTGGAACTCCAAACCTCAGGGAAGGAACAAACACACACAGACGTTCTTTGTTGGATGTGCAGTGGTTGTTCAACACTTGAGTCATGTTTTGACTTTACCCATCCGCATTTTTTGAACGGGGAAAAAAAACAGTGCTTCTCTTTGCGCAAAGCAGGCAGGTCTCCAGATTCTAAAAATAAATAAATAAAATACTGGGGTTCCATTGGCTCCTAAAATTCTACATTTGGGGGACCAAATGGCTTTTAGTTGACAAATGAAAGAATTTCTTGATAAATATGTTTATTCAGAAGCCATTTAGCTCCATTTAGCTTTGATGCTTTTACTTGGGAACAAAACTTAAAACTTATTGTGTTCGATTATGGTTATTCAACATGTCACCCACCTAACTAAAGTCTAAAGTTTCCCAATTTCCATTATCATATGCTCCAAAAAAATTATATATTTATATAATGTGTGCATATTTATTTATATAGATATTTATATACACACACACACACACACACACACACACACACACACACACACACACACACACATATATATATATATATATATATATATATATATATATATATATATATATATATATATATATATATATATATATATGTGTGTGTATATATATATATGGCTTTTCAATAAAACTATAATACTTATAACTAAATTAAATAAAAAAGATTTGATTGCTGTATTAAATATAGACCTGCTCATGTTACATTGTATTTTATTTTTACGCGTATGTGTAACCAATCATCATAACCAATTACACACGATTCTGTTGAGTTTAGGAATGCAGTGGCCAATCAGAGGCGGTCAGATTAGTCATCGCTGAATTTTGTTCAGACTGAGACTTGCGAATTCCCTCATCATAAGCAACAAAAGTGCAGATGTACCTACGATAAAAGTAAGAGATTCATTTATCATACAGATTATAAGAGGAGTTATGAGTGCTTAAACACTAGCTAGACTGACTGTGCTCATTTATAGTGCTCACAGAAATCAAGAAATGTGTATATTTATATAATTTCATGTAGTCAATCAATATCACACGAAGAGTGCCATTTTTCCACAAAAATCACAAATGTGATATTGATGTTATACAGTTCAATAAACAAGAACTGATATTCATAGACATACGTTTTAGACACTATATTGAATAATTTTGCTCTGTTTCGCCAACAAAACTAACTCCAAACACAGCCACAGCACTGTTTTGTGTCTCTGAGCAACATGACGGTGTTTCGTTCCTGATTGAATCAACCGTTTAAATGATTCGGTTCAGTCGCAATGACTTACTTATTAACAGTGACTTGCCGCCATCTAGCGGTTTTAATTTCACATTTAAAGTACCTTTTCATTTTTAAAAATAATTTCAAATATCAGTATTCAACGTTCTAGGATTAAAATATCTAAAGATTATTTCTGCATTTGTAACTGCAGGTTAAATGCATTCATGTCCTGCATTAAACAGTGTGTAAATACATCTAAATGCCTCTTCAAATGCAGCTTCTGTGTTTCCTCTGCATCGCTAAGATGAATTTAGTTGATAATCATTTTATTTGTTTGGTAAAAGCCCCAAATATCTTATTCTATTTGACTTTACGGATTAAAAGAATTTGAGCAAAAGATAATGCACACTTCTAGAAAAAAGGCTTTATAAAGGTAAAAATGTCCATAAAGGGTAAAAATCAAGGTAAACTTGTTGGAAAAGATTAATTTCTGCCACTGCTGTGAACTGATAACTCAGAATATGAAGAATATCAAAAACTTTAGGAGTCAGCTGTCCAAGGCAGTCCTGCAGTGCAACATACTCAGCAAAATATTGCCTCGAGATATTTTATTTGTCTATATCGCACACCCCTAGGCTAGATATTTCATTCTTCTTTGTTTAGTGATTGTTTGGGGTACATAATTCACTGATCATCGTAAAATAAGCTTTTATCTTAGAATTAGGTTTTCTCAATGATAATGAGGACAAGACCAAAAAATATTAATAATTTTATAAGGTTTTATTTAACTTTGTATTTATTTATTTTTGAAGGGGCGTCTGGTCTGGTTAAGGGACCCCCCCCCCCCCCCCCAAGTTCTTTGACACAATTCGAACACTGTATATAAACACGTGTGTGTGTGTTTTGTTGTTGTTGTTTTTACATCATTTATTACAGAAAAACTGATATGAATAAATACCGTTTATGTAGGAGCAGAGTTCATTCGCGGTTCAGTGAGGGAGTTGGCTCTTTAGCAGCGAAAAGATTTAGATATATTTCTTTCCACTCGTGAAGTATATATTTTATACCATTTCTGCATTAGAAGATTACACGTCCTCTCGGTAAGAGGCTGCTCTCACAGCCGCCACACTCAGGCTGAAGAGTTCTTGATCATGAATCATGCGCTCTCAGAGAGTAAGTGTGTGCTTTGTGTGTTTCTCGGCTCCAAGGTCCACGTTACCCACCGTAAACTCGTCACTGAAGCTGGACATGGAGGCAAGTGTATATTAGCGAGAGTGTGAGTCAGATCCGCATTGAAGGAATGGGCTCCAAACAGCCCCGGTCACATAACGTGCACCCACGCCTTGTGAATAACAGTAAGGGTTTATTATTATAGTTTGCTACTCAAGATTGGTACAGAGAGAGAATGCTAAATAATGTGTACTACAATATTTCTGTCACTGTAGTAGGTATGAGACAAAATCCAGCCCGACATCTCCCCCTTGTGTCGCATCATAGTCAACGACTGAGCCACAATGCCTGACCCAGTCATAATTCTCACCCATGTGGTGTTTTTCACCTGAAAACCCCACATTTCTCATTCATTGTGAATCATTTTTGTATCAGTACCTCCTCCTGAGTTTATCCTCACCTAGCTTTCACACTAGCTCCGGCTGTCTGGATGTTCAGGATTCGGGGATGATTTAAATTCCTGATCTTGAGTCAGAAAGGCACAGGTTTGGGCAGGTCATTGGTACGGCAAAGATAAACACATCCTGTATCTGACATGCTGAAGCCTGAGGGCAAAGGGGAGGATTAGGAACCCTTTTTTAGTTGCATGAATACCTGTAGTGATGAATACCTGATTGTTATTTGAACTTATGCTAAATTTACCTCTGATTTCTCTGTTATTTGCTGAAAGCTGTAAGTCGGTTTGACACCTACATGGTCAAAGCTGTACCTCGGTGCTGGTTTCTTGGCTTCACAGGGTGGTATTTCATCTCACAGTGTGTGTTTTCTTTTCCCTTCTTTTTTATTTTACAGGCTTACAGTCCCATTCCCTCCAAAAAGTCCAAACATGACCGCTCAAGATCCCCATCAATGGATAAAGAGAAGCAAGCTGATTGGCTACAGTCTCTGGCTGCATCTGCAAATAAGGTACTTTTTTGGCTTATTGTTTTCTTTATGAAATGCATTATCCAGATAGTGATAGAGTATTATTTGTCATTCATAATTGTGATATCAAAGCTTTCATTTATTATTATTATTATTATTATTATCATCATATTAGGTTAATATTTAGTTTATATATATATATATATATATATATATATATATATATATATATATATATGCACTTAATATGATATAGGGATACATACACAATTAGTTTTTTTTATTTACACTAAAAATAAATAAAAACACTAAAACCTAAAATTAGTCATTTTAAATGCCACAAGTGAATTCAGGCATCACAGCAATATAATGTACAGTATGATAAATGAATATTTATTTTGAGATTTGCGATTAATTTAAAATTAAAGGTTAATATTGTTTTTAAAGATTAACTTTATTCTATCTTCATCCCTAATGAAACCCTCTTATTGTTCTCTTCTTAGGATCTTAAGCAGCTCCAGTTCAAGCAGAGACCATCAGCCTTCAGGCCCTGGTCTCCCAGAGTTCCTTCTGCTGAGCGAGAAACACCTAGCCACACGTATGAGAGGTACACTACTGATTAGACATAAGTAATTCATAGATTATCTCTACTATGCAATGCATCAATACATTTACTTGATTGGGCCATGTAATTAACATCTAATTTTTGCCCTGACATTCAGATCGTTTGCTAAAGGACAAGACAGCCTGGTAGTCCCAAATGTATCACTGCCCATTTCCACACTTAAAAATAATGAGCAGCCACCGCAACGTTTCTCTCAGTCCACCGAGAGCCACAACACAGACAAGACAGAGAGCTCCAGGCCAAGAAAGAGGTGGCCCTCTACAGAGAGACAATCACAGCCGGTGGCCAAGACCTCTCTGCCCACTCCAGTGGTCAGACAGAGTCCTCTGGAGAATGAGGACTCAGACACAGAAATCGAGGTTGACAGCTGTAGCAAAGGTAGGATGTCAAAAAAGAGGATTAGTGGCTAAATACAGCTGCGGAAATCCTGTAAAACAAAATTATGGCTAATGGAAAAACATACGCAATATCTGGCAACTTTTATTTCACTGATGTATTATTCTTTCATTCCAGTTCCTGCCTCCTGTTCCTTGATGTCCTCTCCCTTTACCAGTGGTGTAGGGGTGATGAACCTCAACGCTTACATCACTGCAGACGTGCATGATGAGAGGGTGAGATTGGGGGCGGCTCCTTACTCTGAGCTGGAAGTCTTCAAGCAGATGCTCTGCAGTGACCTTAACTCTAAGGAGGCTAGAGAGAAATTCCTCCAGGAGATCATCCGCACGCAAGTGAAGCAAGAGGAGAAACTAGCTGCTGCTCTGCAAGCCAAACGAAGCCTTCAGCAGGTACTTACTGCAAGGTCCAAAAGTCTGAAAATATGGAATTCAAAAAATAATTGAAAGAATTTTATTCAAAATTTGAATAAAAGAATGACTTAAAATAAAGAAAAAAATTCAAAATGTTTAAAGGGACAGTCCACCCAAAAGTGAAAATTCTGTCATTAATTACTCACCCTCATGTCGATCCAAACCCGTGAGACCTTCGTTCATCTCTGGAACACAAATTATGATATTTTTAAAGAAATCCGAGAGCTTTCTGACCCTCCATAGACAGCAACGGAACTTCCACGTTCAAGGTCCAGAAAGGTAGTAATTAATGACAGAATTTTCATTTTTGAGTGAACTATCCTTTTAAATCCACAAAATATTCCAAATTCTATTTTAGAATAAAGATATTTTAAATTATGAGCCAGTATTATTGTTAACTAAAACTAAAAAATGGTAATAATTATTTAAAGTAATTGAAATAAAGCTGAAAACAATATATATATGAATGCTCAATACTATAATGAAAATGACAAATCCTACGTTGACCACTAACTGAAATGATATTCAGTTGATATACTAAAAATTGTTCACTTTAAATTAAAGCCAAATTAACTTAAAAAAGGAAATTATAAATATTCGAAATATATAAATAAATACTATAATAGTACATAAGTAATGCTAAAATAGCTCTGTTATCCACAATCAAATTTGTGACACTGCCCATGTAAACTGCTTTGTACAAAAGGTGTCAGATTCATGTTTTATCTTCTAATAATATTGACTGTCTTCCGCAGGAGCTGGAGTTTGTCAGGGTGACTAAGAAGGGAAGGCTGAGGGAGGCCATCGAAGCAAAGCGGAACTTGAGGAAGGAGATTGAGCGCCTCCGTGTGGAGTGTGAGAAGAAGTTGCGAGATGCCAACGAGTCCTGCGGCAGGCTGAAGAGGGAGCTGGACAGAGAGAGACAGCTCCGTGTGTGCGATAAGGGCTGTGAGGCAGGACATCTGAGGGCCAAGTACTCCTCACAGGTGAGATTTGGCACATCCTGTTGGTATATTTGAACACAGCCAAGTACAGATGGTAAATTTACACTGTGTCCTGGATGGTTTTAATGGCTGTTTTCACTAGTGGTCTCACATTGATGACCCCATTGTATATAATAAAGTACAATGACAGCAAATAGAATGTGCACAAAATTTGCAGCATCTTCAACATCTCTTTTTCACTCTCTCAGATTGAAGATCTGCAGACAAAGCTCCAGCAAGCAGAAGTGGACCGTGAGCAGTTAAGAGAGGACCTGCTGAAGGAGCGGGAAGCCCGGCGGAACCTGCAGAGGGTCGTCAAAGAGCTCCAGGAACAGCTGGGCCACAAAGCAGAGATCTCAAACACACAACCGACTGAGGGAGAGAAGAAAGAAATGAGAGATGAAGATGTATCTTAAACATTTAATGTGTTCAGTTTATGGCTGTAATTGAAGACTTTGATTTGAGGACGAGTAGAGAATGCCTCTAAAGCCAACACTTTCTTGAAAAAAGTACTGGAGCACAGGAGAATGATAATAAAAAACAAGCATTTTACAGTGTACGTTTACCAAAACCAATGGAAACTGAAGCCGTAATTCATGAACTCGAGTAACTGGAAAGAAGTTTGCTCGCTCCTTGCGAGGAGGATGCTTGGAGACGGTGGCATTGCGTGTAACTGACTCTCCTTCAGTTAGCTCCTTTAAGCTAAGCTAAGGATTTTTTTTGTTATAAGCTATTTAAATTTTTTGCAAAGATACTTGAATAATATTTGGGAAACACACAATATGTTGACAGTAGCAGGAGAACAACCTGCTAGTGCCACTGATACTCTGTAAACTAGAAAGTGTTACAAGCCAGAATTCAACAGTACACAGGTGTTGTCATTACAATGTTCTGCTCGCTTTTATTTTACATTTTTGTTCGCTGTTGTTTTGAAATAGTTTGCATGAGCGACAGTGCTATGGTGCAGCAAAGCTTTATTATAAGCCTACATTCAAATGAGCTTTTTATCTTTGTATTTTAATTACCATGTACTTAAAGCCCTATAGTGTTGGCAACGATCAATATCGGCTGAATCCTATCCTCTGTCCTGAAATACAATATCAAGTATTATACTTTACTAATTACCAGTTTTCGCAGTCTAAACAAACATTACAGCATGGGGCATGATATTGATCACTCCATGCTTCTTGTTTGATGGTGAAATGAATGTTTTGTTTTTTTGTTTTCTTTCAGAATCAGAATTATGACAAACATCCAATTTTAGTCACTGGTTTTAGGGCTCATTTAACGTTAAAAAATGCTGTTAATGAAAATAAAATTTCTACTTATATAGAAATTAAGGAGATATATTTTTTTACTTTCTACCAAAAAAAAAGAATTGCACTTTTAAGAAAAGATAGTTGTATTGTGTATTTGAAGCCCTCTGTTTTTTCAAATCTCAGACACTAAGTATTGAATAAAGAAGTTTTCATACATTTGTTACAGATGTGAATACCACTTAAACATAAAAACATGATGTAAATATGATCGCGTGCTTTACACTTCACTCGAAATGCTTTTGCTCCAAACCAATAGACTGTATGTATAAAAATTTAACACATAAATGAATTTCTCCTATCATAATTTCAACTAGAGGGCATTTACTATATAAAATCCTTATGTAATATTAACAAAAAAAACAGATCATTATATTTCTGAATAAATTCAGTCCCTTTGGAAATCACTTTATATAATTACCAAAGCAAAGTTTCACATTCTGAGTTTGTGGTGGATAAATCAGAAATGTGACTGATTAACTATAAACAGTATTTGCTGAATTTCGAATGATCTTTTATCTCCGTTACCCCTGTCTTGAATAAACCTGCAGTAATACATATACTAACTTTTCCATCTCTCTATTTATTCTGGGTACATTTTTACTTCCCCCCCCCCCCCCCCCTTCTATATAACGAGATCCGTATGCTTGCCTATGTCAGTTTTTAACCTTTTGATGTTTTCACACTAGAGATATGCATTGTGTTCAGGGTCTTGTCATAGTTTTGGTTTTGATGTGGGTCATTTTCGTCACTTGTTTTAGTGCCCCCCTCCCCTCCCCCGTATAATAATATCATTAAACAGAATCAACCATTCTTCTTGTGTTTTCTGATTTTTTGGTGCCACACTATATTAGGACTATATACACTAAATTGCCAAAAGTATTGGGTCACCCCCTTCTAATGAACAGGTATGACTACTTTAGTAATTTCCATGAGTACACATCTTAATGTTTAAGCATATAATGATATTCTAGGGAATTGTGTGCTTCTAATTTTATAGCAACAGTTTGGACAGGACCCTTTTCTATTCTAACATGACAGTGTCTCTGTGTATAAGACACGGTTAAAAAATAAATGATTGATTCAGTCAGTGTGGAAGAACTTGACTGGTATGCATAAAGCAAAGTCCTAATCTCAGTTGAACACCTCTGGTGTGACTTTAAATGCAGACCTTGAGCCAAAAACTCATCACCAAACACCAATGACGAACATTATTAGCATTAGACTAACACAAATATTAATATATTATCCCCTATCCTTTTCCTCAAGTTGACCAATGAGACATGACAATCCCCAGTACGAGTAATGCCTTCACCTCATCCTGGATTAAAGATTTACTGATTGCTGACACGTGTGGCTCCTCATCCAGTCCCAGTTCCTCCTAAACTTGCAGCCACAGCACACCGGTCCACAACAGCAGTCCAATTGAACACTTGCACTGGAATATCTGAAGAAAATTCACTATCAATGGACCAGTTGGAGGGTCAATCACTAAGAGGATCAGTCAAACAGAGGTGCCACCTGGAATTAAATAATCTGTCCACATGCACATTTCTCCCCTTGAGAAGTGTTGGCTCATCATTTCAGTAACCCCTGTCTTGCTGGTTGGAAGAAAGCTGACCTTATGAGTTACAGGTCTAATACGGTGGGCGAGGGACATGACCAGAGGTCTGGGTTATGACCACACAAGAGTCCTGCAGTTATGAACACATCTCCGAGAATGGCACCATCATCTCCAGTCTTGTTTTCACCATCTCTCACCAGGCGGCCCCCCAGTCCTGGGAGGAGGTCACCTTCACTTTTCAGATCGCCCTCTCCTTCTATAATGACTTCACCTAAACTATGGCAGAAAACTGCGATATCACGTTTGGCTGAGGAGTTCTTCTGGATAGGGGGAAGTATTGTTGCATCACCGAAATGGAGAATGGGCCAGATAGGTAAGAATTAATACACCAAATCTCATGTTTTTTTTTTTTTCACTATAATTGTTAAATGAAATGTTTCATACTTTATTCAGTTTTATATTTAGAGTCATTTTGAATGTTACACACTTTTATTTAAGTGCACTTAAAATAATTAGAGAGTTTTAATAAGACGGTGTTCCATCATGAGAAACACCTCTCACGGCGGCATATGGACACAAACAATCCGCAGAGATTAGACTGACTAGCTGCGTCACATGACCCCTCTGTCCTTGATCCGCTCCTCCAAAGCAACTTTTTTGAAAACATACCCTGACTTGACTGTTAAAAGTAACCTTTAGTGACTCCTGGTCCATTACCATGTCATTCTGGAATATAAGCAGAAAGTAGGAGAAAAAAAGTCGTGATAATAATATATGGGTATAGCATTGGCCTAATTCAAACCCCACCATCTTAAAATAGAAGTGGAAGTTTTTTTTGTGTTTTTTCTCATTACGTCGCTGTAAGAGTTTGCATCATTTTAGTACTGTTTCCATGATGCATGCCAGCAGACAGAAACCCCCTTATGAACCTGTGCGTGCGTGACGCAGCTGTGTAATCTGATTGAGAAGGTAATTGATACATCAGCTTGAACAATTCAACTCTGACATTCAAAGGATTTTCTTAAAGGTGCACTCAATAAAAACGTTAATGACGAAAGGAATTAATATTTCCGTATTACAAAATATGTAAGGCGAGTAGGGTGCCCTTAATACCACTTTTGTCCAGGACGGGATTTCTAAACATGTTGGTTTGTTTTTCCTATTGTTTTCATACTTTTCATACCTATTGTTTCATAAAAGTAGTTTGACCAATAGGCATTGTAATTAAATGACCAATCAGGGCGGGAGAGAAGGTTGGATCTACAGAGAATGGTCAAAGCAGTACAAATATGTGTACCGTATGTGTGTGAACTGTAGAGAGCATGTCAGTTGTAAAACAAAGCCAACCCCGGATGTTTTAGGCCATTTAGAAATCCCAGGCAGGAAATGTCCAGGATAGTTATAATAGTAGGTTGTTTATCATATGAGCAGCCAAATATTAATAATAAAAGTCCTCATTTGCTTTTGCAGTGGAGAGATGCATTTGCAGCATGCAGGCCGGATCTCAAATGATTAAACTGAGAGGAAAATCCAAGGCTCTGGTGCGCCTCTTCTATCTAGATGAGCACAAGTCCTGCATCCGCTGGAGGCCCTCCAGAAAACATGAAAGAGCTAAAAGTGAGTCGCATAGAAACCTGCTTATTCTGCTGAGACACACCAACACGTGCTTGTTATTTTCAACACGCCATTAAATCACGTGACATGCGCAATTTGCTGTTCATGTATTTCCTTTTGATAGAGGAGATAATGAAAGAATCAACCCTTAGCATTGCCTTTGCTAGAAACTGATGTCTTACAATCAAACAATGAGTCAAGAAACAGATGGTGAAAATTATTGCTCATGTCACCTTTGGTTCATTTGTCATTTGCTTTTTTAATGAGTGAAAAAAAGTACTTGACCCCTTCGCAAAACATGACTTAGTACTTGGTGGCAAAATCCTTGTTGGCAATCACAGAGGTCAGATGTTTCTTGTCACCAGGTTTTCACACATCTCAGGAGGGATTTTGTCCAACTCCTCTTTGCAGATCCTCTCCAAGTCAATAAGGTTTTGAGGCTGACGTTTGGCAACTCAAACCTTCAGCTCCCTCCACAGATTTTCTATGGGATTATAATTCTATGGGATAATGTTCTTCTTCTTGAGCCACTTCTTTGTTGCCTTGGCCGTTTGTTTTGGGTCATTGTCATGCTGGAATACAAATCCACGACCCATTTTCAATGCCCTGGCCCTGATGGTACATGGCCCCATCCATTGTCCTTTGGTGCAGTGCAGTCCTGTCCCCTTAGCAGAAAAACACCCCCAAAGCATAATGTTTCCACCTCCGTGTTTGACGGTGAGGATGGTGTTCTTGGGGTCATAGGCAGCATTCCTTCTCCTCCAAACACGGCGAGTTGAGTTGATGCCAAAGAGCTCGTTTTTGGCACTTTGGCACTGCCAATTGTTTTCTTGGTGACTATGGTCCCAGCTGCCTTGAGATCATTGACGAGATGCTTCCGTGTAGTTCTGGGCTGATTCCTCACCGTTCTCATGATCACTGAAAGTCCACGAGGTGAGATCTTGCATGGAGTCCTAGACCGAGGGAAATTGACAGTTATTTTGTGTTTCTTCCATTTGCGAATAATCACACCAACTGTTGTCACCTTCTCACCAAGCTGCTTGGCGATGGTCTTGTAGCCTATTCCAGCCTTGTGTAGGTCTACAATCTTGTCCCTAACATCCTTGGACAGCTCTTTGGTCTTGGCCATGGTGGAGAGTTTGGAATCTGATTGATTGATTGCTTCTGTTGACAGGTGTCTTTTAAACAGGTAAGGAGCTGAGAGTCTTTAAGAGAGTGCTCCTAATCTCCGCTCCTTACCTGTATAAAAGACACCTGGGAGCCAGAAATCTTGCTGATTGATGGGGGATCGAATACTTATTTCACTCATTCAAATGCAAATCAGTTTAAAACTCTTTTGAAAGGTGTTTTTCTGGATTATTTATTCTGTCTCTCACTGTTCAAATAAACCTACCATTAAAATTATAGACTGATAATTTCTTTGTCAGTGGGCAAACGTATAAAACAGGGATACTCAAATCTGGCTCGCAAGATTCACTTTCTTGCAGAGTTTAGCTCTAACCCTAATCAAACACACCTGAGCATGTTAATCAATGTCTTCAGGATCATTAGAAAATCACAGGTAGGCGAGGGTTGATCAGGGTTGGAGCTAAACTCTGCAGGAAAGTGGATCTCGCGAGCCAGATTTGAGTATCACTGGTATAAAAGCAGGAGGGGATCAAATATTTTTTTCCCTTCTGTGCTTGCAAGGAGGTCATTTTTCATTTTTGAGAGCAAATGATTCTTGAATCAGTATTTTTGCTCCATTTTCCTGGAAGAGAAGGAGTATACATTTTAAATGTATATGTTTGCAAAAAGTTAGTTTTGTCTACATTTAGATGTACATTAGCATGTAGCTTCAAGATAAATACGCATGTGCACAAGCCGTATTTGATTTTATAGGTGAATAACCAGTGCAAACATATGTATTGGATAGTGTTTTTGCAGCAATATTGTCCCAAGATCATTCTGTCGAATAAAAATGCTTTGTTCAAGTCCGAACCACTGGAAAAAATGATCAAACAAGAGCACTGTACTATTTATTCTTGTTCTTGTTTTATTCAGTCACCATAGACTCCATCCATGAGGTCTGTGAGGGGATGAGAACTGAGGTCTTCAGGCGATTTGCCAACAATAACTTTGATCCAAACTGCTGCTTCAGTATTTACCATGGAGACCATGTGGAATCTCTTGATTTGGTGTCCACGAACGGAGAAGAGGCACGAACCTGGATTACTGGCCTTAAATACCTGCTGGCAGGCATCAGTGACGAGGACACTCTAGCAAAAAGGCAACGGACACGAGATCAATATCCTTTTAATTGTGTCCACTTATGGTCAGAATCCACCCATAGCTATGGAAGTCCGTTTCTGCCACTGAATAAAAAAAAAAAAAAACGGTTATTGTGCCTTTTTACCTCACAATTCTTACTTTTTTGACAGAATTGTGAGATAGGCATATCTTGCAATTCTGCCTTTCTTTCAATTCTGTTTTTTCTCAAAATTGGGAGATATAAACTCACAATTACGATTTATAAAGTCACAATTGCGAGATAAAAACACGCAATTCTGACTTTTTTTCTCACAATTGCGAGTTTAGCCTATATCTCGCAATTCTGAATTGTTTCTGCAAGTTATAATGTCTCAGTTTCGCAATTATGAGAAAAAAATCTGAATTGTGTGATAAAAGGTCTCAATTACCTTTTTTATTTTTTATTCAGTGGTGGAAACTGGCTTCCATACATACCACACATATGTTTGTGCAAATTGTTATGTATTCTATGTGAGAGTGGATGTTTCCTTACATCTTGTTGCAAATGGTTGAGACAGACCTTTTCAGAAGCAGACAAAAATGGAGATGGGAATCTGAGCATTGGAGAGGTTTTACAGTTGCTCCACAAGCTCAATGTGAACCTTCCAAAGCAGAAAGTCAGAGAAATGTTCCAGGTACATTATACCTTGTCAACATGGGTTGTATGTGCAGAGGTCTGATCCACATTTAAAAGAGAGAAAAAGTTCATAATCAAAAATACATACCACATTGCATTATTTTGGGGAGTCACCAACTACATTTAAATCCCATTTTATACATTGCTATAATCGGAGCTGGTTTTAAAAAGTGTGTAGCTTCACCCTTATTTTCCGAGTGAATAAAAAAAAAGTTTTAGTTACAGGATACACTACCAGTAAAAAGTTTGGGGATGGTAGTTTTTTGTTTGTTTGGGTTCTTTTTAAGTGTTTTTATTTGTTATGCTCACCAAGGCTGCATTTGTTTGATCAAAAATACAGAAAAACAGTAATATTGTGAAATACTATTAAAATTTATAATAACTTTTCTATTTGAATATATTTTAGATTGTAATGTCTTTCTGTGATGGCAAAGCTGAATTTGCAGCAGCCATTACTCCTGTCTTAAGTGTCACATGATCTTTTTTATTTATTTTATTAACTTTCTTATTATTATCAATGTTGAAAACAGTTGTGCTGCCTAAGGTTTTTGTGGGGCACCATGATACATTTTCAGTTCCACCATCTGCAAACAACCAAGCTAGTTTGAGGAGCTTATCAAATTCTAGCTAGTGTTTTTCACAATTAATTCTACTATTTCTACATAGTTGGCGTAAAAGTTGCCATATTATATTTGCCATATTATACACTTCCACCGTGCTGTTAGCAAAGATGCAGATAAGTAAGCTCAGTGAGTAACATATGGTTTACTTTGAACAGATGGCGTTGTCTGAATCTGGTTGAGGTCTTAACTCTAGAGCCTCTAATCCTTAATAGAGACATATATTTCTACTGCAACCAATACCATAACACTACTTTCACTAAAAGTACAAACAGTGCTGTCAAAAATATCTAATTTAGACTTGAATTCAAATAAAATATATGTAATAAATAAGTGTGTAATTGCCTGCAGTCTCCACCAAAACCAATGACAATTAATGTTTGTCTTTTAACCAATGCTCAAAAACATGCACATTGTATTACAATGCTATATTAAATATTTGTATTTTGTAAGATTGTTTTACACATATTTTCATTTCAAAGAAAACCCTGTGCATTCACAGGAGGCTGACACTGATGAAAACCAGGGGTCGTTGACATTTGAGGAATTCTGTACCTTTTACAAGCTGATCTCAACACGCAGAGATCTTTACTTACTTACGATCACCTACAGCAACCACAAAGAACACATGGACCTGAACGACCTCCAACGCTTCTTGGAAAATGAGCAAAAGGCTGGTGTGATTCATTTTGTACATCTTCACAAAGTTATTTTTTAAATAAGCTGCTCTTTTGATGGACATGAACCGTATTATTTGTAATTGGAACATGTTCTCTTTTCCTAGATGGTAAATGTGACCAAAGACTTCTGCAAGATGATCATCAACCAGTTTGAGCCATGTTCTGAAAACCAAACACGTATGGTGCTGGGTATTGATGGTGAGAGACTCTTTCTTTGCTTCATCTTTTGTATCATCACACGTTTACAACATTTATCTTGCTTTCTAAGGTTTCACCAACTACATGCGTAGTCCTGCAGGGGACGTCTTCAACCCAGAACACTATCAAGTAAATCAGGACATGACACAACCACTGACGAATTATTATATTGCATCATCTCACAACACTTACCTGACTGGAGATCAGCTGCTGTCTCAGTCTCGGGTTGATATGTATGCGTATGTGCTTCAGGCAGGCTGTCGCTGTGTGGAAGGTGGGAATACTTCTCTCAACCTAAATGCTTGTTGTCAACACGCTGTAGATCAAAGTGAATGTCTTTTTGGATAAAGTACTTCAAATTTCTCTGCCTCTCCAGTTGATTGCTGGGATGGTCCTGATGGGGAACCTATTGTGCATCATGGTTACACACTTACCTCAAAAATCCTGTTTAAAGATGTTGTTGAGACAATCAACAAATATGCATTTGCCAAAACTCAGTAAGTGATATTTTTAATTATTTTCTAAGATTATAGAAATTAATAATAAAAATAATAATTAATAACAATAATGGTAATAATAAAAATATAAAGAAAAAATATAATAAATAATTAAAAATTAATATAATATTAACTATTTCTTCCACTATCAGATATCCAGTGATCCTTTCTATAGAGAACCACTGCACTGTGCCTCAGCAGAAGAAAATGGCTCAGCACCTCATGGAAGTGCTACAGGACAAGCTGGACCTGTCAAATATAAATGTGAATGAGTCCAGACGTCTGCCATCTCCAGAGCTTTTAAAAGGGAAAGTGCTTGTCAAGGTGAGGTAATATATTGTAGATGTTGGATTTTTTTGTGACTAAATCATGGAAAAACCTGACATTGCGGTGCTTTCCAGGGAAAGAAGCTGCCAGCAAACATTGATGCTGATGCAGAGGAAGGAGATGTGTCTGATGAAGACAGCGGTGAAGAGGATGAGGAGGAAGAGGAGCAAATTAATGGAGATGTGAGATGCTTTTTCCTTTTTTCTACATTAGAATAACTGGGTTATTCCCCCTCTGGAGTGTTTAACTAAAAACTGCTGTGTTCTGGATTACAGACCACTGAAGGAGCACCAGAGACGGGCGATGAATCACAGAAACGCTCACGGAGGTTGTTCATGGACAGCTTCAGGCGCAAGGTCTCCAAGGACTTTCCACTAGGCATATTACATTTCCAGTAATTTAGGAAAAAGAAATCTCACAAAAACAGCATTATACTAGTGTTATAATGTTCCATTATCTGTGTTTCAGAAGAAAAAGCGGGTTAAGTTAAAAAAGAAGCCTGTCCTGAGTGACTCTGATAATGAGCAGGAAATTCCAAGCAGTAATGATAAACAGGTCATCAACTATGGCAAGTGAGTATTTCAGGAGATACAGTTTGTTGTTGAATTTGCTGTAAAAAAAAAAAAAAAAAAACAGCTACATATTTAGCTGTATATATATATATGACCAGTGCTGGGGAAAGTTACTTTTAAAAGTAATGCATTACAATATTGCGTTACTCCCTAAAAAAGTAACTAATTACGTTACTTAGCTACTTTTTATGGAAAGTAATGCGTTACGTTACTTTTGCGTTACTTTTTAAATATGAGCAGGGCTTGATTGTTTTTAATACAATAAGTTCTAATCATAGCAAATGTAAAAGCCCTTTCACACCAAAAAGTGTCATGAATAAACCTCAGGCTGAAGGAAAAGTAAATTCACGTCTGTACAGTAGAACGCAGGAGAAGAAGGTTCAACACTCTTCAGAAATAAAAAAACAAAACAATGAAGCACAATTGTTAGTTTATCTGAAGTCATTTTGGCTTATTAGTATGGTTGAACTGGATCATCAAAGGTCAGCAGCAAAGACATTGGTTAATAAAATGGGATTAGATACATTTGTGTTGTTTAACATTTAATTATTGCAGGTTTGCGTCATATTCTGAGTGTGCATTTCACTGTTTTATTTCATTTTAATGAATACTAAATCTGTTTTTTGTGAGTGGGATGAATTAATGCACATTCACATTTAGTCTAGAACTACAGTAACAGCATGTTCACACAGCGCACTGTCAATCAATAAATGGGAAAAAAGTAACTCAGATATTTTCTTGTAAATTAAAAAGCAATGCATTACTTTACTAGTTACTTGAAAAAAGTAATATTACGTAACTCGCATTACTTGTAATGCGTTACCCCAGCGCTGTTCATGACTATATTTTAATAGTTCATTAAATGTTAATTAAATAACATAAAACATAGCATAACTCCCCTGTGTACAAAACTTACAACTAAAATAAGAAACTATTTAAATCAAATGAAATGTGATGCATCAATGATAGAGACTTCTGGAAACTTATTTTCTCTGTATTTCAATGCATATGCTGTATTTCTCACTTAGAAAAAATATTTTAACCATAACAAATCATGTTAAAGTACTGTACAGCTTGTTACTTAATAAAATAAATAGATAAATAGATCAAATAAAATTAATTTCAACTGTGATAAATTATATGAAAAACCTAAACTTATTTTATTTCAACAATTCCTCTTTTCAATCAGTTTATCTTGATGTGTTAAAATAACTAAACCTGAAATAACTTATTAATGTACTAAAACTTATAAAATAAAAAATTAATGAAAACATATTAACAAAAAAGAAAAACAATAAAAATGACAAAAACACACAACAAAATTTCCAAAACTTTAACTAAAATGAAACTGAAAACAGAACATATAAAAATAAAGCAAGTTTAAAAGATAAAAAATATAATAATATCTCAATTATACTAAAATAACTGTGTTCAATCACGATTAATCACATACAAAATAAACGTTTTTGTTTCTGTGTATATTTAATGTATATATAAATACACACACATACAGTACATATTTTGAAAATATTTACACGTGTTTACATGTCTATTTACAGTGCCCTTCATAAGTATTGCAACAGTAAGACAAAATTGCTCTGTTGGCTGTGGAGTCAAGACATTTGCAAATATGATTAAAAGATGAATATGAGACAAAACTACAGAATGTCACATTTTATTATTAGCCGTTTCAACACATATGTTTTACCAAATAAAAAGAACAGCACTTTTCGAGTTCATCCCACTCATTGATGTGAGCATAAGTATTGGGACAGTTGAACATAAGGCAGATATAAAAGATTAAAAGCTATTATTTAGTTGTGGATCCCTTGCACACAATCACAGCAGTGAGTCTGTGACCCATAGACATCACCAGACTCTTGGTCTCATCCTTTGAAATGCTTTTCCCAGCCTTTGATGCAGCCAATTCCAATTGTTGTTTGTTTTGAGGAGTTTCTTCCTTTACTCTCCTCTTCAGCTGGTGAAATTCATGTTCAATCGGATTTAAATCTGGAGATTGACTTGGGCAATCTAAGACTTTCCATTTCTTTGCCCTTATAAATTCCTTGACTGAACTGGCAGGGTGTTTTTGGTCATTGTCCTGATGCAATATGAAGCACTTCCCAATGAATCTGGTGGCATTTTCTTGAATATTGGTAGGCAAGATGGTTTTGTACCCTTCCAAGTTCATTCTGCTACTGTCATCATACATTAAGTCATCAGTAAAGTTGAGAGGGCCTGTTCCAGAGGCAGCCATGCATGCCCATGCCACAACACCACCTCCACCATGCTTTACAGATGAGGATGTATGCTTGGGATCATTGCAGTTCCCTTTTTTTCTCCACATTTTTGCTTTCCCATCACTTAGATAAAGGTTCATCTTGGTCTCATCGGTCCATAAACACAGTTCTAAAACTCTTCTGGCTCACCTTTGTGCTTTTTTGCAAACTCTACTCTTGCCTTTCTATTTTTGGTGCTGGTCAGAGGTTTGCATCTTGCTGTGTAGCATCTGTAATTCTGTGTCAAAGTTTCCTGAGGACAGTAGATTGTCAGAGCATCATCCCAGCTTTCTGGAAGTTGTTGATGATTTTACAGACACGTCTTTTAGGATTCATTTTCACAGCTTTTATGGTTTGTCTGTCATCAACTACTGTTGTTTTCTCAGCCGATCAGGTCGTTGTTGGTTGCTGGTGTCGCTGGTGGTTTCCAAACTCTTGATTTCTCCATGCCCTTTGTTTTTGCTAGAGCTCTAACTGACTTCCTCTTTTCTTTTAGCATCCAAATTGCTTGATTTTCTCTCAAAGTCAGCTCCCTCGTCTTCATCCTGGTTTGTGTGTGTCATCATCGAATGCAAGATTCAGAATGCAGAAGTAATGGATATAACTGATACGACACATTCCCTGCTTTTAATATGTGAAGAATTAATGCAACAGGACACAGCTGATCACTTAGAAAGACCTGTGAGGCAACTGTTCCAATACTTATGCTCACATCAGATAGAGGGATGAAACTGTAAAAGTGCTGAACTTCTTAGCTGGTAAAACATCAGTGTGTTGAAACGGCTAATAATAAAATGTGACATTCTGTAGTTTTGTCTCATATTCATCTTTTAATCATATTTGTAAATGTCTTGACTCCACAGTCAACAGAGCAATTTTGTCTTTACTTTTCCAATACTTTTGGAGGGCACTGTATATTCATATAATTGATATCATAAATAAATATATTTAATATATAAAAATATTTTTTTCTGAAATATATACATGTGTGTGTGTGTGTATTTATATATACATAATAAATATACACAGTACACATACATATATTATGTAAACAAAAACTTTTATTTTGGATGCGTTTAATCGTTTGACTGCACTACTAAAAACATCACTTGTATAGTAACATTAATTGTCTTATTAAACATAATTTTTCACTTTTGTATTGTACCATTCTTACAAATATTTTTACAGTGTGTGATGCAATGTCAGGTCTGATCTAATCCAAATCTGTCCAGTTTAATAATAGTTGGTGTTTTATGCAAATGTATTTTCAGACGAAGGAAAACAATGAGACTTTCTCGTGCCCTTTCTGATCTAGTCAAATACACAAAGTCAGTGCGAGTTCACGATATAGAAACTCAAGGTAAGACCAATGTAAATACAGTTGCAACCTCAATAATATCCATATAAGTGATCTAGTCACTAAATAAGCACAAACTGTTAAAGTGTTCTTGATGTATACTGTATGTCTAAATAAACTTTATGTGTGTTGCAGCATACATGTGCAGCTGGCAAGTGTCCTCCTTAAACGAAAGCCTAACTAACCAGATTCTGCAGCTACAGCCTGCCCAGTTAGTTCGCTTTAATCAACGACAGCTCTTACGAGTCTACCCTTACAACTACCGCGTTGATTCTAGTAACTTCAATCCTCAGCCTTTTTGGAACGCAGGATGTCATTTAGGCATGAATTAGCTTTTTTCTTCAATTTATTATGAATAATTTCCTTTCTAATTATCATCAAAGCCTGTTGTTTTTCATTAATGATGAAACAGCAACGACTTTGATTTGAACAGCAATGGATCCTTGCTAGCAAATGGCTCTCTCACAGTTGCACCATGCATTTGTTTGAAATGTTGTTTCATCTTTCCAGTCGCTCTCAACTATCAAACAGAAGGCCGTATGCTACAGCTGAACAGGGCAAAATTTGCAGCGAATGGAAACTGTGGCTATGTACTGAAGCCAAAATGCTTGTGTAAAGGTAGGCTGGTGCCTCTAGAGTGCAGACAAAAAAGACACATTTCTTTGATGCATTAAATGTATTATTTTCTTTGAAAGTCACTTTTCACCACACATAATGATTGTCCTCAGGTGCCTTTAATCCTGTGCTGGAAGACCCTTTGCCAGGACACAGGAAATCTCAGCTAGTGCTCAAGATAATTAGTGGCCAGCAGCTACCAAAGCCAAAAGACTCCATGTTAGGAGACAGAGGAGAGGTGAGATCACTCATACTGAAATTAAAGTAAATGATAAAATGTTACAAGCTGTCTGAGAATGTTTGTTGTCCAGATCATAGATCCCTTTGTGGAAGTGGAGATTATTGGATTGCCTATCGATTGCAATAAACAGCAGACAAGAGTAGTAGATGACAACGGTAAGTACAAAGCTGAATTGTGCAAACAGAACTTGGCAGTGGAATCTTGTGGGGGTTTTTTTGTGGCTGGCTGATGGCAACAGTATGCGATAATAATTTTAAATAGAAATAAAAATGTGTGTTTTTGTGTTTTGTGCACTGTTTTGTCATTATTTTTCAGACGTAAACAAAATCATGTGATTTGACTGAACTGCAAATCATTTTTCCATTATGTCCGATTTGAAATGAACCATTGCTTTCATATTAAAAATCTTATGTAATATAAAAGCCTTATATGATACTTAAATATATATATATAGCTTACACAAAAAAAATTATTGGTATAGGAAAGCTAAATGTAAACCGTTTCCAATGTTTGCCCATGTAACAGGTTTTAACCCCATGTGGGAGGAGACACTTGTGTTTACTCTGCACATGCCTCAGATTGCCTTAGTACGCTTTATGGTTTGGGACCATGATCCAATTGGACGAGACTTCATTGGACAGAGAACCATAGCATTTAAAAGCATGATGCCAGGTAAATTACATGCCAATCAGTGACATTATTGGACAGAGAATGCTGTATATAATTACATTTTTGTCAATAATTTGTTAATAGTTCCCGAATTGTATTATTTCCTTGTTCCACAGGCTATCGACATGTTTATTTAGAAGGTATGGAAGAAGCATCTATCTTTGTGCATGTTGCCATTAATGACATCACAGGAAAGGTAACTTTTTATAAAATTTAATTTCTCTTGCATAAATATAGCTACTGAATTTTTGACTGTTGTTGAAGAAGTTCACTTCCAAAATGTAAATTTCCTGATCATTTACTCACCCCCATGTCATCCAAGATGTTCATGTCTTTCGTCAGTCGCAAAGAAATTTAGGTTTTTGAGGAAAACATTCCAGGATTTTTCTCCATAGTGGACTTCAATGGGTTGAAGGTCCAAATTGCAGTTTTAATGCAGCTTCAAAGGGCTCTACACAATCCCAGCTTCGGAATAAGGGTCTTATCAAGCGAAATGATTGGTCATTTTATTAAAAAATAAAAATGTATATACTTTTTAACCACAAATGCTTACCTTGCACTAGCTCTGTGATGCGCATGCACGTCTTCAGGCACTGTGCAATCACGTTGGAAAAGTTACATGCGGTTAGTTATTCATCTGTGTACTTCGGTTCAAAAAGGTTGGGCAGGGCGAAAAACTCCATCTCATTTTCTTCTCCTACTTCAAAATCGTTTTACCCTTTTTTTTTTTTTTTTTGTAAATGGCGTTTGACTTTATTTACATGTTCGCTTTGTAAACACTGGGCTTTGTAAACACTGGGTCAGTACCTTAATACTTCCGCCTACCGTATTCCACAATACATGAGGTCGAGCTAGTTCAAGACCAGCATTTGTAGTTAAAAAGTATATAAATTTGTATTTTTCTTAGAAAATGACCAATCATTTCACTAGATAAGACCCTTATTCCTCGGCTGGGTTCGTGTAGAGCCCTTTGAAGCTGCATGGAAACTGCAATTAGGTCCTTCAACCCATTGGCTCCCACTGAAGTCCACTATATGGAAAAAAAATCATAGAATGTTTTCCTCAAAAACCTTAATTTCTTTACAACTGAAGAAAGAAAGACATAAATATCTTGGATGACACATTGATGAGTAAATTAGCAGGAAATTTTCATTCTGGAAGTGAACTTCTCTGTTAATCACCATTTTAAAATTATAAAATTGTTTTGCTGATACATTGATAACCAGGTCAAGTCACGCAACGCAGTAAAGCAGCTAATCCAGAAAAACCTTATGCAGACCTCTGAAAATGGCACAAGGACATCCTTTGGCCCAAACTTCCTGCGGAGAGCAGCTGGAAAGAGCCAAGCAAAAGTGGTGAAGGGCTCATCTGACTGCTACACCAAAGAAGACTTTCTAAACAGACGTTACAGTGATGACGTGAGCTCAAAGGACAGCAGGAGCACCTCACAGTCTGCATCTTTGCTCAGAGGAGCTCAAAGTGAACCCCTGAGAAGGGCCCATAAGGTCTGTTTTCAGGAGCCGGAAGGATCTCACGAGGCACGGTGCCGCCTGTCCTCTATCACATGCTCTGGTAGAGAAGGAGTGGCTATGGACTACACCAACTTAGCATTTGATTCAAAAGACAGTTCAGATTTGGACATTAAGATTTCTGTGGTTCAATCACACCTTGAAGAAAACAAACAGCTGACTGTTCCAAAAGGAAATAAACAGGAGTGTGAGTCTACAAACTTAGCGATTACTAAGATAAAGGTTCCCACTTCTACACTGAATAATCAGTCCTTGTCGAAGCAGATCACAGGTCTTAAATCTGAGGATTCAGAACAGATGTACGAACCTCAAGAGAGTCCGAAAATTCAGACCGAACCTACAAAAGAGTGTGAACCCTTAAATTTCCACCCAATACCTGATGGAGTACTAGATCCTTCCAGTGGAACGTTAAACACCAGAACTGTGCTGCTCAGGAATAAATTTGGACGTTCTTTAGATGGTAGGCTTAACCCTCAGTGGCAGCCGTTGGCAATCCCTGCAACCCCTGTGCTGAGCAGACGCGGGAATGACCCAGACTCACCGTCTTCCAAAGATTCACCATTTAAAGGACGTAGATTACAAAGCGTCCCAAGACGTCGTCCGCCCTCGCCACCAAACACACCCCATCACGTTAGGAAAGACTTCCTCAATCTGCATCCTGTCCCTCAGTGCAGTTACTCTGCACCAAAAAACTCTGTTTATAATAATCACAACCTCATTGAGAGCGAATCAAGCAGCCTAAGTAGTTTGGACAGCCTTGACCTCAGTACTCTGCCATCCCGTTTCCCTGACAACCAGCAGCAGACAATGGGCACACTGCAGAGGGAAATGAATGCTCTGTTTGAGCAGAAGATGTGTGAGATTCGCTGCCATTCGCCACTGTTTTTCAGAGGTAAGTCGTAAGGTGCAGAAAAGTGCCTTTTTTAAATGAGTAATTATGTTAAATTAATGCTCTTTTCATGCTGGTTGAGTAAAACAAAATACACTTTTTATTTGAGCTTACAAGAGATCTCACTGATGTTAATTTGTGGGGGGGTTTTAATCTTTTTTTTCCTTTTTTTTTTAGATTCTTCGACATTGTAGAAAAAAAACATGCAGGTGAAACCTAAGAAGAAACAAAAATAACAAAATTCCTCACTGCAATTACGGATATGGACAGATGCTACAGGAAGAGAAGCAATTACATAAATACATATTTGTATTTTGTACAAGTATTATCTTGATTAAATCTTACTCGTCAACTCATGCCATCTGGACTCATAATAATTTTTCTAAAAGGAGCCTGGAATGTTACATTTGGACTTTTGCATTTGGAAGCTGCAATTCAGAATTGAAAACTGTTTAGTTTTCAATATGTAATATGAAATGCAATTCAGTAATATGTTTCTCATGTTTGTTAAAAATGCAGTCACACTTTGGTGTTAGATCAAATTTATTCATTCATTAATATACATGGTGCCAGAATGCATACCTCTTTTGTGACAGCAAGATTCGTTTTTTTAATTCAATATAATTTTATGTATGTTTCCTATGTTTGAATTAGAAAACTACTGTAATATGTTACTTGTCATTTTTACTTGCATGAAATATTTTACTTTTCATAGACCTTTTCCTTGCATTTCTGAATTTATTACTAACATTTCCTCTGATGTACAGAATTTAACAAACATAAAATCAAATTTACTCTTTGTTCAGTTTTCTCCAATCTGTCATTCTTTTCAAAATAGATTTCACATGTAACATTTTTGAGTCGTAATGCTGGTTTAAAAATCTCTGTTTCTATATTGTTTCAAGATGAAAGGCATGAGAACGATCTAATACAAACAACTGCATGAGATTTTGCTGCAAGATGTAAATTAAAAGGTGTCTCATTGCATCTTCATTGAACAGACAGGCAGCTTGATTTAAATGTAAAAAGAAAAAAAATAAGATTATGTATTAAAATCTCTGCAGTTTTAGTACAGCTTATCTAAATCAGTTCAAAAAAAGAAAATGTTAAAAAATAAATGGGAAATAGTAATAATGCCTAGCACCAGATAATGTACAAACCTAATAATGTAAGACTTGCATTGAATTAAGACTTGCAAGAATTACATCGGTTGTTGAGCACTTTATGCCTTGTTTTTGTCTGAGGTTTCCTGGTCTCCCTTTGTGTTGGTCATTCTCAAACGATGGGTCAGCTCCTGAGTCAAAACTGCACAGCAGGATTTCTGTATCGATGAGAACAGGTTTATTTTCATCAACTGTATTATAATGAACAAAAACATATTGAAATGTGCTACTGTACAGTTGAAATCTGTGCTTAAAATTAACAGCAATGAAAAACTGTAAATTTTCTTCCTGGTGTGGTAGTTCATTCAGATCGTTTGTGTGTGTGTGTGTGTGTGTGTGTGCGTGTGTGTGTGTGTTTATATTGGCATTACTTGCCTTCTGCTCCCCTGCAGTGCTGCGAGACTTTGAGGTGAGTTCAAACAAGGAGAGCAGCACTCCAATCCCAAGGCCTATAGCCAGAACCAGGAAGATGCCCTTCATGCTATGGGCCCTCAGAGATGAGCCTTTAGCACTATCTGGTATACAGCTGCTGGCCCACCACTTAGTGCGCAGGTACGCCAGCTCCCCAGCCTCACTCAGCTGCAGGATGGCCACGCTCAGATTCTTCAGCATTGGAGATCCTGTTCCAAAAATACTGTGGCATTAAAACCATTCACTGCAGCAACGGCAACATGTCTTGTGTCTCTCTTTGAATAAATAATTCATCCAAAGGTTTTTTTGTTTTTTTTGGCTTAACTTTAAAGCAATAGTTCATGCAAAAATGAAAATTTGCTGACATAAGCTATGTTTCCATCACCCTGTTCTTATGCGCATTTTGAAGTATCGCATCAGAAAAGAGTGATGGAAACACCAAATTTAAGAAAAAATATCACTTAATTTGCAAAAAAATAAAAATTAGGCTGTCTTGAGGTAGATTTTGACGTGCGAAAAAGTGTGTTAATGTGAATAATGGGAGATGGAAACATATTTTGTAAACAAACTCCACGCACATCAAAAAAGTATTGTGACTTCCGCGCTATGGGATGTCATAACCTGATAATTCTTTTAAGTCCAAGCAAAGAATGTTGTCAAAATATTTCTGTATAATTGCCTCCCAAAACTGTCTTACACGACTGCATTCCCAAACAGCAGGCATCCACCTCTGAAAGCAATGACTGCATTTATTGTGTTTCATCTGCTCAATTTGAGAAGCAAGTAATTTATTATATATGAAAATTATTATATTCAGTGGCTTCTCCTATTTAGTGATATTTAGTGCCGGTTTATCAGGAAGGGACGATTTTGTTCTCTTTGACTGGTTGGAAGCAGTGCTTATTTTCAAATGTTTTATGCGAAATGCCAATTTTGCACACAAGTTAAATTCACAACTTTGGATGGAAACCCAGCTATAGATTAGTTTGTTTCTTCATAAAAACATATAAACATAACATAAAAATCTGCTCCCCAATGGAGCCTCTGCAGTGAATGGGTGCCATCAGAATGAGATGTGTGGATTACTTGTGATTGTGATGTCTTTATCAGCTGTTTGGACTCTCATTCTGACGGCACCCATTCACTGCAGAGGATCCATTGGTGAGCAAGAGATGTAATGCTAAATTTCTCCAAATCTGCTCTGAAGAAATAAACTCATTTTGATGGCCTGAGGATGAATACATTTTCTCTAAATTTTTATTTTTTGATGAACTATAGCTTTAATGTATACGTTTTTAAACTCGTTCAACAACAAAAACATAACTTTAAAATTTCACTCCGAAATTTTAGTAAATTTAAAAAATAATTAAAGTCACTGAATTTAACATGAGATCTTGTGAGAGATGAAAGACTAAGACTTGTATTTTTCTATTAAAACATACTCCAATAAACTTTATTTATAGCTTTGGAAAATCATTTTTATAGTGTACATCCATTTAAAACTGCATAAATATGTTTGTCTCACCAAGAGGAGTTACAATGCTGTAACCTCTCATCCCGATGACCTCATGCGCCCGGACCAGTTCACAATGGCGTGCCACAGCCAAGTCCAAGGACACTGATTCTCCAATAAAAGCATAGTTTCCTTCTTTTGCTCTCTGGACACCCTCATCCATGGAGGACACAAAACTCTTTCTCCGCTCCATGTGCTCATAGATGCGACGGTAAGATGGGTTATTTGAGTTCTGTGCAAAAAGAAAACATTATGGAATCTTTTCTGTAGCATCTGGTAATCGGAAAAAATGTGACGAAATAATTCCTGTGATCAGACCTTAAAGAAGGCAAGGGTGGAGGAGCCGGCAAGTGTTCCATATTCTATTACGTCCTGATTAGCCAAGTCCTCAAAACCTTTAATCATGAGCGGTGCCGAGTCAGGCCCCTGAGAGGAACTGAGGCTGGAAAAATAACAGGCCAGGAGCACCACGGCAAACAACCACCAGGTACAACTGATAACCCTTCCTGACACAGCTTTAGGGTGAGGGCCTGCACCTGCAGACAGCAAAACAAATGAGAGGAAAAGACGTTATCCTTCCATTATCAACGGCTGAAAAATAGTTTAGATAGAAAAATAGCTCCAGGCAGCAATAAAGGGCTAAGCACCCCAGTGAACTATATCCTGTATAATGCTGACTATACAGTATGTGGAGAATACACTGTAGGGCTACATATTCCTGTTTTTAAAGTATATTATTGCTTATATCTTTTGATAAGTAGGAGGTGCAGGTGTTAACATTTTGTAGACTCTGTAAGGGCATGGTGGCGCTGACATTTTCCAAGTTTTGTTTTTATATACAAAAAGACAGAGCTCCACTTCCTGTTTATCATCGCCAGAAAATTGACAATGGTGCACTACTTTCACTTTTTTATTGCCATGGCAATATGATGCATATGATGCATCTGTGGTTGAAAAGTTTTTTGAAATGCTGCTACTTTTTACTGTTTATGGACAACAGTGCTTATCGTACACTAAAGCCTTTAAAACATTTTTGTTAACTGAAATAAAGCTGAAATAAATAATTATTAGATGAAAAACACATTAAATGAAAATTAGAAATGGTGCCTTGGCAACTAACTAATTAAAGTTAAAGTTAATTTGAAGCACTAAAATGACTAACTGGAAATAATAAAAACTAAAACCGAACTAAAACTAAAACAATTAATAAAATAAATTAAACCTAAATAGTAGGTTTAATTTATTTTAGGTGGACACTAGATTATAAAATACATTCTGCATTCGAAGGATCAAGACTTTGGTCTTTTCAGTGCTTGACTCCTAAAAACTGCTATTACATTCATACATGATTACCTTGCAGGCTTAGGGCTCCCGCAGCGTACCACAAACTGTGGAGGAGAGTGAAGTGATTTGGCTCTGTCTCAGGCTGACTCCATTCACATGGACTCAACCTTGATATAAAAAGACAAATATAGAATTGAGTTTCAGAAACCATCCTGGACAACAGCACAGCAGTTTTACAGCTTTACCAATACAATGTTTTGTGCAGTAAATAAGTAAGGACTCTTGTATGTGTCTGTAGTGTTCTCCTCCTTTCTCTGACCTTCCCACAATGCAGATGCAGACTGCAGTCACAAAGTATGCAATCAGGATGCCGAACCAGGTCTCCCCAGAGAAGGGGGAGAGGAAGTCAAAAAACCCGGCCTCTTCAGAAACTATATCTTTGCGGAGGAGGATACTGATTCCGGTCTGCATGTAAGGTTTTGTCATTCCCACTGCCTTCTCACGGGCAGCAGTGAGAGTGAGGGGAGCCACGGCGAGATCAGCTTCCTGTGAACAAAATACATGGAAGGTTTGACATTACTTAGGAAGGATTAATATCATCGAGATTATTTGATTTCTATGCTGGTTTTCCGTTTATATGCATCAGTACAGTAGCAGTACTGTTGTGTATTTTTCTGTAAAATTCATCACGCACCCCTCTAACAACCTCCCCAATCATTCCGTTCCAGTTTCCACTTTCATCCTGCCGGCCATATGCTCCATCCTTCACCAGGTGAACTTTATATTTGAAACCCAGTTTCTTAGCCAGCTCAGTGAGCAGATCCATACAGTAGCCTTCCAACTGTGAGCCCTTGCTCATTGTGTAGGGGTCTTGCTGAAATAAAAAAATTCATATAACGTAAATAATAAACTATTAATACAATGAAATTATTGTTATTATAAATAATATGAAAATACAAAATAACATAATGTTTGATCATTTTTAACTTATTTGAATCCTTACCTTGATGGTGGTAACTATCAGTTCTTGCCTTGCTGAAATGGAAACATTATATTATTAATATAAATAGTTTATTTTAAAAACAAATACATTTATATACACTATCGCTCAAAAGCATAGAGTCAGTGGAGTCTCTTACGTGCTTAACAAAGCTGCATTTATTTGATCAAAAATACAGTAAAACAGTATATTGTGTTCATTATTACCATTTCAAATAACTGTTTTGTATTTTAATATATTTTAAAATCTAATTTATTCATGTTGGCAAAGTTGAATTTTCAGCAGCCATTACTCCAGTCTTCAGTGTCACATGATCCTTCAGAAATATGAAATAATATTCTAATTAGCTGATTTGCAGCTCAATAAACATTTTTCTAATTATCAGTGTTGACAACAGTTGTGCTGCTTAATATTTTTTCGTGGAAACCATGAATGGAATGTTAAATCCTTGCTGAATTCAAGTCTTAATTTCTCTCAAAAAGAAAAAGCATCTTACTGAACCCAAACTTTTTAACGGTAGTGTAGATAATACTAAGAATCTCATCACAGAACCCTGTTCATTACATCAATAAATTTGAAGGGATTGAAGTCGATAAACAAAACAGAGTCCTACTGAGTAAACACATTTGAAAACCTCAGATCTGTTCAAGAGTGTGTTTGTTCAAAAGTGACCTTAAGTTGACACAGAAAGACATGGCCAAGATTTCAGTGGCTCCTCTATTGATCTGCCAAATCAGTCCTCTGGCTGGGAGTCTCATTTCCTGCTGCATTTGAGTCACAAATAGCTCCATCTTAAATTAGCCAGAGTCATCAGAGAACCTTTTGTTCGGCAGCCCCATCCTCGCTCAGTCTGCGAATCTTGGGGAGAAAATGCTGAGTGAATGGCCCGGCTGCGTTTGATGCTCTCTTAGGCAGCTTCCGGGTTTCCGGAGCCCGCAAAGTTTGGCTGCGTTTTTCCTAATTTCTCAGAAGTGAGAGACAACAATCTCATTGCAGGGCTGAACTGTGACTAATTGGAGTTACTGTTTTTTGTCACTTGATCACGAAGGCCTGGTAAGGGCAGTCAAAGAGTATCTGAAGCTAAAGTTGAGCGAGGCCCTCAGGACTCCATCAACACCATAGAGTGATGTTGACACTCATCAGCTCCTCCTATTGAATTTATGACAGACACAGAGGGTCCTCGACATGCTGTCATAGCTTGGCATGTCTTAAACACTGTTCTGCTTGTTCAAGGCTTTGAATTGATTTATAACCGTTTTTGAGAGGGTTTCAGCTGGCTGACTTCCTCTCTGTCAGAATGGGGTGTGAAGTGTGCCAAGCAGGATGTGGTCACTATCTTTGATGATGTGCCCAGCTGATTGTTCAGCCATTTATCATATGACAGGCCTGTGAAATTCAAGAACTTCACGCGGCGAAGACAAGACGACTTGGCACAGATTTCATCGTAACTGCTGTTTATGAAATTACATGAGATTCTGTAAAAGTAACCAATGCCTCTATTGTATTTCTTTCAGAAACAGAACTGATTATACTGAAGTATACTATACAGGAAATAATTTAATGTGCTGCTGTGTGATGACATTACATCATAACAATTTCACATGAAACAAAAACATAGTAAATGCAGAACGCAAGAATATTTCACTTTTATATTATATATCCATATATCAACAAACTTTGGAAATACCTGCTATGCAGATCTCTGACCCCAGCAGCAATACTACGCATAAAGAGACAATTCCCATGTTGCTGATCCTGACCTGCAAGCCAATCTGGCAATAGTATTAATACATTAGCACATAATAAGTGGTCAGCATGTGACTTTTTAAATTCTATTTATATAATATATATGTTTACAAAGTAAAATATTATTATATGCATATATAAAATGTAAAAACATTGTAAAAAGCCACATTTTATATGACTTCTTAATATTTTGTTGAGGTTTATGACAGCAATAATACATGAGAAGTTTCTACCATATGACCACCAATGCATTTTCAGAGCTTCCACCGTACTTCAAATCAAACAGATATTAATGCCTTTCTAAGTATCTATCAATCAAACAGCATCCTCCCAGTCTCACACTTACCATGATGTCTGCGGTGAAATTCCACTGTGCTGGGGCAGCACTGACACTGACGCCGATCAAGACAGTGGTGTGCTTTACAATAATGAATTAGAGGGTTCCCACTAAAGGCTTGGGAAAAGCCAATGAGTTTTGGGGGGTGGAGAAAGTCATCCAAACACTTAGAATGAAATGTGGGTTGATAGAATATTCTGGATCCGGATGAATTATACACTTGATATACTTCCAGAATATGTTAGATACAGACGATATTGAAAATACATGAAATTTTGATTTTAACATTTGTGTCCAATTTCAGTTCCTTAGGTCAGTATGGCCCAGTACTGAATATAATAACCAGTGTGCCCTCCAGCACCATTGTATCTGGGAAAAATTATAAAGCATGCATAAAGTGTATATACAGTAGCCCACATTAAAAGATGGTCTTTATATATTCAGAGGAAAATGGGAAAGGTTAAGTAATCTCAGGTTGTTTAAAAAATAATAATAAGCTGGTTAAGGAGCTGGCTGTCTGGTGCAGTCTTAACAACCTGGAGCTCAACACGCTCAAAACAGTGGAGATGATCGTGGACTTCAGGAGAAACCCCCCTGCTCTCCCCCCACTCACCATCATGAACAGCACTGCGACTGCAGTGGAGTCATTCACATTCCTGGGAACCACCATCTCTCAGGACCTGAAGTGGGACAATCACATTGACTCTATTGTCAGAAAGGCCCAGCAGAGGTTGTACTTCCATCGCCAGCTGAGGAAGTTCAACCTGCCACAGGAGCTGCTGAAACAGTTCTACTCTGCCATCATTGAATCTGTCCTCTGCACTTCAATAACTGTCTGGTTCAGCTCAGCTACCAAATCTGACCTCAGAAGACTACGGAGGGTAGTCTGGACTCCTGAGCGAATCACTGGTACAACCCTCCCTACTCTCCAAGAACTGTACTTATCCAGAGTGAGCAAAAGGGCTGGTAAAATCACTCTGGACCCCTCACATCCAGCACACTCCCTCTTTGAACTGTTACCGTCTGGTCGATGCTACAGAGCTCTGAGCACCAGAACGACCAGACACAGGAACAGTTTCTTCCCTCAGGCAATCCATCTCATGAACATTTGAACTCTTAACAATAAACATGAAACACACAACACTATCATACTTTTTATTTTTTATTTAACACACATACTTATTACATTTCAAATTTGCACCTAACATACCTGTACATACTGAATTGTCTATTTTGTATATTGTGTTTGTGCTATTTTGTATATTGTCCATTTTGTATATTTGTACATTATTTTTTATTATTATCTGTGTCCTGTTGCTGTCATTCTGTCACACTGTGGAGCTACTGTCACTAAAACAAATTCCTTGTATGTGCAAACATAACTGGCAATAAAGCTAATTCTGATTCTGACAATAATAGGCCTAATAAAAATAATAGCTAATGGATAGTAAGTGGACAAAAATGACATACAGTACTATTAAAAGATGGCCTTTATATTCAGAGGAAAATGGAACGGACAAAAATAGTTTAAAGATATCATTATATTATTATTATTATTATCTGTATTATTATTAACTACTGTGTCAAGTAGTTCGTCAAGAAATTACTAAGAAAGTTCTATCGTCAAGAAATTATGTTTTCCCCACGATGCACCATGCAATACACGGACGTTCATGTAGCATGTGAACATGGAGTCTATGCGCGCAAACAGATGAGGGAAGTCAGTCGCGTTGTTTTTCTCATCGCTCTCAGTCTCTACTGGCTTCAGTAAGACTCCACGGCCTCACGGTGACCATTTCGACCAATCACAGACCAGTGCGCATGATGCGCGCGCCAAGTGCAAACCCAACGCCGAGAATTCACCTTTTTTTCTAAAGGGGCGTATTTTTCTTGCCAATTTAATTACAAACCAACGTTCAATGCACCCGATACACTCTGCAATAATGTCAGGCGCCTATTTGAAACACTCGGGCACCATGTCAAGGTGTTAGTGTTGTGTAAACAGCCGGGACGTGTGTTCAGAAAGGTTTTTGTGGGAAGCCTCATCAATGGAGGGTTGAGGAAGCCCGTCTTGCTACAGAAGAGGACGCTGTCGCCCCTGGATATGACCGGCATTCTCTGTCGTTTCGAGCGCTCGATAAAAGAGTAAGTTTGCGGATTTATTTTCAGCTATTTTCTATAAACAGTAATGCCACGGAGGCAGTTAGCGCTGCGGTTGCTTGCTTGCACTCTCTAAACATGGCTCCAGCACTGAAAGGCGCTGCTTTGCTGCTGTACACGGCGCTTTATTACACACAAGTGCTTTTTCTCTGCAGATACGCACACGGCATTGCATGCAAACGACTTGCAAATGTGCAGTTATTTGTCGTTTGGTTGATGAACTGTAATTACACCGTCAGAGTTTGTTATCAGGAAAACAATCAAGGTTGAGACTGTCCATCAGCACTGCTAAAATGGCTGACTCGTTTGTCTCGCTTCAGGATTGGTATTTAGCGCTCTGCAACCGAACTACGTCAACTGGGTCGAGGGAACATTGAAGTTCTGCCCGGTGATTGGCTCGAAGTATTCACGTGATATGTGCAAAGCACCCTATTGGTTCGCCTGATATATATTTATTTCCAACGTTTCAAATGGAGTGAAATGCATGCTGTAAATGTCTATCTGCTCATATTAGTAATGATAAGATGGCTATTGTTCACAATAAAGCATTTACTTTTACTTTTTATGTTACAGCAACGCACCGTGAAGGAGCAGAGTAGCTGCTACATTTGACAGTTATTTTTTTTTGTCAGAGGCTATTTACACTGTTAAAATAGCAGGATTTTCTGCTATTTATACTACTTGTTGCAAATAGTGGCAACAATTATCTGCACTTCAGTATTGAATTACATTATAAACAGAATGCAATAATAACGTATTGAGTGTAAATTTAATTTTTAATTAAAATTTATTAAATGGATGCCACCTTTCTGGTACAATAAAGCCCTCCCTACACCTACCCTAACCCTACCCGATACTTTATTTTCAACTTTTTGATTATTTCCTTAATTTTTATTGAAAATAAATGCCTTTACGATGACCACAACACGAGCTTTACCTTCTGCACCACTGGAGCTGATGATTCATAGCCGTTTTTTATAATATTGACTATCCCAGTCACACGTTGGTGGGCGGAGTTAGTGTAAATAGCCTCTGCCAACAAGGGGGGCTATTTTCACTAAGTGTAAATAGACACTCCGCAATGTTTTACATTCCTATCATTGCTAAAAGCTATTAAAACCAACCTGAGAAGGTTTGCTGCACCAACATGGTTTTTATGGTTTATGGCAAGACACTACGGATGAATAGGGTAAACGTCTTTTGTTTTTTTTACTAATATATATCACCAAACCTTTTGCATTGAATAATCGCAGTGCATAAATTCCAAGGCAAATTAACAATCTCTTCTGTAAAAACCTTCAGAATATAGATATTGATAGTGTATATAAGTCCTTAAAACTGACCTGTAGCAAAGTCCCTTTCAAGGAAAGTCTGTTCACTCTGCGGACATATTTGCAATGCCGCTGGGCGGCTCAAACAAGACCAAGTCCTATCTAAATGAATGGGGGAATCCTGAAAGCTCAAAAACCACTGAAGTCGCCAAATAAATTACATATTTCAAATCAGCAACTAAATCTGAAGTGAACTCCCCCATGAATGTTGTTTCTTATGCTCAAATAGTGTTAAAAAAGCTTATTGTTCAGGCTAGACCAGCCAATGCGCATGCACACTTATAATGCGCTTAAGACGACGCATGCGGATTGGCTGGTCTAGCCTCAGGTTTCTATGGGAACTGGAGCTTCTAACAGCGGCTGCAGTGACGCAATGACTTTACCAATTAGTGACTGGCTCTTTTATTTAGAAGGAAGGACTATTCCTCAATATTGCGCTTTGCAGTTTCTCCCATTCATACGTATAGGAGTGAAGCATCTTTGTATTTCTATAGTCTTTGCCTGTAGTGTCTTGTCTTAGTTTTGTTAGCAGTATCTGCTCAATATTTGTAACATATATTTATTATTTTTATCTTTGCAGGTACTTATGTCCATTTATATTTTAGCGTTTATATAGACGGCAACTCCAATGAGGAAGTTAAGAAAACGAGTTTGCCAGTCCAGGGCTGGAGGCTTTGGGAGAGGGATGGTCAGAGGAGAGGATCGAGGGCAGGTTGGTCCATCCAGCCACGCTGACACAGATGCTCTGCTCTGTCCGCCTTCTCCATGCAGACTGAACTTCTCTACCACGAGAGACACACTTACGTATGCACAGGCTCAGAAAATGGTGGAGATTGAGCTGGAAGGACGGCTCCACCGGATCAACATCTGTGACCAGCTCTCCGTTGTAACAGAAGACGAGATGCTGGCTCAGGATCTGACGGAATGCAACAGTAACAAAGAGAACAGCGAGCAGAGACAGGGAAACAAACAGACCGCATCTAAAAGCAAGCGGAAAGATGGCAAACACTCAGCCAAAAAGAAATCAAGCTCTCAGTATAGCTTGCAAAACCAGGTGGCCCATAATCAAACCCCCTTGCCTAAGCCTACGTTTCGTAAGGTGGACACTTTCACGGCTTCAGAGGTTCCTCCTCTTCCTGTGGCTTATTACCGCTACATAGAGAAGTCAGGGGAAGAGCTGGACAACGAAGCTGAGTATGACATGGACGAGGAGGACATGGCTTGGCTAGAGATGGTCAATCGAAAGCGTGTGTCTGATGGACACGCTTCAGTCCCTCCTGATACGTTTGAGTTACTGATTGACCGACTTGAACGTGAGTCCATTTTGGAGTCCCGCAGCCAGACGCTGTCCCAGAGCACCATCGACGAAGATGCCTACTGTTGCGTTTGCCTCGACGACGAGTGTCTCAACAGCAACGTCATCCTGTTCTGCGACATCTGCAACCTCGCCGTGCACCAGGAATGTTACGGGGTGCCTTACATCCCTGAGGGCCAGTGGCTGTGCAGGTGCTGTCTGCAGTCCCCGTCGCGTCCCGTCGATTGCGTCCTCTGCCCCAATCGGGGAGGTGCGTTCAAGCAAACCAGCGACGGAAGCTGGGCCCATGTCATCTGTGCCATATGGATCCCTGAAGTGTGCTTTGCCAACACTGTGTTCCTGGAGCCCGTGGAGGGAGTGAAGAACATTCCCCCTGCGCGATGGAAGCTCACCTGTTACCTGTGCAAACAGAAAGGCAGAGGGGCGTCTATTCAGTGCCACAAAGCGAACTGCTACAGGGCATTTCACGTCACTTGTGCCCAGAGAGCTGGGCTCTATATGAAAATTGATCCCGTGCGTGAGACCGGTGCCAACGGCACCACTTTTACTGTGAAGAAGACTGCGTATTGCGAGAACCACTCGCCTCCTGGCATGGGGACCGAGGGGGATGAAGACAACGGGTTGGTCGGGGGCAGGGGTAACAGAGGTCAGAGGTCATACACACTAGGGCCTCCACTGCAGCAAAACCAGAATGGGCGGAAAAAAGGTTCAGCCGCACAACAGAGGAAAACGCAGAAGAATCCGCCAGGGACCTCGCGGAAGACGGGAGTGCCGCTCCTGCTGGTGCCGCAGATACCGTCCTTTCGGTAAATGTTTTTGTCTGGTTTTTTGTCTATGTCTGGTCTTTTCATCTTACCTTACTGTAAACATGTAGAAGTACCTTATCTTCACCTTATATTTGGTCAGTGTGGAAGTGACTTAATTCTAAAATCAGCATCAAATTGAATTGATACTGTTTATCTTCCTAAAACACAGTCTAGGCTGGAAAATAATGTTAAACAATAATAGCTTAAGGCTATTGTTTTAGGAGTTTGGGGTCAGTAAGATTTTTTTTTTTTAAAGAAATTCATACTTGTATTCAATAAGAATGCATTACATTGATCAAAAGTGACAGTATATACTTTTACATTGTAACAACAAATTTCTATTGAAATAAATGCTGCTTTATATTATAATAACATTTTTCAGTATTACTATTTTCACTTTATTTTTGATCAAGCATAAGAGACTTCTTTCAAAAACATTTTTAAAAATAATGTAATAAATGTTATGGCAATAATGGCAAACAAATACATTTTAAACATGTATAGCATTATTATTGGGATACATCAAAATGCTTTTGAGAATGAACATGGCCTTCAGACCCTGCCTTAAAAAATTGTATACAGACATGTTTCAAATTCCTTTATGAGCACATCTAGGTCTAGCTCTGTTCTAGTATTGAACACGCTTTTTATGTGGTGATGGCGCAGTGGATAAGACACATGCCTTTGGTGTGAGAGACCCGGGTTCGAATCCACTGTGAGACACCAATGTGTCCCTGAGCAAGACACTTAACCCCTAGTTGCTCCAGAGGCGTGCGACCTCTGACATATATAGCAACGGTAAGTCGCTTTGGATAAAAGCGTCAGCTAAATGAATAAATGTAAATGTAAATGTTATAATCCTAATGGATAAAGTGAACATAATTGGATATCCTGTGTTACTTTAGAAATGTGTTACATTTAGGGCTGCTCGATATTTTGCATGCGATAGTCATGCGCAACTCATTAGTAAAGACGGTTCTGTGATTAGCAGTAAATCTCCATCACCTGCTTTTCAGATGGAGCAGCATTTAATACCCAGAGCCATAGATCGCTGACAAGCTACGCAATATCACGTTCAAAATCGAATGCGATTCATCTGCGATTATGAGTGTGAATTGTGTAGCTTGTCAGTGAACTACAGCTCTGTATTAAATGCCGCTCCATCTGAAAGCAGGTGATGAAGATTTACTGCTAATCACAGAACTGTCTTTACTAATGAGATGCGCATGACTATCGCATGCAAAATATCGTGCAGCCCTAGTTACATTACAGGTGAGAAACAGGACGTGAATGTTTCATGTAGAATTTAACAATTGGCCTTTATCATATTTTTTAAATAGGCTCAACAAGATTTGCACAGGGGTTTCTGTTGAAAGGAAGAATCAGTTTATGCAGAGGCTCCACAATTACTGGCTGCTAAAGCGTCACTCTCGTAATGGAGTGCCACTCATCCGCCGGCTCCATTCTCATCTACAGGCTCAGAAGTCAGAGCAGGTTAGTGTGCTGTAACACATTACTTTTATTGACAGTAATGAGTGTAAATAATGTGTTCTCCATCTATTAATAACCAAGCCCACACAGAATCTGTGCCAGCAAAGCTCTGCTGATTTCTACAAATTTGTAGCACTTGTCATTCACACTTTCCCTGCCCCAAGTTTGTTTGTATATTACATACTATGGCTGATTTGATAATGTTTTCAAATCTTTTCTGCATAGGACAAAAGTATTACTTACTGAGTGTATTAAAAGACCCCAGATTGCTTGTATGTGCATTACATTCACAGATTTTTTTTCAATTTTAGAGAGAGCCAGATCCAAAGTTGCAGGCTGTCAGAGAAGAGCTAAAGTACTGGCAGAAGCTTCGTCAGGACCTGGAAAAAGCTCGACTTCTTATTGAGCTTATAAGAAAGAGGGAGAGACTTAAAAGAGAACAGGTGACACAGATCGCTTCATTCTGTAATGTTCTTTTGATACATTGTCCAGGCCCTGTTCTCTGCAAACCATCACTTATTGCCAGAACAGGCCTGAGGTAATTACTAATTCACAGCATCGGTTTAATTTGGCTCTCTTTTCTGGTAAGATGAAACTTCAGCAGGCTGTCCTGGAGCTGCAGCTCACCCCAGCGCTGATGTTTCTGCGCTCTACACTGGAGCAGCTGCAGGAGAAAGACACTGATCATATTTTCACCTCACCGGTCAATTTGAAGGAGGTGAGGAAATAACACAGTTCATTTAATTTAGCTGTGAACGTGACGTATCTAAATGACGTAGACTGACCTTTTTATTTTAAGAGTGCAAGGAAAATCCTTTTTTCCATACATCCTTTTTAATGTTTTCCCAGGTTCCAGACTATATGGAATTTGTTTCTGAGCCGATGGACTTCTCTACGATGCATGACAAGCTGGAGGCCCATAAATACTCATCGGTGGCTGACTTGGAAAGTGATTTCAATCTGATGATATCCAACTGTCTGAGATACAACTCCAATGACACAGTGTTCCACAAAACTGCCATGCAACTTCGGGAGGTGGGCGGAGCTATTCTGAGACACGCCCAACTCCAGGCTCTCAGCATAGGCCTTGATCCCAGCACAGGCATGCACCTGCCAGAAAAGGCCAGCACACGCAACGCCACAGTCTCCTGGTGGGATGAAGGTGAACATTCATGTGTGCTTCTTCCGAAACCAAAAGTCCCCAGAATAGTGTATAGCCTTTTAATGACATGATTAAAAAATGTAAATTCTGTCATTATATGCTTGCCTTCATGTCATTTTAAAGCTTCAGAAAGAATTAAAAAAAACAATAAATGTAGCCCACGATGAATGAATATTAATCATTGCATTTTTCTTTCTATCAAATGACTTCCAGTTGACTTGCTCTTGGACCCTGAAAATCGTGTGCACATGTGTCCTGAGAACCAGCTGAAAACCCTGCTGGACAAACTGGATCTGGTGGCATCTATGCGCACCAGCGGAGGTCGCACAAAACGCATGCGCCTGCTGCGCAGAGAAATTAACAGCCTCCGTCACAAAATCAGCCACCAGGACCGCAACTCACGACTGCTGAATGGGAAAATTAAAGGGGAAAAGACTGAGAAAAAGATGGAATACATAACCTCCAACACAGGTAATGCAAAGCAAACAAGGTAAATCATGTCCAGAGGATGTGTAAATAAATGCCTGGAAAATTTCTGCTATTCTCAGAATTTAATGCTATATGATTTATGTACTATATCATTTTCAGGGAAGTAAGAGTAATATTATGGATGCCACCAAAGTCTATATTTTAAGGAAGACCATTTGTGCCTCAGTGAAAAAATGAATAAAGATAATTGCAGCTATTTTTCATATTCGTGACATCATATTTTGTGTGGATGACATTATATCTGGCAATTTTACTACGTGTTGATTTAGTATTATATAATATTGTAGCATTTATATATGTATATATATATTTTTTAAGCAGCTTTTATTCTTATACTTTTTTTATTTTCATTTAGTTGTAAGTTTTAGTCATTTTTATGTGTTTTGTCATTTCTATTTTTTTTATAATTTTGATTTAGCTTTAAATTAATCTATTTCAGTTTTAATGTAAGTAATTGTTACTTCAACTTAATTTATTTCAGTTAAGTTTGCCAGTTTAGTTTGTCAGTTCAGGTGTTTCATTTCATATTTTCATTTTTATTTAATTTGATTTACTTTATTAAAATTTCAATAGAAAATTTTAGTTAAGAATAACAACAAAGGTTACTATTTGTTATTTTAAACTCTCACAGTAACCTTTTTTATTGAAGCACAAATGGGCTTCTACAATAGACCATGGCAGAAAACTTACAACCCAGTCCGTCAAGTGACAGAGGATGATTGTTTTTAATTCAAACCTCATGAGTTACATGTAACTTTAAGTTAATCATTAATCCCTTTCCATGGTTGAAGACCTAAAGAAATCAACATCGCAAAAAGTGCAGGAACCCACTTGTCCGGCCTCTTCACCTTTACCTGGAGATGCTCCACCAAACCCGCCTATGTTCTGCCTTGAGATGGGACGGACCACCACTCCAGCAGAGTCAAATAAACCTGACAGCAGAAAACGGAGGGCAAAAGGAAAAGAAAGAGGCCTGAAAGAAAATCATGATCAGATTATAGAAGACGACGAGAACTTCCACAGAAAAGAGCAGGACCCCAGCACTCACGTGGATGCAGTGATCAGGGTTTCCTCCACAGAGAGCCCATCAGATTCGCCCAAGATGGGTGTGGGTCGTCGGACATCGATTCTCTTTAAGAAAGCTAAAAATGGAACCAGACTAACAAAGGACAAGCCTGTTTTATTGCAAAATGGAGTCAGCAAAGCTGAAAATGATGTATCGCTGGAGCAGACCACACCAGCCAAATTATTGTCAGCACCACCAGCCCCGAAATCGCCCCCTCCATCCCCTCACCAGCTGAGATCCAGAGGACTGAGTACATGCTCGGACGGAGAAGGAGAAAAGGCCCACTCTTCAACTGAAGAAAACGGTACTGGAATATCTTTACTGAGGCGATTACTCAAGTTCATTGAGCAGTGATTTAAGTGCTGTCCACCACGATGTTTAATGTGCTCTAATGCTCTTTATTTAGGCATCACAAATGGACTCAAGAGACACAGCGGCAACTCATCAGATTCAGAAAGCTGCTCTCCCACCTTCCCATCACACAGGTAGTGCATGCTGTCAGCGTGCTTTAAATGCTGTCACTATAGGGTCCTAGTTTAGAATCGGTGTTAACATCTGTCTGCAGTGATCTGATCCGCCTTAACAGACCAGTGATTACATTTACATAGTTTTTTTTTTATTTCAAATATATGCTGTTCTTTCGTACCCTGAATCCTGAAAAAGTGTATCACAGTTTTCCAAAAAAAAATTAAACATGGCTAATATTGAGAAATGTTTCTTGAGCAGAAAAGCAACATATTAAAGTGACACTGAAGACTGGAGTAATGGATGGTAAAAATTCAGCTTTGTATAACATGAATAAATTACATTTGAAACATAGAAGACTGTAATTATATTTCACAATATTACTGTTTAACTTTTCAACACTAGTGTACATTAAAAGTAAAGAAATCACTGCACAGCAAAATAGAATTTTTCCCCTCATCATTTGAAATGTAGTCTCATTACAAACATGCCGTAATATTTTGCACCAATTTACCTGAAAGTGATAGTTTTCTTTTTAACACAATACTAGCAAACTAAGCGAGGAGTTTTACAAACATTAATGGCCTAAACAAATGTAACTGTTATCAATTCTACATTTAATTTATACTTTAGAAATATATTTAATATATGTTTATGCTCATGATTGCTTGCTGAATAAAACATGTATCCACCTTAAATGTGTGCACATTTTATATTTGACTTTTTTTTTTTTGTCCAGAATTTTTATGCAGCAATCCAAAATTCACATAAAGTTTGCGGATGGAAACCAGTTATATGACTGGGTTTTTACACCTGTAATTAGCACTGTCCTCTTGAGATTGGATCGCCTTACACCTGATGTTAAAACCAGGTGTTCAAGGTGCCTGTTACAAGAGCTTTGTATTTTAAAAACGTATGTCTTCTAATGTTCTCTGCAGTTCCTCGCCTCCAAAACGCAGTCGTGGTAAACCAGCTCTCAGCAAAGTTCCTGTTTGTGAGGAGGAGAATGGAGTTTCTAATGCAAGTGAGTACAACAAATACCTTAAACTTTATTGCTCTCCTTTCATTCGTTCTGCTCAACTATCATTGTCTTCATCATCGTTGGCAAAGAAACTTCTCAAAATGATGAGATGGAACCTCTTACCTTGGTTTGGGCAAAATGTCGTGGATACCCCTCATACCCTGCAATGGTAAGGATCACATGGTGTTGAATATATACATGAGACACTTGAATAGATGATTTAGTATATCCACCCTATCCTAGCCTAAAGTAAGGATGGTTTTCAACAGATTGTCAATCCTAATATGCCCCGGGAAGGAATTCTTCACAACGGCATTCCCATCCCAGTGCCTCCAGCAGATGTTTTGGATCTGGGTAAACGAAGACAGGAGGAGACCGAGGAGAAGCTCTTTCTTGTGCTGTTTTTTGATACAAAAAGAACCTGGTAAGGAAAAACGTACATTTCATGAAACGCATTTCAAAGTCTGTTTTAGGTCTACTGAAGTCACTGTTTTATTATTCATTGACAATCAGGCAGTGGCTGCAATTGGACAAGCTCCATCACATGGGCATTGACGACACTGTAGACAGGCTGCGTCTGATGGAGGGCAAGAAACCGAATGTGCGGAAGTCAGTACACATGGCATACGACAGGGCGATGACACACCTGAGCCACGTGAAGGAAAACTCAACCTTTAACCCCTCAAATTTTATATAAAAGACTTCTATTAAATGTTTGTCTAAACTGACTGTAAGATACCAATGAAGGTACGTTCATAACATTCAGATGTTTATTCGTTTTTATACCAGTGATTCATAAGCTCTTTGTTTTCCTACCCTCCATAAGTCAAGGCACATCATAAATCAAACCTTAACTTAAGCTTAACTTTTAACGTTGTCATTCAACCAAGATTTTTAAGAATGTTTTAACTTCACTTATTGTAATTGCACTTATGTTGAAATGTTTTGTCCATTTTTGGCAGTTTTCTTGAATGTGAGGTGATAGTATCACTTATGTTGCCAATGCACCAGAGTATTCGGGCAGTACAATTCAGGAACTTTGAGCTAGAATGCATTTTGTAATTGTCTACATTTCTGGACTTAGAATGTGCACAAAAAAAGTTGTATTGCCCTTAGAGCTGCTGGTTAATCATTCTAGCATGATCATATATGCTTTTCGTCTTGATCATTTGCCAACTTCTGAGCGTCTGGTGTTTTACTACCATGGCGGTTTTTACCTACTGTGAGGTGCCACTAATTAAAATATTTATCTCTTTGGCACTGCTTACACCGAGCATCTAATTTGTGTCTTTTTTTTTAAGTTAACATGTGCCCTTTATTTTAAAGAAAGGCTGTGTTTGTTAAAAAGCTTGTAATTGTGGGTGGAGATCACTGTAAATATAAATGCATGTATGTAGAAAATATGCACAGATGTGTTTTTAAAATCTGAAATGTAAATTAATGACAAACTTTGTACATGTCATTTTAATTTATTTGGAGTGGTTATGAAAAAGTTATTTAATAGTTATTGAGAAGGTTTAATTTAACAGCTCTGTAGAGCTTTTTATTGTTCAGAAGGCATTACTGCTTTAATGCAATTGTTCCTTAGTGGTCTACAGTGAGAGAACATTATAGAGTAAAATACTATGTAGTCTCTTAGATCATATACGCAGAGTAAAAGAGAAATGTGTTTTTTTTTTAAAGCCTGTGAAAAAGCTAATAGTACCAAACAAAAAATGTCAAAGTATTTTCTCAAATGAGAAATAAAAACACTGTTGAGCTTGTGTTTCCCTATCTGTCATCTGTTTACAAGTTCAACTTATGCACTTAGATTAAATTTAGCGTTCACATCAGTAAATGAGATTTCAAAATACATGTACTTTGAGCAACCTCAGATTTATTACAGCACCAATATATTATTCATCTTGAATACAAATGCTTTACAGAAAAAAAGTAGTTCTTTTGTGTGTAGTTCTCCAAATATCACACACTGAGGATTTTCCTGTTATGCCCAGTGGTTTAAAACAAACATATTTTGGTGGTCTTGATCTTGACAACCTCATAGTGTACATGCCAGAGGAATGAATGTCACGATTCATGACTGGCATGTCAAACAGGAAACAAACAAATATATACAACAGTAAACTACACGTGCTGTGCAGTAACCTTACCTAACTGAGACAGAAATGAAAGTACATTAATCCCATAGCAAAGACCTGATCTGGTGATATGTTTTATATCATATTTTCTTTCATTAAAATGGAGCAACCTTGGTCTGTTCAGTTTCAAGTAGAAAACCATATAAGACAAAAAGGCAAAGGAAACCTCTAAAAGAATGCATCACAAGAAAGAAGAAAGGTGCAATGCACAATGCAGCAGCCATGCTAAATTAGAGACTTTGTCAGAAAGCTGTTTAGACCATGATGAACAGCTTGTCTTCATTCAAACACTGGGACACCAAATTTGATCTTTTAATTTAATACCATCTAATCAATATGCAATTAAATGTTACTATAAAGTAAAACAATCCAGTTATAGCTTCAATAACTGTTCACTGCCACCAGTTGAGAAGGAAAAAAATCCACATTTTATTGGGCCTTTGCATACGAAAAGCTCAAAATGTTCTGTTCTGGAATAAAAGGTTCACAAAATATGATGGTTTTTTTTCCTTCACATAAAATCAGATCCAGTCCAAGATGTGTCTGTCAAATGTTCCAAGACACACACAAACACAAAAAAAGCAGCAGCTTTACATAACTTTACTCACGGTAGATTAGGATCTTTTGGTTGAATCGTCTCCATTGTATTACTAAACTGAGTTAAGTGTGAATGCAGAGATGCACGTGCTGCCTTTTTTGCAGCAGGTCGGTCAGGTCAGTGTGCATCTGAAACCAAACCAAAGCAAATGGTCAGCAGATGAAGGGAATCTTGTAAACCACCAAGAAATCATACATCGGATTCAATTGGACTCTTACCTCCTTTAGAGCTCTTACTGGGGTTAGGTGTGGTGGAGTATTTTGGAGGGTATCGGATAAACAGACGGTCTTCCTCCTTCTTGATCCAGCGCAGCAGTTTAGTGATGGCATTGATGGCACAGGTTTTCGTGACAAGGGGACTGAAGCACGTATACAACTCAAATTTGCTCGTGACCTGGAATGAGAAAAAAAGGAAGAGTTCAGCCAAAATTTGCTGAAAATGTACTCACATTCAGGTCATCCAAGATATAGATTTGGAGAGATGCTCTGCAGTGAATGGGTGCCGTCAGAATGAGAGCCTAAACAGCTGATCAAATCAATAATCCACAAGTAATCCAAACAGTGCTTGACCTTTGAGCAACAGTTTGAAGCTAAAAACATCTTAAAGATGGATTTGTTTTTTTACAAACCTGTATCTTTTCACTTCACAAGACATCATTGATGGACTGGAGATTACTTGTGGATTATTGTGGTTTTTATCAGCTGTTTAGGCTCTCATTCTGACGGCACCCATTCACTGTAGAGGATCCATTGGTGAGCGAGTGCTGTAATGCTAAATTAAGAAACCGACTCATCTATATTTTGGATGGCCTGAAGGCGACTACATTTTCAGGAAATTTAAATTTTTGGGTGAACTATTCCTTTGAATTGCTTTTGGCAACACGTAATTAACCTGAGAATATTACAAAGCAACTTCATTTGGAGCAAGGTCAGGATCCTCATTTGCAAATTTTGAGTGCTGCTCGAAGGTAACTCGATCTTTCAAGGTCTGCGCGGAGAGCGTGTGAAAGCGCCAGGCGAGATAGAAAGCACAGCATCAACATGTTTTGCTCTCTGAGGACTGGGAACAGATGCATGTGACAGCAGTTATCATTCACATACCCAGGCCAGCAGAGTCTCACGTTCAGCCACATGGTAGATGAGCTTGAGGGGACGTGAGGTGCTGTGGATTCGGCTGTGCATGCCTCTGTACAGGTCCAGAAGTCTCATCTGCTCCTCCTCACTGCTGTACGGCGCTTCCATCTCTGGGCTGTGGTAAATCCATGAGACACAGAGGGAAAACAAAAGTGGCTTTGTGCTTTACATCTCATTCATATCTTCTGAAATTATATTAGTGGTGCATTTTGTTGTACCGCATGACACACACAGTGCTTTCAATAAAAGCCACTGCTGTTAAATCAAATAAAACATGACGTTTATTCAGCTAACACATGTTATTCCCTCCATTGCCTCATCTTTCACATCCGCTCACCCTTCCACCCTCCGTTACTTCACAACCCCCGCCCCTCTCACAGCGCGCGCTCACCTTTGAACCAGCGCATACGCTAACCACATTTTTAACCTGGAAGAACCTTCTTCCAAGGGAACAGGGTAGGGAGGAAATAACATGTTAACAACTGCCATCTGTTGGCATCAAACAATAGGGTGAATTAAGAAAACATGCTTTCAATTACTGTCCTCTGTGAACTTTTCAGGAAATATGTATGAGTATGACCATGAGCTCAGATCTACAGCTCACAGATACGGTTCAAAAGTTACTTGTGGAAATGCTAAGGAAAAACCTGTCATGAAACCAGCAAACACAGGCTTTAACTAAATACATTTGAAAGGTTGCCAAATAAAACATTGGCAGTGTTTTTAGCACTGTTTACATCCTATTATATTATTTATTAATATTTTAAATTTGCATATTTTCATATTTATAAGTTTTACATTATTTACTATTAAGCCTTTATTTTGATTTCATTTTTAGTTATTTTAGTACTTAAACATATTTCAGTTAGTTGTCAAGGCAACATTTCTTTCTAATTTTCTAGTTTTTCATCTAATACTTATATGTATTTAATCTTATTTTGGCTAATAGTTTTAGCTCACAGCACATACATTATATTTATTTAATAACAAAAGTGTTCACAACAAGCAGAGGATTAAAAATATGGGTTAATCTCATAAAAACATGTCCAGGTCACATTTGATCAAAAATCAAAAGGGCAAAAAAAGTAATTATATTTTGCATGAAGGAAATTATGACTTTTTACAATGTAACATTATTTTAATGACGATTTAGCATATTTTTAAAATGATTTATTTTGACAAAATATTAGAATTTTAATATCATGAAAATAATTATCAGCTTATTATTATTGTCTAGAATTTTAATACTGGTGGTTTCCCTGTTTTTTTCTTTATAAACAATAAATACACAAAAAAATAACCAGTCACAAAAACTTTTACCCTAAATCAGACAAAATTTAAGGCAACAAATCAAATACTACCATGATGGACAAATCCTCACAATTTAAAAAAAAAGTTGTAAAAAATTAATGAATAAGAGTTTGCATCGCATCACAGTAATTATAAATAGGGGAAGAAATGTAGTAAACATACATGAAAATTGGGGTCAGTAAGACCCATTTTTTCTAAAGAAATTAATACTTCTATTCAGCAAGGATGCATTCAATTGATCAAAAGTGACAGTAAAATGTTACACAAGTTTTCTATTTCAAATAAATGCCGTTTTCTTTGTTTTTTTAACTTTCTATTCATCAAAGAATCCTTGAAAAAAATCTATAACGGTTTTTACACAAATTAAGCAACTGAAAAAAATAAATAAAATAAAATCATGCTTAGTATAAAGAAATATAAATTCTTACTTTTTATTTTGGGAAGAAAGTGAGCTGGACAGGTTTTTTGATATCATCAAACGACTCACCTGGTGAACTGTGTTAGCTGGCGATGGTTGTCGGGCACATCAAAAGGCTTGTACATGAAATGCCTGAGGTCAGACACTCCCACCTGACTAACGCTGTACGAATGAGCTTTTGCTATGGAGTTGAGCGCATTCTGCGTTTGCATAGCCTCCTCGATCTTCCTCTTACACTCGGCCACCGAATAAAACGCCTCTTTATCAGTGGAGAGAAGAACCAGACAAACAGTACATTCAGGAGGGTCCAGATACGAGATGTACGCATAAAAGTAACAGTCAGGGTTAAAACTGGGCAGGCAGATGGGCGTCCAGATCTCCCCTGCCTGGAAGGCGGACGAGGCCCCGATGAGGTTCAGCAGCAGGTGGAGGTCAGCAGGCTCCAGTCGGGCATCGTCGATGACCATCTTCTCTTGCACTATGGTGAGCAGCTGGTTCTTAGCTATGAGGATGGAGAAGACCAGGTTGGGCGTGATGGCCTTCTGAAGAATCTGACTGAGGGAGTCCCTGAGAGACGAGGCCAAGGGAAGACAGTGCACGGCTAAGAGCAGGAGGCTGGGGTCTGAGTCCACAAGGTTAAGGAGGCCGTCGAGGATCTTCTCCGAGCCAGCCAGCAGGCGACGCAGATCGTAGTTCTTCTTGTGCTCGAAGATGCGGGTGATGCTGGCCTGCGTGAGCATGCTGACGATCTGATTGTAGACGTAGAGCAGTTCGTTACGGAGCTGCTGCTCGGATTGACGGCTGCTGGAGACAGACACCAGCACCAGAGGACCCCGCTGCATGAACACAACCGTGTGCTCATCTATCAGGAGAGAAGAACAGAAGCAAAGAGACCAGTTTAATGATTAATCATTACTTAGATGTATAATTAATTGTTCCCGGGTCTAACAACAATTACACAAGAATTTTTACTAAATGTGTTCACATTTGTGGATGTAAACAAGACATTTTTTAAAGGAATATGTTTATTCAATAGGGACAAATTCATTAAAGTAAATCAAAAGTGACAGCAAAGACATTTAAAATATTAAAACGTTTTTCTATTTTAAATAATTTTTTCTATTTATCAAAGAATCCTGAAAAAATTATCATGTTTCCACAAAAATACTAAGCAGCACAACTGTTTTCTTTTCAGCATTGATAATATTTATTGAGCGTCAAATCTGCATATTAAAATGATGACTGGAGTAATGCTGCTGAAAATTCAGCTTTTCCATCATTTTACATTTTAAAATATATTAAAACAGAAAAGTTACTTTAAATTGTAATAATATTTCACAATATTACTTTACTAAATTTTTGATCAAATAAATGCAGCCTTGGTAAGAGTAAAATATTTTTTCATAAACTTCTAAAATCTGAACTTTTGAACACAAGTGCATTTTTATTACATTAAACATTATAGAATAGAAGAAAAAATTCCATTAAAACTACAGCTTTTTTTTGTTTTGGATGTTTGTTTTTTTTAAGTTGGTTTTCTACAAAATACTAATGGAAAAAATATTAATTGTTCAACCAAATTTTTTACCAAAAAATAAAATGATATTGAAATCTATGGACTACATGAAAAATCAGATCAATGAAATGAAATTAAACACAATAAGATACTTGAGTTGCTATATCAGAGGATATTAGAAGATGGAGAGAGCATATGACTGGAAAAAGATTTACATACACCACTGAGTTCAAGACTGGTCATCAATTCTTTTTAACTGTTTTCTGAGAGGAGAAAACCTGCATGTTTTGCATGCACAGTTATGAGTAAATTAAAGCATGCGATTTTCACTTCACAGAATATTTCCAAAGTCGCCTACCGGAGTAGACTGAGCGAATGATGTTGTCTCCACTTTGAACGAAGGACACCAGGGCCATCATCACGCCCATGGTGGAAGACAGGGCCTCCTCACTTCCATATCGGGAGTAGATGGGCTTCCCAGCCTCGCTCAGCACAAACACATGCTTCCTGTGCTGTCTCCAACTCTCTGCTGTCACATCCTCGTTCCTGTGTGAGGGAGGTCCCAGAGGTGTGCCCGTCTCAGATAGAGGGGACGAGGCTCCTTTCATACCCATTCCCTGCTCTTCCATCTTACCCCGGGCTAACATGGTTACGACAAACTCACCAGAGACATCATGACCATTGTCGGCTAATGCAGAGTCCACAGACGCTTTCCCAGAATCAGTCTCTGAACCCCCAGCACACAGAGACCTATCTTCATCAATGCGGAGCTTCTGCATATCTGTTAAAAGCTCTTGTGGTTGGCTGCTCTCTGATGTAGGGTCTGCTGACTCCAAGAGCCCCTCTGGGTCCGAAGGCATCCTGTGATCTTCATTCACACAATGGTTTTCTGATGGGACGTCTCTATCAGAGTACACAACATCTGGAAAGCAAAGTAAAATCAGGGCTGTAAAATCAGCATGTTAGCCACTATAACACAAGTTGTAACGCTGCAAAACATTACCTGTCTGATCAAGACATTGTGGATGGATGGATGGATCACATATCTTCACCTCCTCCATATTCCCACTCTCTTGACTCCTCTGATCCATGTCAACATGCAAACAGCTGAATTCAAAATGAGAAAGTAACTTAATAACACCCAGTCAAATGACAAATATATCAGTAAAGCAATTTAATTCATGAAGGTTCGTACTTAGTGTACAAAAGTGAAGTCTAAAGCCGCTTAATCTGATTACTGCTGTTATCCCATATCTTCACCCCTCGTGGAGTTTGAACACCGTCACGCACGTCTTCTAATGCCGAAACTTTAACAACGATGAATGACTATCGATCGCGATTATTTAAATAACACGAACTGGGTATTGAGTTATTGAGCAGATTACAGGACGTTCATTTGAGCTAGTCTACGTTATTTATGGGAAAGGTTTACGATCTCCCCCATAAATGACTCCACTCGTGAACTCATTCACTACTCGTCTTAATCACATCCATGTCTGATTGAACAAATTATTAACGACAAACCAAAACCAAAACCATCTTTAGCTTTTTGACTCAACCGCCGGTGCGGAAGCTTGACGTTAAAAACAACGCTGCAAAACAAATTCCCACAACCACTTCCGGTTGACTTGTTTCAAAATACAAGTCCATAATGAACTATACAGTCATGTATTTAATTATCAGGTGTTTTCATTATTTGAGCAGAATAAATTATACTAATTAGTATAAGAATGTTTTTTATATATATAACGTATATCGACAAATGTAGTACAGCAAATTGCTTCAATGTTTGTAAACTGTCCAGAAGTTTTTAGTGAAAATTGGTTACATTAGTTAATACTAGACATCTAACTAACAACATACTATATACTACTTTATCTATATATATATAGTACAACTCGATTTTTACGGGGGCCCTCTGAAACGCGATTGGGCTAGTTTTGAGTGGCAATTGTGCGGGATTTGTTGTGAAAACCTAGCAACAAAAATTGTCGATACAAGCACCTGGGGCCTGTACCATGAAACCGGATTAGCTGGCTAGCCAGGTAAATTTCATCTTAGTTTGCACCAATCCTGGGTTTTCGGTACCATGAAAGTGGCTTGGCTTTTAGCTGCGTTCATTGCCATAGTAACTTAAACTCCACGGCTAACCTGCTGCGGGCAGGATGTGTTCGAGTTAGACTGGACCAATCAGATGTGAGCAAAGTGACACATGTCTGACACCAAAAAGTCACTCCCCCAGTTTCTCCTGCTCCAAATTAAAGGTCACTAGTACTAAAAAAAATTGTCTAGCTTTAATGATAATTACTTAGTTATTTTATATGATTTATATAATTATATGATATATTATTATTAAAGCAATTTTAGTTTAACAGTTATTAGAAATCATTTATTTTAAATGAATGTTAATATATACAGATCATATGTAATATAAATATCATATGTATAAAGATAATGCTTTAAAAATGACTACATGTGACCTTATGTTCGAGTCTCTGTCGCTGTATATTTCCAACAATATAAACTAATTTAACAAGTTTCACTTGTGACTGCACTGATAAAGCAAGATAATTTGTTTTATTTGTCCTCTTTCATGAACAAGTACTTTTTTCATTGTGAATGCATTTAAATTAATCATATCTCAAAGTCCTTTAGCAAAACCTTAACCAAGGCTCGTGATTGGCTGTTCGCCAGTGATGTCACACATTCATGTGCACGTGCTCCACAAACTCAGGATCAAAGCCTGAGTTGCAGTGTTGCCAATTTAGCTATTTTGTAGCTATATTTAGTGGCTTCCCCACCCCTTTTGAGACTTTTTTCAAAAGTTTAGGGACAAATATAGCAACTTCTTGGACAAACCTTATCTACATTCTCATCTTGCCCACTGATCTCGATTCATCTTTATATAGATCAGTGAAGTTGGCATTATGATGTCATCTAGTGACGTTTAGCTACCAGTTTTAGCTACTTTCAATTGAAAGCGGTTGGCAACACTGCTGAGTTGACTTAGAGAGTTGAAGATCAGCATCATGGTACCAATAAAGCTGGATTAGAGTGGTTTGGTTTTGTCAACTCCAAACTAATCCTGTAACTCTGAATTTGTTCATCTACCTTCATGGTACAGGCGCCTGCACAATGAAAACTGAGTCAGAGCATCTGAGCCCTTGCATCAATTGTCCCATCGCTACATTTGGAAGCTGTTTGACTGGTGTTACCAATATGTAGTCCAAGGAGATCTCGATGTACGTGAAGACCATCATTAAACTGAAAAAACAGCATAAATCTATAAGAGAGACAGCACAAACCTTAAGTGTGGCCAGATCAACGGTTGACATTCTTTAGAAAGAAGAAAGCACTGGTGAGCTCTACAACATCAAAAGGCCAGTAAGACCACGAAAGACAGCTAAAGTGGATGATCGCAGAATCCTTTCCTTGGTGAAGAAAAACCCTGTCATAACATTAAAAGAAATTAAGAAAACTCTTTGGCACATCATTATCAAAATCTATGTAAATACAGAAGGTTTACAACAAGAGGCAAACCACTGGTAAGTGTCAAGAACAGGAAAGCATTTGACTTTAACTGATGGGAAGAGTATGGCGAAAGAAAGGAACAGCTGACGATCCAAAGCACACCACATCAAGTGTCAAACATGGTGGAGCAGTGTGATAGCATTGGCATGTATGGCTGTCAGTGGAACGAGCTCACTGGTGTTTATTGATAATGTAACTGCTGATAGAAATATGAATTCGGAGGTCTTTATGGCTATACTCTCTGCTCACATTCAGCCAAATGCTACAAAACTGATAGGACGCTGCTTCACAGTGCAGATGGATAATGACCCTAAACATACTGCGAAAGCAACTCAAGACCTTTTGAAGGCAAGGAATGAAATGGAATGTTCTTCAATGGCCAAGTCAGTCACCTGATCTCAATCCAAAAGAGTATGCTTTTCAGTTACTGAAAACAAGACTGAAAGCAGAAAGACCCACAAACAACCAGCAACTCAAGGTGGCTGCATTGAAGACCTGGCAAAGCATCAAAACTCAGAATTTGGCGATGTCCATGGGCTACAGAGGATTTTCATCCATGGATTAAAATTATGCTTATATTTACAATTATGTCACTTTGTCCAAATGCTATTGAGCACCTTGAGTTACTTTGCTTAAAATGGCTGTAACACCTAAATGGTAAATGTCACATTTTTGTGGAACCTCTTAAAATAAAGCTAAATGTCTACACTTCAATCACGTCTTGATAGTTTTATTTCAAATCTATTGTTGTGGTGTATAAAGGCAAAAGTACAAAAACTCAGTGTCCAAATACTTCCGGACCTGATTGTAATAAGAAGTGTGAGACCACACTATAATTTACTATACTCTACAGAATGTGTGTGACCAGGATTTTAATATCACATAGCCATCAGGTGAATTAAATAAGGTGTTAATAATAATAATTAATTACATTTATATTGTAATGAATTATTGTTATATTGGGTGTTAAGGTATTATAATTATATAATATTATGTAATATACACTATATTGCCAAAAGTATTGGGTCACCCCCTTCTAATGAACAGGTTTGACTACTTTAGTAATTTCCATGAGTACAAATCTTAATGTTAAAGCATATAATGATATTCTAGGGAATTGTGTGCTTCTAATTTTATAGCAATAGTTTGGACAGGACCCTTTTCTATTCTAACATAACCTCTGTGGATAAGGCATGGTTCAAAAAGAAATGATTGATTCAGTCAGTGTGGAAGAACTTGACTGGTCCTTGACTGGTCTGCATAAAGCAAAGTCCTAATCTCAGTTGAACATCTCTGGTGTGACTTTAAATGCAGACATTGAGCCGAAAACTCATCACCAAACACCAATGACTTGTACAGTAATTTTAGACACTTTCAAAACTGTTGCAACAGAGATGGAAATAGTTTTTAAATACGTGAATTACGCTTCCATCTTTGTTGCCACAGTTTTGGAAGTGCCTTCTTCTGTTCTAAAGAAGGGGGTGGCCCAATACTTTTGTCCATATAGTGTATGTACAAATCATTGCTGTTTGGTAATGAGTTTTCGGCTCAAGGTCTGCATTTAAAGTCACAACAGAGGTGTTCAGCTGAGATTAGGACTTTGCTTTATGCAGACCAGTCAAGTTCTTCCACACTGACTGAATCAATCATTTCTTTTTGAACCTTACCTTATACACAGAGGCACTGTCATATTAGAATAGAAAAGGGCCCTGTCCAAACTGTTGCAATAATATTAGAAGCACACAATTCCCTAGACTATCATTAGATGCTTAAATATTAAGATTTGTACTCATGGAAATGACTAAAGTAGTCAAACCTGTTCATTAGAAGGGGGTGACCCAATACTTTTGGCAATATAATGTATATATTGTGGCAGGGTGTAAGGAACACGCGACAAGCAAAGCTTAGGTGAATTTTATTAACAACAGTGCAAAAACGTGGGCGGTGGCGGTGCTCTCAAACGTGTCCAGGTGTGGGTGAGTCCGTGCGGTGCTCGTGGCGGCGCAGATCGGTCACACCCTGCTGTCTGGCGGGAGAAAGAGAACAGAGGATTAGGTCGCTGTCTCATGGAGAGGCTTCTCAACCTTCCTCTGTGGGCACGCTGTTTATATCCAGCCCGGCTGACGAGGCGCAGGTGTGGCCGATCAGCCCGTGATGAGCTGTGAACAGGTGCTCCACGTGTGCTTCCAGGGCAACGCTGATGTGGACTCGGGACGCTCATCACACTCACCCCCCCCCTCGGCTTCAGGTGTACAGCACACCTTTTCTGGCTGCCCCTTCCTGGTCAGGTCTGTCAGGAGGGCGGCTAAGGAGGAGAAGTTAGGGATGAAACAGCGATAGTACCCTGCCAACCCCAAAAAGGCTCGTACCTGGGACTTCGTGCTGGGTTTCGGGGAGGACCGGACTGCTTCCACCTTCTTTTCCTGGGGCTTGATGAAGCCCCGCCCGACCTGGAATCCCAGGTACTTTGCCTCGGACAGGCCCAGGTGACATTTCCGTTGGCGGTAAGCCCAGCCCTACGCAGCTCCAATAACACCCTCCGCAGACGGTCTACATTTACATTTACATTTAGTCATTTGGCAGACGCTTTTATCCAAAGCGACTTACAACTGGGGAATACAAAAAGCGATTCATCTTGAAGAGGCAGTCAGACAGAGGAAGTGCTCGTAACACCAAGTCTCAGTCATTGTTCAAATAAGTACAAACTAGTAGGTGGAAAGAAAGATAGAGGGAAAGTTTTTTTTTTTTTTTTTTTTTTAGGATGAAGTCAAGTACTGATGAAAGAGATGAGTTTTCAGTTGTTGCTTGAAGGTTGCCAGAGATCCGGCGTTCCGGATAGGGGTGGGAAGATTATTCCACCAGCCAGGAATGGTGAACGAGAATGTTCTGGAGAGTGATTTTGAGCCTCTCTGTGATGGTACCACAAGGCGTCGCTCATTAGCAGATCTCAAACTTCTGGAGGGGATGTAGGTTCGTAATAGTGAGTGGAAGTAGGAGGGTGCAGAGCCTGTGGTAGATCTGTACGCAAGCATCAGTGACTTGAACTGGATGCGAGCTGCCACTGGTAACCAGTGCAAGGAGATGAAGAGTGGTGTAACATGCGCTCTTTTGGGCTCGTTGAAGATCAGTCGTGCCGCTGCATTCTGAATCATTTGTAGAGGTTTGATTGCGTTTGATGGCAGACCAGCCAGAAGAGCATTGCAGTAGTCCAGTCTAGAAACAACCAGGGCCTGGACAAGAAGTTGCGCAGCATGCTCTGTCAGAAAGGGCCTGATCTTTCTGATGTTGTGTAGTGCAAACCTGCAGGAACGAGCAGTCTTTGCAATGTGCTCTTTGAAGGTCAGCTGGTCATCAAAGATTACACCAAGATTTCTGACCGAAGTTGATGGGGTAATCATTGATGAGCCGAACTGAATCGTGAAGTCATGCCGTAGAGTCGGAGTGGCAGGGAAGACCAGAAGTTCCGTCTTTGCCAGGTTGAGCTGTAGGTGATGTTCTTTCATCCATGCCGAGATGTCCGCCAGGCAGCCTGAGATCCGTGCAGCTACCGTTGGGTCATCTGGTTGAAAAGAGAGATAGAGCTGCGTGTCATCGGCATAGCAGTGATAGGAGAAGCCATGTGCATGTATGATGGGACCCAGCGATGTAGTGTACGTGGAGAAGAGGAGGGGTCCAAGAACCGATCCCTGAGGAACTCCAGTGATCAGTTGATGTGGTTTGGATACCTCCCCTCCCCAGGCCACCCTGAAGGATCTACCGGTGAGATAGGATTCAAACCAGCGAAGTGGAATTCCAGTGATGCCCAGTGAAGAGAGTGTAGACAGGAGAATCTGATGATTGACAGTGTCAAAAGCAGCAGAGAGATCCAGCAGAATGAGGACTGACGATTTGGAATCAGCCTTTGCAGTTCGTAGGGCTTCAGTGACTGAGAGTAGCGCAGTCTCTGTTGAATGGCCCCTCCTGAAACCTGACTGTTTAGCATCCAGCTTGTTGTACTGTGAAAGAAACCGCGAGAGCTGGTTGAAGACAGCTCGTTCGAGTGTTTTCCCTATGAATGGAAGGAGAGAGACAGGTCTGTAGTTATCTAAAAGAGAAACATTTAATGTAGGTTTTTTGATCAGTGAGGTTACCCGAGCCTGCTTGAATGCTGTGGGGAAGATGCCTGTGAGGAGAGATGTGTTGATAATGTGTGTGAGTGCCGGTAAGAGTGTGGGAGAGATTGTTTGGAGAAGATGTGAGGGGATCGGGTCGAGAGGACATGTTGTAGGATGGCTGGAGAGGAGAAGTTTGGATACTTCTGCCTCGGTGAGAGGACTGAAGGAGAAGATGGGAGCTGGAGCGGTGGATGTGGTTGATCGGAGGTCCTGCAGAGTTGAGAACTGGTTGCTGATTGTTCTAGTTTTGTCTGTGAAAAAAGAGGCAAAGTCATCAGCGGTTATCAGAGTGGTGGGAGGTGGAGGAGGGGGACAGAGGAGAGAATTAAATGATCTGAAGAGATTACGCATGTCTGGAGCGCTGGTGATCTTGTCTAGGTGGTCTTCCCAACGCTCCGAGTGGATGACCACGTCGTCCAGGTATGCCGCGGCGTAGGACTGGTGGGGCCGCAGTAGGATGTCCATCATGCGCTGGAACGTGGCCGGAGCCCCGTGCAGGCCGAAGGGAAGGGTCCGGTACTGCCAGCGTCCACCATTTTGGGCTTGGCTGCTTCGGAGAGGGGCATTTGCCAGTATCCTTTCGTCAAGTCCAGCGTGGAGATGTACTGGGCCCTTCCCAGGCGATCGACGAGCTCATCCACCCGAGGCATTGGGTATCCGTCGAACTCCGAAACTTCGTTTAAGCGGCGGAAGTCGTTGCAGAAGCGGAGGGTGCTATCGGGTTTTGGTACCATGACGATAGGGCTGGACCAAGAACTATTAGATGGTTAGACGCGGTAGGGCCGTTGCCGGACGATGGCTGGTAAGTGGATCTCCGGCTGGTAAGTGGATCTCGTGTTGGAGGATCGGAGTCCGCCTGGGGTTTGGGGAGAACACATCGGGGGAACTGATCGACCAGGTGCTGCAGCTCCGTCTTCTGAGCCGCCGACAGCTGTGGATGCCTGTTGGGCCTTTGCGAGGTGTTCCCGGACTAATGGCATGACCCGGTCAATCCTTTCCCTCATCTCCTTCACGTGCTCAATAACTGAACAACAGCTCGAATGGGGTGAAGCCAGTTGACGCCCGAGGAACCTCCCGTATCCCGAACAGCACGTAGGGGAGCATGAGATCCCAGTCCCGCTTGTCCTCGGTTACCACTCGCCGCAGAATTTGTTTGAGGGTTTGGTTGAAGCATTCTACAAGGCACAAGGTCTGGGGATGTTACACAGAGGTCCTACAAGGTCTGGGGATGTTACACAGAGGTCCTCAGTTGCTTCACCTTGATGAGAGCGCACAGGTCAGCCATTAGCCGGGACATGAAGGGAGTTCCCTGGTCAGTCAGTACCTCTTTGGGGATGCCGACCCGGCTAAAGAGCAGGAAGAGCTCACGGGCGATGGCCTTGGTGGTGGCCTTCCGGAGAGGCACTGCTTCGGGGTACCGGGTGGCATAATCCACAATCACGAGGATTGTGTTCTTGGCCCCAGGCAGACTTAGGCAACGGCCCCACTAGGTCCATCCCAATGCGCTCGAAGGGCACCTCAATGATGGGCAGAGGGATCATCGGGCCGGGGGGAGGCTTCCGCGGAGACGTTCTTTGCCAGGTCGGACAGAAGCGCTTGACCTCGGCCAGTGGAAGCGGTCACGTATTCGCTGGGTGGTGTTTTCAGCCCCAAGGTGTCCCGCCAGCGGGTGCGAGTGGGCCAACTCTAGCACCGTTTCTGTCTTCGTCCGGGGCACCACCAACAACATTTTTTTTCTCCCCCCTTCGCTGCGCGACACAGTAGAGCAGGCCATTTCGGATGAAATGCGGGAGCGGATGGGGGCCCGGTTGAGTCTCCTTACCGTCTACCACGCGCACTTGAGCCCAACAGCGCTTCAGCCGATCGTCCTCACGCTGTTCCTTGGCGAATGACCCACCCTCGACCACCTGCTGAAACAGATCTTGGTAGAGGTTAGCGTTAGAATGTGGGGACTAACCATCTCTCCCGCTGTCCGAGGCCATTAAGGCCGGGTGACGACGGGCTCCTTTCGCCGGCTTTTTCCGGCGGTGGCTCCCTTTTGTGGTGACAGGCTGTATGGCGGAGGCCAGCAGGCGGTCAAACCCTGGCCAATCTCTTCCAATAAGGACGGGGACCGGTAAATCCTTTACCATGCCCACTTCCAGCGGCCACGTGCCAGGGAAAGTGGAGACGGTCACTCTCTCAGTCGGGACGCGTCGTGTGTCTCCGTGCACACACGTGATCGGAAGGGTAGCCTTGGTGTCCCCGCGGGGCGTGAGGATGCGGGACTGAACAAGGCTGACCGCACTGCCGGAGTCCAGAAGCGCTGGGAAAGGATGGCCGTTGATTTTCACCTCTTCTTCGGGAAACCCCGTGGGTAGGTCGTGATGCACAATACAGCCTGCCAGCCAGGTCCGCGCGGGGGATGCGGGGTCCGCTGTGGGCATGGGCTCGTCCTTTGGAGTGGGAGCCGCCGGCCTGCCTACTGGTCGCAAGGTGCCCGTCGCTCCTGGACCACCCTCCGGGGAAACGGCCTCGCTTGCTCCCCAGCATCCCGGTGTTGGGCAGCATCCGCCAGCTCCACTGCCTCGACGAGTTCGGCCATGGTGGTGGGGTTCCACATGCCGGCAGCCTGGCGGTGAGACCTCGGAAGAGCCCGGAGGAAGCGGTCGATGACGACGTGCTCCGCTACTTGGGCTGCTGTGGGTTCTCCGTCGAGCAGCCAATGCCGAGCGAGGCGTGAGAGTTCGGCGGCTTATACTCCCAGTCGTGGAAATATTGGGCTGCACAGACCGAAGACAGCCCCAAACGGGACAGGATTTCCTTTCTAAGCTCGCCGTAGTTGCTTGATACTTCCGATGGCAGAGCGAAGTAGGCTCGCTGAGCCTCGCCGGTAAGAAGGGGCGCCACCAACCGCGCCCAGTCGTCACTCTCCCAGCCCTCCCGAGTTGCTGTGGTTTCGAACATCTGGAGAAACGCCTCAACATCATCATCAGCGGTCATCTTCGGCAACAGTTGCGTGACTTTCGCCCGAGGATAGGGTAGCAGAACACGTTGCGCGGCCGCTGTGCGGCGAGCAGCAAGGTGCTCCGTGATCTGTTGCTGACGGATGCTGACCTCCGCTAGTCGTTGGAGGATTTCGTCCATGTCGGAGAATGGGGAGCAGTGGACGCCTGGCACAAGGAAAACAGAAGAAAAAAAAAAGGAAAAATTAGTGCGTTGCCGGGAGAGCTCTGGTCGGTGTTCCTCATACTAATATGCCCGCATTCTCCACCAGTGTGGCAGGGTGGAAGGAACACGCGACAAGCAAAGATTAGGTGAAGGTCCCAGAGTGGGGGTTTTATTAACAACAGTGCAAATACGTGGACGGTGATGGCGGTCTTCCGTGTGGCGGTGCTCTCAAACATGTCCAGGTGTGGGTGAGTCCATGCAGTGCTCATGGCGGAGCAGATCGGTCACACCCTGCTGTCTGGCGGGAGAAAGAGAACAGAGGATTAGGTCTCTGTCTCATGGAGAGGCTTCTCAACCTTCCTCTGTGGGCACGCTGTTTATATCCAGCCCGGCTGACGAGGCGCAGGTGTGGCCGATCATCCCGTGATGAGCTGTGAACTGTGTGTTTCCAGGACAACGCTGATGTGGACTCGGGACACTCGTCACAATATATATATATATATATATATATATATATATATATATATATATATATATATATATATATATATATATATATATATATACATAGATATATCTATACACACACACAGAGACATTTGTTTACATACAATTTATACATTTATATAGCTACACAATATTTACAATTTATACTTTACTCAAAGAGATATACATATGGATATGTGATATATAGTATGCTATGTCTAGTATTAACTAATGAAACCTCAATTTTCACTAAAAACTTCTGGACAGTTTACAATCATTGAAGCAATTTGAATTGTTTATTGTTCATCTTTAAATAACCCAAACCTGCAGCTTGCTGTACTGCATTGGTCAATATTGAAACATTTTCAACATTCTTATACTAATTAGTATAATTTATTTTGCTCAAATAATGAAAACACCTGATAATAATAAACAGTTGAGATGTACTTTTTAATATTAATGTTTTTTTTTTTAAACATGCCTAACTAGGTCCATGAATCTTAATGAAATTAAGGAAAATGAGTTAGCGAAAAAAAAATACAGTGGTATTTATAAAGATGGGAGAGGAAGAAACATTGCAAGGTGTTGAAATATAGAAATGCAGCTGTTCTGTGGTTTGTGCTGCAAGTTGTGCTGTCTAATGTATCAACTGCAGTCTGGAGAAGATTCTCTGTGCATTGCATTTTTCTTTAAGCTGTCGAGGTATTCTTGTTGTGAAGCAGCCAGAACTGAGGCCAGAACGTCATTGTCTTCCCAATCTGTTAAACCTAAAAATTAAAACATCCACCTAATTAAGTAAGCTTGTTTAAAGAGAGTATACATCAACAAGCATTTATACTGAAGCACGTAATGCCTTACCAAAGGCAGCAGGTGACATCTCCTGCATTAGAGTCCTGTAGCCCAGGCTTGGGTAGAGAGACACCAGGGAAGAGTTGGCAGAAGACTGATGACTTGGACCTTGAAAAGAAATCCAGGAAAAAACAGTTAGTAAGCAAGCTAAGTGCATTAACATAAGCAAAGAAGACATGCATACACATACAGACCTGGGGCACATGGTGACGGGGGTTTGGGAAGAAACAGTGAAGCTCCAGCTGGAGAGGGAGGTTTGACAGGGGGTTCAGGGTGAGCCGGACCTGGATGCTCTGGAGAGGGGGCAGAGCTGCGCTGGCGGGGAGACCGGCATCCCCAGTCATCAAAGCCGCTGGATGTGGCGGCTGTGGCAGAACTGCAGGTGGCACTAGCTTTACAAGGCTGAATGGAAAAGCAGAGAGGGAAATGTTTCAAAGTAGTTTAAACTTGCTTTGATTAGGATGGCTGGGATGGTTTCATACCGTCTTGCTTCGTCTTGCTTGCTTCTCTTGGTCCTGAAGCCACTGCAAGTAGGACTCACGAGCCACCTGCTCCTCGATGGCCTCATTGGTGGCCTCCCAATCTGTTGCTCTTTTCTTGTCCTCCAGCATCTGCTGCTCAATCCAAGACTCCTCAGACGTCTTAATAGCGTTTTTCATGAGACACTGGTCAGCGTACTACACAGAGACAAAATAACAGATGTTAAAGCAACAGTTAACCCAAAAATTAAAATGTACTCACCCTGTTTTTTGACATTCAGCGTTACATTATGCTCACCAATGGATCCTCTGCAGTGGGTGCAATGGGTGCCGTCAGAATGGGATTTCAAACAGCTGATAAGAACATCACAACAATCCACAAGTAATCTACACAACACCAGGGACCCGTTCTTCGTAAATCAATAACTCAGTTTGCTGGAATTTATTGTTGACGATTTGGCATGATCTTGAATTGTTTGGTTCTTCGAAGCTCATCCCGGAGTTGCTGTCAATAGCAACAGGTCCATAAACTTAAACCTGCTCGGGAGCAGGCTTACAGTGCCCTCCAAAAGTATTGGAACAGTAAGGCCAATTCCTTTATTTTTGCTGTAGACTGAAAACATTTGGGTTTGACATCAAAAGATGAATATGAGATGAGAGATTAACATTTCAGCTTTTATTTACAGGTATTTTCATCTGGATCTGATACACAACTTAGAAGATAGCACCTTTTATTTGAACCCACCCATTTTTCATGTTACCAAAAGTATTGGAACAGATAGAATTAACAGATTCAAACCCAAATGTTTAGTCTACAGCAAAAATAAAGGAATTGGCCTTACTGTTCCAATGCTTTTGGAGGGCACTGTATTTCATGTAAACAAGATTAGATTGTACCCTACTGATCCAGGGACAATAATTTAAAATAATGATAATTAAAAAATTAATTTGAAAACAATATAATAATGTTGTGTAGTCTATAATACTATAGACACAGCCAGTTTTACTCATTGAAAGATTTATTAGTGATAAAATAATTACTTTCTAATTGTATTGGAGTCTTACACGCATGCTATACAGTTAATCTGAGCTGTGCATTAATTTGAGTGGTGACAGCTATTATGGGAGTGGCTTGATGGAGCGCAGCAGATTCAAATAACTTGATTTTGATCCTTAAGAAACTATAATTAATGCTGTCCTGTAACAAATCTGTTTCAAAAATCTAATTAAATGAATTGCTAATTACAACACTGAAATCAAATGTAACGTCTGTACAAATATTAGAAATCGTGAATATAAATAATTGGGAATCATGCAAAAAATAAAAAATAAAATGAAACAGTGCACTTTTCATTTATCTATTATAACATCTATGTAGTTTTGTTCGCTTGGCTGTTTCCTTATAAAAGTCCGTATATTCGTCAAGTTTTTTGTCAGGTGTCTTTTTTTAATTATAAGTTGTCATTACGTTGCTGTCTTGCTGCCAGCCAATCGCTGCATTGCTGATCGTGGTTTCGAGTGTAGATACAGCTACCCTTTTCAGGGAACTCGAGAACGTGCACTGATCTTAGACGACTTAATCCAGATATTTTAATCAAGTCGGCAAATTCGTTTGAAGAATCAAATTAGCCAGAGATCAGTTATCACGATTAGAAGATCTGGCATCTTTCAAATCATCTCAGATGTATTAAGCGAGATACAAAGTGCGGACCCCAGTCCGTCAATAAATGTCTTGTGCATTGTTTATAAGCTGTTCAACTCTCACTCTCATGGCACCCATGCACTGCAGAGGACCCATTAGTGAGTTAAATTTCTGAAGAAAACCCATCCACATCATGGATGGCCTGTGGGTGAGTACATTTTCAGCAAATTTTCATTATTGCGTGAAACATCACTAATATATATTATTTACAACACTTACCCCTGGTTTGAAGGAGGGGAGGCCAAGCCCCACCCCAACACTAGCCTTGTGGGGATTCACTACAGAGTTATAATGGATGTTCTTGTGGTAACTGACACGTATCGGCTCATCATTATTCTCTTGCATGCCATGGAACGTGTTTATTGGCTCTAGAAAATGGGAGTTTTCAAATAAAATTAAAACATATTTCCTCTTCTTTCCAAACATATACCACTGACAGCTAATAACACATCAGGAATTCAACAGACATTGACTAACCTATGCCATACTGGTAAACCTCCACTGGACGGTTGTACATTTCTGCCATGGCCTGCATCTCAATGTGGTTCCCATGACAGTTGTTCTTCCTCTTTCTGTTAATGTATGTGGTAAAGTCCTCTGTGACATAACTGGAGAAGTAATCCGCATTTTTCGTCTGCAATGTAAGTATAAACAAAAAAATCAAAACCGCACCTTGGTCGATAATCAAAAAGGGTCAAATTTACACTTCAAAGTTAACTATTTTGTAAATGCAAATCATTTATTCTTAAATATTTAACTGACTCACCAAATAATCCATACACTGCTTCCGCACCACATCATGCATATCTTGGTCCCCATACACTTGATCAGCTTTAAAAAATGATAAAAAGCACATAAACATTAAGAAAAACGTTATTAATATATAAATAATGCTAAAATAACACAGTTGTCAACTGTCAATGAATTTTAATGACTTCCCCAGTCATTTATAATTACTTTAAAAATAATTTTATGCATATTTACAGATAAAAATGTAATCCAACAACAACAACAATACAAAATTATAGATTATTAAATTAAGGTTTTAATATTTTCCTTGAATACTTCAGGACTGAAAAACTGACATTTGCCACAATATGGCACCTATGCACTGTAATAGCCACATGATTACATCTGCCCTGCTAAACTATAATTTCAGCAAATTCAAAGCACAGCATATGTCCTAAAAGCAAACTGACTCAGCTTTCAAGTAAATAACTCCTAAATACAGGAGAGAAATATTACCGACTGCTCTGAAAAGACATGCTCCATCTTCCTTCATTTTTTTGATTTCATAGCCTTTATTTTCCATTAAGGCTTTCTCGAACCATTCTTCTTGCTGTAGGCCAAAAAGCAACCAGGAAAATATATTATAGAACAATGAGGACAAACTATTTTAAATAAAAGTATTTGAACTTAAAGATTAATAGGATAGTTGATTAAAACATGTAGTTGATTCAAGAATAATTAATGACAAGCTTTCCATCCAATTTCAATTTTGTTTTCATTATGTAAAGTTAGTTTTAAGGGGTTAAGGCATCATTTAATTTTTTATTTCATGATGTCAAGTTTTTATATCATAATTGTGAGTAATGTAAATCTTACGAGAATCTCTATTTCTTTTCTATCAAGAATGAATGGCATTAAACACGTGTACAATGAACATGTAGAGGGAATTTTAAACCTTTCTATTATGCTTTAGAACAGCGCCTATGCATTCAATGCATTTTGGAGGATGACACAACTGGCAACCTGTTTCTCGTGTTGCCGAGTATCCTGCCAAATGTCAGCATCCAGTACCTGCTCGACTGTGGCGGGGTCCTCAAGCTGAAATCTGGCCGCATTCTCATACTCATCCTCACTGTTGTTACCTCCAGCTCCCTCCTCGGGTTCCGAGACTGGACTACCGCCCCCTCCTCCTCTTCCCCCTCCACCTGTCAAACCGGTGGAGCAGACCGCCTGTCGTCTCCGCTTGCTGAGTCCGGGTCCCGAGCAGCAGTTTCCAACGCCACCTGCGCCGCAGGGCAGCTCGACGCGACCTGAGACCACAACCGAGTTCGCGCTCCCTTCGCACTGCACGACCGGTGCTCCAGCGGCACCGGGCTGCGGGGAGGCCGGCCGCGGGCGAGTGCTCGCTTCGATCCGCCGCTCCTCTCTGGACGTGTGTGGCGTGGCCTGGTATGTCCACGGCGGCGGAGAAGCCCTGGGTCGGGACCCCGAGCGTCCTGCGAGGGGATGAGTGTGCGACTCAGAGCCGCCTCGTCTGTCCGGTTCGTCCGTATGATCACCGCCACCGGCTGTAGAGGCCGGTTTCTTCTTCGGGAGGATTGTCATCGCTGGCCAGCTTGCGGTGATTTGTGTTGTTATGAGTTACACACAGAGAATAAAAGGCCGTTTTGCTTGTCTATGAATAGTTTGTTCGCTGCATGTATGGCTACACCTGTCCTAACATAATACGAGGTGTCGGTGAATTAATACAGTCGTCACAGATCGACTTTATTCCTTCGGTTTCGAGGTTTTTCTTTCGTAACAACGACCGACAGAGTTTGACACAAACATCAACAAATCACAACGCGATTCTTACGTCACTTCCGACGCTTGCGCTGCTTCGTGTTGACAAATGGGCTCATATCGCTCTGCACTGCCCCCTACCGCATAAACCCTTCTATTGACTTAACTCTGATTTTGACCCGTTTCCAGTGAGGAAATACCACATTAGAGGCAATATTTGTGACCGTGTCGATTCGCGTTATATATTGAAAACACATTTTTAAATTTAACTGTTTTATATTTAACTATTTAAAAATGAACATAGACCTGGGGTTAAATTTGACTCACATTTAAAGGAATAGTTCATCCAAAAATTAAAATTCATCAAATGCAATCATTTACTCACCCTTATGTTGTTCCAGATGAGTTTCTTTGTTTTTGCTGAACACAAAATATATTTTGAAGAATGTTGTTAGCCATTGACTTCCTTTTTTTTCTTTTATACTATGGAAGTCATTGGCTACTGTCAACTATTTAGTCATCCAAATTATATTCAAAATATCTTCTGTCGTGCTCAACAGAAGAAAAAAAACAACAACAATACAGGTTGGAAAGACATGAGGGTGAGTTTTCATTTTTGGTTGAACTATGCCTTTAAAGTAAGTGTGTCTCATATTTTTCATTCACCAACACTGCGGAATTTTGATTCTGGTTCACAAGCATTCTATAATTGCACGGCTATGAACTAGTTCCAAGTTTGTTGACCACATTATTAATTTGCCACATTTTTCAGCTATTTAGGGAAGTCGTGGCCTAATGGTTAGAGAATTGGACTTGTGATCCAAAGGTTGTGGGTTCAAGTCTCGGGCCGGCAGGGATTGTAGGTGGGGGGAGTGAATGTCCAGCGCTCTCTCCACCCTCAATACCACGACTGAGGTGCCCTTGAGCAAGGCACCGAACCCCCAACTGCTCCCCGGGCGCTGCAGCATAAATGGCTGCCCACTGCTCTGGCTGTGTGTGTGCACTTTGGATGGGTTAATTGCAGAGCACTAATTCATGCTTGGCCGTGTGTCATGTCACTTTTTCACTCACCCACACAGCATACGATACAGTACAGCAAAAGATCTGGAAAAATCATACAGCAGTCAATCAAACTGTAAAAACATGACAATAATTTTCTATCATTACTTTTAATGTCTATAGAAAGCATGTTTTCTCTCTTTTTGTTTGCCCCAAAATTGCTTAGAAACAGTCCAAGCCTATAGTTCCTAGTTCAGCAGTGATGCTTTCATATAGTAATAGAACCACTGTATTTAATTTTGTTTTAAAACACTATGAGAACAAGAAACTCTCACAATCATACTGATTTCTATAGAATAACATATGATTTCTTCAATTTCCACTTATTTTTTTCAGGCTTTTATTAAATCATTTTTCCAGCATGCATTCAATCAATACATTTTTATTCCAGTGTTCTTTTATATCTCTTAAATGAAAACACCCACAAAATTCATCAAGGCTAACTAAGCCTACTTAGAACCTGAGTTTACAATAACTGCATGGTCATCATTTAATATTAACTGCTTCTTGAAGTGATACAAGTAATTGAACAATAATGCATTTACCAAGATACGAGTGACTACTCTGAAAGCCAGTTGCATGTGACAATAAAAGGATCTCAGTCTCTAAAATGTTATGATTTTAATTTAAATGAACCAATAAATACCCATCAATAGAATATATTTTGTTTCAAAAGAGTATCTCTTGGTAAGCTCAAGGAAACATAAAATCTCTGATCAAAACTTTGTTGTTTCATTACAGATTGTCATTGCTTTTTCTTGGTAATCTATCATTTTTAATAAATATGTTTAAGAATACAGGATATTGCCTATGAGGACTGCACACAAGACACTTAAAACATTTATTCTGAAACAAAGTTATGGCACATTTTTAAAAGCAAAGAGTTCAAAGAGTGTTCACTCCAGCTGTTGAAACACATTTGATCCCAACGTTATCTCTGTAGCTCTGATAGTCTCATTTGATCTTTTATGATATGTATTTAGGATAAGGGGGTAAGGATGGAGATGAAACTGAAACTAAACGTGACTCACTGATGTGTGCCCAAGTTTAAGTCTGATTTTATTGGGCACATCAGATATAAACACTTAGTCCTTCAAAATGCTGGTGGAAGAAATTTTCTATAGTTTTTTTTCTCCAAAGGGGCTCTGTATGGACAGTCTTCTTCATCATGGATTCATGAATTTATAATTTAAGCTCAACTGGTGATACTGTGGTGACAAGGGAAATATTAAAGGGAACAAATACTTTCAGTCTCAAAGCTGATGTGAGCGTTCCACATCACAAAGAATCCATTGATCCTCTAATTTCTGTACATATTGTACTATTCATTTATGCATTACTTGTTTCTCACCCAGACTCTTGTATTGCAGATATTAGAAATATTAGCACATCCTCTGGTGATCCTCGTCCATTAGTGGTTGCAAAATGAATGATTTAGCAAGCAGCAGTTTGCCCTGATTATTTCTCAGACTACTTCATTAGGATGTACACAAGCCTGAACACAGATAGCATATGTTATATCTCTGTTAATAAACAAATAAATATGTATATTTATAAAAAATAATATGAAAACGAATTTTTTATATTATATATATATATATATATATATGTGTGTGTGTGTGTGTGTGTTAATGTATGCATATATATATATATATTTATATATATATATATTTTATTTTACCTCCTGGTCTTTATTGGGATCTATCTGGTTCAACTTTGGTCTCTCCGTTCTGCTTGTCGCTGGATTTCTGTGAGAGATGAGTGGAAACGGTGGCTGCCTGGACCACGGCTTTGAAGCTGCGCTTGCGCTTCTGAACATTCTGCTCTGGGAGGAAGATGATGACATAGACTTTTGGGATGTACAACATGCCCAGGGACACTGTTGCGCTCAAACTCATGGACACGGTCAGCGTGGTGGTCTGAATGAACATCTGGTTCAGGGCAGAAAAAAAGATTAAGAGTAATATTTTAGCCTGGCCTCAGCCACGACCTATCACATGATGTAGATCAGCCGTCAGGGCTTTAGCGCTGAGATATCACTGCACATTATACATATATATAAACTTTGTTGATTGTCACAATGCATTTCCTGGAAATCAGTATAATGATTTTAATAGTTTAAGACAAAGGGCTGAAATCAGCATGTGCAAATAATTCAATCAGTTTATGCATGTTTAATGCGAGCCAAAAAACGGAGTCCTTATATCACGTGTTTATTGCAATGTGAGTCATATATTTAATTTAGTTAATTTATAATATATAAATACTATAATTGAGACCTCTTATATTTCATAAGATTGTGCAGCGTGCAAATAATTACTGCTAAAATGCTGTTAAAAATGTCACACAAGAAGCTGTGATGGTAAAACAGTTTTTTTTCCCTATAAGAAATATAAAGATTAGCTAAATATACTTCAAAATCTAAACTCAATATGATAAAATGTAAGATAGCATCACACAAATATGTATGTACCTAGGTATATATACTGCAGCCCACAGTATAGTCTGGTATTTTATTCTTCCATGCTCTTCTTTTCATTTACAAGAAATGAAAAGACTTGAAGACCACCTGAGGGCCAAAAGCTTTGCGGTTGACCAGCCACTAAAAGACCTCTCTATTAGTCAGAGTATACTTTCCATTTTTAAATCCCTGTGCTTTGTAAGCAAAACCATCCCCCACAGGATGAATAGATGTGAAAAATTGAATGACTAAATGCATGAAGTGTGGCTAGCACCTGAACAGCTTTTAGGCCAACACAAGACAGCATCACAATTAAATAGCAATTATGTTAACCTGATATTAGAAACAGTTTTTTTGGTGTCTGTTATCTGATTATGACTGAAGCATTCACAAGAAAACGTTGCAGCATCATTAACTGAAACAGAACCATCTAATCTAGTGAAATGCATGTCTAGACACTCTCAGGGTAAATATAATATTTCTGTATCACATGTTAATATCAGGCACTAGCGAATCTTCTACACTATGCAACGTAGTTTGTAAGAAAATCAATATGATATCTCTTTTGTATTAAATGTATGCTTAGGTATAATTTTAAAGTGCCCCTATTATGGATTTTTGAAAATGACCTTTCATGCAGTGTGTAATGCAGCTCTACGTGAACGAAAACATCCTGCAAAGATTTAAATCTGAAAGTGCACTGTGTATAAAGTTATTGCCTCTCAAAAAAAGAGTCAACTCTGAATCATTGAAACAAGTCCCTGAATCCCAAGCTTTTCCTGTTGAAGTCAACATTAGCATATTGCCCGCCCACGTGTTGGCTCAGACCTGGGAAAACTTGATTTTCGCATTGGTCTGAATGAAAATGCAAATTCCTTTTTTGCCACTAGGTGCCACTTTTGGAGCAGTAAAATAGCGGTTTTCCCGGTAACGGCTACACAAAGCAGCACTGCACTCACAAAAGCTGCTTTATCAGGCATTATAGGCACGATGAAATGAAAATGAGACCAATCACGGCAGAGAAAATGAGACCAATCACGGCAGCAAAGGAAGTTTGGAAGAATGAAGCGTTGTGCAAATCGTTTTGGAGTCCTTGAGCAAGTAAAGTAAAAAATAATGCATATTATGAAAGTGTTTTTTGACCTTGCATGCATGTCAACCTGTTGTTGGGGACTCCCAAAACCAAAATATGAACCTTTCATTACCCATAATAGGGGCATTTTAATGTGTTTTTTATATAGTAAAATATGTAGTAATGGAAAAACAAAAAGTACATTATTAACTATTTAGTTTTTCTGTAAAGTTATTGCCTTTTAAAATGTGATAATCTATGTCCAAAATCCATCTTAATCTATATTATATTAACAATTTACCTTTTCTGTGGATTGTGATGTGCCAAAAAATATGGGCACAAAGGCCAGCCAGATGATACAGGTGGTGTACATGGTGAAGCCAATGGGTTTGGCCTCATTGAAGGTCTCAGGAACCCCTCTGCTTTTAATGGCATAGACTGTACATGTGACCATCAGCCCCATACTGTAGCTCAGACAGCCAATCAGAGACAGATCTGACATATCACACTTGAGGATCCCACGCGCATACTCAGGGTTGGGGGGATGTAGCTCATCAAAGTCGACAGTCGTGTGAGGGGGAACCACTCCAAACCAAATGAAAACAGCCAGGACCTGTGAGCAGAAAAGAGGTAGGAATGAATGTTTATACAGGATTAATGTCTATGATGGTACATGATATCTAAGTTACATCAATTCACTAAGAATTCAAGAAGGAGGTGTCTTAATGTGAGGTTAAAGATGTTTCTTAATGTTTCCTCAAATAATATGCAATAACAACATTAATGGAAAACCAAAAAAAGAGACGAGCTTTCAGTGAAATTACTGCACTTCCACTACACTCAAACTATTGCTTCATTAATTATTCAATGGACAAAAAGTTATCAGATAAAAATGTCTTTCGGGAACATAGAGTACAGTGACAACCCTGTAAACAACTTGCACAGCAGTTACTCTGAACAAGAGTAAATTAAGCACAGATTATCATGCAAATAATTTAAATTAACATTGACTGATGTTGCTATTGTTGTATGATGTACTATTATTATAGACATTTTATTTTAATTATTATATAATTAAAATAATGTATTAGTATTATTAGTATTAATTTTCATTTTGGACAAACAAAATTGCAAAAAAAAACTGAACACATTTGAATACTTCAAAACATTAATTCATCATATATGTGAATATAATCTTTCTACATGTTATAAGTTATATGTAAAATGTTTATTAAATGAGGAAAAACAATAGTTCACCTTCAAAAATGTATGTTCCTCAAGGTCTGGTAACACGCTTTGAATAAAAGCATCTGCTAAATGAAGAAATTTAAATTTATCACATATATATATATATATATATATATATACACTCACCTGTACTGAGATCAAAATAAATGTGATGATCAGCTGGGATGTGGGGCTGATAAATTTTGGTGGTGTGACTGATTTCTTTCCCTGCTCAAAGATCCTGTAGATCCGATTTGTTTTGGTGAGCATGGCAGAGTAACTGATGCACATGCCCAGCCCCAAAAACAACCTGCGAAATGCACAGACCACCGTGCTCGGCTCAGCGATCATGAAGAAGGTAATGAGATAGATGAGGAAGATGCCCGTCAGGAGAACATAGCTGAGCTCTCGGCCCGAAGCACGGACTATGGGGGTGTCGTTGAAGCGGATGAAGGTGATGATGACTCCTGATGTAGCAAGAATCCCCAGTACTGCCAGAAATACTGGGATGATGGCCCACGGAGAGCTCCACTCCAGCTTGATGATGGGAGTGGGACGGCAGCCCGTGCGGTTAGGGGTGGGCCTCATGTCAAAGGGGCACATATCGCAGTTAAACTCATCCAGGAGGTACTGATAGCCGTCACATAGCTCACAGTGCCAGCAGCACGGCACACCCTTCACCATCCTCTTCCTCTCCCCAGACTCGCAAGGAAAACTGCAAACCGAGTCCGGAACCAGTTTATCCCCTCCAGACCACTGCATGTCCTCAGCCTTACAGAAAAATAGAGAGGAAAATGTCAAGAACATGCATTCAAAAATGTTGCAATCTACCAAGGGGCTTAACAAACTTACATTGAGTCGTAAGTGGTTGGTCCACTGGCCAATGATTTTATATCCCGTGCTGGTGGTATTAGAAAGCTGGTACTGGAAGATATCATATCGTCCTGGGGCGTCACCGTTTTCATTAAACATCACACCTGTCCCAGCACTGCCTTCAGAGTAAACACAGGGTTTTGATATTCAACATGACTACTTATTATTTCAAATGCAATCATTTGAAACAAGAGAATAGAAACGACCCATTTCAAGGGCATAAAATTGCAGTAATGCATAGAAATACATCCCCACACCCCAGGTAAAATTGTCAAATGTAACTTTAAAGGTGACTTTTCTATCTCAATGGTTGCTTACAAGAAAATAATGGTGTTCTCAGATGTAATTCTGTGAAGGTAGATGTTACAACAAAGCAAACTCAATCTCATGTTCCTTTCAATTTATAAACCGCAAATCACGAGAGGCAAGGTCTCCATGAGGCATTTTGTTCCCCTTAGGCTCTCAAAGCTGAAAAGATTTCCATACAAGAGTGTGAGGACGTCCACTGTGCGTAAACTGAATAGCTGTGCTTTTCATAGAAATCTCTCAGGAGCGAGTGACGAAAAGAAAAGGGATTTTCACTGAGAGATAGAAAGAAGGATAGCGCAGAAAATGGAAATGCATCTTGTGTTTGGAGAGTGGCTGCCCTAGGGAGAATCAAAGGCAAGGAGAGAGACGAGTGGAGGGGGTTAAAACAAGTATGTGCGCTGCCGCATTGTGCATTAGTGGATCTCTTCAGGCTGGGATTGAGTGCTGACCCCTCTCGCCCCAATCTGACTAACCCATGGGACTCACAGCCCTCCTCCTTGGAAACAGCAGCTTCGTTTCTGGCCTTTCCCCTCTCGTAGAAACTACTCTTCACCTATTTTCACCTGTCAGTCTCACAGTAAAGGCAATACCTTTGATTTGAGATTGTTTGGCAAAAGCAGGTTTATTATGTGTAATCTTCCTAGCAGATTCAAACAAAAGCGTTCCTCGGAAATAAAAGCTTACATTCAAATTTCTGTGATGTTCATTAATCTTGTACTGTATGAATACAAACCCATTACTGAAATTCTGACTGTTTCAAGGTCTCTTCGCAATGTTTGGAATGGCTCACATGCTTCAGCTCTGTCCTTGAGAAGACTTACCATTAAAAGTGACAGCACGGATGTAACTCAGCAGCAATCTTCCATCCACAGGGTCCATTTTGTCACAAACACCCATCGAACCCGGACAGAGGTCAATGTGCATGCTATGGAGTGCGTGGGCCATGGCGTACACGGCGTCGATCACAAACTGCACCTTCCCTTCCTGCTCGTATGCCGAATCCCGGCTGATTCGTTCCTCTCCTGAAAGACCGAAAGCAACATGACAGGAATCGAAAAAGCTTTGCTGAGGGAATAATCCACTTAGATGTGCTTTACACATCTTAAAAGCATAAGAACGCATAATTCAAGTACTAGTGCATTTATGGGAGCAATTTGTTGGAAATTATATCCTCGCCTGTGCATTTCCTCAGCCCGCTGTCGCCTCGGATTCCAGGCCGTGTCAGTTTGCATTTGAAGTCATCCTCCCAGAACTCAGCGAACCAGATGTTCCTCCTGTTGTTTTCCAGTGATCTTGTTGTGAAGTACTGGTCAAACCCTGAGAAACAGATTAAAGCGGTATGAAAAAACAAAGCATTTGTGTAATCATTACAAAACCTTGTGCTGTTATTTTCTCTATGGAACACATAAGCAGAATTTTTGTGTGTTATTTGTCATTTTCAACTGTAGTTGTATGGCAAAATCTGCTTAACTATTCTTCAAAAATGTTTGTGTTTCACAGAAAAAAAAAACAGGAATGACATTTGGAATGGAATTGGATGATTACAGTATATTTGGTTGAAATATCTTTATAAGCATGAAAATGTTACCTAACACTGCATTTGATTTTAGATGGATTTTCCTTTTTAATTATCAAGCCTTCATTGATTTTACAATGGCCTGTTCTATCATTTCATACCATCAATGGATGCCCGCTTGGGGAGGATAGTAACCGCACCCTCAGCCACATCTTCCAGGTTAAGAATGGGTGAGTTTTTTGCTCCCCAGCTATCAGAGCCCACAAACAAAAAGTGACCTGTAAGATTGGCTTTTTTTGCTGCTTCCAGGACACGCCTACAATAAAAGAATACAAAAATATCAGACACCTCACAAAAGGCAGGTTTTTTAAAGATAAGGACAATCAGATCCATTATTGTAAGGAAACTGTTGATTACTGCTGATTTCAAAACAAAATAAATAAATCAATAATTTAATGCATTTAATGCATCCTTGCTGAATAAAATATTAATCTTTCCACAAATATTTCCACAAAAACTGTTTTCAGCATTGAAAATAATAAGAAATGTTTCTTGAGCACCAAATCAGCATATCAGAATGATTTCTAAAGGATCATGTGACACATATTTGCCATCATAGAAATACATTTGATTAAACATTTTACAATTTATAATATTAAAATGGAATACAGTTTTTTTAAGTTATAATAATATTGTTATAATATTTCACAATGTTACTGTTTTTACTGTATATGCATTGGTGGATAAATGCATATATATATATATATATACTAATAAGATATAATTACTATGTTTCATTTTATATTAATTTAGGCTTAGACTACAAAATGCAAATTAAACTAGATGAAAAAATTCACTCAGTGATATATTCATCTGCCATAATTTCATAATTTCTTCTAAGACTCCTGATATTCCCATTGTAGGGTGATTGATTTGTTCTCTAATCATTTATAAACCCTTTTCAAGGCCATATCTCCTACCTCGGAGAGAATTACTACTGAAAGACTACTCACTTGATGTCATCTTCATTAGCGAAGATAATAACACCTCTGGCATTGGATGTCTCCATTAGCCTTTTGATGATCTTGTCAAACTCTCCTGGTCTTGGCTCCCTAGGAATTTTAATAGACTGTGCGATGCAAAGACCTCCTGAATAAAAAAATAATAAAAGGATAGACAGTTTTGAAGGACATGGAGGAAGTCAATAAAATAATGATAATTCCAAGGACTTTCAACTGAATATGACATGCAGGTCAGTCTGTAGCATGTCTATCATTACATCTGGTGACTAATAACTTCTCTACACAGAGAATATCACACGAAACCCCTGATCATTATCCTTTTTCCTCATCAAATACAACACCAGACGTGTTAAATCCTGGAATAGACTGTGATAAATTCCGTTTCAGTTATGGAAAATCAGGGTATGGTAAATCTGGGTAAAATAAGCTACAACTAAAGCACTCACACACACACATATATGTATTATACATATAAATATATATATATATATTAATGCATTTATAAATTTTTCTTTTCTTACTTTTCTTTTCTGCAATTCAGTTTTCTGTACCTGCTTCCCTGGATATCTGGATGAAAGCATCTACACCACTCTCTCCATAGTTCCCCTCTGATGCCAGAGTAGAAACATAGTTCCAGCCCATGGCTTTGACGATGTCCACCATCGCCTGGGCTTGGAAGGAATCAGGTGGCACGACTCGGGAGAAAAAGTCGTAGCGATTGTTGTCACTAAGCTCTGGTGCTGTTGAAGCATAACTGATCTGAGGGATCTGTGAAATGGAAGATACATAACACATCAGTGAGCAACAAGACTCACTTTGCACCTTTTCACATACATGTAGCTGCTGCAAAAATTGTGAACATCATGAATATCTCTGATCTGCGAAACTGATTTTACTGGCTTTTGTAAATAGTTCAAATTCATTTACGCATCAGGATAATGAACATTTTGCTATAATGAATGTTTTACTGTTTGTATCATTCTGTCTATTTGCATGTTTGTTTAGTGTTGGGGGTTAATCAATATTTCTGTATGTCACATTGCTACACCAGTAGGTGACGACAAGTGACTGTTTTCAGTGAATCATTAAAACATTTACTCAACCGATTTGTGCAAAACATTGGCGGCATCTAGTAGGCAAAAACAATATGCGTGGTATGTCTGCATTCCCAGTTTTCATAAAAGAGTTGGCAAAAAGTCAGTGGAATTTCACTATCCCACAAGGCCATGGGAGAGGATTTGTGAATTGCAGTAAAGCGACGTAACAGATGCTGGTTGGTCACATAACCAATATGGATACCAGTATGGATATAGTATGTCCAGATTACATTCATACTAACAACATTCATACCATATAGAACATACTTCTTCAGCGGTTACAAAGTAAGTACTTATTCAAAACAATTGCCTACTAAAAGAGTATGTGAATTTGAATCATTGAATCATTCACTGTTTCATTCAAAACACTGATTCAACAAAATATGTCATTGAATCATTGAATCATTCACTTCACCAATTTGTTCAAAAATGCTGATTTATATAGAAAAGTCGCTTGGAGACTATTTTCGATGGCAGAGCGACAACAGACAACATATCTGGAAATACTAGGTCTAAGAAAAAGTCCACTCAGTTATTCGCCAGTAAATTTCACAAACAATTACAAAGAAATGGAAGTAATACATTTCATAAAATGTGTTTTAATAAAACACATTTTTGAAAATAAAATAATCTTTTTTTGCATAATACATATTCCAAAAATCTTTTTTATTTACAACTTTGAGTTGAAAAAAAAAAACTTTTCTAACTAGGCCGCTCTCTTGTTTATTGAACTGTTTTGTAAAAGAAATATCACACTCCTCCGTGATATAGCTAATCATATCTGAAGATCATCGTATTCAGCAGACCAGCACATTTGTTCTAGTAATATTATCTTAGCAAGTCTCCTACAGCAAAAGTACCGTAGCTTTAGTGGTACTGTTTTCTGAAGCTCATAAAAAAAATCCTGGGGAAATACAGATGGCACGAGCTACCACTGTTAAAGCATTTGTTTGTGAAAAAAAAAGGATGAGAAGATTAATTTACTGTTGTGCTAGTTTCTTAATGACGCAGCTGATGGCTTTGCGCAGTCTAATGTCTGCCGAGTCCGTTTGGCTTAATAAAAGGTTCTTTAAAGAAGCAGGCCAGCGGACTGTGAGGAAAAGGTGGATACAGACCGGAGAAGGAGAGAAGAGGGAGAGGACCATTTGACAGATTATCTGGAAGGATTAGAGGGGTTTTAGTCAAATTATGTTAAGCACAGAGGGAGAGAGACAGATCAAGAGACAAGGTTGCCATTTCTCAGCCATAAGCCATACAATATATTTAATTCTACTAGCTCACATGCTACAACAGATTTAAACCGCCCTTCCCCCATCATACAACATATACATTACAGTCTGTGACACTGCTGTTGATCCACCCATGACCGTCCAGACACTTGTTACATCTTGCATGAGAAACAACAATATTCAAAGTTTGCAATGCATTCCCCATCCAAATCCAACTCTTAAACATTAGAATGCAAATTTACAAAGGAATCATTGATATAGAAGTTTGTTACTTAAACATTTACAGATACTGATTTGTTGCTATGCACCATAAACATTCCAGCCTTTAAGCCTTTCCACACTTGAGTCATGTCAACATTAACAGCAATCACATGCAAACATTTCCTGGAAATGTTTCAACATATGTTCCCTAAGCATTTATTCTTTTGAAAATATGAACATCTGCTTTATTTTGTCATGATCTGACCCTTAAAAGTGACTTTCACTGGTGGCCAGATATAACCCAGAATATTCAGGTTGATGCATCCAGATTAAATAATATTTCTGATTAAAAAAGTTCATTTAAAATACATTTTAGGTTACCTGACAATTATTATTATCATAATTTTAGTATGGGATACTCCATGATTTATTAAAGTTTTACAATATAATGATTTTTTTACAATGAAGGGTTTTTTTTTGTTTGTTTAAGGAAATTCCAAATTATTCTTTTAAAAGTGACAGCTTTGCAAGATAAAATCCAATTAAGGAAAAAAAAACTCATTACATTTTTATGGCACTTAATCCAGTTATACAAAAATCTGTTTAAGGCCAAATGTCATACACCTATGCATCAGATATAGAATGGTTCATGAATCTTTCTGTCGTTAAAACAAAATGTTCTGAATAATATTATCAAGAGAATGTGTGACCAAGAACTAAGTGCCACTCATAAATTCTGGCTATCTGTCTGTGTCGATCTATGTGCTAAAGGTCCACACTCATTCAGCTAAAGCGACAGAGCAGAAGCTGCTTGTAGTTGATAACAGGGCAGCTGCATTTTCTGGGCTCATGCGTAGTTTCCCACCAGGAGTCTGAGCTGGTGAGTGGGCATTTATGGAGAGCGGATCCTCCGTAATGCTGTAGTTAATATCTGCCATCCTCTGTTCCTACTTACCAGAACTCCATAACATGGACATAAACTAGTATGAAGTTCAGCATTTATAGAAAGAGATTCAAGATGACACTTTGATGGTTTCTACATTTTTAATCTCTATCTGATTTAATAATTGTAGTATGTCCATTCACACTTGTCCTTTTCCTTCTCCAATCTTCTCTTTATCCAATATTATCAAAAGGCTAAAAAATTTAGATATGATTGTTTTAGCTATATAAGCCAGTCCTGTTCCAGAGTGTATCACTAAAAGTAATGAATAACCACAGCAAAATATGATTAGGATACACAAATTCCAGGTATAATGTCCTGAGAGAAACCTAATGGAGCTCTGACTAAGTCACCTATTGTGAACTGTTTATCTTCTCTGAAACTGTGATGACTGAAAATGATCCTGGGTGAGGTTATCAGCTCATGCACAAAAGCACACACAGCCTGGAGCAGTGACCACAAAGAACACTAATGATTAAAATTAATAAATACAAAAATTATAAAAAGAGGCAGAGGGCAGAATGAAATTGAAGGCAGATCAGGTGTAGGATTTGCAAGCTGAATGACGATCTGAAAATGAGAAGGGATTTGAAATTAAATGACATTTTGGCACACAGCACATTTTACCATTGACCTGTGTCTTTAAAACATTGACAACCACGAAGGTTGTCAATGTTTTAAAGACACAGGTCAATGGTGTGCACAATCAAGGAAAATCTGATACACTCTCTCTCAGAACAAAATAAAGGAAGAATCTATATCGTTTAAGAAGCTCTTGCTGAGAGGCCAGTGAGCTGAAACACAATCCAAACCTTTTAACAGAATTAGTTATACTTCCTGTAGCACTGGCCCTATCTGCAGCGCTCCAGATTCCAGTCTTGCAGCAAAAAGAGCTCCTCACAAAACAGAAGGGAATCCAATGACAATGATTTCAAATACAACACAAAGGCTCTTTTCTCAAAATTAGCTTAGAAATCTTCACTTCAATTGCACCAAACTTTGCAGTTTTATTCCTATCTATATTTTGAAGGTTGTCACAGAAGGGTTTGCTAATTAAACACCCACCCCGATATTTTTTTCTTACATTTTATTCTTAATAACATGATGACTTTTTTTTTTGACAGTTGAAGTCCTCAAGAATCCTCCCTCAAGAATTTTAAACTTGACTTTATCCAATATTCAGATTTCTGTTCTGGAATGTATGCAAATGCAATATTTAATTAGGCAACTCCTCATTTGCAAAAAAAAAAAAAAAAACAAATTCAGAAAATTTACAATAATACAAAACAATTGTCTTAATGTACTGTCAATAATAAGCTGCTTGGGAAAGTATGGTGATTTCTAATAGTATTTTTTTTCACCTGCCTTGAAGCATTTGTGGAGCCTGATACTGAAGTAATCAACATTAAAATGTAGTTCATTAAAATTAATTTAGCTAAAAAGATCTCTCTCACCGCAAACAGCCGAAGAACATTGGCCACCATTATGGACACTGAGCTGGCCGAAGCCCCAATGACCCCAACCACACGCTCTGGTTTTGGGATGATAGGCGGTTCTCCGTTGGAACATCGAACATCTGAATTGTCCTTCTGGATGAGTGCCTGGACAAAGGTGAGGGACTGTTCCAGCGCATACGTATCCCTGGAGCACGTGTCCAGTATCCTGGCACCCAGAGTGATGTTAGGCAGCAGGTCTGGGTCACTGTTGATCTGGTCCATCGCATACAACATGGCCTCCATACGATGGATCCCCTTCTCCTTCTTAATTTCCCCACATGGAACACCAGCGGGGCCCCTGGAATGCACTGGAAAAAGGCCTCCCAGAGTGATGTCACCCTCGATCTTTATGGAATGAGGTTGAGTTTCTGAGGAGGCCCAGGTTTTTGGAGTAAATCCCATCATCACTATCCACATGACATGAACCAGGGAGCCCATGTGTTTTCCGGGCGAACCGCTGATCCTGCGGTGATGACATAGTGATGATGCGTGGTGCTGTGATGTCATAGTTGCTGCCATGCAAGTGGCTGGTTCTACTACAGCACAATGCTTTCTTCTCTACCTGTGTCTCCTATGGAGAAATGAGAGAGAAGGCGTACATGAAAATATGAAGAAAAAAAACATACCTTGTGACAACATTGTTGATGTGTGATAGTGGAGCTGATTATTTGACCTCGACCCACACACAGATATTATCATGATTAAATTAAAAACTGCTGAGGAAAACTTTTCAATTAAAAATAATATTTAATTAAATAAAATAATTACAGTATATAATATATACTTTATAAAGTAAAATAAGTAAAATAATTTGTAGAAAGAATATTATATTATATTTTATTTTATATTATATTCTAAATTATATAAATGTTAGTTAACAGAGAATGAAAATTGGATATAATTTGATTAAAGATGCTCAAATATATTGCATATTTATAGTAGTTAATTTATATTTATATATATAAAATAATAAAAAAAAAAATTCCCAGTACACAACATAACTTTTATATTTATTTATTTATTTTTATGATTTTTTTTTTAACCCAAGGATTTAGGCTTTGATTTCCATTTGTTCCACCAGAAATATTCAACAAAGAATGAAAAATGTGCCAAACAGCTTGGTTACATATTCATATACCATGGCAAAATCATATTTTGATTCATAAAGTCATAAAGATAGCCTACTTTAAAAAAAAAAACAATTATATATATATATATATATATATATATATATATATATATATATATATATATATATATATATATATATGGTATTGTCTTCAAAGCAGTGACCAAGGACATGGTATTACTATGGTAATTTATTTATTTATGTAAGGATGCATATTGTTTTACATCTTTTATATTTAGTTACACATAAAAACAACTGACACCATATTCAAGAAAGTTCAATAGCCTATTTTTATAGGCCTATACCGAAATGCAGTGCATATAATGTCATTGTATTATTCATATTATATGTGATTGACCAAGGTCTTCTTATTTTTATAATTATTCTTTAAAGTCTCTGTCCTCTAGATTAGAAAATGAACTCACTTGCACGTCTTCGCACTCAACAGACCGCTGAGAATAGAGGGCATGTATAGTCTTGCATATTAACATTTTATGTAAATGAATGATACATATTCAGCAACAGGTGAGCGGTGTTATATTTGGGTTGAAAGATGAAGTTCCCGCGGGAAGACACAAACACACACACACACACACACACACACTCGTTTGATAAAGTGTTGAAGGGAACAGCAGCACTAATCTCTCTTAATTATTTATCGCGTTACCTGAACAGACATCTTTACAACATTATAACATTTTACGTAAATTTACATTCTATATATTGACACAACGATTTTTCATTCAAATGTCTCACCGACTGCTGCTGATGCCAGAGTGCGCCCATCTGGAACTGAAGTTTGATGGTTTTGAAGCATGACAGTAAACGTCCCCAGCATCCGAGTCTTCAGCTCTCATCTTAAAATGCCCCCAGTCTTCTCACACACAAAGACAATTTAAAGATTCTTTGGATTAAGACGAGATTTTAATATAGAAAGCATTCAGAGCTTTAGTAAACTAGGTGGAAATGGCCAAACATTCCACAAATCACTGTCAAATCCTTTAAAAGCCCCCTCACTCTGTCTCTTTCACTCACTCTCTCCCTTTCTGTCTCTCTCTCTCTCACTCCCCCACTCACTCTTCCTTGCTCTCTCTCTCAGTGTGCACTAATGGGCACAGATTGGGATTACCACATGCATGCATTTGAGAAGTCTCTCAGAGAGATGGACCCGTATATATTTTTAATGTGAACACTGCTGGATATAGTTCTCTGCATTCAGACCGTCTGCTTTTAGGCAACAATCCGGTGCGAGACACTCCTGGCCTCCTCATAACGATTCATATGCTTTGTTTTGTTTATTTTAGAATGACTTCTGTCTTTTTATAAAGACAGATAATCTAGTTGACCCCACAGGTCACGTGTGTTTTTAAATGGTAGTGTATAGCTTTACTCTTGTCCATAATACCACCATCACTGAAACACATGGTTGTACATGGGCTAATGGGTTTTTACATCCCCAACATACTGACTTTGGTCACATTTCCCCCCCGGCTATCTTTTGCTTTATGTTATGAATGAATTATTGAAACACATTAATGTCATTTCTATTCAAATTTAAAGCAAACCAGTGACCGAGTGACAAGTACTCCCTGTCCACAGATCATTTAAGGTGCTTGCAATATTTTCATTTATTTATTAGTGTGCTTGGGCATGAATCGAGTTCAAGTATGTGGCTATACTATCTGCATTTCATTACTTGATGAAATGGTGTATTTTATTAAGGGATGTTTCATCTATTATAAATCACAAGGTATATTTTAATTGGCTGTAGCACTTAATTTGGAATGCTATTAAAGATATATAACTGTCAATTCAACTTGTGGTTTATGACACACCATAAAATCTGAGTGAGAGACCCAAACATAAAATAAAATTGTCTGCTATATATTTATAGTCTTGTGTTCTAGTCATAAATAAATGAATAAGAAGCTGTGCATGAAAATGTGTTTTTAGACCTTAGTTAACAACAAGGGAAATATTACCTTAAATGTAAATTAATGAAAAATTAAATAAACAAATGCAAGAAATCATTTAGTAAATCTATAGTAAAACCTAAAAACTAGCAAAAAGCATACAAGAATATGCACCAAATGTTTTGAAAATCAATTAACAAATAAAACTACAATCCACATATGGTATTATCAGTTCTGAAAAAAACCCCATCAAATCAGCACACTGTAAATGCCATTGTCATCATCATCACTCCTGACATGCGTAAATTCATGAACACAAAGGGCATTGATTCAATTATTACAGAACAACCTTAAGTTCCCATTTTCTGTAGGCTACAAATACAAAAATGTCTATTACAAAGTCACTGGTATAAAATGGTTTGATTTTTCAGATACAAATTTCTGGTTAAACTGTAAGAGAGGTCTGGTCTAGACAAAACCACATATTTCATTTAGCCATTTGAAATGTGATCCTACCCTCTAGTGGTACAGAGTGGTAACAGCCTGTTGTTTGGTCGAGTAATATGCAAAGCTCTGCATCCTGATTTACAGACTTTTGAGTACAACACATCTTGAGGACGTATGATAATAAACCATTTAAATTATACCTCATGCTAAGTCTCTTAGCACAAACTCTTAGCAAAAGTCCTCTTTTTAAGCATATAAATCATCCCTGTATATCTCTAGCCCAAAAACACAGACTTCTCCAAGCCGTCCTCTGCCTTGGTATACTCTAAATGGGATTTAAAATAGCAGCTTTTATAGGAAAGGCTATTGCGCACATATTCAAGATAGTCTGGTACTCCCGGACAGATCACATTATCAGCAAGCAGAACGGTGCCTTTCCTTAGTAGACCACAATCCTACAAACAAAGAAGAAAGAAAAAGAGAAGAGTAGAAAATGTTGGATATAAGCTTGGTGAGTAAAACCAAGAGAAGAGAATAGTGGCACAGCAGTAAATTCAGGGACTTCTGGACACTTTATCCAAAGCACACATTCACATTTATATCAGTTCTTGTTCTTTTTCTAGGAATCGAACCCATGACCCTGGCATAGCTAGTGCCATACTCTATTGTTTGGGCTACAGGAAGAGACACCATAATATCTGAGATTGAATGAGATTGCAGTGGTCAGAATCAAACACACCTCCATTAATTTTGTGTCAGGGAGGTAACGGTCCTTCCAGTGGTCCAGAAAAACAAAATCAAATGTTTCAATTCCAAAGTGCTCCTTCATGCGTGGGATCCAATCTTCAGACGCACCTTCTACAAGCTGGATCTGATGAAGTAATACGTTAACTCTACGCATGATAAACAAGAAATGAGTCTTATCCTTTAAATATATAGTCTACAAACAAAATGTTCAGAGAGTAAATAAGGATTTAAACTATGTGTTTGTGGAGGAACAGGGCCCTTACTTTGTCTTCAAGGCCCGCCCAGGCGATTACTTGGCGGGCAATTGCAGCATAATCTGCATTGAACTCCAGTGTTATCAGACGAGCTCCAGGAGGAAGTAGTCGAGCGATGCGCACTGTGGAGTATCCACAGTATGTGCCCAACTCTAGGACCTTCTCTGGGTTCAACTCGCTCACCACTGAGTCCAGGATAGAGCCTGAGAGTATACACACAAACATACATAAAAGACAGTTACTGGTTAAATTGCAAAGTTATAGCCAGCTTAGTAAAAGCTCCACTGAATTTGAGTTGATTAAATACAAATATGCAGATTCCTATAGAAATACATTTTTATTTTTATAACATATTTTGAACATGAAATGGTATGTTGACATTTGGCAGATGTTTTTATTCAGAGCAACTCACGTATAAAAATATACGCTACCATTCAAAAGTTTGGGGTCGATACATTTTTTTATGTTTTTTATGAAAGTCTCTGATACTCACCAAGACTGCATTTATTTAATCAAAAACATATTGTGAAATACATATATTTTTAAATGTAATTTATTTGGGTGATGGCAAAGCTGAAATTTCAGCAGTCATTACTCCAGTCTTCAGTTTCACATGATACTTCAGGAATCATTTATATATTATATTTTATACATATATATATACATGCTGTATGTGTGTGTATATATATAAAAAAATATTTAATTTTTTTTTTTATTTTGTCCTGAAATTCTTGAAAATCATTTGATGAGATAAAATGTAAATGTAAAATGTAAACCTTTCTCATCTCCAATGTTCATAGCCCATTCACTGTGTCGGCAGAAATGATCAATGGCTGAGATCACACTCTGAGGGTCACCTCGCGTTGCACGTTTCTGTACTGCTTTCAACAGACGCTAGTCACAACAAAGAAAAAAGAGGTCTGGTGATGACTTTGCTTACTTTATGGGCCTCAAAAATCTTTAACATTAAACTACTTCAGTCTTAAGTTCCCATTATGCATCCTAGTTGCAAATAAAGACCAAAGGTACACATTGTAATTTTGATGATAGAAAGCTGTTTAACCAGGACTTGTTGAGTCACCTGTGGTCGAGTTGATCTGGTCAGAGTATCAAGAGCATGCTCAACGATGACGTCGTGCCAGAGTAACGCCAGACTGCCATTGAACTGCACAGCAGTGGGGATGAGCCAGGAGTACAACACGTATAAAAGCACATTGACCCCGACACACCAGCACAGCAACACCAGCAACATACTAGAGCCAGACACAGATGTATAAACCTTTATAATACATTCCAGTCAGGTAAAGTGATTGAATTAAGTAAATAGTCTTGTACGGTACAGATCTAGTGAATTAGCTAAAAAAAAATCACAACATAAATTCAATCAAATGTTGATTCAAAGTGTTTGCACTGAATTTATATTTAATTTAATTGTGCAGCCATTGCTATGTAAAAAGTACTATTAGTACAAACTGAAAATCAATACTACTCTTCAAAAGTTTGGGATTGGTAACATATTTTAATGTTTAAACAAAAAATAAAAATTCTGCTCACCAAGGCTTCATTTACGTGATCAAAAACACAGTAAAATTGTGAAATATTATTTCAAATAGCTGTTTTGTTTTTTAGTACACTTTAAAATTTAATTATTCCTGTGATGCCAAAACTTAATTGTCAGCAGCCATTGAAATCATTATAATATGCTCATTTGGTGAAGAAACATTTCTAATTATTATCTATGTTAAAACCAGTTGTCCTGCTTAATATTTTTTTGGTAAAAGTGATACAGTTTTGATGAATAGAAGGGTTTATAAAACAGCATTTATTTTACGCTCCTTATTTGATTTGTCAATTTAATGCATCCTTGCTGAAAAAGTTTTAATTTAAAAAAAAAAATCTTACTGACCCCACGTGTACATGCAAGCAATATTAAGAATTATGCCAGCATAAGCCAGTGCTGATTTTTTTTCTTCAGCCTGAGTCCATCCCTGCATTTTTTTTTTTTTATGTGAGCCATGCTTCACTGAGGTTCTATAATGAACCTTTCAATGAAACTATAAAACAATAACTTAAAATGCAACTAAGTCATTGCCGTGCATCCCTTTGAACTGTCTATGTAAATTAAGTGTTATTCTATCATCTTTCAAGACAGCACACACACACACACATACACCAGTATATCCAATATGATTAGGCAGTCTGATTACTCTGGTAAAGTGTAGGTCTGTACTGCTGCAGGTCATGAGATGAATACATATGGAAATTAATGTCCTCGTTCAGTGCTGTGCTTTCATCTCTCCAGTTATTCCTCTATTGTCATGGTCTAATGAGATGGGTGGTTACTATGCAGCAAATAAACCCTGCATTGAAAATCTCTCTCATGTGATTATTTGGTTGCATTTGCTACTACATGTTGCTGTAGCTCACTCTGTCCATAAGGCAGTTTGGGCTCTATACTTCCTGTATTTTTCACCAAATGCAGCCTTTCTGAGCTCGAGAGGTTGCTTTCAAAAATATTATCTTACCAATCTCAAACTTTTGAACCACACTGCAAAGATTACAAATACAGCATTCACTTCATTGAATGAATGAATTGAGAATACAGGGTGGTCTCCAACTCCTTTGCTCCTCCATTTACTTTGTAAATCACATGAATTAAATGTAGGAGCATTTCCTCCCCAACAACATTCTAGACATCTTTGTTGCTATGTGTTTTGCTATTTTAAAAACTAGAAGAATTGGTGTGCTAACATAATTTATGTTTTTTTAGTTGCTTTTCAGTGATGAGACTTTTATATTATTTGTTGTTGTTGAAAAGAACATGTGCTTTTTCAAAAAAGAAGATGTGTTAATAATTGATTTGTTAATAAAGAAGAGTAAACTAGTCATGGAGAGTAAGAATTGCAACTCTAAAGTGGGATTTTAGAGTTGCATGGCAACAAGATCAAGGTTAAGAGCTATTAGACAAAGAGTGTGGCACCCTTGAAAGAGGACCATGACAAGAACTTCTCAGGCTTTCTTTAAAAATAAACACAAATTAGCTGGGGTCTGGAGAGGAATGCAGAGTTTAGTCACATTGCAGGACGACCATTGTTAGTGAGAAAATCCTCTCAAATGAGTGTTGGAAAGGAATGAGTGGCGCACAGAGTCTGGCTTTCACAAATGCACTGTTTTAAATATATACCAGTGAATATATGTAAATAATACATTGGAAATGTTCAGTATATATTCTGCTAATTCCACACAGCAACAGCAAATATCAATCATATTAATTAGCACCGTATTTCATACACGTTGATTCATTTTGATCAGAGCCACATATTAATTTACAGTGAACAAGAAATGCAATACACTGAAACAGACTGAGCACAAATGAATACGGTGATACTGAATCAAAAATACATGCTGTCTTCAGTGATGTGAAAACATGATAATTGTTATCAGATGACCAGAAAACACACTGTGAACCATTTACTAAACTAGATTTAACCTAAATTGAGTTTCGATTTTAGACACAAGCCAAGAAAACATCTACAAAACTGAGCAAAACACATTGACACAGAATAATAAAAATATAGTTATTTAAATATTGAAAGAGGCTAGAAAATGGGTTATACTCAATGTAATACATGTATTCATTAACAAGAGACTGTGCAATAAAAGGACACATTCCTAAACAAAAACAATGGAACTAAATACATATTAAAGCAGTACTGTGTAACAGCAAATACATAATTCAATAAAAATTGCAGCAAGTGACATAAATGAGAATAAATGACCATGTAAGAATGAAAAATAGAGAGAAAACACTTACATTTGACGAGGGCCTCTCTTTTTACCTCATATACAAAGAGGAGCTTCTGTTATACGAACAGGCAAGGCTGCAAATGTACATTCTACTGATCAGCTGTGCCCTCTCTCTCTCTCTCTCTCAGCTGACCCTGTAATAGGCTCTCTCACCTCTTCTGGGTAGATTTGAGCAGTGAGGAATGTCTGGCCGTAGGTCTTTTAGATGGATATGTACCCCAAGGCAGTAAACAGAACTCCAAACTAGGCCAGGGATCAAAAACAGTCATGGCTGTGATGCAGCTGCATGTGGCTGGCAGCAAACAAGCTAGTTCACCTCAAATTGAATATTGTTATACTTACTCTCATGTCGTTACAAATGTGAATGGCTTTCTTACATCAGTGTAGCAAAGAAATATATTGAATATGTTGAACAATCTTCACAAAATAGCAGTTCACAGTAAATAAATAAAAGACTTAAACTAAAAGCATAGAACAATATTTCAATTTAAAGTCATAGGATAACTACAATTAGAATCATAACGGAATTTATGTTGTTGGTAACTTAAGTGAAAAATACTTTCCATTTAGTTGTTTAGGCTACTTATGGTTCAATGCTGCGACTGAACTTTCAGTCAGTGAATCAACTTATTCAACAGATTCATGATACGATTCCTTCAAAACTATTTGAGCAAATGAGGACATTTTCATGTGAACTGTTCGTTTGAGAGAATGGTCTCAAGACTGCAACTGTAATATGTTGTATATAAAACACAAATGTAGTCAAACCACAAAGCTTGGTTATTTTTACCCGTGCAGAAACCACATTAAATGGAGCTCAAATAACCCCTCTGGTGGCTTTACAGGGATAGTTTGCCCAAACATTTATTTACATTACATTAATTTAGTCATCTACTCACTTTGGAACAGTTCTTCCAAACCCTATGATCTTCTTTCTTCTGTTGAACATAAAAATATATTTTGAAGAATTTTAAATTTGGTAACCGAACAGATGCCAACAGCCACTGATTTTCATGGTATTGAAAAAATACTTATTTTATTTCAGCTAGCTCTTATAGCATTTCTTATTTTCATTTAGCTTAACTTGATGTAGGCTTAGGCTACTATAACGACTAAACTAAAACTGAAATAAAAAAATAATTTAAATAAAAACAACAAAAACTATAATAATAATGATAAAAACACACCAAAGTTACTAACTATACAAACTTTAATTATGAAAAGAGAAAAAAGATCAAGAATAGACAGGAACTGTCTAATTAACTCTAAATGAATAAATTGTTCTTAACCCTTTGGGGACTGAGAGTTTTTTGGGGCCCTGGAGAAGTTTTGACATGCCATTTTTGTGTGTGTGTGTGTTTTTAAATTTCTTATAAACACAAGACTAACTTCTGATCAGTGGCGGCTCGTGGGTTTTAAAATAGAGGAGGCACACTAATTGTATTGGTCTGGGGATCCCTGCCGATTACTATTATTATTATTATACAGCAAGATAATATAATTTCACTTACCTTACCTGGCCTATCACTTGAAGCAAACATCCACCCTTTCTTAAAAGTCTGTGTTTAAAGAGACCTGCCTGTTGTGCCATTTAATTAAGCTGACTACTTTAGCCTATATCCAGCTTAGGCGTGTTCTCCCTTTATTTTTTATTTGTATAGACACTGTTTGAATGACAGCTTGGTAAATCTGTTGGCAATCAAATATTCAATATCGCTACTCATTATAAGTACATAGTACATTATCAGCACAGTGGGAGACATTCAAACTAATATCACGTAATTTTGGTCTCTATGACTGGTTGATATACCAATAGCCTCCCTTGCGAGGTTTCTTTTCTCAACACTCCTCAGCGCTGAAAGTGAACACTCGATGCTGATTGGCTATTTTTTTTTTTTTTACCAACGGAGGCACGAGTGCTCAGCGCTTCCCCGGCCTCCTAAACCTACCATCTCCACCACCTGATTCCTAAACCCACCTATCTCCACCCCTAAACCCATCTATCTCCACCCCTAAACCCACCTATCTCCACCCCTAAACCCATCTATCTCCACCCCTAAACCCACCTATTTCCACCCCTAAACCTACCATCTCCACCCCCTAGATGTAGATTTAGTCCCGCCCCCTAGATCTTTGTTCTGCAGTGAGGGGTTATGGTATTACAGCTGTGAAATTACAAACAAAAAATACACATTCTGAGACATGAACTGAAATGAATTGTGAATTTTATTGACATTAAATCGTCCTCCTCTCATTTCCACCTCAACATTTTGGGGAAGCTGTGCCTCCCCATACTAATAGATTGATTGAATAAAAAAAGAAACAAACTCAATTTTAAACTCCACAAGTTTATTTTGTGTCTTTTTTATTCAATCAAACATACTGTGTTTGAGAGCAAAACTAATTATTTTGTAACAAAAAATAAAAGTCTTCTTAAGGCTCAAAAATAAAGAAATTGAAAATAAAATAATCTGCAGGGCATGTAAATCTTTGAAAAATCATATTTTTCTTTGTGCACATCAAACACTTTTCATCACGAAACCACAAATGTTGCTCTCTTTTCTGCTGTCTTTTTTTAAACTTTTGTTTACCAGTTGAAAAGTTTTGCTTGCGAGTGAAGCTGTGTCTCAGTGGGCGGTCTCTACCCACCAGGATGAAAGGCCTTTTTCTATTGGCCACTCTCGATTGACGTCACAGGTTGACCACGCCCACTACGTTTCCCCGGAGTCACCGTCACTGCCGCGCCAGTCTGACAGAAGAGAAGAGCGAGCAAGGTTGTATCATGGCGAGAAACAGGTCGTTTAAACTCAGTGACAAGTGAATTTAATTATGCTCTCTTCTCATGCTCTCCCAACTAAATACGTAACGCTAGCTAAGCCCGTCTGAATAGATTTGAATAACAAACAGTATAGCTAGCTGCCAGAGCCCCCAATAGTAAAGCGTAAGGCTAGTGTTTTCAGAGATAGGGCTATAGATTATTATAGCTCCAGTGAAGTCAGATGGGTAACGCACATCAAATCACTAGCTCATTTGGCGGGTTATGATTCATAAATTATGACCGGCACTCAAGTCTATTCACGGCACCCAACAGCTGTTCACAATAACAGGTTTGTTTTGTACTATTTTTAAGACCTGTGCACTGACAATTGCAAAACTTATTACTTCAATAGTAACGATTGATAATCAGAACCACTGTAGCCTTGCTTTGAAGACCTTTTAATGAACTAACTTCCACATTTCAATATGCCCCTGACTTCTAAGGGGTCTTTTTATTTGTGACTACTCCCAACAGCCTAGAATTCTATCAGTACAACATCACATTTTTCTTTTCTGTTTGCAGGATGAAGATTTGGTGTTGATAGAGGAGGCGACATCTTCAAGGTAAAACCTTAGACCTGATGCAACATCATCCAATGTTGCAATCACCCTCAGGAGGTACACAAGCAAAAGCTAAATTGGACATTTTCAATGATCAATTCCTATTTTACAAAATTTGACCTGCATACATTTTTGTCTTTAATGTGTAGGCACTTTAAGCCCAGTGGCCGATATGCACAGGGACATTTCCAGTGTCAGAAGTAGAACTGCCATGCCAGCTTCACTCGCAAGCAAAACTTTTCAACTCATAAACAAAAGTTTTAAAAAAGTTAAAAAAAGTTTTTTTTTTTTTTAAAGAAAAGAGAGCAACATTTGTGGATTCGTGATGAAAAGTGTTTGATGTGCACAAAGAAAAATATGATTTTTCAAAGATTTACATGCCCTGCAGATTATTTTATTTTCAATTTCTTTATTTTTGAGCCTTAAGAAGACTTTTTTTTATTACAAAATAATTAGTTTTGCTCTCAAACACAATATGTTTGATTGAATAAAAAAGACACAAAACTCCATACCCAGCGAGACGCAGTGCGTCTGATTGCACTGTTCACCACAAACTACAATAATATGTCATCAGCATATATGAACAAATTTGTATTTATGAGAAAAAAAAGTTTATACGTGGTTAGTGAAAAAAAGTATTAGTAAGTCACTGAAATAAGGCCATTAAAAACACATACTGAAGATTTGTTTACAAGACTTTTGAGAACTGAATGTGGTAGACTAGTTTTTGCTACAAAATGGTTTGAAAATCATCCCGCTCAGTTGTTCTCAGAAAACAATATACTGATTTTAACTTTTGTAAGACATGTTTTGTGTTAGAAAGGCCATAATGCGAGGAAGTGACAATGACCATGAATATTTATGTAATTCACACCTAAAAAAGGGCCCTTCCCTAATGGCCCATCAGTGTGACTATAGTCTATAAAAGTACTTACTGTAATTATGATATAAAGCATCTCCTTGAATTTATCTTACAAAAAAATTTTGCAGAAAGTACTATTTAGTCTGTTTGAAGAAACCATAGGCACTCCAGACTCTAATGTGTTGTAGCTGTTTCACTGGGCTGAGCTCCAGCATGGACTGCCAGGAATATTCCTTCTCCATCACCTCATTCAGACTTTATACAATCAATCAATCAACTATTGAGCAAAAGTAACTAAAGAGATTAAAAAAAGAATAAAAAACAGTAAGAGCAACTTTCCTGGGTATTCCCACATAATAAGCCCCCTCATGCTCCTCTTAAACAATTTAGAGCCATTCAACACACACACACCTGCACTAAAAACAGCCCAGATCAGTCGTAGAGACGAAACCTTTCACTCAGTGGATTAGCTGTGTGTTTAAGCTGTGGAAACCATACTAACTGAAGATCAGCCTTTTCAAACTTCTGAACAAATATTGAATGTTTCTCCAATTTGTATTGGACAGTTCCTTCCTGAGACAATTTTATGTGGACAGGAAAGCACTTAACATATCATTCTCCATTCCTGACAGAGTCATTTCTTATGCCAGAATTAGAATTGATGCTAAAATTGAAAGTAGCAACAGGCATTATTCACAAAAATAATCACTGTAAGTATCATGCTAAATTAGGGCTAAATTGTGTGCAGTTCTTTTATTTTTTTAAAAACAAGATCAAATTATTTGAGAGATTTTTACAGTAAAGGTAATTTTAGAGATACATTTGATAAGGTAAACCTTACCAAATTTGTATATGCTTAAAACATGATATTAGTTATTCAGAAATTATAATGAACTGTAAATGGATTTGCATAATAGATGAACTACATTTGAAAGAGAGCTGCTTGTGCAATGATTTGAATTAGGAGAGGATCATGTGAAGCGGCTGGAAAAGATTCCAACACATTCCAAGTGTTCAGTGGACGTGGAAGTGATGTGACCAAAGATTAAAGCAAGAAATGTGAAATTAAAAGTCTAAAAATGCATTGTAATTAAATTATGAATCTTTACACTTGAAAAAGAAGCCACACAATGTGAAAAAAACTAAAAAAAACTTTGTATCATGGTCTTTATTATATATTTTTTTGTCCCAATTGAATATGGCTGATATGAAAAATGTATATCAAAACAAAATAATGGAAAAAGTGTATTTAAAAAAAAATCAAGCAATGCATTTAGGATCCTAAAATCTGCAACAATAGCACAATTTAAAGCCAAAACAAGGTGTCATTCATAAAGAGGCCAACAAGAGTCGTATTCGCTGGTGTACACAAACCAGAGCCATGTACTATGCAAATAAATATGTACACAAAATCTGATCAGTTCATAAATATACAATATATATTGTTTATTCAAGTTGCTACATATAGGTATTTTTCATTATTTATAATTAATTACAGTACAGACATTTATGTCACTAAAACACACTAAAAGAGACTAGCAATGCACAGCTGTTTGGTCATGACTTTCAGATTCCAGCTGGAGGCACCTCACAAACCCGCAAGATGAGGAGTAGCATGAACTCCTTAAGTCTAATTAACCAAACATGAAATAAACCATCATCGTTTGAAACTTAAACCATCATATGTCCTATGTTCTGCAGTTTTAGCAATAGTATTGATTTCGAGGATAATCATCACAACCTGGTAACTGGTAATAATAAGATATGGGTTTGCCAGAATTAATTGTTGTATTTCAGCAAGAACCTAGTTCAAAGAAAAACTAAATCATCAAGTCAGGAACTGTAACAAAAGTTACTAAACTACTAGGTAAACAGAATTACCTACTGACAATTATAAGGTATTTCGCTCCCAAAGAGTGGCAACATAAGACCAGCTTATGCCACTGCTCAACATGTAAACTACAGTAGATGCTCACTTAAGATTTGTCAAATATTCAAGAATATCTATTAAAGGGGTTACCAAGTCGGATGCGACCATGAAAATATAAAATATTTGCAAACAATTTTGCACCAAAACTATTCACATAGAGTCTGATGCCAATTTTCTCAAAACCGTTAAACTTTTAAAACTATTTGGCATCCCAAAATTAAGCTAAAAACAACCAATGATAAAAAAATAACCATGAATAATCATAAATGTATTTCTGACTCTGTATGAAGGATTTCATAGGGATGTGTTTTTTAATTTTTAAAATCTTCTCATGCACCTTTTTTAACTTAGTGTGAACAGGCCTCAAGACTAGCATTTGAGAATTCAAGATCTCAATATTTTAGGTCAGCAGTCCTTTTCAAGTCCTTTGAAATTGTGGATTTGACGACTGTGAGCCAAATTGTGTAAATCGCTGTATTAGAGCTTCAAAGTTCATTTCGGAGTTCAGGCATAAGCTTGTTTGCGTGTTTAAGACTTCAGAGAACACAAGCCCTCCAAGTGAAAGCTCATCCTCGCATCAAGGTCCTCTATATGAAATGCTTTTTTAGCATACTCTTCATAGCTACATATAGATATATAGATATAAACAAACACATTCACTGCTGTTATAGTACATTAAAACACATGAGTTCATTAAGCTCTGAGTAGATGACTGTTAACCTGAAACATATTAGTTACAAAATAGTAATTTAGAATACATACATTTTATAATCTATTTTATTCTCTGAAAATATATAAATATATCTCAGGGTGAAGTGGAGATAATATGATTACCTTTATATTTTGTTTTGAAAATGTAAATACATTACAATAACATTCCAATAATACACACACACACGGATTATGGAGGAGGAAATAAGCTCCTTGTAAACACCAGTTTACAATCAAGCGCTGCACTAGATCTATGACAGCCAACACACTGATCACTCGATTTCAGTTCTGTGCTGTTAAAGGTGCCTCCTTATTTGCTGAACAATGTAGGGATGCAACAATATGCAGTATGATAATTGTACTTTTAAATAATGCTGAATTTTGAGAGTATAGTAAAATTATATATTTCTCCAATCAAATACTATTTTGTCCTGCTGTCACTGTTTGTGTGGCAGCATTTATGCTACAAAGGATGCATTCTGTCTTTTTTTTTTTTCTTAAATTGAGCAATTGGACAAATGCATCCATAAAACAAGGTGTCTTTTTGTATCAAATATTGCAACATGTTGTATTGGAGGCCTTGGGGTGTTTTGGCTGGCAGTCAGACCAGTGTTCCAGGTGAAGGGGGCTCAGAGCCAGACTCTTTCTGAGTGCTCCCCTCTAAGGGGAAAGGCTCTGGGTAGAGAGAGAGCTCCACGGACCTGCCATGGTGAAAAGAGAAGATGAAAATGTCACCACCAGAAATCATAAATTAAAACTAATTAGAATTAACTTATTAAAACACTACTCACTCCAAACCATTGTGTTAAATATATATAAGGTTTTGGGTCAATAAGATTTTTTAGGATGCATTAAATTAATCAAAAAGTGACAGTAATAATGTGACAGTTACAAAAAATATATATTTTTATATTAAATATTAAACATCACAACTATTCAACAATGATTATAATTAGAGGATCTGAAGGATCATGTAAGACTGATAATTACATTTTAAACTATTAAAATAGAAAACGGTTATTTTAAATTGTAATAACATTTCACAATATTGCTGCTTTTACTGTATTTTTGATCAAATAAATGCTACCTTTGTGAGCATAAGATGACAGTAGCACAAAAACAAGCATCCAAACGTCTTGAGAACTGTCAAGCAGTCATGCAAGAAATAACACTGTAATTTGTTAGTTTATTATTATTAATAATATTGATTTTATTATTAATATTATTATTTTCATTAGCAGTAATATTACTACTACTAATAACAATACTATGTATTTGTGGAAGGGTTTCCACACCTTTTATTCAATCCAAATTTTCATGACAAGCTATAGAAATGTTTTTAGCATAGATATTTGCAATGCTTTTCCACTCTTACAAACTCTCTGATATTTTAAAGTTTTCCATAATCATGGTAAAGTGAAATAAAAATGTGGAAAGCTCACCTGGCATGCAAGGGATGCCCATGAAATGAAGCTGACTGAGGTATTTGACGGTGCACAGAGTACAGTGGGTCGGCTGTAACAGACTGAGGCTGGTGCACGAGATGGTGAGTATGTGAGTGGCGCATGGCGAGTCCGTCGTGACCTTTGGCTGTAGTGGAATAACCTAAGGCGTTCCTCAAATACCAGTCCCGGAGTCCCTCCAGAGCCAGTGCCTTGTGCAGACTGCGGGTAGAGTCCTCAGGAGTGGGCAAAGAGAACTGAGGCACTCTGCGGCCGAATGCTGCAGCAGTGGACAGCTCTGTGTGGTGAGGGAGCAGGTTGGGAATAGAAGAAGTGGTGGATCCAGTGGAGGGATGTGATGGATCGTACGCTGAGAACAACACAGTGTCCTGTGGGTGCTGCTGTAAAGGGATGAAGGGTCCACAGGATTTCGTTCGTGTCACTTTGACCCGACGGGGTTCGGCCTCTTGACCCCGCAGCAGCATGGGGCTATAGGAAGGTGGGGCGGCAGCCAGATGTATCTGCGAATGGGAGAAACCGTTGTAGTGTGGAGGGGTGCCCGATGGAGGAGTGGAGAAGTCCGGCCAGATGCGTCCAGACTGGTTTTGTTGAGCCTGGGCGGGCCTCTTTTGCTGTTTGCCCCAAATGTAGTCCAACAGAATCTCATTGTAACCTGTGCCACTGCTTTGGCCTCCGAGAGAGGAGCGCATTCGACCCTGGTCTTTAAATCCCATCATCTGTCTCTCTGGGCTGCCTTGATAGAACTGACGGAGTTTCCCATCCGTGAGGGACTCTGAGCTCTTGTATGGTCCAGCTCGGGGTGGCATGCCGTTCCGAGGGGGACCGGGTTCAGGGAGACTCGAGCGGTCAAGTAACGCCTCTGAGCTGTTGCTACGACGGGCACGGGAGCTGTAGGGGCAGCTGCGGCGCTCAGAAGAGGATCCCTCCAAAGATGCCAGTGGGACAAACTGAGGAACATCTGGACTGCCACACCACTGCTTCAGTGCAATACCACCAGACATCTCCGGCCTAGGAGGAGAATATAAGACAGTAAGAAGTTATAGTAGTAACAATTTTTTTTTTTTTTTTTTTTTTTTTAAATACATTTGGATCTAAAGTGGATTTACAGTGATAAATGTAGTAGAGCTGACATTTGAGGTCATCATAAATGCACTTCTGACATTAGGTCTGTTCCAAAAGGTAGACAACATAATTATGCTGTCAGCAAAGATATTTTATTTTGGCCAAATTACACTGAATTATCCTTTGCGGTAAAGCCAATCTAGGAAGGACAAAGGTGGACAAAATTCAAAAATATACTTGGTAACACTTTACTAAAAGTAGTTATAATGCATTAATTATGCCCTGTAATGCACCTTATAATGCACAATGCATTTTAAATTTGGTTATAATTTTTTTACAACTATAGATATAATGTATTACAACACAAATTATGATTGATTATAATGCATTATACTCTTTAATAATCCTTTATAATGCATTATACATAAAGACTTTAAGTAAAGTGTTACCATATACTTATTTCATCCTGTACTGAAAAGTATTGATAAAACCGTTTAATTTTATTTGTTTTTATTCCCAATATTAGTGTATATTATGTTCAAAAGTTTTGGGTCAGTAATTAAAAAAATGCTTTTATTCAGAAAGTATGCTTTAAATTGATCAAAAAGTGACAGTAAAGACATTTATAATATTACAAAAGATTTATTTTTCAAACTGATGCTGTTTTTTTTATTCTTTTAAATGCAATTCTTCAAAGAATTCATATAAGTGTACTGTATCATGGTTTCCACAAATATATTAAGCACCACAACTGTTTTCAACATTTATAATAAGAAATGTTTCTTGAGCAGCAAATCAGCATATTAGAATGGTTTTTGAAGGATCATGTGACGCTGAAGACTGGAGTAATGACTTGCCATTGCCATCACAGGAATAATATGTATTCATATTTTTTGCTCTAACCTGTAACTTTAAATGTAACCTTGTTGAGCATAATATTTTAGCATAATGTTACATAAAAATGATCAAAAACCCAACAAGCTAATATCAAACTATATTTGAATAATTTGTGCAGATTGTTCTATTTTTGTGTAGCTGCCCATGTAAATGTAAGTTCGGATATCTATGTAGAAGTTGGAACCTCACTAGCCATAGTGAACGTATAGCAGAAGAAATAGTCATGAAAGTCATTACCTCACATGAACGCTGATTGGTGCAGTGCGGGACAACAGCGGTGTGGCTGGAACACTTCTGCCCTCCACATTGGATGCACTTCTTGGGAGTGAGTGACTCGGGCTGAATGAACATTCACAAGTTATAATTGCAGTGTAAACCTCACCCGTTTCAGCTGGCGGACACATCCCATCCTCCCCCTCCGCTCACCTCACAGAGCTTGAAGTTGAGTTGCGGCGAGTCCTCATCTCGTAGTAGATCTCCACAGGCGACAGCTTCCTACAGAGCCTACTGTCAGGACTGCCTGGGGCCAGCCGGGGGTGAGACAAGGAGCGATGCTCAGGTGCCACACTGGGAGACGATTCCTCTGTAAAACACAGTCGACAGGGTTATATATCAAAGTTACAGCCTGTCATAAACAGGCCAGTGTGGTAAAACAAATCAGAGTATTGAGATGTACTTTGTTTGTTTGCTAATGTTAAGAAGCCTCACCATTGTCGTGTGATGTTGAGTCTGACATTGAACTGCTCTCTGACTTCACAGTTTCCTCTAAAAATTAAGGGGAAAAAATTATAAAGTAAAAATAAAATAATTACACGAAAATCTGATTTTTCCATGGTCTATAAGTTAATAAAATATTTGTATTTATTGTTATCTAAATACATATTCATTTCTACATTTCTTGACTTGAATTTCACTTCTTGACCAATGTTTTTTTTTTTTTAAAGAAGTCTCTTATGCTCACCAAAGCTGCCATTATCTGAGCAAAAATACAGTAAAAACAATCACATTATATTTTTAAAATGTAATTTATTCTTTTGATAGCAAAGCCATTTCTCGTCTTCAATGTCATCTGATCCTTCAGAAATCATTTTAATATGCAGATCATCTTGGTGTTCAAGAATTATGTCTCATTATTTTTAAAGTTAAAACAGTTGTGCTGCTTAATATTTTTGTGAACACTTTTTTCTTCTTCTGTAAACTGTAAATATCTTTACCGGCACTTGATTAATGTAATGCATTCTTGCCAAATTAAAGTATTACTTTCTTAAAATAAAAAAAAATGACTGACCCCAAACTTTTGAACAATGGCCACATTTTACAATAGTGTTTGGTATCAGTGATGTCAAACTTGGCCCAATGTGTCTGAAGGCACACATTTTTGTAATCTAAATTCTTTCTTTGTGTAAGCTTTTTGTTTAAAACACATAATCAAGTCATTTATAAAAATCGAGGTCCGTCAACATGTGTCCATTGTCCTTTTCAAGCAAAGGGAACGGTCTTGGATAATGGGGGGAAGTGACTCAATTACCATGCACTTCCTTATAGAGCCATTTTCAATGTATGCCCTTTTTACCAAATTACCAATGTTTACCGGAAATTGGTGTTTTTTTTGTGTGTGTGCTACCTGTGTGACATCCCCGATGAACAGTCCTCTTACTGTGCAATGCATTTTTATCAGAATCTATGCTCCGGCGCAGGGCACCACTGAAGAGAGCCTTCATCTGCCGTCGCTGACCTGGGTCATCCTACATGGAACACATATGTTTATTATGGTATAAAACTGATAGGAGAATCCTTTTATTAACTTTCAGCAAACAGACTCACCTCTCCTTTTGAGGTAACATGAGGGGCCAGGCCAGCTCGGCGCTGAACAAAAGGAGGTCTTTCCCCTTCATCTAAAGGAAAATCCTGTGAAAGCTTCCCTGTGAGCTCCTGTATAGACATTTAAAGCTTTTACTGGAAATGACACAATGTTTGCTGCCATTTGTTAGAACAGATGGTTCTAATAAGTACATCCATTTTATTTTATTTTTTTGGACATCTACTTTTGAAAAACACAACTTAATAACAAACAGTTCCTCACATCAATGCAAACCCTAAAACCAACACTCGCACATCAAATACGAGAATTCATTTTCAAAACAGAGAGAGAAAAAATAAATCATGTAGCCCAAGCAACTTTGTGAAACAGCTGGGTGCACATTTTCTTTGCTGCTGAAGTCTGCATTTTGTATTTGCTTTTTTAAGAGAACAATATTTTATAGCAACTGCCTAGAAGTAAAATACGGTCTCAAAGTTTAATAAACCATCTCACCGCCTCCAGAAGACACATTTGTCGCAGCTCTCCGAGACGACTGTTCAAAAGGCTCTGCAGACTCTGCTTTCTCTCCTGCAGCTCTGAGATTCGCTCTGCTTGCAGCTTGCTGTCCTGACAGCCCTGGACGTCTGTGCATGAGCATGATGTGCATTAGACAGAATATACTGTGCTTCCATACTCCATTATCAATAAGGAAATATTTAGCTGATAAAATGTAAAAACTGTAACTTGAATGCAATGCAAGTCACTTTGGATAAAAGCGTCTGCTAAATGCATAAATGTAAATATGTATGCTTACCTGGAGCCCCTAAGCCCATGGCAGTGATCAGGTGACCTTTGACCTCCATAGAATGGATTTGAGGAAGTCTTGTGAAGTCTTTAGCTCCCAATTAACCCTCAGCTTCTGCAGACAAAGAATGTAGAGCTAATGAATATGGTATAATTTGAGCAACAAATGAACAGACTGACTTGAGAACCTCCAATCACCTTGTAGTTTGAGTCACGTGACGTGAGGCATGTCATTCAGTGCTAGGGTACACAATGCTACAGTATCCCAATGGCCTGCTGGGGAGCCACTTTGCGGCTTCTCAATTTACTGCTGAGCCCTTAGTAGTGAGGAAAAATCATATATGCTTGTTATACACACATTAAAAACGTCTATATGTTCCTGCTGGCTGTTCTGTTCTGACTTGTTCTGCCACAAAACTCAATTTGAAGACATCAGAATACATTGACTTAAAAGAGGCAAACAAACAGCACTATCAAAATGAATAAAAATGGTGATCATTTCCATACTTAAATTGCTGCTGTGCCTCTAAATCATTTATTACACAGCTACCTCTCTTCTTACTTTCTGGAAGTTACATCATGTGAGAGTGAAAGTAAGAGCCCATATCAGGTCACTGTGGCAACCTAGGATACCCAACAAGTGATTAAAATCTGGGTTTGCAGTTTAGTGTGCCTTTAAGATATTTGACCAAAAACCCTGCACACCCATTTAAAATATCTTTGGATCCACTGTACTTCCACAAACAAGAACAAAATTCATTCAAATGGCAAAAGCAGCAAAACTGTTCATGAATCATTCTTATGGTATAAAGGCTGCTGGGAAATCTTGCGCATAACAAGCAGGATGTGTTTTTGTTTGTGAGGAAGTGGTGTGGGTCATGTGGTACGATGGGTGGCTAGGAATGCACCCAACAACAAAACAAGACATAAAACCACCATGTGCAGGGTAAAAAGACAATAATGAACAGCAACTATAAGTAGGAGTATAAATAAATGAGGCAAAATATTCAAAATAAGAAGCTCTCAAAATTCATATAGGAGCAAATGAACAAATAAGATTCTTCAAAACACTACAAGCACATCTGGTGGACACATGCTAAGAGATATCGCACACCTCAACTCGTGTAGAGACCTGGCAGAGAGCATGATGGGAGGAGAGAGGGGAGGATAAATGCTCAGAGATCAAAACCTGACTCAGAGAGAACAATGAAAGAGATATAAACAAGGGATTTATAGGAATTTGATGACAAAGCACCCAATGTCCTGGGACAAAACATGTGCAAGAGATAAACTGTGAGAAAGGGAAAGCATGAGAGCCAGAGATCCATATACAGACCACAGCACTGTAAGCAGTGCATGATACTAGATGACAGTGTCTCATAAAGGAAAAAGTAAATAAATAGATAAACTCAAATACAGTTATCAAGCTTAGTGAAATATAGGCCTATCTCTGAAATATAAAAGTTTAATAATTACAATTCCATGAAATATAGGTCTGAAAAATTAAAGGTGAATGATAATAATAATAATTCCACATTTGTGTCTGTTCCATGCGCTGATAAATCACACTTATGCTGTTGTTTATGCATTTATAAACCAGTCAGTTTTCATATTCAATAATAATAAAGTTTGATGTTTCATTTCAAGGACATTTTTGCTACTTTTGTACAGTGTGGGGTTGCCAGTTCTTGTCACATGTACAGTAAAGCCTGGTTCCTGAAGCAGAAAGAAACAGCTACTGTCTCAAAGGGTTAAATTTGCCAAAAATGTAAAACTTTCACAAAAGGAGTTGCTAAGCAGACAGTCTAAGACACCATTCACTTCACATTCAGGGGAAAAATGCAGATGGTGGATGGTGAAAGTAGCTGTAAACTTCTGCCCAACATTTTATTTGGTATTTAGTGGAAGAAAAACAATACACAGAAATAGTTACAAAAGTTTTGAACAATATATGCATTTCAATTTCATATCTATAAAGTCTATATAATATATATAACAATTTCAAGTCTATATTTAACCTTATTTGTATTTGACAGACGACTGTTTCAGTTTACATCTGTCATGCAACAACTTACAGTGTGTGAATTGACATGTTAATACCAGCTGTGGCAGATGAGCCTGTATACACAGCTGTGCCTCCGATCATTTCAGAAACATCCATGTCTGTAAAACGACTTTCTGAATCAATAACAACTTACAAAATCAACTTTTACATGTTTCTGAAAAAGCGATGTGAATATAAATGTTATATGGTTGTGATTTTACAGATTTTATCACCATCAGCTAACTAAACAGCAAACAGGAGTCAAATGAGGGGAAAAAAATATTATTTTAACATTTTAAAAGCATTTTTTATAACGTATGACACGCTTGAGAGGCTGGAAAAACTTTTTGCTTCAAGGACTTACCTTGATCAAATTAAGTAAATATCCAAAAAAAAAAAAGGACAGAAAACGCAGGCTTAATTTATTACTAACATGTTACTCTTGAAGTTGTCTCTTATGCACGAACTCGTTTCTTCTCTTGCAGACGCTGCAATTTCTACGAGCCCTAAAGGACAAGGACGAAACCATCTACACGCGGTGACGGGGGTTAGCCACTCATAAAATGGCTGGAAAATATTAAACGTTCACAATTTTAAATAAGTAATAAGATATTGTTATCTTTCCAAACAATTCGAAAGTATATAAGCCGCCGTTTTCATCTCCATACTGGCGATATAAATGCAGATTATCCATGGCAAATTCTTTCAATGGTTTCGTCTGGAAAGCGGACAGGTGAGGCTGTGGCGTCCGTAACAACCATATGGTTTCTAATTTAAACGTCGCAGACAGGAATGATTTACTCTCATTGCAGTACTTGAAAATTTATGGCAAACAATTCTTTTTATCTTTTAAAGTAGAAGAGGCTTATCTAACACGTGTTAAATTAGCTGCAAAGGTAGTAGTAGGAAGTCTAATCAGGGATTGTCTAATTAAAGGGACAGTGCACCCAAAAAGACAATTATGTCACCGTTTACCAAATCTATATGACTTTCTTCTGCAGAACACAAAAGATTTTCTGAAGAACTGCATGGAAAAAGACCATGATACTGAATCTTGACTGAAGATGCCAAGTCTCAAAAAGCACAAAATTACCATAAAAATTCATTAAAATATGGTCATATTGATATGACAATATTTTATATCATATTGATATGGTTTAGAAGAATTCTAAAGTAGTTATGCAGATACTTTTATCTATACTGTTTAGTAATTGTCCTTTTTAGAGCTTGACATTTTTAGTCACCATTAATTCTCAAAAAGACCAGCGCAGTCTTCATGATTTCTCATTTTGTCTTCTTGGACTAAAAGTATGCCATAGGTTTTGAACGACGTGAGGGTGAGTAAATGATGACTGAATTTTTTAACTATTCCTTCAAGTCAGTAGTCATGTCATGTGTTAAGTGTCAGCAGTGTTTACTTAGCAATTTACTGACCTCTGCATGCAGCATTCCTTTAAACTGTCTTCTGTGCTCAGGAAGAACAACTGTGACAATACTGCAGGTAATTATTTTGCTTTAAAACAATCAAGCATTATTTGATTCTGTGCGTATTTGAAGTCAGTATGTTATTAGGTGAAAATGTTATTAAAGAGTCGACCAAAGAAAATCTAGAACATAAAATGAGTTTATGGGCTTTCAAGCACTAAAAATGACATATTGAACACCTCTATCTGCTAACTGTGTTTGTTATTTTATTGCCAAAGAAATGGTTAAATTGAAGATTTCACTAATTGGTGGCTAATTCGTATGAATTTGTATAATCTCATTTGTATGTTTTCGTACAATCTGCTTATACCCCACTGAGAGATAGGTTTAAGTGTTGACCTTCATTGTATATTTCTGTACAAAGCATTATACATATGCAAAAACGCCACTTCGTAAAATACTTGTAGATACGTTTTGTCGTAAGACAAGTTGGAGTTTTTAAAGGATGCTACAACACTATCATACTCAATGACATGAGCAGGGCGACACCAACTGACTATGAACAGGTAGCCTAGAAATTTATGACACAATTTTCCTGCACATGACAGCATGGTGAATTGGCATAGCAGAGGGATCTGACGCTATTTGCGACCATGAGACCTGATTGTAGAAATTGGAGGGGCTGAGATTAGCGCTTGGGGGAGAAGTGCTTTCTCAAAGCAGACAAAGGCAATTCCAAGGACTTGTCATGACCTGTCTCTCATTTGCACTGCCCTGTTTTAGCACACCAACAAGGCTCTGGCACACAAAGAAACTGAGGATTACTGCTTGGAGATTACGCCGCTTCTCACTTTCTGTCTTGCTCTGGCCATTGCATCACGTCTGAGTTCAAAATACAACAGAGATGCAAATAAGAGCGTTTCTGGGTCATCAACAAAATTACTTGAGCATCATCTAATGGGTCATGCTGCGAGTGTAATCATGCATTTTGTAAGTAAACAAAAAGACATAATTGAGGACACATTTAAATTGACGGATTGTTGATAGTCTCCAAAGCAATTTGACTGTAATTATCAACAACAGTAGGTCAGGAAATATAAAATAAGTGTATAAGTAAGTGTATTGCACTTAATGAGCGGAAACACTGCAGTCTTTTTGTTTACTTATAATTGATCGATGTAAACCTATAGCAGTGATTTGTGAACAAAGTTGTCAAAAGTAAAGAGCATTATAGTTAAAGGCCAGACCGATAAAAGAGGCCTGTGGGCTCAATATAATAATATATAGCTCCTTCTTCTGAGGCACGTAGCAAGTGTGACCAGCAGTGACCCTCCCTCCTTGTATCTGATTCTCAAGAACAACCAGCTGCTGTCCTGCTAACCTCTACTCTGTTTTGCTTTGATCTCTGCAGATCAGGTTACAGGGGTCAAACTACAACCACTATGTTCAAACAATTTCAGCAGCTACAGAATCGAGAACCTGCCCTCTTAAGCTCTTGATACTTAGTGTTATCATGTGTTCTGCTCATTCAGTAAAATACTCCATCCTAACAGTCATCTTCTAGAAATATTTAACAAGTATCTTGCTCTTCATATTATGGTAAGGTAACATTATGACCTTGTCGCTGTGCCCATTAATATGTTAATGTTTGTATCATGTCACATTTTTATCCAAATTCTTATGCAAAATAGGATAATAAATAATTTTATATAAGGAGATAAAAAAATAATTCAACTGTTTTTTTCCCCCAATAAAATTCCACAAGGTTCAAAACAATATTGGACCCCATTGACAACCGTGTTGTTTCATTGTAACAACAAATAAACAATGAAAACATTTCTCAAAATATCTTCTTTTGTGTTCCACAAAAGACATAACATCATACAAGTTATAAACTATATAGTTTTAGTTATTTTAGTATTATTTACATACTATTTTACAACCCGAATTCCGGAAATGTTTGGACTTTTTAAAAATTTGAATAAAATTAAAACTAAAAGAATTTCAAATCACACGAGCCAATATTTTATTCACAATAGAACATAGAGAACATAACAAATGTTTAAATTAGAAATGTACAATACAGGTCTGAAAATAGTTGGGATGGGGGTATGTTTACCATGGTGTAGCATCTCCTCTTCTTTTCAAAACAGTTTGAAGACGTGCGGGCATTGAGGTTATGAGTTTCTGGAGTTTTGGTGTTGGAATTTGGTCCCATTCTTGCCTGATATATGTTTCCAGCTGCTGAAGAGTTCATGGTCATCTTTGACGTATTTTTCGTTTAATGATGTGCCAAATGTTCTCTATAGGTGAAAGATCTGGACTGCAGGCAGGCCAATTCAGCACCCGGACTCTTCTACTACGAAGTCATGCTGTTGTAATAGCTGCAGTATGTGGTTTTGCATTGTCCTGCTGAAATGCACAAGGCCTTCCCTGAAATACACGTCATCTGGAGGGGAGCATATGTTGCTCTAAAACCTTTATATACCTTTCAGCATTCATAGTGCATTCATAACACCCTGGAGGGTCTCCCTCCTCTTTAGCCCGGAGGACACGGCGTCCGTGATTTCCAACAAGAATGTCAAATTTGGACTCGTCTGACCATAGAACACTTTTCCACCCAAAGACTACGGGCATCTAACAAAGGTCTTCAGCCTTGTCCCTTCAGCCAGCCTTGCTTTTTCAGCCCTTTGTTGCCCCCGTGCCAACTTTTTTGAGACCTGTAGCAGGCATCAAATCTGAAATTAGCTTATTTAGAAGTCGTGGCCTAATGGTTAGAGAGTCGGACTCGTAATCCAAAGGTTGCGGGTTCGAGTCTCGGGCCGGCAGGGATTGTAAGTGGAGGGAGTGAATGTCCAGCGCTCTCTTCACCCTCAATACCACGACTGAGGTGCCCTTGAGCAAGGCACCGAACCCCCAACTGCTCCCCGGGCACCGCAGCATAAATGGCTGCCCACTGCTCTGGGTGTGTGTTCACGGTGTGTGTGTGTTCACTGCTGTGTGTGTGCACGTTGGATGGGTTAAATGCAGAGCACTAATTCCGAGTATGGGTCACCATACTTGGCAGTATGTCACTTCACTTTAGTGGATAAAAGTGTAAAATTGATCAGTTTAAACATTTGTTATGTTCTCTATGTTCCATTGTGAATAAAATATTGGCTCATGTGATTTGAAAGTCTTTTAGTTTTCATTTTATTCAAATTTAAACAATGTCCCAACATTTCCGGAATTCGGGTTATAGTATTTAATAATATTTTGAATTAGCTTTTATTTGTATATTTTCATTTTTCATTTTAATTTTAGTTTAATTTTAGTAATGTTAGTTTCAATGAACAAAAACAGTATTTCAATAGTTTTCATTTTAGATTTAGTTAACAATACCAACACGTATTTTTACAAAGAATACTAGTTTTCTGGAATGTTTTAACTGTGTGCTGTAAAAAAGGTAAAAACAACTTTTAATGTGTTCATGAAGTGAGCAGAGTTCGACTACAGAACATCAGAGGCTACAAAACCCAACAAAAAGGTAATCTCTCCTTGAATAGTTGAATAGCAGTTTAAATTTGTGTTATTCCTGCCTGAGTAATTGCTCAACTCCTCTTTCTTGTCCACCCAAAGACAAAATTCTTTCCTCCATGTTTTCTTTACTACTGGATAAACAAAGACAAAACAGACAGTCAGCAACAAAGCTGACCACAGCTTGGCAACACTGTGGTAAATCCCTCTGTGAAAACATGTACATTTCACAGCCTAGCCGAGGAGGAGACAGTGTTTTGCCACCTCAGACCCTGTCCTTGGGTCAGCTGGACAGATAACACTCACACCCTGCACTATAATTTGTGGTCATGACTCAAGCCTTTAAAGGGATCGTTAACCCAAAAATGACAATTCTGTCACTCTGTCGTTCCAAACCTGTATGAAACCTAAAAAAGGTACTTTAAATAATGTTTCATTCTTGTCTTTGTCAATACAATAGAAGTCAATGGCATTTATTATCCCTTTAAGCATTTAGCTGTGATATATTATCACTCCCTATAGCCATCTAAAATATTGCAAACAAGACAAGTGAAAAAATAACAAGCTAAACAGATGTTACCCCGAGTCTTTAGTGCATGCTTTTGTGCACATGGTAACAACATCAAGCCACAATTGAACTGTTTATTGCCAGTGCGTCCTGGAGAAGGAGGAGCTCAGAAACAGAAGAGATCTGCTGAAAATACACTCTTGATAGTGCTAGATGGAGCAAGAAATCTGTGCTTTGCAAAGCAGAGTGACTCGAGTCTAGACACTTCAAACCACACTCACCATAATCAGCTAGCAGTGAACATAGTGGATGTGATTGAGAGAGTTTCAGTTATAGAAGTGCAGTTCATTATGTGCCATGATAGGCAAAATGTAAATGTCTCATTTAAATTAATGGGCAAATTTGTTTATTGTCATTCAAATTAATCATTATGATGTAGGCTGGATGAAACAAACCACATGATATAAATGCCACACCAACCCTTGTCAAATGTGTGCTGTATGACTGCAGGACAGTATTGTTCCTGTTAACAAACTATTAAAATTAGTTTTGTTAATTGAAATAAAGCGGGGCTGCAAAACGATTAATCATTCAAAATAAACGTTTATGTTTACATACTCTTTGTCTACTGTGTATATTTATGTATATATAAATACACACGTATATATATATTTAAAAAACAATTGTATGTATATATGTTTATACTTGTATATAATATATATATAAATATAAATATTTTATATATAAATCTAACATATTTTCCCTTAAAATATACAGTGTGTGCAGAATTATTAGGCAAATTGATATTATGGTCATATTTATTTTCCAAGAACATTTCACCAATTCCAAACCACATCAATCTTAATAACTACTATTGATTTTGTATTTAATCATTTATAAGTGATATATAATTGTCCATGAAGGCTGAAAGTCAAAAACTCCTTATTTCAGGTGTGCAGAATTATTAGGCAGGTTTTCTTTTACAGATAAAATGAGCCAAAAAAGAGATTGAAGTCAAGAATAAAAGTAAAAAAAAATATTAAATGCCCATGAGAAATATGCAATACTAATGCAGTAATATAATTAGCTAAGTTAAGGCATGACCATTGGTCAGCGAAATGCTCATTGGACAAGAATGTCAACTTGCCTAATAATTCTGCACACACTGTGCATATATGTGTATGTATTTTTATATACATAATAAACATACACAGAACACACACATAGTATGTAAACAAACTTCTATGTTGAATGCGATTAACCGGGATTAATCATTTTGCAGCCCTAAAAAATATAAATATATGAAAAAAACTCTCTCTTGGCTTGCTCCCATCGGGGTTCAATATAAAAAAAGTAATAAAAATTACAAAAACACATAAATTTACTAAAACTTTAAAATAAAAAACTATGATAGTTAGCATTGAATACCATGGTACTTTTTTCAAGTGTAATCATCGTATGTGTTTGGTAAAGAAATTGATCTATTTATGCTATTAATATAAAGTTATAACAGTTAATTGTTCTTTCTGTTGTCTATTAGTAGATTTATAGACAAAAAATATTTGAGAATTATAAGACGATGGTGAACGATTCGGTATTTCTAAAGAATCGATTAAGTGACTCACTCAAGACACACAAAATGAATTCGTAATAGCTAGCATACTTCATATCGTTATGAAATGATGAAATAGTAAGAAATAGTAAAACGATGCTATTCCGAATTCAGACTTGTGGCCACCTACTGGCGATGTAACCTGTGGAAAGGGTCACTGGATGAATCTTTTAAGTATCTGATTCAAAAGACTCGATTCACTTAAATGAATCAAACAGATACGTAGTATCGCATTATTGATCAGAGTGGCTTATCCGAACACATGCATTTACACACGACATATTTACTGTTAATCAATTCAAGCAGATAAATAACAGATGTGACTGTTTTGCATCAATCCATTGCATAGCAACATGCCACGAGAAATCCCATTGAAAGCCACGCACGACGCTTCATCAGTAAGAACTGGATGAATGGGACGCGAATAAGAGAATGTAAACGCTGGTTTTCAATGACAGGATATTTTCTAAAAACATTCATCACAACACCAAAAATGTCCTAGAAATCGCGGAAAGCACGCAGATTTTTTCCCCATGCGTCCCTGCATTTTAGGTAGCATATGCCCTCTCCAACCCAAATATAATCTAGTGCTGTTCATTTTTCATATATTACTCCCATTAAAGACTACTTGTTTAAGAAAACGCGACATTTAAGAGAAGATGAGAATTGCACACGGACCTGCGATGCCAATTAATATTCATCTGCGGCTCTCCTCAGTCACATCTTGCAGATCACATCCTTCCCTTTAATGCAAAACGCGTACAGGGTCCCTGCACCGCGCCAGCACGATGATATTATAACATCTCTCAAATTTCAGCATTCATCCCAGTTATCAGCTGTAAAGCGCTGTCACACCTCTGGAACAAGACTGGCAAACAGGGAAGAGCAACACGCATCCACTTGTCTGATTAACTCTTTCAGTCTCGCCAATTTATATAAACCCAACTGGCAAACTACACACACTGTCTATGTCTAAACTGAGGTTTGCATGGCTTTCTAGGACGTTTAACGAAATGAAAAGCAGGTTGACTAGTGAACAAATGAGCATTTCATGAGCAAATAATGAACTATTTAGATAAACTGATTATTACCTGTTTTGAATATACATTTTATTTTATCTGAACAACAACATACCAAAAAAATGATTTTAGATTCAACTTTGCACGAACTGAATGCAGAATTATACTGTGCTATGGCGCCCCCTTTGGTGCATGCGTGTAATGCATAATTGATACATGATACCGCAGGAGGAAATTTACATGTGGGGATGCTGCCGCAACTGTATGCTAAAGACGTTAAAGTTAAAGTTTTTGCTCCGACATCCGACACAAGTTTTGTTTTTTAAAGTCCGTCATTTAAAATAAGTTAATGACTCCTTACAAAAGCAACACACTACAAACAAAAATAGCGTTTGCTTTCATTACGCATCTATCAAACTAGTAGAAAGAATTAATCCAAAACACACATTTAAACTACTCCACTTGAGTAACACTTTAACTAAACATTCCTTTTTCCCAATTTATTCCATTATTTTTTACATAGGAGCTTGTTTACAGATTTGCACTAATTTATGTAATATTTCATTCCTTTTCTTACTGTTGACAACATAGAGATATCCACCCCCCCCTGTAAAAATCTTTAACTCTTATATACCAATAAAATACATTTGAGGAAAATTGTAATATAAAATTTAATGTATTGTGATTAACTGGCAAAATATGGTGATATCTATTGGCTTGAGCACATAATGGCAGTCGTCCAACGGATAATGATTTATTAAATAAACAGAAATAAATCAGATTATTTATATGAAAGCACATACAAACATAATTCAAAGTGTTTTGTAACAGAGGAAACAAATTCTGGAAAGCAAAAGACGTTTATAAAAAAACATTCTTGCTATTTTTTTTTTTTTATCTAATTTCTCTGCCACCACTTGCACTATGTACAAAATTGTCTATCCAAAACAAAAGCAGCCTCATCCCATATCATACAGCAAATATTAAATCTTTAACAAACATGGATCTTCCACCTGATTAATGCATTCTGAAAAATCCCCCCTGAGAAGTACATAAGCATTAATACATGTACAGATATCACTGGTGTGAGGAATTAAACCAAAATGGATGTGAAGCACTATTACAATTTTAGTGCAAGGCAAGATGTACAGTTAAACTGCTCAATGTTTCATTGTGTACAACATGCCCATTCACTACCTCCAATTATATGACCAGGATTCAATGAGCATCCTTAGCCATAGTAGGTACCAAAACGCGTCACATATTCTAGGGTAAAAAAAAAAAATGTTTAGTGGTCACTCATTAAAAGGATAGTTCTCTCAAAAATGGACATTAAGTCATCATTTACTCACCCTGGTGCAGTTTGTTTGTGGTCCACAAAAGAAAGGAGGACATACAATATTAGAACACCACCAGGATAAGTAAATAATTACGTCATTTTTCTTTTTGGGCAAACTATCCTGTTAATGTGGGACGTAATATTAGTCCTTTTTTGTGGATTAAAGTAACCAAAAACTGATTCATCAATGTAATGCTGGCACCCTTCTGAAAAAACAAAAACGGTGCTCTAATATTTTTATATTAGAGTGGAAAGATATTCTAGAATAGTTCAAAATTTGAAAATAGAAGATGTATTACTTGAAGACCAATTCCCACGTGCAGAATAGTCTCTCTATACTTTTTGTAGAGTTTTGCATTTTTCACAGCGTTCAGTTTCTGAAAAAACGAGGAAGTCGCAGGTAGCCACCCGTTCAGGAACCACAGGCTCTGACCCAGTCGTGGATTTTTTGTGCTCAGAGCCCTGGCAGACCGAGTACCTTTCTAGGTCCTCGAGGAGAGCAACAATCTCTTTTGTAGTGGTGAGACGAGACGGGTGGCTGTCGTAGAGTCTGTGGGTGGGCAGGAGCGGCTGTCCCTGGACGCTGATGTGGTAGTGGAAGTTGGGCTCAATATGAATGGTGGTGTCTGCCATAGTGGAGCGCTTAGAGCACTGCATCAGCTGTAACTGAGGGCCTTCCACCACAACACAGAACCAGAGGACAGGAAGTACCATACTACGAAGAGATCTCAGGAGAGGCATCAGTTCATGATTGACGTCGATGCCTTGGATGGTGGGGTCACTGTCTGCCATGCTGAATATCTGAGTGATCTGCAAAAGCCAGATGTACATAATCACTGCTACTCCCAAGACTTCCATATCACACACCGTATGCCTAAAACGGCTTCTTACCGACGGGCAAGACTCGTCCTCCTGTTGCTCTTCTTGACATGGTTCCTGACCTGCCGAACCTTGTGATCGATTCCCTACCCTCAAACTCTCTCCAGGGCAGTTTGATGGAACTGCCATAGGAAGAAACTCTGGTCTCTAAATAAATGGGAAGTGGAAATAAATATAGTATATACTAAAATATGTATAAAAATGATATATACGGCTAAAATCATTACTCAAATCTCGTAACTTTAAAATTTACTTTGAAAAATAATTCCTGAGATGGCAAAGCTGAATTTAACATGTTTTGTGTCACATGATCCTTCAGAAATCATTCGATTTGGTGCTCAAGTCAGCATTCTTATTATTATTATTAATGTTAAAAACAGTTTAACATTACAGTGCCTAATATGTTTGTGGAAATTGTTATAAAAGTTTTGTATGTTTGAACAGAAAGTTCAAAAGTATGGCATGCGTTTAAAATAGAAATCGTTTGCAACATTATAAATGCATTTACTGTAACTTTTGATCAATTTATTGCACCCTTGATGAATGAAAGTATTAATTTCTTTAAAAAGTTTTTTTATAGATGTTAGAAATATTTAATTTAAAACATTATCTAAAGGCCATGCATTACTGTTATTTTCAGACTTGCAAAAGAAAACAAGACATTGTCAAGACAACCAAAAATCAATGTAATTACTGAAACACTGCCTTCTCATTCAGCTTTGAAGTCATAATTTTAAGTCTGCCTTCTGCACCTCATTTTTTCCTCTCTGCGTGGGAATAATATCAGAATAGTACAGCTATGCATGCACACTGGTTAGATCAAACACCGATTGGTACAACTACAATCTTGAATTTATTTTACTTTCACCACCCAACCTAAGGTAAGACAGCACCTCAGACAACCTTCCTGGCTTACTGTTTATTTCCCACTTGCTAATCTTTGTTTGTTTTTATTTGTTTACACTGAAAACAGACAGGCATAAGGAGCTTACCGCAGACAGAAGGGCTCTGCTACTGATGCCACTGCCTTGAAGCCCGTTTTTTTTTATCATCTCTGCCCGTCCTATGTGCAACTGGGGGCTCATCTTCTCAAGAGATAGGGATGACAGAAATGAGATAAACATGTTTATATAGGTCTGTTCAAATAAATGCAACAAAACCAAATAAGCTTAATTATGTCTAGGGGAAATTGCTCTGAGATTCATTTAAAGTATCATTATAACTTGATTAATATTATATGGGTATTACAGTTGGGCAAAAAAGTATTTAGTCATCCACCAATTGTGCAAGTTCTCCCACTTAAAAAGATGAGAGAGGCCTGTAATTGTCATCATAGGTACACTTCAACTGTGAGAGACAGAATGGGGGGAAAGAATCCAGGAAATCACATTGTAAGATTTTTAAAGAATTTCTTTGCAAATTATGGTGAAAAATAAGTATTTGGTCAATAACAAAAGTTCATCTCAATACTTTGTTATATACCCTTTGTTGGCAATGACAGAGGTCAAACGGTTTCTGTAAGTCTTCACAAGGTTTTCACACACTGTTGCTGGTATTTTGGCCCATTCCTCCATGCAGATCTCCTCTAGAGCAGTGATGTTTTGGGGCTGTCGCTGGGCAACACGGACTTTCAACTCCCTCCAAAGATTTTCTATGGGGTTGAGATCTGGAGACTGGCTAGGCCACTCCAGGACCTTGAAATGCTTCTTACGAAGCCACTGCTTCGTTGCCCGGGCGGTGTGTTTGGGATCATGGTCATGCTGAAAGACCCAGCCACGTTTCATCTTCAATGCCCTTGCTGATGGAAGGAGGTTTTCACTCAAAATCTCACAATACATGGCCCCATTCATTCTTTCCTTTACACGGATCAGTCATCCTGGTCCCTTTGCAGAAAAACAGCCCCAAAGCATGATGTTTCCACCCCCATGCTTCACAGTAGGTATGGTGTTCTTTTGCAGGATTTGAGTCCCTGGCGGCGTAGTGGGTTACTGATGGTAGCCTTTGTTACTTTGGTCCCAGCTCTCTGCAGGTCATTCACTAGGTCCCCCCGTGTGGTTCTGGGATTTTTGCTCACCGTTCTTGTGATCATTTTGACCCCACGGGGTGAGATCTTGTGTGGAGCCCCAGATCGAGGGAGATTATCCAGTGGTCTTGGTCTTCCATTTTCTAATAATTGCTCCCACAGTTGATTTCTTCACGCCAAGCTGCTTGCCTATTGCAGATTCAGTCATCCCAGCCTGGTGGAGGTCTACAATTTTGTTTCTGGTGTCCTTCGACAGCTCTTTGGTCTTGGTCGTAGTGGAGTTTGGAGTGTGACTGTTTGAGGTTGTGGACAGGTGTCTTTTATACTGATAACGAGTTCAAACAGGTGCCATTAATACAGGTAACGAGTGGAGGACAGAGGAGCCTCTTAAAGAAGAAGTTACAGGTCTGTGAGAGCCAGAAATCTTGCTTGTTTGTAGGTGACCAAATACTTATTTTACAGAGGAATTTACCAATTAATTCATAAAAAATCTTACAATGTGATTTCCTGGATTCTTTCCCCCCCATTCTGTCTCTCATAGTTGAAGTGTACCTATGATGAAAATTACAGGCCTCTCTCATCTTTTTAAGTGGGACAACTTGCACAATTGGTGGCTGACTAAATACTTTTTTGCCCAACTGTATATTCATTTTCATGGTGAGAACATACCTCAACTTTCTGTGAATTGTAGAGTGGGATATTATTCATCAAATGACTGTTAGCAACATCAGCATAAACATAAGCCTAAATCAACAAAAATAAAACCAAGAAGAAAAGGTTATTGAGAGCAAACCGGAACAAGCGGAAACACTTTAAGGACTCTGGAATACCTTTCTATTGTGATTGGGATGAAGGAGCCTGCTCCGATTCAGCACATGGGCAACACCCGAGGAAGCCTTTGGCACATACGATTCAGCCTCGTTATCTGAAACCTCAAAATCCCACAACTTTTTGGACCTGGGTCTACCACGTCCATATGTGTACCGTGGCCTGCCGTGTGTAACCCAGCCCTGAGAAAAAAGCATCTCCGCTTCATCCATGGGCAGCAAATGCTTCTGTTAAACACAAACATTGAGACAAGATTATCATTTTTTTGCACAATTACTGAACATATAACAGACATGTAATAATATGGAAAAATCATAAGGGATTTAACTGCTTCGATTTCTCTAGCTACACTTTGTCATACACTTGACCAAAATACACATAGTTAGTAACAGTACTAGGCTCAGTTTGTTTATTTTTTTTAGATTACATTAAAAGAACAAGCTTATAGAAGTCATTCATTTTCAACGAGTTAAATTCTGACTAAATCAAAATTCACTCTCAACAAACAGGTAAACAACATATTACACAAAAACAAATATTATATGAGCCAAAAAAAATTTTTTTTTATATTTAGTGGACAACTAAAGGTTTCAAAATAACGCACCATAAAACAACACTCATTCATATGAAAAAGTCAACACAAATAATGCAATTAAAATGATATTATGGAAGCCCACCATAGCCTCTCTTTGGCACTGTCGCAGACGGCATTTCTGTCTTTTTTTATTTCTGCCTCCAAACTTGGGTTTGTCCATGCAAAAATCACAGCTTCCGCAGTCTGTACGGCGAACACAGCCTTTACACTTCCCACAGGAACGGCGACGTACTTTTGGTACACCCATCTGCAAATCAAGAAAACAAAAATCACTATTTGAAGAACATTCAGGACACTGTTTTAAGTCTCTGATTACATCTGACTGTATTAAATATTTGCAGCTTAAGCCTGAAGCATGACAATTTCTTTAAAAATGCAATATATCCCAACTAAGAAGAGAACAAACACTTGTGAATCTCTTCAAATGTGTATATATGTGATCAAGACACTTGGATCATGTTACTGCAGTGTAAAGATGCAGTGTATTTATCTGGCTAGATAGAACTCTACCTCATCGAGGCCATTGTCACCATCATTACCCCCAAAGAACATAGACAGATCCTCTGAGTCACTGTACTGCAGATAGGAGCTCTGCTTACAGGAAAACAACATTTAGATATAGTTGTTCTACAGGAATCCCACAGATTACTCTGAGAGATTATTTATAAGACTGTTACCTGTGATTCCTCAAAATCATCTGAGACTGAGGGCTGAAAAATAAAAGAAGAGGGAGATTGAATGATTAAAACTGTTCTACAAGCCTACTGAAACACTGTGAAAACAACATTGTAGTTTAAAGCATTTTATGCTCACTTGTGAAATATTTGAAGCTGTGCTTAGTGATCTAGCCGTGTTTGGAAACTGCCACTCTGATGCCTGTGGATTAGATAAAGGTGAGTAAAGATTATTTGATCATTAAAAAAGTGAAGTGACATACTGCCAAGTATGGCCAGGTCATGTTTGTAAATGAGAAGTGGTTCTCAAACAGTTTACCTGGATAAATAAAGGTTAAATAAAAAAAAAAAAAAAAAAAAAGTATGGTGACCCATACTCGGAATTCGTGCTCTGCATTTAACCCATCCAACGTGCACACACACAGCAGTGAACACACACACACTGTGAACACACACCCGGAGCAGTGGGCAGCCATTTATGCTGCGGCGCCTGGGGAGCAGTTGGGGGGTCGGTGCCTTGCTCAAGGGCACCTCAGTCGTGGTATTGAGGGTGGAGAGAGCACTGGACATTCACTCCCCCCACCTACAATCCCTGCCGGCCCGAGACTCGAACCCACAACCTTTGGATTACGAGTCCGACTCTAACATTAGGCCACGACTTCCCCACATTAGACACAAAGAGTAACTCAGAAAGTAACTGTTTTAAGGTCTGTAAGATTTTCTCTTTTTTTAAAGAAATTATTATTTTATTTAGTGAAGACACTTATATTGTTACAAAAGATTTCTACTTCAAATAAATCCTGTACGTTTGAATTTATCTATAAAAAATAAATTAAAAAAAAGTTTAATTGCTTCCACAAAAATGTTTTAAACATAATTACCGGAGGACCAAATCAGCATATTAAAATGATTTCTGAAGAACATGTCGCAGCAGGAGTAATGGCTGCTGAAAATTCTGTTTAGCCATCACAGGAATAAATTGTCTTAAAATTTATAATTATTAAAATTATAATAATCTTTAACAATATGGCCGATTTTTGGCATTTTTTAATTAAGCGGCATTGGCCGATTGTGCCGCAAATTAGGCCGATTTATAGGCAGGCGCATCTACGGGCAGCCAAGTATTGTTGTGGAACGCTGTACCAGAGAATCTCTCTCCCTCAGAGCACCTCACACTCTGCAGGCATGTCTTTTTCACACACAGCCTCAGCTAATGATGGCAGGGGAAAACAGACAGTTTCGAAAGCGTTATTACGTTTCATCCGACTAGAATTGATGCCGGAAAGTTATCATATTCTTCATAGTCAGTCATTTGCATGTGAAAGTAGAAACACGTTCAATTGAGACTAAACTTTTGGGCTGATTATAACATGCACGTTAACTTTCCTAATGAAATGTGTCTTTGGGTCCAACAATAGCCTCCACGATGTCATCGCTAGTGTGAGCTGCAGGCTGTGTAATGCATGTGAACTTTTTTTTTTATCACTTAGATTATGGCCATGTGACTTATAGCAGTGTCAAGTGTTTCCCATACATTGAGTTATTTGTGGCGGCTTGTCACAATATAAAAACTGACCGCCACAAATAGATTTTCCAAAAGGCTTATACTTCGCTGAATATACTTCGCAATGCACTTTTCAAAATTTAAATGTAGCGCGGATGTCATTTCCAGTGTTGGGGAAAGTTACTTTTAAAAGTTACTCCCTAAAAAAGTAACTAATTACGTTACTTAGCTACTTTTTATGGAAAGTAATGCGTTACGTTACTTTTGCGTTACTTTTTAAATATGAGCAGGGCTTGATTGTTTTTAATACAAGAAGTTCTAATCATAGCAAATGTAAAAGCCCTTTCACACCAAAAAGTGTCATGAATAAACCTCAGGCTGAAGGAAAAGTAAATTCACGTCTGTACAGTAGAACGCAGGAGAAGAAGGTTCAACACTCTTCAGAAATAAAAAAAACAAAACAATGAAGCACAATTGTTAGTTTATCTAAAGTCATTTTGGCTTATTAGTATGATTGAACTGGATCATCAAAGTTCAGCAGCAAAGACATTGGTTAATAAAATGGGATTAGATACATTTGTGTTGTTTAACATTTAATTATTGCAGGTTTGCGTCATATTCTGAGTGTGCATTTCACTGTTTTAATTCATTTTAATGAATACTAAATCGGTTTTTTGTGAGTGGGATGAATTAATGCACATTCACATTTAGTCTAGAACTACAGTAACAGCATGTTCACACAGCGCACTGTCAATCAATAAATGGGAAAAAAGTAACTCAGATATTTTCTTGTAAATTAAAAAGTAATGTGTTACTTTACTAGTTACTTGAAAAAAAATAATATTACGTAACTCGCGTTACTTGTAATGCGTTACCCCCAACACTGGTCATTTCGCTTTTCCTGTAACACCTCATAAAGTATTATTTGTGAATGCAACACTTAATTGATTACAGCTGTTACCAGTGAAACCGCTATATCTCCCGCTCCAGCAGCGCCTCCTGCTGGCAGAGAATGAATTTGCAGACCCTATCGGGGTCTGTGGGAAACACTGGTGTCTGTCAGCAAACATAAACAAAAAGCATGCTTCAGAACTGTTTTGAGAAGGTGCTTAAGTTTTGAGCAATGTATTATTACTATGAATTAGGCTGCTACTACTACTCTTACTATTTTGTAACCTGCAATAATCGTTTACTCAAACTCTCTTTTATGAAAATCGGCCAAACATATAGGCCAAAAAAAAATCTGCATCATAAATCGGCCGCCATAAGTATCGGCCAGAGAAAAACGCAAATCAGTCGACCTCTCATTTGACATTGCAAGTGTGGGCAATGGTTCAAACGCTTTCTAAGGCCACTTATTACTTAGAATATTCTAACAGTTCAACTATATTCTTATTCTTACACAGATGTCCTTACATAACATAGAATATCATCTACTGACTGAAAAAAGAAAAGAAAATTACCTTCACAGCCCTTTCTTTACGGATGGGGCGCAAACACCTCCGTTTGCGACACTTAACGACTTTACGAGAGTGGATATTAAGACGAAGGCGTAGCCGACCATTTCTGCAACCAACACATTTTCCACAATCCACAGTATTTTGGCAAGCCCGACATCGGCCACATGGAACCCGCTAATAAAAAAACAAATTAATGTGTTTTTATTTGTAAGGCAACATTTCATAAAGCCAAAAAACCCCCATAAAAAAAGTACCTTTTTGTAGGGTTTTCTTTGTCTTACTATTGCTAAACCAACAGAGAAAAACAACAACAACAACGTTAGCTGAAATACACTTTTGCTTGCACTCAAAAATTTGAAAAATGACTACATTTTGACTTACATGTGTTACCCTCTAGCCTGCAATTCTGGCACAAAGTTTGTCCCTCTTCAAAAGTATAGGTTTTATGACATTTTAGGCAGACACTGAGTAAGACCAAAAGAACAGAGTGAAGAAATATATCACCACTGTTTTTGACATTTAGGCTATAATGCAAAAAAAAAAAAAAAAAGTGCCTACCCAAAACATTTTAGTGGATTTCCACTGGCACCATTGACGGGCCTATCTGGGGCCACAGACACTGAATCGCCCAAAGGAGGAGGAGTTGGATTCGCAGAATCTTCAGTCAGATCAACAGTAAGTTGTGCAGCGGCACTTGGTAAAGCGGTCTCTTTCTCAGGACTAGTATAGGTACTGCATTTTGGCGTGGTCACTGTATTGGCACCCTTTTGGACTGAATAGGAGCTGAACTTCGGAGCTGTCCCGTAGCTGAGACTAGCTGAAGATCCTGGATTACCGCTGCCTGTATCTGCTAATTCATTTGGTAAACTAGGTACAGAAAAGTGTGCCTGGGGAGAATCCAGTTTCCTTCTCTATGGATACCAAAACATAGGTATTAGTGGGAAATATGTGAATAAATTGAAGCCAAAAATGAAGAGAGCATGTTGAACATCTCACCTTTCTTCTTCGAGGCCCTTCACCAAGAAACTGGCCCGATTTAAAATCAAAATTTGTGAGGTCCACAGATTTACTTATATATTTCACAAGCTCAACCCTACTTCTTACTTTATGACCTCTTGGACTGAAAGGAAAAAATAATAATAAAATGAATGAGTGATGCAAAATGAAAGTGCCACATAGTAATGCTTTAGCATTGCACCCATTTACTCACCAATGGATCCTCTGCAGTGAATGGATACCAGAGTCCAAACAGCTGATAAAAACATTACAATAACCCACACGATTACGTCAATTAACATCTTGTGAAGTGAAAAGCTGCATGCTTGTAATAAATTCATCAAGACGTTTAACTTCAAACCATTGCTTCTGGTTAAAATACGAGTCCTCTATCTATAACATTGATTTTTTTTTCCAGTGAAAATGCACAGATTAAGCAACATTTACAAGCAAAAACTGTCCAAAACAGTTCTAAATAAATATGTTTTCAATATTTTGATGTGAGAGGACCAAAGCGGATGGACTTTTTCACTGGAGGCAGCGTTATCACACTCACATTTTGGCCACAAGCAATGGTTTAACATTAAAATGCCTTACAAACATGCAGCTTTTGAATTTCACAATACATTAATAGATAAACTGGAATTGTGTGGATTGTTGTGATGTTTTTATCAGCTGTTTGTACTCTCATTCTGACAGCACCCATGTATTGACTGCAGAAGATCTATTAGTGAGCAAGTGTTGTAATACTAAATTTGTCCAGATCTGTACAGATGGAAAAGACAAACAAAACAAAAAAACTCATTTACATCTTGTATGTTCTGAGGGTGAGTAAATATTTAGCAAATTTTCATTTCTGGGTGAACTATTCCTTCAATTGAGCTGTTTTTATGATACCTCATATAGTATGTATCACTGCGTCCTTCACTGTTGCCTGACCGACGAAAAACCTGTTTGCGTTTCCATCCTTGCCCTAATGACGGCCAATCTTCCCAGTCTTCATCTACCTCGCATTGTGCTCTCCTTCTTGGTCTCCTAGAAAAAAAAAGTAGTAAAACATAAATCTGTTTTAGTTTAAAAAATAGTTAAGTCTAAAAGGAAAATTCATTTTCTATAACTCATTAAAGTTTGCTGTGAGGTGTTAAATTAGTAGAATCCAGGTCATGTACATACCCAACACCTCTGCCACCTCTCTCTCCAGTGCTTTTCCGAACACTAATCACACTGCCGCTCCATTCACTCCCCGCAAGGCTCTCTACTTCTCCATCAACACTCTGGGAATCGTCACAGTCTTCTTCAAGTGGCTCCAACCAGTCACAAGGTGGTTTGTCGACGTCTTTTGAAGACTCACCCTCCTTCTCAGTTACAGCTCCCTCTTTGTTTTCATCGGTGACATGATTCTGAATGTCTGTGCTTTCTGTGGGCTCTTTGCTTTCCGCTGTATTTGCATCTTTGACTTCGGTTGTTGGTTTTGCAGATGCCTCAGCCGCTACTTCCTCTGTTTCCATGTTAGTAAAGCCTCCCTGTTCTTCTTATAACAGCTGCAATAAGGAAATACACATTAGTGGGGCTACATTCAGATACAGTGTTGTAAGCAGCAAACAATCCTTGTTTAGTTCTTCTACCTTACAGCACTGTAAATCATCTACTTTTTGACCACCTGAAGCTCCTTCATTTTAATAATCGTTGAAGTACCTGAATAATCCCTTTGCAACTATGTTATGCATTCAGCTCAGACACCTGCAACTGAATCCAACAGTCAGCTGACTGCCTATCGTTGCTCTTCGTATAAATACCAAACGTTTTATCTATTAAACCACGACTTTTGATGCAGAAAATGCTGTCTAGGTAGTCAGCAAACTAGGTTTTGAGACACAGCCTAACACGTATTAGCGTCAATACTTAGCGTGATAGCTAAAGTGTTAGCAAACGCTAAATGACAGTAAATAAAACAGTTATGGAGATATAACGTTACCAGGACTGTTTGCTGTTGTTAACGGTTATGTTAAACTAAAATCATAAACACGACCCCGCCACTTTTTAAAAAAAAAAAACCTACCTGTACACCCTTCAACAATCCTCACATTGATATATTTTAAATACTGAAACAGGAGAGGGCCCGGAAGTGCTGTTGTAACCCGGAAACACGTGACTCGAGCATTTTGAATAAATAAAGCTCCCTCCTCACGTCTCTAAATATTGATTTTACGCTGCTTGATGTAACATTTACGTCTTTGTGCGTTGTGCTACTCGACAGATCTTGAATTTAACAGAATAGCACTTGATATAATTTTTTAAAACTTCTGATTACAAATTACTTAGTGTAAACATGGGTCAAAAGTGGGAAAAATTAACATGAATCTCAGAATTTCGTCGTATTTTTATATTTTGCTTTTCATAAGTGGTATTTAATATGTATTCATCATAAAATTTTTCTGACTTCTAGATCCCACGGAATATATGATAGATTGAAAAACTGTTATTAATCCCTAGACGTGGTAATAAAAAGAGCTTTTATAAAAAAAAAATTAACTATAGAGTAGGCTAAAATACTTCACATCATCAAACTTGAAAAAAAAAAAAAAAAAAAATTATATTGTGTAATTTTATAAGTCCAGTTGTTATTTTGTCTCTCTTCTGAAAGCTTGTTTTACCAAGACAAATTCCTTGTAAGCATACTTACTCATATATCAATATAGTACAAATAAAAATAACTAAAATTAAAGCAAGAAACCTAAGGATCACAACCAAAAAATATATAGTAAATAAATCAATGCAGACTGAAGGAGACCCACGAAGAGAGATTTATTATGAATGACATCATCCAAATAGTGACAAATATACAATATGAAAAATATACAAATATAAAAATCATTTTTGAACACATGGCTATCTGTCTTTGTTGCTGCGGAGGTCATTGGTCAGAGGGTCATGCTGGATGGTTTGGTGGAGCATCAGGGCCAATAGTCCTGCTCTGTTGGTCATGGCCGTTCTCACATTGCGTTCTTGTTCAAATAACTCATCCAGCTTGTACCACTGTTTGGAGGGGGAAAATATTAGTGTTATGACACTGAAATAGGATTACAATGAAACTAAGTTTTGAAGAACTTGACTGACCACTCTGACACGCTCCAGGTCCACCTCCGCCCTTCTGAGCTTCTCCCAGCTGTAATGCTTGTTGCACTTGCGTTTCGAGACCCTGCAATACTCTCCAGTTGGCTCAAACACATTACGTACTAGTGGACATCCACACACCTCATCTGCTGGGACCTGAGAAGAGAGAAACAGTGAACACAAATCCTGTTATGAGGTTAGATCCCCCTTATCAGACACACACAATTCAGGTCTTGCAGTCTCCACTAATGAGCTTGAATCAAGTGTGTTAGACAAACAGGTTTGAAAAAGCCTGGTTTAGGGGGTGTTTACACAGCACAGGTTTCAACTAAAAACTGAAAACTTTATATGAGTTTTGGCCATTCATTTACACGACAATGGAGAATTTTTGAAAACAGGTTTCTGAAAACAATACGTTCTGTGTCGTTTCTGTATAAAATGTAGCATCGCCAACTGCTGGCCTGGGATAAATACTACAGCCTCTTCAGTCATTTTGCAGATCCGTGGAACACGGGGTCATTTTGACACTGTTGTCTGTACGTGAAGCTTTACAAAAACTTCATTGTTGTGTAAACATACCCTTGGTTTGAGCAGAAATACTGTGAGAACATCACTAAACTCTCACCTTTGGATCTCTGGAATGTTCTGGACATAAAACTTGGAGTCTCTTGCAGTATGTTTTACTCTGAGGGTTGTAAACATCACAGAAGAGTCTTGTTGCCCTATTAGAAGAGAGAGAAAAATTATATATTATATATTTAAAAAATATATAGAAATGTTATTGTTTTGAGCCTTGCCATAAAAAAGAAAACAATTTAGATAAACCATTTGTCAAGTACTTAATTTACTGTATATATTTTAAAAAGTCATTATCATATGGTTATAATAATAAAATACAATTTTTTTGAAATACCAAAAACAATAACAATCGTATTATATACACCATAAACTTTTGGTCAAACTCTGCCCATCCGTAAAGCAAGTAAAGGAAGTATAACAAGAAAACTAAGTGACCAAAGGATATACATACATATTCAGTCAAAACTGCTGTAATGTATAATAACAATCGATATACGGCCCACTTACCCTTCTATTCTGGTTGGGAAAATGGAACCAAAAGAGGTCTGGCTTTCATACTGTTAAAATAATAAATCAAGTGTTACTATAATCAACTAATTTTGTTTTAAAAGATGCCATATGGGACAAAAAAATCCACTATTCAATAAATCACTGATCAACAAATAGGCTCAGAAAACAAAATAGATTCACCTTGGCATAACATCTCTCCATATGCCTCAGCGCCACCTTGGGGTTAATAGGGTGACTACAGGACACACAGAAGATCTGAAGGTCTGTGTCCTCACTGTCCGTTTCATTCACCTGCAACACAGGACATTAGCTAGCCCATACTAATAAACATGCGAGAACCCTGAAACACAAAAATTTCATCTTATTCTAATCACTCTACAAAATTCAGTGACATTAGCATAAGAAAGCTTCCTGGAAACTCACATCCTCATCCTGTTGGACCATCTGCTGTTTGGCTTTAGCAACGATGCCCTCGAGCTCGTGGAATCGGCGCTCCATCTCGGCGAGGCGCATCCGTGCAGCCTGCTGCTCCCTGCGGATGCGCTCCAGCTGTTTTTTGCCCTGTTCCTCAGCGATGCAGGGGCTCTGCTGCCACTGCTGGATGCGCTGTGGGAGGATCTCGTAGATGCGGCTGCACAGATCAGCAGACCAATAAATCAATACAATCTTTTCAAAACGCATTAAACTGGTATTGGTATAACATTGCATGACTGTTCCATGCTGGTTGGCTGCCCTTAATGAAATAACCTACTTGGCGGCCAGCTTCATGCCACAGTCCTCAGAGCAGTATTTTGAGTTTGGTTGTGCTGACTCGATACAGTTCGGCCCCAGACACTGTTGCATGTCTCCTCCATGTCTGCCATCTCCGCTCTCGCTGTGTCTCAAACGATCACGGTGCTTCTGTTTCTGCTTGTGGCGACGGGACTCTTTCTGTGAAAGATAAGCACAATTATGGGATGATCAAACTATTCTGAAGAATGTTGGTAAGCAAACAGTTTCTAGTCCTCAGTCCTCACTGAGTGCCATAGTATTTTGTTGCATACTGTAGAACTCAGTAGGGACCAAAAACTGTTTGGTTAACAACATTCTTCAAACTATTTTCTTATACATGTTCAACAAAAGAAAGAAACTCATACAGGTTTGGAATAACTTGAGGGAGAATAAATGATCATTTTCATTACTAGGTGAACTATCCCTTCAACCCACATGTTATGCTCTGGTCATTTTGACTTTCTGAAAATGCTATTAATATTACTCCAATGGACTAAAATTTTCTTACCTTCCTCATAAAGGGTAAAACAACATCTATATATATTTTTTTTTTTGGGGGGGGGTACATTTGTGATGTTCCCAGTCAAAAAATGACCAGCCTACAAAAAATTGCTCATAAATTTGTCTTTACGCTATAATATTGACAAATATTGGTTTTAATCTTATCAACTTGTTTTCTTTTCATTAGCACAGGTTTTATATTTCTTTTTGGAACTGATTGATTGTAAGCCTCTCTATACATGAATCTTTTACACCTCAGTTTTTGAGTGAACATTGCCATAATTACGTACAATTAATACTCTTCTCATTCAAAATTGAGGCGTGTAAGAGCAGATTAAGGAGACCAACAATCAATCAGTTACAAAAAGAAATACAAAACCTGTACATACTGAAAGAAAAGCTGACAAAAACATTGACTAAGATTTGGTGATGATATAGCATATTGAGAGATTTCAAGTTCATTTGGACCAGGAACATCAAATTTGGTAAAGGAATGTCAGCACAGAACAAGGGTTAAGGAACAGTGTTTCTCATTGTACCTTTTTGTCAATTTTTTTGTCTCTCCTCTTGACATGCTTGACTTTTATAGCTTTCTTCCGTGGGACAGGTCTGTAAAGTCGGCCATCTTCATCATCACTGCCCCATGACTTAAAAAAAAGAAGGGTGAGGTGTATGAGTGCAAGACCTATAGCATCATGCCCATCAAGCAGATCTCACAAAAAAATTCAGGTTAATATATATATATATATATATATATATATATTATAACCTGACAAGAGTTCAAAGAAATGTATGTACTAAGTGGTTGTGGTTGAGCTACAGCAATTAGCAGTTACCGCATTTCTGTCCTTGTAATGCTCATATGGCTCCATATCGTTCTCATCATAATCATCTGAGTATCGTCTATCCCTGTGCATTATATTGTCCTTCCTTTCACACAGAGAAAACTCCTCGTCTCGAACACGCAGCATTTTCTGCAAAAACATTGTGAGAAAATTAACTACAAAAGAAAAACAAAACAAAAAAACACTTAAATATAAACTTACCCGTGCACGGACAACACACTGCCTTAGACGACATTTTTGACGAATCTTGTTTGGGCCGCCAAATTTCTTCATGTCTTTACAGAAGTCGCAATGACCACAGTCCTCTGTCCTAGTGCAGGGTTCACATTCACCACACATACGGGCAGAGCGCTTCACCTGGAATGCAGTTCGCAGACAATAATATTTTTTACCTTCGTTCTTTGGTAAATGTAATAATTACATGCAGGTTTAATGGACGTTACAAGGTATATTTAAGGGCTGGAGGATTATATATATAAATATAAATATATATTATAAAGCTTTATTTAAATGTATTTATTCAATTTATTTTTTAGAAATGTAATTCTTTATTATTTTATTAATTTTCTTGTTTGAATTTTGTTTAAAAATAAATCAAGTTCCATAATCTAAATAATCAAATTATTTGAAGTATTTAATTCAGTGCATATTTAAAAAAATACGCATTATCACATGGTTATTATTAAAAAAATATATATTTTAAAAAGTAATTTTTTTTTCTAGGAAAATAACTATGGTAATATATATACACCGAATTTTGGTCAAATTACCCACCCATAATGCAATAGAGAAAATGACATCATAAAAGGCAAACTTTGACGGTAAACTTGAGAAACACTAACTTTTGATCCTCGCCGCTTATCGATCTTGTACTCTGGAGTGCTGGATCGCTTTTCAACTCTCTCTGGCTCAACGTCTTTATCACGGTTCTTTTTCCGATACCGTATTGTAAGAGATGGATCCAATTCTAAGAGATGAAGAATATTTTAGAATGAATTAACATATTCTAACAACATATGTTCAAGTGCACGTTTAAATATTTTGAGGTGAAAGTCTTTAGCCACTGACCCCGACACTGTTGGCAGTACCACTCCCTGATCGCTTTGGCCATCTTCTCTGTCACATTTATACAGTGACCATGGAACCACTCATTGCACTTGTCACAACCACTAAGGGAAAAGGATTTGATGAAAAATTAAGCACTCTAGTTTGGAAACGTACACATGGTTGGAGAGATTTGTCTTACATCATGAAGCAGTTTATGTCTGGTTTTCGACAAATGCAGTAGAGAGGAGCATTCTCTGCATCTGCTACAGTGTTGTCCATAGCTGGAGTCTGGTCTATATCAGACATCTCGCTGTCCTACAATGACAACATCGACACACCAGTTAGCAATAAATAATAACAAAAATAAAAGATATTCACTTGACACAAAAAGTACTTATTTACATGTTTTGACCACAGATTGAAATCAGTAATTACATGTTAGCATGATAGCACACTTGTTAACAACAAACTCGATTAGGTTATTTACTCCCGTTTACAATACAGTTAGTTAAATAATGCGTTGTTTAATTTGTAACAATTGTCTTTGTAAAACAATTTTTGTTTTATTTTGACTGCTCAAGATGCAGCTAAAATGCTATCAAATCATTATAAGTTAACGTTAGCAGACTTAACGTTAGCAATCAAACAGAGTAAATGAGGACTGATTAAGATAATACTTCACTGCATGAACACGTCTGTATCCTGAATGTGCCGACCTTGATACCAGTAAATTCCTAACACAATACTGCGAAATTAACCGATATTATAAACCTAATAATTGTTACCTCGATCAGTGGCTAACAGCGTCTCTTCTGTCTGTTTGGGCAGAGGGTTACTTGTCATAATAAAAGTCCTCGCCGGGGAAAAGCTATGTCCATTTTCTGAGTCGTTTACAGACGAAGTAGATTCTGTGGTGCAGTATAAATACCTAATAATCAATGTGTTTTCTGTTACTGTTTTATAATAAACAACAGCAATAATAGTAATAAAAAAACACACCAATATTAACACGGATACACATTATTATTAATATTATTATTGGTAATTATATATAAATAAATATATATATATATATATATATATATATTTTTTTTTTTTTTTTTTTTTTTTTTTTTTTTTATTAGTAGTAGTAATTATATTATTATTATTATTATTTTAATTTTTTTTTTGTAATTGTTGTTGTTGTTGTAATTATATTTTATTGCGTTTATTTATTGGTAGGGGGTGTGGTGCATGTGCGTCCTATCAACACTGTGACATGCTAACGAATGGATAATGATCAGGCAAAGCAACTGCCCCTACAGCGCAAGTGAGAGAAAATCAATCTGGCATCTGACGGACGATGGGATGAATGTGGTGGTGAAGGTTAGTGAATTTTAATTTTAAGTTGAATGATCAAAGATAACAATAATAATAATAAAAAAAGATTTTATATGGCATAACTTGGCAATCGTAGAAAACAAGTAGGAAAAGGAGGCACCTTTATATATATATATATATATATGTGTGGGTTTATTTGCAAAAACAGATAATTCCGTTTTTTTAATTTTCAAAAGTCATATTTTTATTATGTTATCATGATTTTATTTTGTTTAGTTGTTTAGTTTTTGTGTTAGTTAGCTGTATTTTTTAGTTATTTTTTAACCTAATCAAAATAAGACAACTGCAGTTTGATTGAGATTAATTTGAATGCACAATGAAATAACATGATTTTTGAAAATTATTAAAAACAGTTATCTGTTTTTGCAAATGAACTCTTCATGTGTATATATAAACATACGATTTTTGACAAAAATAAATAAATAAATAAAAATAAATAAAAAATATAACATCACTGCTGCTGATATATGTATCTGTATAAATTTGGAGACACAATACCGCAGTAGGTTGAGGTGGTCAGGTGTGTTTTACGATAATAATTTGGTCCTCAATTATCTTTGGTGACATTTGAGTTCCAGGAGATAATAATAATTTGTAATGTTGAATTCTTTGTGATGAGAAATTTATATTATAGCCTACATGAACATTTTGTTTTAATATCTTGTATTTTAATTTATTTATATCTCAATGAATATCCTGCAAAATTGAACAGTTATTTATTTTTTCAAAACAAGGTTTTGAGATCTGCTTGAAAAGAAGTTTTCCTGGCATCTCTCTGACTCAAGGTAAGCAAACATTGGACTAATAGGTTGCTGAAATTTATTGCCCTCTTTACATCTAAGATGCCTCTTATCCCTGTCGCACAATATGTTCGCCAAATGGATTGAGATTAATAATAGATTAATGACTCTGGCACTTTTTGCTCCATCAGTACTTTTTATGCTAGGCTTTGTATTTTTTGTATATATTTAATACTTTTATATACTTTGTGCACATCAAATGTATAACTCTAAAATGAATGTCATCAGTAAAAGTAGTCATGTTTGTCACAAATGAGGGAAAGTGAAGTGAAGCAAAACAGGGTTAGTTCCGTAACATATCAACATGTCAAGTGATCAATTAGCTTTCTCCCTATACAGTATTTTACCATTAGTATTTAAAATATGCCACAGACTATAGCACATCTCTTTTCTTTGCTTCCTGTGTTGAATATTTAATGACATAGTTAAGAGTTCAAATGCTCTGGCATTACTTTACACTTATTCTTCTTGTAGTGAATACAGTGAGAGGAGTTTGAAAAGATGGACTGTGGCCATGAGAATGAACATGGTGGCCGGTCACCAACTGGATCGAAATCCAACTTTCATGAAGATGAGCTGCAAAATAATTCAATTCTTAGTGCATCAACTTTTCAACACACTGGTGAGACTTTTCTGTTCTCTTTTAATACTTCAGTATAGAGGAAAAGAGCAACTAGTAGCGTGATTTATTTATTTTACAGAGTCGTCTGATGTAAAAGACTTGGAAACTACTAGGACAAGTCTAAAGGATAGTGAATTATCACCAACTGATGAACTTTCTGGGAAGGAAAACATATGTCTTATTTCCCCTCTTAGCAAATCAAAACCACTAGCATTTGGTAAATATCCTTCACACAACAATTCATTTTTTAAACTAACATCATTGACCCCCCTTTTTTTCTCTTTCTGCCCAGCTGTCTTCCAGCAGTTTGAGCCGGTTACATTTTCCCATCTTTCTGACATAGTTAAACAGCTAGGTCCTACAAACGGCCCCCTTGACAGCATTCCTGTACGCTTAGATAAAGATGATTTTGACACTGTTGGGCCAAGTGTTGAATCTTTGGTTAATACATCTCTCAGCTCAGGGTGTGTAGCAGTTGTTTTTAAACATGTCATTGTGCAACCGCTTCTAAAAAAGAATAATTTGGACCCTTCAATTTTGTCTAATTTTAGACCTATATCTAAACTCCTCTTTTTATGGAAAATCTTGGAGAAAGTTGTTTTTAATCAACTTCAATGATTTCTAGATGAATTTAGTATTTTTGAAAAATTTCTGTCTGGTTTTAAGCCCTGTCACAATACAGAAACTGTTATTTTAAGAGTTGCTAATGATCTTCTTTTAGCTGTGGACTCTGGTAACTCTGCTGTTTTAGTCCTTTTGGATTTGAGTGCGGCCTTTGATACGATCATTCACTGGACTCTCTTATCTAGACTTGAACAGTGTGTTAAGGGCATTAAGGGCATGGCCCTTAAATGTTTCCAATCGTATTTAACAGATTGAAGTTTTTCTGTTCACCTTGGTGAATTTTCTTCATCTGCTGCCCCTCTTTCCTGTGGCGTCCCCCAAGGATCCATATTGGGCCCTATATTTTCTTTGTATATGCTGCCTTTGGGGTATAATTTTAGAAAACACAATATCTCCTTCCATTGTTATGCGGACGATGTAAAAATTTATTTGCCTGTCAAAACAAATGACAAAGCTTCATTTTTGTCATTACTAACTTGCCTGAGAGATGGCTGGATCAAAACTTTCTTTGTCTTAATGAAAATAAGACTGAGATTGTTGTGTTTGGTCGTCCAGGGGATCTAAGTGCTTGTGTAGATGCACTTGGTAATTTAGGATTGTATATTCGTCCTTTTACCAAGAATCTCGGTGTGATTTATGACAGTGCTTTTAAATTTGAAAAACAGATTGGTTCTGTTGTAAAAACCTTTTTTTTTTCAACTGAGACTGTTGGCTAAAGTCAAGCCCTACCTTCAGCGTAAGGAGTTTGAAAGTGTAAATCATGCTTTTGTAACGTCTAGACTGTACTACTGTAACTCTTTATATGTTGGTTTGGATCAGTCATCTTCTTGCAGTTAGTCCAGAATGCAGCAGCTTGGCTCCTAACTGGGACTAAAAAGTATGAGTACATTACCCCAGTCTTAGCTTCACTACACTGGCTTCCTGTCCGTTTCAGGATTGAGTTCAAGATATTATTGTTTGTTTTTAAGATTTTAAATGGGTTGGCGTCAGCCTATTTATCAGAGCTTTTACATGTCCACACTCCTGTTAAAGCACTGAGGTCGTCTAATCAGGTGCTCCTTGATGTTCCGAGACCCAGATTAAAAAATAAAGGTGACAAAGCTTTTTCAGTGGTGGCACCTAATTTGTGGAATAGTTTACCTGTATACATAAGAACTGCTCAGACTGTTGGAATTTTTAAGTGTTTACTTAAGACACACCTGTATTCCTTGGATTTTATTTTGAGTTGAGTTTAGACATTGTGACGTTTTTACTGTATTTGTTTTGTTTGTGTGTGGGCTTTTCCGGACATTGTGAAGCACTTTGGTCAACCATGGTGGTTTTTTAAATGTGCTATATAAATAAAATTGAACTGAACTGTACGAACATCCAAATAACTTTATTATTATAATCTCCTTTTTTATATATATATATATATATATATATATAGATGTGCATATCGAAGAAGTCCCAGCAGATGTGAAAAGGCCATTTCAGAATGTTCTGAGCCCACATGGCAGTGACATCAGTGATGCTTTTCCCGTCTGCGTTCAACTTCCCACAAACCATCATAAAAAGTCACATATCACCGCTTTTAAAACAAAACACCGTCATCGCAAAATCAGCCGGTCCTCCACCTCCACCTCCACATTGAGTCGTATGAGCCTGAAAGCCCCTGTTGAAGGTAAGCAACACCTCAAATTACATTTGACTCAATGAAATGAGGGATTCAATTTTTATGACATCTAATACATTATAGATGCTGAAATCCTCGCTAGCATGTCTGACGAGCTTCCCCTCTTCCTGTCATCTTTTATCGTAATTATGATGATAAATTGATGAGGATGCACACCAAACTTTTTTGGTGTGGTGCTGATTAGTAGTATAAAGGTTCTTAAACTTACAAAACAGGATAGCAGTTTTATGATGAGAAACACTGTCAGCAAAGCTTGACAATATTGGCAAATATTGTTGCGGGAAACAAAGCTTGGTTACCGCATCAATATTTTGTCAGTGATTCAGCCATTAATGGAATATTCTAGGTTCAATACAAGTTAAGCTTTCTCGACAGCACTTGTGTTTAATGTTGTTGATTACCACAAAAAATTATTTTCGACTTTTCTTTAAAAACGAATCAGTTTTTTACAGCGAGGCACTGTAAAGTAATTGAATGAGGCCTATTACTGTTTTAATAGTATAGCAACAAGATATAAAGTGTGTATTAACATGATTTTATTGTGAAAATCACTTTTCTGTGTAAAGTTATATCAATTTTAAAACTTTGTTGCTATGAGAATGTAATGCTTAAAAAAACTGTAAAATTATGATTTAAAGGAATAGTTCACCAAAACTGAAAATTTGCTGAAAATATGCTCACCCTCAGGCTATCCAAGATGTAGGTCAGTTTGTTTCTTCATCACAACAGATTTGGAGAAATGTACCATTACACTTAGTCACAAATGGATCCTCTGCAGTGAATGGGTGCCATCAGAATGAGAGTTCAACAGGTGATAAAAACATCACAACAATCCACAAGTAATCCACACAACTCCAGTTGATTAATAAACATCTTGTGAAGCGAAAAACTCATAGTTTGTAAGAGAAATATATCCATCGAGACATTTTAACTTTAAACCATTGCTTCATGGCCATATTGTTTTGGACTTTTTTTGTCTGTAAATGGTGCTTGATCTGAGCATATTTCTCTCCTAAATCACACTACATGACTTTTTACTGGAGATACCATTATTATGGATAGAGGAAGTTAAAATCCTAATGATGGATTTGCCTGTTACAAACAGGCGGCTTTTCACTTCACAAGATGTTAATTGATCTACTGGATTTGTTTGGCTTACTTGTGAATTTTTGTGATGTTTTCATCAGCTGTTTGAACTCTCGTTCTGACGGCACCCATTCACTGCAGAGGATCCATTGGTGAACAAGTGATGCAATGCTAAATTTTTTTAATCTTTAGGTGAAGAAACAAACTCAGCTACAATTTGGATGAGCTGACGGTGGGTACATTTTCAGTAAATTTTTATTTTTAGTTGAACTATTCCTTTAAACACATTGCAGCTCAAATAATTTAGCAGAGTTCATGTAAGTGCTTTTAAAAAATTATAAGCTGATTCATAAGGCCTCATATACTTAATGTAAATGCCTCACCATAACCTCAAGGTGTGCTTTTTTTACATTAGTTTAAATAATTTTTATATGGTAATCAACATTATGCCACAGATGTCGACTATCTTATCTTGTATTGAATGCAGAATAAATATTTAATCTTAAAAACTCTTTCTTTCTTTTTTCTCTTTTTCCTTGCACTTCTAGACCTGTGTGCATCCTTTCTGTTGGCGTGTTTGTTCTGCAAGTTTTGGGATTGCGTGCTGGCCGTTGGTGACGGATGTCAATACTGTGTGGCCTCTATCTGTTCGTCCTTCTGCTCTAACGCATGCTGTTGCGACCCTTCCTATCTGGAGGACTTTATAGATTTTTGCCCATGTTGCAGCTGCACTGAATACATGGAGGCGTGCGGCTGTAGTTGTGGAGAAAACACCTTTGACTGCTCCATTTGCGATCTCTGTCAACAGACAACTGAGTGTCTGGAACTAGGCATGGAACTCTCTCAGCTTCTGTTTCACTAGCTGCTCATCTTACATTCATTTATATACTGCTCGTGACAATCACATAAAGCTGGAATGGAATGTAGCAAATGTTATGGCCTGATTTCACAAGCATGTAAATCTGCTGGTTGATTATGGCTGTGATACTGCACGCCTGCATTTGATACTGCATTAGAGGACAAAAATCATATGCCGTTTACATGTCAGCTGAACCAGATGATATTGAAATGGTAAAAAGGTTTGTTTTAACTCATTGCAATGTTTTGTTTTAGCGCATTACAATTTGAAAGTAAATATTTGTAAAACTCATTTACTTTGAAAATCAAAGAAATGTATTTTTATGTTCATTTTTTTTTTTTACATTATAATATAATGTTTTTATTGGCTAATTTTGTTATGCAACAAATTAATGATATGAGTTGGCAAAGTGAGATTGCATTATACTAAACATGTTATATTCTGTCCTTGAATTAAAAATATAAAACACCTGTCTTCATTTTTTAAAGCTCGTTTATGTGAAATGGATACGAGTCAATGTATATGAAAAGTTTATGTGCAAAAACAGATTAATTTGTTTTTATTTATTTTCATAAATTATGTTTTTCTTGTGTTATCATGGTTTTATTGTGTTAGTTAGTTGTATTTTGTTATTATTATTTAATCAAAACAACCCAACTGCAGTTTGATTGATAATTGAAATGCAGGATAATAATAAAAAAAAAAAAACATGATTTTTGAACATTTTTAAAAACATAGTTCTCTTTTTGCAAATGAAATCTTCATATGTATATTGTATGTAAGTCAGTTTATACGCAAGTACTACATTTGTTTACCTAGATCATTTGCACATAAAATCTAGCACATTAAATTAATTTTGAGATGATACTGGAAGTGAATATGCAAATGGCAAACACTGAAAAACAGGTTTAAATAATGTCAATGACATTTGATATTTTTCTCATCAGTTTATTTTAGCCAATTAAAGGCCACCAACACACAGGAAAATCCTAATTAAAATACATTCTCTCTCAATTATAAATTATGCAGTGAAAAGAAACTTATTTACAAAAAAGAACAACACCTTCCCTTTAATTGAGTACAGATGTAATGAAAGTAAAAGCAATGACACACCAGCAACAGAATAATAACTGGAAATTTAGTTTTAATGAGTGGAAATATGTCTTAAGACACACATTAATGATTATTTCTAAGGACTGTACTGTCAGCATATGAGAAAAATATTATTGCTGTGTGACTTCACATAATTAAATCATTTCAAACTTACGCCCATTCTGTGCCTGTGACAGAAAAACGGGAAACTGCATAATCACATTCACATTCAAGTTTTTAAATATATTTTACAAGTCTGCATTTATCTTTGAATCATATAGTTTTATACATTATACATTCATTTGAATTGCTGCAGTATTAATAGAGAACAAATTTTAAACCTTTCAAGACTCATTTGTATTAATGTTTCTAGATTTACAAAAAAAACAGACTTTTGTTCCTTTATGCTGAAGGCACAGTTTGATCAGAGAGGAAACTTCATTTGGCTTTTACCGGCAAAACACTTAATGTCATATTTCTGAGCACAACACGGATTTGTAAATTCCTTTTCATAACATTTACAGGCAAGTGTGTATTTAGCTGCATCTAACAAATTGCTGATTTAGATCTACAGGTTAAAAAAAGCACTTTAGGCAGAGGTAGCTTGTAACATTTTATACCTGAAAAGCTATTTGTGCATGATGTTTATGTGGCTTGTCTCCTAATATCATCCTAAAAATCAGTAATACTTTACACAAAATTCATTAACACTAGTTAATGCATTAGGTATCATGAATACATAGATCAACATAAATCTAGGTTAAATATTAATTTATAAATATACTACTGTACATTGTTAATATAAGTGCATAATTACATTTTATTTATACATTTTTAGAATGTATTACAATAATTTTTTTAATGAATTAGTATATGTAGAAATTAACTTCTAGTAAAACCAGAAATTATTTGATGTTTTTTATGATACCCGATGTATTAAGTAATGCTACTGGATTAACTGAAGATACGAATTTACCTTATTGTACAGCGTTACCAAAAATTATGTATGAGCGCCTGCACCATCACAAATTTGTTTAGCAATGTAACATTGAAGTTCAAACTTACGAACAATAAAAGGAAGTGTTGAAAACTAACAAATAAAAATTTCAAACCAGTTAGAAGTAAATATGCAAGTACTTGGCTGAAAGTAAAGCCAGCAAAGACTGTTAAAAAAATACAATTTTCTCATATATGCAGAAATATTGCTTGAACATTTTCAACATAATATGAATAATGAGTTCATGCTATTAAACAACTCGGAAACATCCCTTCGGTGCGCTACGTGACTACTCATGCCACACTCCAAAATCATATATGTGCACTTGCATGCTCTGAAAACACATTTCTAAAACAATAATAAACATCACATGATTTACCCTTAGAGCAACACAGCTATGCATAGAAAGGCTAAAATGTCCTAAATTTTAGCTACAAAAAGGCTAATTGTTTTGGGTGTGTTTTGAATTTGGGATCACTGACTGCCTACAAAACTGTGTAATACTATAGTTAATTGTTTTTCAAAATTAACTGATATATAGACATGACAGCACAACACGTGGAGTGTTTCCAGGGATAGTCCACCAAAAAATGTGGCAACACAAAAGAAGATATTTTGAAGAAAGTCGGTAAACCAATCAGCTTTGGTAACCACCGAGTTCATTTCTCAAAATATATTTTTTCAAGTTCCACAGAAGAAAGAAAGTCATACAGGTTTGGAATAACATGAATTTTCATTTTTGAGTGAAAGACCTCTTTCAAAAAATCCCATGGCATCCCACATGTGAAAAAGCACAGAAACATACATTTAGTGGTCAGTTCGGTCACAAGTCGTCCTCCATGGTCATGCTACTCCTGCGGCTGCTGGTCTTGGAGGCTCCTGGGGACATTGGGGAGAAAAGCGTATCTAAAGGCCTACCAGTGGGCATCGTGCAGCCGTCATCCATCAGAATGTCACTAAAACCCACGTCAAGGTAAAGATCAGAAGGGTCGTCCAGCTCCGCAAAGCTAAATGTATCCAGATTGAGAGGGCCGCTTGGTGCTGCAGCAGCTGGAGAGCCGGAGGAAGGTACTGTGAGGAACGGAGAAGTCTGTGTCGTGACTCCATCCATGCTGAGGTGACTGTGAGGTTGGACTTCCCCAGAGCCAGGCTGCATGGACTGGTTTCCTTGTAGTAGCTGTTGCTGAAGGAAGGAAGCGTCTGCGCTCAGGCCTTGAGACATGGCGGTGGAGAGGCCATGATGACCAGCTTGCATCTCTAACTCCTGTGTGCAACAAACAGCAGGGGGTGTTGGAGTCCATCTTTTTACAGGATATCACAGTGTTCCATTTTCCAGACTATGTACTGTATTTACATTCACATGTATGTTGATGGCGTGTTCATGCCATCCTGCAGGTGAAGTATCATGGAAAATGAGTAAATACTGATCATTTAGAGGAGGAAGTATGGATCATGATTAGTATGGGATGATGTGTTTTTGGGTAGACAGGAAAGCGAACACCCTTGTTTGGACTTTGTACTGTAACCCAAAATTACTGCTGATCACATACCTGTATGCAGAGCAGCAGGGCCTGATTGGATTGCTCCAGTTTCTTCTGCCTCATCTCAATCTCTTTGGCCCTCTGTTGCTCTTTCTGAAGTTTTCTTATATAATCAACAGAAGCTTTCAAAATGGTTCCCTTGTTCCAGCGCATCTCCCTGCAATTTTAACCAGACAAGATATAAATAGTATGCAAAAACAGTAACATTGTGAAATATTATTATAATTTTAAAAAACAATGTTCTTGTTTTAATGTATTTTAAAAAGTAACATTATTTGTAACATTATAAATGCATCATTTGTAACATTATAAATGACTGAATAAAAGCATTCATTTCTTTCTGAAAATAAAGACTTATTTTATTAAGACACTTTTTTCAATTTTACAACAAAATAGCAGTAGTTCAAGACATACCATTCAATTTAAAAACAGAATTAGCCTAAATCAGTAAGAGTCTGATCACATAAGCCATAAAATCAGCCAAGTCTGTCGAACACATTTCACTGGTAGTCTATGTTTTTTGCGACATTATGTGTGGTTTCTCTAAAAACAAAATGGTGCCATAAATCTTAAAGTTTCAAGGAAACTTACGGATCATTGGTTTTGGGTATCAGCGCTCCTAATTCCTTTATTCTGTCATTTATGTTGAATCTTCTCCGCCGTTCAACTGCACAAAGCAAAACACTTATTGAGACCAAGCCATGCAATGACACAGTATACAAGCAATATATTACCAGAGCGTGTGTCTTTTGAACTCACTGAGATTGTGACTTTCTTTCTTTTGCCTCTCCTTCATGAAGGCTCTGGTCTCGGTGTCTGAAAATAAACATCTGTTATAACTACCACACAACAAACAACTCAAACAAATTAAATACAGAAGTTGGTCTGAATAAATCATTACCAGTTAATTCCCTTTTAATATTAGCCAGATCTGCTGGACAAGAATTGCTGACGGTGATGGTGGAGGTCGTCATGCCAGGACTGTTGTAGACATCCAGAAGGTTGCCTGGTAGCTAAGATAATAAAATGGAGGAGAAAATAAAAAAAAAAATCTTCAAAACATTGAACTGCTGCACCAGGATATGGTGATCACATCAGCCTAAAACATTGTTTAAAATTAAAGATCACTTTACCATCAAATATACTACTGTTCAAGCACCTGACTATAAATAAACTTTACAAAAATATGTGACTATATTACTACATGAAATTCAATTAATGAATTTTTCATAATATTCACAGAGATGCAAAAAACAAACAAAAAAAAATTGCAGACAAATTATTATAGGTAACATTATTAACAACTAAAATAACCTTAATTATGCAACTTCACTCTAATGCAAATATTCCTGTTCGTCCTTCTGCTCTAACGCATGCTGTTGTGACCCTTCCTATCTGGAGGACTTTATAGATTTTTGCCCATGTTGCAGCTGCACTGAATACATGGAGGCGTGCGGCTGTAGTTGTGGAGAAAACGCCTTTGACTGCTCCATTTGCGATCTCTGTCAACAGACAACTGAGTGTCTGGAACTAGGCATGGAACTAAATGTTGAAACAGCAGCGATTCTAGGTGGAATTCTTTAAGAATAAAGGCTAATAATTTCAAGAATGAGATTTTACCTTTCTTTTCATGCTCCCGCAATAAAACTAAAATCTTCATTTTATGTCAATTCACTTTTACTCCTTCCATAAAAAAATGAAATTAAATCCTTCATCAGCTATTTCCGAAGTTCTTTCTAACCCGTGCCAAGCCCCTGCATGCTCTGTACAATCCGTTGACAGTCCTTTTTGTGCCCTCCCTGATGATTCCTGCCTGGCAGCTCTTAGTAAAGTGTTAGAAGTGAATGTTTATGTCGATTGCGGAGGTGCCTCCTCATTTATCACCTCCCTCACAAGTGCAGTGCTTAGCACTCACTCTTAAGAGGGGAAGGACATTTACGTTCAGGAAATAATCTCTCTGTAGCTTTCAAAATGGTTTGTGTTGGTTTACCACAAATACAGCTGCGGCTCAAAGAGGCTTTTATTCAGAACATTGCCGTAATGTTATGGAAGTTTTCATCAATAATGAAGATGATCGCTCAGCTTACCGTGTTAGGGAGTTGCAGGCCAGAATCTATCAGTGACATGATGTCATCATTGAAGCTTGATTCAAGGCTGATGATGTCGTCGATTACATCATCCATCTGAGGAGATGCAATCAAGTTTTAGAATGAGTACTGAGTGTTGCATATCTAATCACATAATTAAACAAACTGGGTTATAAACGTATCTTAAAAAGACAACAGTCAAGTGTGTGTTCTATGGGCGATCTAAAGCAGAAGTGCTGTATGGTGTGAAAGAGTGGAGAAAATATAATTAAGCCGCTGGTGTGTTATTTCGCAGTACATTGAGACACAAAGCTAGCGAGAGGGTAAGCGGAAGAGGGAAAGGTAAGCATGTTCACCTACTAAAATAAGGTTCTATTTTTAACATTACTTCATTACATTAGTTAACAAACTCACAATGAAAACACTAATAAACCATTTATTAATCTTCCTAACTTCTGTTAGGAAGAATATGAATGTACATTTCAGCAGAAATACGTAAAAACAGCAAAAAGTGGAAAAGCCTCCATTAGTATATTTCTCAGCTGGTGGGCAGATGTGTTTTATAGGGTCGCAAACAGTGTTAAAAATGCAAAATGAACATTAAATTTAACTACGCAACATATTACTGTGCATTTTAGGAGAATAAAACAGTAAAATAGGCTTAGCAACTTTAAGGAAGGAAAAAACACTTCCGCCTCATTTCTGTGTAAATCCACTGTATAATTTTAAAGACATTTTTGTTTACTGTCGTTTAATAAACAATTCTGATGCTGTGTTTGGTCGTCATTTAATATCCAGTATAAAAATATTTAAAAATACTACTTTCGATTTAAGCTTTCCAAACCTGAGAGAAAAGTGATAAAGGCCTGTTTGCACAAACTATGATAACTATAACAATAACTAATACTATAACTAGAAAGTTTTAACAGTAGTGGAATTTGAAGTCCACAAAACAAGTATAAAGCCACATTCCCACCAAGAACAATAACTATAAAGATGACAATATTAAGCGCACACGCATCTGTCTCTTTAGTTTCTCCAGCTCATTAAAGTAGGATGGATTCTGATTGATTCTGCTGTCAATGTTTGTATCGTTCATCAGCTGGAAAACAAAATCGTTCTGAAAGTGATTCCAACGATATCGTTTCTCTGTCCTTTATCATTATAGCTGTGGTGTAGATTCTGCTATTTTTTTATATGGAGAACGATTTTTAGAACTAAATCTTTATAGTTATCGTTCTTGGTTTGAACAGGGCTTAACAATGACAGAGAAACAATATATTTTCTAAAAAAAAATTCTAGTTGATGAATAATAAAAACATTGAATCCACTTGGCGTTAAAGAGCCAAAGCATTAAAACTAGCAGATGACATAACTGCAATAGAATGTTATTTTGCGTTGGGGTGGACGTCAATGCAGTTTTCATTCTTGGTGTTAACTGGCCTTTAAGCAACTTCTACATTTGAATGAGATGATCAGTACATAGTGTATATATAGATGTGCTTTACCTCTTCTTTATTGGAGCCCAGGTGAAGATGTGCCATTGGACTGTTGGGAGCACTGCTTGCAGAAGGGAACCTCTCCGGAGCAGAATTTGACAGTGGAACGGGGGATACACCGAGAGTTTGCGTGGCAACTTTATTTCCTAGCGTGGTGGACAAGTACTGCTTCACTTGCTGCCTCTGGGCCTGCTGGATGTGGTATTTAGTTGGGTTTTCAAGATGAGTTTGCACCTACAGCAAAGCAAAAACAGTGGATCAATGGTCACGTAAAGACGTCAGTGACATTTCATGCTCTACACATGGATATGTTTTTCTCCATGCAGTAGTTTTAAGGAAGGACATTTTAATGTGCGGCAAAAAAACAAAACAAAAAAATGCAAAAAAATAAAATAAAAACTCTTTCGGTGTTCGAGATGGTCCTCACTGCAGAACACAAGATCCAGGGGGCGTGGTTGGATCTAGATCCAACTCCTCCCACCTTACATATACCTGAACCTACCCGTCTCCACCCCCTGATCCCTAAACCCACTCATCCCCACCCCTAAACCTACCCATCTCCACCCCTAAACCTACCAATCTCCACCCTCTAGATGTGGATCCAACCCCGCCCCCTGGATCTTTGTTCTGCAGTGAGGGGCTACTGCACTAATGCAGCAAACACATCTGCAGTGTGAAAGCATTTAAAAATGTCAGAGAAAGACGCAAAAATCATTACAAGCACGAAGCACCGACAACGAGAGACTGCTTAGCGCTGCATCTCGCGTCTCCGATGAGAAGAGGAAGGGGTGGTTGTTGCTGGTTACAATGACGATTGAAATTGTGAAATGGCCTCAGATGATTAGTAAATAAACTGCAGAATGTTATGTTTTCAAATACACGCACAAATTCAAACGGCGCTGCACGAGCTCATGGCGCCAGGGTTCAAAGAGAAAAATCTGCTCTAAAACACGGTTACTCATCATTTGCTCAGTAACATTTTTATGATTTTTTTAAAGGCATGTGACAATGTGATGCGTGTGATCAACATCTTCCCAAATTCGTAATGAGAATAATTTAAATATCTGCATGCTGTTGTCAACAAAAAGCAGCACTAAGATCTTCCTGCGGATTTCTGCCAAAATAAAATCTAAGAAAAAGCAACAACTCCATCAACATTCATAAATGACAGTATTGTAATTTTACTGTTGTTCTGTAAAAGAAAAGAAAAAATAAGACAATAATTGCCCTAAAACAGCTCTATACATTTATTACAACACTCACGCATGGTGTTCAAATTGGGATCTGTAATATATTCTAATGTTCTAAAAGAAGTCTCTTCATTTATTTGTACAGTAAACAATACATGCATGATTCAAGAAGGGGGTCTCAAGAACGGCCCAAAAATATTATTTTAGTAACTTATTAATTTTAAGTTAAATTGTGCTTTGTTGGTATAATGTCTGATAGAATGTTAAAAAAATAGGTAATTTAAACCATTCTTAAAACTATTTAGAATTGTTTTCATTTTTAGCAATGATTTTCTTCATTAAAAAAAAATATATTTCTGTTCAGCTATAATTTATTTTATTTCTATTTTGGTTTAGTTATTTTAGTACTTCAACAAAGATATTTAAAATAAACATTTTATTTAAAAAAATATTTATTTCCCGTAGTTGCCAGGGCAAGATTTTTAATTTTATAATCTAATTTTAGCCTAGCTAAAGTTTAAGGTTTTTCATCTAATATTTATATCTTATTTCATTTAGTTAGGAAATTATTTTTAATTTACAATAACAAAAACTGACATTTATATATTTATTTATATTTAAATTCTACTGAGTTTCATTTTAGCAGTGTTTTGAGTCTAGCTCTAAACTTTCAGCTGACTGTGTCACAGCAAGAAACATAAGGGGAAAAAAAGAAGCATAAGAAGGTCCAAAGCCACCTTCAGAACCTCCACCGGTACTTGAGCTGGAGGAGGGCGAGTGGCCATGGGTGGCACCGTGACGGAGATAGAGGGAGTGGACTCTGTCAGACGGAGCTGAGCGGCAGACGCCTGCTGCTGCGCCTCCCTCCTCTCCTGCTCCTGCGCCTGCTCCCGCATCAGCTGTTGCCGTAGCAACACCCGGGATGACATGGCTTTGCTGGTTCCACAGGCCACGTATGAGAAGAATTAACAAGCTGCAATGGTGAAAAAAAACAAGAACATTGGCAATAGTACAAGCAGTATAAAAGGAAATAATGGAAATCACTTCTCCTTTTGGACAATGAAGGGTTAAGAACCAGGGAAACTGAACTGAGCTGAGTCATCCCACTCAGATAGTTGCATTCAAAGAGAAATTTAATACTCTACCAAAGTATGATCATCACAGATTCATCTCTCAGATTGTATGTATATATATATATATTCATATACAAACACAAATCATATTGTATATCGCCTCATATATTGCAACTTTGCATTTTTAAAGACTACCCAACAAGAGAGATATGTTCAAATATACAATATAAAACATGTGTCTGACCAAAATACACCTTAAAGTTTAAGATCTGAATCTGTAATAAGTCATATGACTGAAATCTGCAGTTCTCTTTCATGGGGAAGTACAGAATTTACCAGATGACAGACAGCTAACCAAACTACTATTGTTCAGGATTTATCTTTAAAATTAACGTCTTTTTAAATACCAACAAATCATCAGGTATAAACACTAGTCTGGATGTATGTCTGAAGTTATAAAAACACAAAACACATCAATTACGATTGTGCAGTTATATATGCTAGGACGTTACGTAAATTAATAGTTCGCTACATTGTCGGGATTTAAAGTTGAGTAACGTTAAATTCGTTAACTTTCACCAAATTAACGTGTGTGTTAGTTATTTACAACATAAAGCCAATGTTACTGCACTTGACAAGCTCGGAAAAGTTGTTTTTGACAGAATCCAGCTGTTAGCGCTAGGCTAACTTGCTAGCTAACGTTAGTTGACATGTAAACCAACGTCAAATTGGCACGTTGCCTGTATTCAACTTTATTTTCCTTAACGCAGAATTATTCTGAGATTAACACGGTTTATACATACGTGTCAGCTCAACAAGAGGTCGAAATAAAGTTGGATGAGTAACCTGGTTGTGTTAGCAGAAGTAAAGCGAGTTTGCTAGAAGAATCGCCAGTACTCGCACGAGGATTTCCTTGTTTTGGATGTGTCCCATGTCTCCGCGTCACACTCAACCACCCTTTACCTCTTTTCCCATTTCACATTATTAACTAATACTATTAAAAAGTTAGTTCCTTGAAATAAAGCTGAAATTAAATAAAGTATAAATATTACATGAGAAGCTATAAAATTAGATTGGAACTGTTGCATTTGCAACAAACTGAAATAAAATTACTAAAACTCCATTGGCAACTTACAAAATTACAAACTAAAAAAAAATAAAGCTAAAATATATAAAAAACTAATAAAAAAACTCATTTAAAAAGCACATAATTACTAAAATTTAAAACGAAAAATTAAAAGAAAAAACAGGACATATGAAAATAAAAGCCATTAATAAATACTATAATAGTAGAGAATTTAAGGCAAGGCAAGGCAAGGCAAGTTTATTTATATAGCACATTTCATACACAGTGGTAATTCAAAGTGCTTTACATAAAAGAAAGTGAAATAGACATTAAAATCAATAAAAACATGGAAATAAGAATAATAAAAACAAGGAATTTTAAAATGATATAGAAAATGATTTAAAATAAATTTAAAGAAAATGATTATACATAAAATTCATTGCAGTCAGTTCGGACATATAGCACAGTGCTCATTCAAATGCACAGTTAAACAGATGAGTTTTGAGTCTTGATTTAAATGTGGCTAATGTTTTAGCACATCTGATCTCTTCTGGAAGCTGGTTCCAGCTGCGGGCCGCATAATAGCTAAACGCAGACAAATTTAAAATAAAAATTATTGTGTCTATAAAAGTAATTTTTTTTTCTTAAAATTCATAAATTGGAAAGTTAAAATCAAAATTATTTAGCAGATTTTAAAAGAAATTGTTGAAAGATGGTATCTGTTTCTCTGGTAAAAGGAGCTGAATGGTAAAATAAAAACTTACAGGTGATTTGTGAGTAGAAAGAAGGTCAATAAATAGCCACAGACACATAGTTGAGTCATTCTTCTCAGTCAGAGGAAAATATTATTTATTTGCTTATTAAATTGTAAATAATTTAAATATACAAGTGTTGGTATTTCCAACCACATGTAAAAAGTAGAATGAACTCCCCTGAGCATCTTGGTTTAATGCTCAAAATCAGCTGTCAGAGAAGGAGAAATTCAAAGCTGACGTAAGAGAATCTGAAAGTTTAGTGCCCAGTTTATCTATAAAAGAAGAAAGGACAAGATGTGTTATAATACATGTCTTTAAAAGCAGCTGTTTGACTTGTAATAAGGGTTGCAAAGGGGTGGAAAATTTCCAGAAAATTTCCGGAAACTTTCCGAAATTAGCTTTTTGCAACCCTACTTGTAATACATGTAAATTAAACTGTTCAAAATGTATTTCCATGGCAATCACACAATGGATTTAAAAATGACTTTGACTTCTTATAAAACGGTACTTTTTCAGTGTAAACTCTAAAAACCGATCAATCCAAAATGCTTAACCTCAAGCATGTTGAAGATTAGCCAACAGGCTGTTAATTCATTTAATAAGCTGTTTTACCACAAATTTAGCTATCCAGGCTTGCCTTAAAGTGGATTTGGAGGCAGGAAAAATAAAGTTGGTCTTACCAGCTCTCTTTTGCTGCTTCTTTCTCTTTTTGTTGGCAGCCAGGAGAGCCTGACCTTGCAGGAGTGGGTCAACATCCAGGACATTGGTCCAAACTTAAGGGAAGAATTATATTTGAAAGTCAAAAATTAGATTTGAGTCTTAAAACGCACCAAACAAATCACCTAACCTTTGCACACTGAATGGCTAATAACTGCATGATACCTCTTTGTCCTCATCTGCATCCATTGATTCAATAGTGTCTGGAGGTTCAAGGTCCTCTGATGGGTCGTCCATTTGCTGTTCCGCTAGCTCTACTCCTAGACCTCCTTGTGTCAATCCCGATGTAGCCATACAGAAACCCATCTGTACATCAGATGTCCCACATTCTAAATTGGACAAAAATATAAATGGCAGAAGTGTGTGTAGGTAATACACAGCTGCAAGTATACACAGGGTTACCAGCGAGTGCCTCCAGATTGCCCTTCTCCAGTTCATCCCAGTCAAACGCTTTGCCCATCTCAGCTACAATCTCAGCACTGACATGAGTGGGCAGCGTGTGCGTCTCAGGAGGATGTGTGAAGTAGCTAATACGACCCCTGCAAAACAGAAAACAAATTTAACTTTACAGTTGTTGACTGTTTTTGACCAACCAGCATCAGCTGTGCTAAAGTAGCATTTAATTTGACATAGAATCAAAATCTAAAACTGAACTTTTTCTGTATTAAAAGCACTAGTATTTTCTTCAAGAAATGAAATTATTTTAATATGCTTTTTAATTACTTTTTAAAAATGATGAAAGAATATTAAAATCTTCATTTGTGTTCCAAAGATGAACAAAATACTCTAGTTCAGCATGCGTGCACGTTCTCCTGAACGTAAACAACGCCGATTACGTTGAGATCTTTCAGATTTCATCAAAAATATCTTAATTTGTGTTCTGAAGATGAACAAAGGTCTTTCGGGTTTGGAATGACACGAGGGTGACAGATTTTCATTTTTGGGTGAACTGACCCTTTAAAATAGTCCATGTGACATCAGTGGCTCAACCATAATGTTATGAAGCCACGAGAATACTTTTTGTTTTCTTTGTGCACAAAAAGTAAATAATAAAGTCAATTTTCAACAATTTATTCTTTTCTGCATCAGTCTTCAAAGCGTGTTCACGACTACCACAACACATGTGTGTGCATTCCTCTGCTAGTAAACAAGCTGCAGCGTATCTGGGTACTCTCATGAACACGCATCGAAGACCAACACGGAAGAGAAGAAATTGTTGAATAAAGCCTTTATTTTTGTTTTCTTTGTGTACAGAAAGTATTCTCATAGGTTCATAAAATTACGGTTGAATAATTGAGTAATTAATGACAGGTTTTTCATTTTTGGGAGAACGATCCCTTTAAAGAGATACTGTTTCCAATCTGTATGCCTTTCTTCTGTGAAACACAAAAGATGATGAAAAAACTTCTCATGGTTTATCCATGAAATCCATGAATTCATGGGGTCCAAAATTTGCACCCATTTGTATGTGCTAAAACAGGTGAGAAATTCTTCAAAATCTCATTATTTTTTGCTTTGCGAAAGAAAGTCATGGGGGTTTGGGACAACATGAAAGATTTCCATTTTTGTGTGAAGTTTCACTTTTAAAAATCAATAGGTTACTGATGTTAAGGTCAACAGGACTACAACCTCACCCTGTCCAATCCATAAGAACACTTTTGGCAGCTTTGTCAGTGTCAGGCAGTCCTCCTTTCCTCAGCTTGCCTTGTCGACGGGCAAGTAAGGCCAGGAACTCATGTGCCGTCTGGAAGTCAGGAATTCCATAATGATCCATAATCTATGCAAGAAAGATTTCAAACAACTGATCTCAATAGTGTGTAATACTGTGATTCCCCATTCAATTAAAGATCCTCAAATACGAGTTGTTACCTGCACTTTATTGCAGCGCCTCAATATGGCTTCAACAGGTGGAACTGGGTCCACCAGCTGTTCAATCTTGACACAGTTCCGAAGGATCATGGCAGCATCACTGGTTGAGGTTGCCATGACAATACCAGGGCAATCTAAAAGTTTGATGTGTTTGTCTAAATGGACTTCCTGTAAACACCTGAAAAACAGATTGATTTTAGGGTAAGAGAGCAGAATATTTTAAATGTATGGAAAGTATCAACAAAACTAATTAACATACTTCGTAACTCCAGGTGTAGCTCCGACATTACATGCACGAGAACGCTTCAAGCTGTTAATTAAACTGCTTTTCCCCACATTCGGAAAACCTGAAACATTTAAGCGAGGTAATGCGATTCCAAAAAGAAAGGTGTCTGTTGCCAGTTTGTTTATTATGCAACATACTTATTTACAATAAACAATGTAGCAGTCATATCTCAACTTTTGTGTGAAACTCACCAACCACTCCTACAGTTATGGCAGTTTTTATATCTTGGTTACGGCAGTAGTTTCCCAATAGTTTCATTAAACAATCTGCACCGACACATGCACTGCTCTCGAGCAATTCTTGAGTAGCTTGGGTCACAGGCACACAACTGCGTTTCTGTAAACGTCAGATAGAAAAATATTAAGGTAAATTTGTGATTTTCTTATAAACAGACTACAGTAAAAAAAAACTATGGTACAAAGATTTGCTGAAATAATAGAACTAAACAATTAATGCAGCTCACCAAATTTTTGTTCTGCTGCTGAGTGGATGATTTGAAAGCCACAGTAGGAAACTCATTGCGAAGATACTTAATCCATTTTTCCACAATTTCTTTGGACACCAAATCTGCACGTGAACAATGTAGACATTTTTATTTTATGTATTTCTGTCTGCTGCTGATTGAAGTTATGCATACTAAAAACTAGGGATGCACGATATTATTGGACTCGCAATCAGCGATAATGGCTTATAAATATAAATAAGATAAATAAATATAGTAAACAGTGATTGCACTTGCAGTGGCGACAGCCCCCCCTATAAATAAACTATATATGCAGCAATTGATATATAGTTTATTTATAGTTATTTTCAAAGCTTCAATGTAATGTAAAAAAAAAATTTCTTTTTGTTGATTTAATTCTAACAAATAAGTTCTTGTTAAAAACTAACCAAAATGAAAAAACTTTTGCTCATAATTTCTGCACAGGAGAGATTTTGTGTTGTTTCCAAACAAAAGGAAATATATCGGTATCGGCCAAAATGAGTTGAAAAATATCGGTATATCGGATATCGGCAAAAATCCAATATCGTGCATCCCTACTAAAAACCAAGTATCCCCTTACCAATTTTATTAAGAACAAGGACAATTTTCTTGTTGGTTCCACTTTGGACAACAGCCTGTTCAACCTGTGGACAGCGGCAGCCTAAGGGGTCTCTGGCATCCAGAACCTCTAAAATAACATCTGCTGCCTCTATTACCTGGTATAAAAAGAATCAAAAAAGTAAACTGTCATTAAGAATTGGCCATTAGATGTGCATCATGTTCAAGGTGAAATGGGCTATCAAAACAGGTCAGTACAGAAAACAGTACCTTTTTAAATTCTCTGCAGTATGCTTTTCTTGAGTTCTCGGTCTCAAAGTTGACATGCTTTTCCAAGTCTTGCATTTGAATTTCCTGCATCATTGCAACAAAAATAAAGGGTTATTAAGAAAAAGCTGCAGCTCTTTAACAATCTGCAATTACAAAATAATAATTTATAGGGGTGCTACAGCAGTTGCACAAAATAGTGATGTGGCTAAACTATAAAATGCAATTTGCAAACATTTTAGGCTATCCTACGGTATACCAATTTACCAAGAAACACCACTTTGACGAATTCTGAACTTGAGAAAAGACAACGTTTCATAAACAAACAAAAAAAAAAGTCTTATTGTCCCCACATATTTGAAATGTGCTGTATTTTAAAAGTCAACAGATGTATTCTGTTCTGCTCTAGAGAAAACTAATCCATTGTCACATCTAGTAAAATGTCAGAGACACCAACCCTCTGTTCAAACTCTTTTTGCCGGAACTGGATGTCTTTCTGAAAACTGTCCAGACTTCTCCTTTTCATCATTTCCTTTTCTCTTGACAACCTCTGCCTCTCCTGTTGTTCCTCCAACTAGAAAACAGCAGATAAAATTGCACATCAGCATTTTTTTTTTTTTTTTTTATATAAAGTAGGGTGACCATACGTTCCTCTTTTCCCCAGACATGTTCTCTTTTTGGACCTACAAAAAATGTGCCCGGCCAGGATTTCTAAATTGCCCAAAATATCCAGGATTCGTCTTTTGCTTTCTACAGTCACCATTCATTGTGTGCATTTTTGTATTAAAGCCCTACGTGGGACTGTTTTCTTAGTCCCGATTTCTGACCATTACTGCCTGCTCCTGCAAACATTCTAATATTGCATATAATTTTCGCAAATCAGGAAGCCGCTATCAATATACAGAGTATTTAAATCTCTTATGAATGAGCGCCCGCTGTTTACTTTCACTATGGCAATCACGTGCACCCTGTATAAAGGGAGAACACCTTTTAAGATCAGATAAAGTCTGCAGAGCAGCAAATCCTTCAGCATGGTCTGTCAGTCATCTCTTCTTACTCTCGACCCATGATCAGTTAAATCTGACTCCTGCAGCTGGTGTTGGATGCAGTGTTGCAAATGGAATTGGGCTACTGCTGCCATAGGTTGATTTAACCCCTTGGTTTAAAGGTTTGAACTTTGTAATATTGCATAAATAACATTTTACTTAAATTCTTGTAAATATTTAGCATTCTACCCATGATAAACGGTGGTAGATATTATATATACCACCCACAAAGCCAACCACTAATCACCCCTCAAACACCCCCCCTTCTGCATCTGGCCCGCACGGTCCTCTTTTTGGAAAATCTGAAATATGTTCACCCTATATAAAGCTCTTCAATTAGTGATACAAGCAAAGGTCAAATCATATGCCATTCAGATGTGTAAATATCCAGCATATTTAGTACAGATCCCTTCCTCACCCTCTGTTTTCGGAGTTCAGCTTGTCTCTGACTGTGTTCTTTGAAGCTGCGCACATTAGGTACACCAGGATCCTTCTTCCCTCCATGAGACTGCTGTCCATCCTTGGACTTTAGAGAAAAGAAACAAATGACAGTTAACAGGCACTGCCTGTCAGACGGTAGGACACTTAGGCCCGGTTTCACAGCCAGGGCTTAGACTAAACCAGGATTAGGACATAGTTCAATTAGGGCATTTAAATCCTTTTTCTAAACATGCTTAGAAAAAAACATCCCTGGTGTGCATCTTGAGACAAAACAAAGGCACTGATATATTTTAAGATCAGTCAGAGCAGTTTATTTATTTCAGTTGAAACGGCTCAGACTTACATTTTAGTCTAGGACTAGGCTTAAGCCTTGTCTGTGAAATCTGGGGTAAATTTATGTTTCTCGTTATCTTAAATCCAAACAGTGGCAAATCTAGGCAAAGAGCGGAGTTTTGAAGCTGCTCAAATATAATCCTTTTATTAAACCACATATGTCCCACACTTCCATTATAGAGTTATTTCATGGGTTTTAGTTATTTCAAATAGGAAAATCGTAATAATAATGAAGTAGGAGTGTCCAAACATTTGACTGGTAGTGTTTCTTGTTCTGGTAATGTACATTTAGACATACAGTAAGCAAGCGAGTTATATTCACTTCAACTGAACTAAACGTAACATAGATTTGACAGTAATTTAGCAGGTAACTTAGGCTAAACTACGTACCTTATTGCCGCAAAAACCCAGACGTTTCGCTCGCTTTTGTTCTGTAACATGATAAAGGTAACTTAATTCAATTATAATGGCCACTGTGTTAGCAGAACTTTTTAGTGCTCTACGTATAAAATAGACTCAGAGATACATGTACTCACTTGCTTTAGACATAACTGCACGTGTGAATGCTTTAAAGTGCTAATGTGAAAGCTGCAACGAGCGCCAGTGCTTTTCAAAATAAAAGTCTGAGTGAAACAACACTATCCTGTGTCTTGAGACCCATCGGAAAACTGTACAGCGGCACAATGCTGCCACATACTTACTAAGACGTGAATTAAGTTAAAACATGACTTTATTCTTACAACGTGGCATGATGTCCCTCCAAAACCCACTTTGAAATCCATTCATAGTTGATGAGAAAAAAAAATGGCATCATATGATATCTAAATATCAAAAAAGTTCCTGAATTTTTTATTTATTTTTTGTAATTTGTTTGATTCTTTTTTTCTCTCCAAACAAATACACATGCACATGAGCAATACCGAATCAGTCTGTCTACACCTACACACTCACACATTTGTACGAACATACCACTGATTCTTAAGACATGGGACAAAACATGTCCAGCAACTGTAACTGGTATTAGAAATTAATATAGGCTATTTTTTAATTGTAAATGTTATGGGGATTAATAATAGAATGTATTTAACACAATTATCCCTTTCAATTTAATTGTATCATTATTATATCAAATCTATGACACTTATTGTCTTCTCACTACATCTAAAACAGTGTGTCCACAGAAAATGATTCAGTCATATATGGATACAAATATTTTTTAATGATAAAACAGCTTGTTTTATCAAAAGCAACACTTATCTCATATCAAAGCAAGGTTGTTTTTCAGAGACACATGCATGTTTCATAAGGTTTCAGATTTTTGTCCCCACTTTTTGTCAACACCGTCAGACATTCATTAAAATGTAAAAAAAAAAATATCAGTCACTCTAAAGGACCCCCTTGCCACAGTGCATCTCTGCAGTGTACATCAATGTCATCACTGTCAGACAGGCTCTAAGTTTTATAGTTTTATAATATTTTAAATCCTAATGTTAATATTTCCTGTGTCACAACCATGATATGTCAACACCATCTCTCAGTTTCTGAGGAAATTATTTGAAATATTTATATAATTTTATTATCCTGAAGCAGGTTCTATAGCATCTAGCATCAACAGCAAAAACAAAATTGCTACTACATGAACTCCATTTGTTTTGTGAAAGAAATGCCAAATTTTGGTGACGGGCCAATGACTTTCAATGTGAAGTCATCGCATTTTTGTGGTTTTCAAGTCATATTAAATATAAAATAGTGTTGAATTTTTCCAACAATGTATAAATACTAAATATGTGACCTGACAGCGTATATTGCTTTTGTGAATTGATAGTCATCACTTCTAGCAGAGTTAGGGTTGAGGGAACATATTCAGGGAACATTAAGTGAACACAAAACACTGGATAAAACATTATAGTTTGTTTGTGTTCTGATCATATGGGTTCTGATCATTTTTGGATCATTTATTAAGATGTTTAAATCTGAATATTAAGATCCTAGTGAATGTAAATTGATAGAGGTAACAACTAATTGTTTCATTTGTTCATTTAACTGTTTTTAAAAGTTACCTTGTTGCCATAGCAGACGCACTATTGTGAGATGAGAGGAAATAGATCATTTGTGTTCCAATGTCGAATATTTTGATAATATTTCATTATGATATTTATATTTGTTGTGGAATGGTCACATGTGAAAGTGTAATCTGTCTGCTAACATGAGAATGTGTTTTAAAATGTCAAAAGTATCTTGACTGCTGTTAAAAATAAAGTTAAATTATATTACACAATCCAAGGTAAAAAAAAAAAAAAAAAAGAAGCACATTTTGATAAAAAAGAGAAAAGTTGGGAGGTTGCATCAAAGCATAGCTCAATAGCTTAGTAAATATAAGATACACAAATGTAGTTTCATATGCATTCTGTTTTGTCCCACTTCTCAAGAGTCAGTGATACACAAATACACTCAACATTGTTTTAACCTAATGAGTTCCGTCATATAAGCTTCCTGTAAAAGTCATGACTTTACTGGCCAGCCTAGGTGAAATCCTCTATCCGCTTGATGTGGAATAGAGCTTATGTGGGATTACAAAATGTTACCTGGCTTCATGTGCTCTGCATCTTATTATATGAAACCATTGCAAGATACTTTTTTGAAAAAGTTCAGGAAATTCAAAGTGCAGTTATCTTTTAAGTAAAAAAAGCAAGTTATCTATTGTTGAAGAGCATCATTAAAGTGTTTCATCTTTTATTTCTCTTAGCTCATCTGCAAAAATCCTTTACATGGATTCTGAGCTGTTCCCCGTACAGCAAGCAGAAATAATCAAGATACTGAGATACTGAGAACTAAAATATTGAAAGCAAGACTACAATGCATAATTTTGCTGCACGATTCTTTTTCTTCAGAAACCAAATATTACCTTTTTTTTCAAATGCATCTACAAAACAAAATTCTCTGTGACTATGATGACAATAACAACAACAACATTATTCAATGAACCTGTTTTTGAAGATTTTTTTTTTCAACTTTAAGAATATGAGAAATTTTATGAGAAATGTCATAACAGATTGGAATGACATTCAAATAAAATTGTATTGCAAATAAATCTCTTTACGTTTTACTAAATGTTGTTCAACTTGAGTTCAACATTTCTCAGGACGGTAAACAGATGAGTTTTAGCTAAATATGTACAGTCAAGACTATTCCAACTTTATTGATGGGTCCCTCAAATGCATCTGTGAACAGATGAGAAATTATTATACAACCTTTCACTTCTACTTATTCATAATGTATGGAAGTCCAGCTGTTTCCTGAAGATCAAGTTGGTGAAGTTCCCTTGTGTTTTGGCTGTTGGTATAGAAGAAAACAGACTCCGCTGTTGTGTCGTTCCACTCTGCCATTTTGAAGACCCTGGAGATAAAAAAATTCGAAACTTAATCATATTTTAAGGTGTCCTTGTTACACTTTACATGTACTAACTATTATAATAACAATAAATAATGCATAAGAAAGTAATCCTAAACCAAACCCTAATCCGAACCCTAACCAAATAGTAAGTACATGTAATTAATTAATATTACTCAGTACTTACATGTATAATTACACTATAACAAGAACACCTTAAAATAAAGTGTAACCATATTGCAGTGGTTGTACTTGTTACAACATTCTTGATGGTTGGCCTTTCCTTTGTTTCTTATGTCTCCTTTTGTGGTTAAAATCTCATTCATCAAACTGCCAGACTGGCCGAGGCATTATCGTCATAAAGATTTTCCCTGTAACTTTCTTACGGGAAGTGAATTAAGGCTAGGTGGGAGGTACAGGAGTCTCGCATAACAGGAAGTGCACCCAAATCTGCATGTAAAAGTATGGGCCTAACACCTGGTATGAAAGCACACGTCCATGCATACTGTACATTTGCACCCACACACATAGGGGCACATGGATACTCCGAATTAAATAGGTAAGACCTCAGTTCGAGGTTAATCTTCCTTAGATAAGAAGTGCTTTTAGTGTCACATTCTGATTGAAATTGCTTAGTCCCCTTAGGCTTAAATGGAGGAATTGTAATTGACTTGCTCTTATTTACAGACTTCTAAGTGACTTTTAAGCTTTAAATCCTGTCTAGCACAATAAAACTTATTGAATTAAAAGTAATTCTCTTTTAAGTGGATTTCATGGCTGTCTTAGGGATTTCAGTGCATTTTCTTTATTTTTTACTTTCTTTGAAGTGAAACCAGGGAAAAATGTGTAAAATTGAAATAAGAGACAAGAAAGTTTTAAACAAGATAATGGACTCTTTTCACATTTCCAGGTTTGGAACACAGAAGTATAGGAGACCATAGCAAATAATATTTTTCCATTCCCATCAACTTCAACTGCAAAAGACAAATCCACTATTGGATTTCCAAGACTTTCCGAAATAGTAAAAACATATAGAGAGATGGATTGCCATGCATAATTAGGAGTCAGATTTACAGTCACTTCCTCAGCAGCTGTATTAGAAACATCCTTGTACTAATTATTGATTTATTGATTGATTGAAATTGAATGCCATAATAAAGTATAGTCAACGTTACTTTAAATGTTTAAATATTAAATATGATCATCTCAATTCTCGTAATGTGTGTAATGAAAGACGAAAAACAAAATATTTATTTTGCTGCTTTTTTTTATTTTCATCAAAGAAAAAAAATAGAACCATATTACATGCTGTACATGGAGAGGCATCTATCTATCAAACCTTTTTTTGTCATTTTTGTTTTCTTGCAAGATGGCTACTAAATTAAACTTAACTCTTTAAATTAAAAATGAAACTTAACTCATTAATACATTGCCACTGAACAGCATTCCAGCAGAATTGTACATTAGAATGAGGCGATTATTTTTCGCTGTTAGTTAATCCACACTCAGTGTCACATTCCCACAAAGAAGTGCTGTATATAGGTGCACAACCTTCTGAATGGCCAGTGGACAAATGATTGCCATAAAAACCGTAACATCAATCCTGTGGATCTTAAGCCACAGGGCCATTGAGAAAGTAATGTTAACACACACTGTCATGCAACAAGGTATTCCCCACTCCAAGGGAAATATCTGGAAGCAAAATCGTCAAGATACGGTGAGGGTAAACAAGGAATATAAAAAGTCCCATTGTAATTTTTTCCCCATGTCTGAGTCAAGACGTTTGCTCTGAGATCTGGTGTGCAATTTATGCAGGAGCAACAGAGGACACTTCTGTTTTGGATGTGGACACCTCGGAGCCATCATCCACCTTCTTTCCAAAGAGCTGCATGATGCATACACGGAACTGCAAAGAAAGACAAATCAAGATTGTTTTGCAAAGTTTTCTCAATGTGCAAAAGGTCTGAGCTCTGTTAAACAGCATTGACCTACCTGTCGGTTCATGAAGACATAAATGATTGGGTTGTAGATGGTGGCGCTCTTGGCAAAGTAGGCAGGCATAGCTGCTGCCAGTGGGTGGAAGGCATATCCTGGGTTTGCAGCAGCAAAGCAGGCGAAGAAAGTGTAAGGTCCCCAGCAAACACAGTAGGCCAGGATCATGACAACCACCATTCTGGACACTTCCTTTTCTGCTTTCTGTGTGGACTCAGAATCCTTCTGCTGCTGGGCGACCTGTTGGAAAGAAATGATAGAGGCTTAGTGCCTTTTTTACAAACTAGAATAAACTTCTGAAAGCAGTCCAGGAGACCACTTACTGCACGAATGGCCAACCACACAGCAATGTAACAGAGAATGATAACGGCCAGAGGGATAATACAGCAGGTGATCATCAGGACAATCATGTAGGACTGGACACCAGGGTCATCGCTTCCACTGAAGACATCAGGCCCGCAGGAAGTCTTTAGACCATGAGGCCAGAATCTGTGAGAAGATAATGGATTGGAAGATCCACATTAATGCTTGTGTGGAATTTACATGCTTGTCTTACCAGCCAAAGAATTCAACCATTTTATGTTGAACTACTAAGATATTCACCTAGATGTCAACTGTCTTCATTTTGATAATTTAATAATGGATTTTACCTGCTCCAGCCAAAGATGGGAGGGGCACACCAGAAAGCAGACCAAGCCCAGGAGAAGATGATACCACCAGATGCCCACTTTGCATCAAACTTAACATTTCCAAATGGTTTGCAGACAACCACCCATCGTTCCCAAGAGATGACAGTCAAAGACCACAGACCAGCGATACCTGTTGATTGTGTTGTTAGATACTATGAAAAACCTGACAAAGCTTCAATAATGTAAAATATTAAACTTTGATCCAATGCATTTATTTGTGGTTGTGAACAATTATGTCTCTGGGCAGTAACTTACCACATACAGACACGGTGTAGCCCTCAAAAACACACATGGGGTGTCCGAGGATAAAATAGCCGAAAATCTGGTTGATGACACTGATGGTGCTGGCCAAAAGAGTCTCTCCTAGATCAGCTATAGCGAGGTTGACCAGGATCCAGTTAAGAGGGTGACGGAGCTTCTTAAATTTTGCCGTGGCCACAAGCACCAGTCCATTGGTGAAGGTCGAGGCAAGGACCACAAAGAACATCCATACTGTTGCTACGTTGTACACCCATCGAGGGGCAATGTGGTAGTTGGGTCCCTCAAAGGGATCTGGAAATGAGAAATAAAGAGCAGTGATACCATCTTGAAGGAGTTCTCATAACAGCCATTGCAACCAACTCTCATGTTTCTAAAGCTTCTCATTTATCAGTCAAATTGTTCTTTGTCCTGTGTGTTCCTTCTTGCAGGTTACAATCAAACATTTGAAGTTTAATACTATGTCTATAAAAATTTCCTTTCCTATTACTTTGCCACTATTTTGAAACAGTTTAAAGCCCACAAAGCCTTTAACATGGCTTTATGTTAACAGAACATCTATATTTTTTAAATTACTATAATGTGTTGAGAAATAATACAGAAAGAAATACTATAAAGTCTCACCCTTGGTGTTATTGCTGTTGGTATATACAAACACTGCTTCCCTCGTCGTTTCATCTCCCTTTCGCCTGGCTGCAAAGATTGCGTCTCCCCACTGCTCTGCCATTGTTGGCGGTGGTTGTGTAGCCCAAACCTGTAGTTACTTGGCTGTCGTAAAGGTCTGGGCCTTTATGCTTGTACTATCTGCTGTCTCTGGCCGACTCTCACCGACAGACTTTGGGCTTCTGTGAAAGTGCTTTTATACGCGGAAAAGGAGGATGCCCTGGCTTACAGGGTGGAGAATTTTTGAGGTCAAAACAGGTATCAGGAGCAGAACCAAGACTCATTCATTAGGCTTACAGGAGGCCTAAGCCACTGTTCCTTCCTAGGATTGTTGAAGCCATCACAGGCAAACCAAAACAGTGTGCGGTGACATTTGGCATGACCGAACCAGGAGTGATTATAAGGCGAAAGCGCCCTTTGATGCTTTCTAAGTTTTGAGTTTTAGGTCACAGATCACTTTTGCCCTTGACTGAAGCTCTTGGACAGTGTGTCAAGAATGACTTATTAAACATGCATAAGATAATTATTGCAAGTAAAAACAGATGGCATTTTCTGAAACAAAAATAGCATTAGAGTGCTCTGGCTTGTAAACATGCTCAGTCTTCTGGTGCTCAGTAGAACTCTACTTTAGGTTTCAAAAGATGTAAAGAAAGGTTCCATTTTGGGTTTTACAATAAAAAAATTAAGCTTTAAAAGTTTCTAACTGAAATAGCAATAAGGAAATAAAACAAGATTCTAGAGTTAGCATGTATTTTGTATAATGGCCCCTGCTGCCTATTACAGGAGTAAAGAAGCTTTACATTATTTTAAGTTGTAGATTGTATTAATTGGCACATTGCACAAAATACTGCACATTTGCACATTCATATATTATATAATGCATAGCTACATAGAATCTATTGCGTTGCTTCCATTCTATTATATTCCACACTCACATGCACACAAACACACATGCAACATTCAGCACAAAAAGGTTCTTTATGTGTATGTGGTTCTGAGGATATTAATATCATTAAAGAAGCTGTGATTACTTTTTCCAAACATAACATAGTCATAAATATAACTTAAATATAAATGTAACTTTACTGAATACTTTACAGAGTATATTTAAGTCTTAATAAAGGACATGAAAAGTTTCTCAATGATATTAATGTCATTGTACAGTTTATGCCCAACAACTCTTAATCATTACTCTTTCGTGCCAATTCGAAACAATTTCAATAATAATCATCATGTTTTGTGCAGGGTAACTGTAAGTCAGACATCTAGGTTACAGTCCAAATCCAAATCAGCTTATTGGGACAACTGGGGTACCCAGGTACCCTCCACACAGGATCCTAATTAGTATTGACAAGGATGCAGCCCAAACCTTCCTAATCCCACTGGATTGATGGTTCAGTTTAGGGAAAGCAGGGTTTATCTGAAAATCTTGATGAGGTCAGTTTTAATCTCTCCCTGCTTCTAACGATAGGCGTTTTCTTTTCTTTCTTTTTTTCAGTCATCTGCTTCTCCTTCAATTGTAGCAAAGTGGAGCAGGAGGAACTGAATACTAGGACGTGAACGCACCAAACCAGGATGAGGATGGAGTCAACACAAAGACAAGAGCAGTCTGTAAACTTTTTTTCACTCTATCAGTTGTATCCTTGATTTTTAAGAATTGTACTGATATGTATGTTATTCAGATCAGGTATTTGTTCATTATGATCTTTCCTACTTTCTTTAAAGGTGAACTTAATGGAATTAATAGCTTTGGTGTGACTGAGAATCAAGGCTCACTTTTGTGATGTTTTGTTGCTTTCATGGTGTAAATCACAGATATTCAGTGATGTAGTTGAAAAGGATTTTTTCAGAAACAGATGGATCAGAAAATATCATGGAACAGCACTCAGTCAGTCGTATGTCTGGAATTCCGCTAGTTCTGAACTATTCGTGATTGGCAAAAGTTCACTACTAGCAGAACTCGGATATACAACTGAATTCTCAACGAAAGCTCAAGATTAGCACAGTTTGGTCTCACACGGCCTGCCATTGGACAACTGCTATATTCACGGTATATAGTGCTGAATGTGTTTTTAAAAAATACATTTGAATGAAATTAATCCATATAATAGATGTTAATCTAACATGGGCAAAACTTTGCTTTCACTGCTCATAGTTTCTCTAACATCATTTGTGGTTTAATTTCTAGATGAACTACCAAGTTGATCTTGTTCTTCATTTGATTGTGTTAGGCTGGTTTGCAAATGACAAAAGCTAACTTCACATTCTTTCTTTGCAATTTTCTCTTGATTTGGAAGTGATCTATTGGATGAAGTACAAGAAGTTAAGGTGAGTAAGCATGCATGCACAAATAAATAATGTGAGCAATGACATTTATTGAAAACTACTGTATATAAATTTTCATGATTAATTATTAGTGCAATTAGAAAATATACAATTTTATTGCAGCAATTCAATGCAAAGTGGCTTAGCATACTAAATAATATTCTGTCTGACTTTATTTTTCAGACCATCCTTGGATGTGCTACTCCATTTCTTATAACCGAAGAGCTACGAACTGGATTACAACCAGATATATGAGCTACTTCTTTGTTTTCATGTTTTATTTGTGGTAAAATAGTGTGCTCACTACATCAGTCTGTTTAAAACAGGAAGAAATAAGACTAATGTAATGTATTTAATATATAAACTGTTAAAACATATACATTTAACAACACAGTTCTTTCTTTCTTTGCATTTATTGTACATTTTTAATGATAACAATGGACGTCTACTAATTCTACTGCTTTTAACTTGACATTAAAAGCAAAAATTCCTATTGCGTCTATGTTTATTATTTACAATCATTGTAAAACTGTTTTTCACTGGCAGAGTAGTTCTGTCCACAGAATGAGGTTACATTAAGAATGGATTTATTTCTCTGGTGCAACAGAGGAGACCTGGGTGACTTGAGATGAAGTAGAGGCCTCATCATCTTCAATATTTTTGCCACAGACCATCTTCATCATACAGGAACGGAACTGGGTTTCAAAAGAAAAGAGCAGTTATTTTATACATGTTACTTGAAGTGATTAGATATGCCATGTGAACATGGCATTTGGTATTGTAGCCCTGTGGGGGACAAACTTCAACAATTCTTCAAATCTCCACTTAGCACATAATACCATACCTGTTTGTTCATTAAGATGTAGATGACAGGATTGTACACTGTAGAGGCTTTAGTAAGGCAGGATGGTATGGTTGCCAGTCTCAGATCAAATGCTTCATCACGGTGGGAAATTACCCAGAGAGCAAAGCAAGCATATGGTGCCCAGCATACCAAGAAGCCAAACACCATTACCACCACCATCTTTGTCACCTCCCTCTCCGCCTTCTGGGTCGAAGCTGAATCTGCTTGAGCTTTGGCTGCCTGGTGGGACAAACAAGCGATTTTAGACCAACACTACATTAACCCACATACAGTCTCCATCTAGTGGACGCTAACAATGTGTGGCAAAATAATAAAAGATATTTAGAATTTATTCATGTAATAAATACATAATAAATCTTATTTTATCAGTTGTGTTAGGATTTGGACCAACTAGGTTAAAGAATTTAATGTTAGTATGAACCTTACCTTTATGAAAACATAGAAGTGCATTTAATTTTATCAATTGAATGTTCATAATGTTTTCTAATCAAAATAAAGAACAGGAATTAACATAAAATAATATGGTTTTGTGGTTTTAATATTTATTATAATAATTTATTTTTGTATTTTTATAGAAATATCTAAAATGTAACACTGTTTTTCTGTAAAATTCGTCCTCCTCACCCTAACATTTACTCTTTTCTGAAAACATGTACCTTTTACTAATTACTAATTCTGGGGCAGCTTTCGATTGGAAATGAACATTGTACTCACTAATTTGAGTGTGATGAGTAGCTGACCATAACAGAACACGATGGTGCTGAAAGGAACCGCAAAGCAGAAGCAGAACAAAAATATGACGTAGGATTCGTTGTTGTATTTGTTGTTAGTCGTATACCAGTCAGGTCCACAGGAGCACTGCAAACCTTCAGGTATGTACCTGTAAAAGAGATTTCAGTAGACAACTCTGCACACTTGAATTATAATCAGAGGACTTCACTCCTGGAATTGAACTAGTTGGAAGAAAAGGATTTGCTTTCTTCAGGTTCATTCTTATCAATGTATCACAAGCAGTGGGACTTACCGGCTCCAGCCAAACAGCGGAGGGAATGCAGCTGCACTTGCACTAACCCAAGGAAGTATACAGCCAGCTATGGCATGAGGGGTCTTGAAGGTAAAGCTCCCAAGGGGTTTGCAAATGACCAGCCACCTTTCAAACGCCACCACAGCAAGAGACCACAAACTCACCATTCCTGCAAAAACAGAGAAAAAAGCAGTTAAATGATTTATTGAAGCCAACTACAATGAACTACTACAGGCTAACACAGAAGCTTTAAAATAATGTGGACACATGTTGCATTTTACCTCCAATTGATGAAAGGAAGCCCTCAATTTTACATGTTGTCGGCCCGAAGACAAAGTACTTTTTAAAGAAGGAGTAGAATGCTATTGAGGAACCAAAAACGGACACAAACAGGTTAGCAACGGCGAGGTTCACAAGAATATAGTTAAGGTGAGATCTGAGTTTCTTGAATTGAATTGTGCAAACAATGGTAAGGATGTTGATCAATGTCCCTCCGATGAAAAGAAACAACATAAAGGCAGCCATGCCCATGAATACGCCGTGGTGTCCCAGGTGGTCCTGGGGTACCAAAAAAGGGCTATAAGCTGTGGCGTTGTTGACATCTAAATGGATGGGGATGTAGAAGTCATCGTGAAACTCTGGTACTTGCTTCATCTTGCTTGAAACTGGCAACCACTCCACCGAGAACGCTGCAACGCCTTGAAGCTTATATCAGTTGTGTTATTTCCTTCGCAGATTACTTCAGAATCGCAAAAAAATTAAGTCTAACCCGTATCGATGTAAATTCTCTCTTCATTGATGACCAGATGAAGCCTCCCTCAATCAATTTCCAAGTGATCCTTCTTTTATAAGGATTCAAAAGATATCTTTTTGCTCCTCCCAAATGGTCTTAATGGAAGGATTTGTGTTTTGTTGTCATCTACCAAACACACAGGCACTTGTGCATGCACACATCTGTGTATTGCAAGATACAAAATTCACCTAATCTCATTTCCAACTCCAAAACCTGGCTAATTCGGATCATCCCTTTCACCCTGCAGTGTGGTTCTGTGTTAGCGATGGCAGGTAATCTGCTGCACAGTGCAGCTAATGCAGCTAATCACTTGCTGTTAACCCCTCTTTAATCTGCTTCCCATCGTATTATCTCTAGCTCTGAGCCTGGAATCACCGCCTTTGTGAAGAGCCTCAAATACCTGACAGCTGAAATGCCCTCGACACTCGGTCTGTAGAGGGTTCTTGTGTCAGAGCCGAGAAAAGGACTACATCTTAGAACATCGTATTTCTATATGCTATCTAAACGGGAGTCTATGATAATTTTATAGTTATTAATTAATTATATTAATTAAAGCCAATTAATTCAAGTTAATTAATTATATTAATTAAAGTCAAGAGATCCATTGCACCCACTGTAAATGACAGAAAATGTGCTAATGAAACTGGTACACATTTTTTGTCAATAAATATATTTAATGAGGTTAATAATTTGTTAATAATGTTAATGCGTGTGTGTGTGTATACACACTCACTGGCCACTTTATTAGATACACCTTGCTAGTACCGGGTTGGACCCCCTTTTGCCTTCAGAACTGCCTTAATTCTTCGTGGCATAGATTCAACAAGGTGTTGGAAACATTCCTCAGAGATTTTGGTCCATATTGACATGATAGCATCACGCAGTTGCTGCAGATTTGTCGGCTGCACATCCATGATGCGAATCTCCCTTTCCACCACATCCCAAAGGTGCTCTATTGGATTGAGATCTGGTGACTGTCGAGGCCATTTGAGTAAAGTGAACTCATTGTCATGTTCAAGAAACCAGACTGAGATGATTTAAGTTTTGTGACATGGTGCATTATCCTGCTGGAAGAAGCCATCATAAAGATGGGTACACTGTAGTCAATTGCTTCTCTGTAGATTTTTGTAGATTGGAGAAACTAGCACCAGCATGTGCATAATGCCATTTTTTGGGGACAGTTTCTAAAGGTATTTATTTATCTGCCTCTTTCTATTAAGCATTTACCTCCCAGTTTTATTACATTTATTCCTATTTCACTAGATTTTTAGATTTTAGAAGGGTTTTCAAACTGTGGGTTGCAGAGTGCTGTAGCAAAATTTGCATTTCAATGATACGCACACACATACTCAGTTTAGTCTAGGGCTGCACGATATACCAACATTACTCATGAATTGCAATATTGCTTAGTGCGATTTTCGAATCGCAAAGGCCGCGATTTAAAACATACGTTGTATGTTTTGAAGTGCGAGCATTCACTAGTTGTAACACCAGAGAGGGTCTCACTATTAAGAGGCCCAGTCCGCATTAGGCTATTAATGAGAAGAAACTCACTCACTCCATATAAAGAGTAAGTTGTTTTCGTTCCTACATATGCATTTGTTTGCCTCCCAATAAAGAAATGGTATGTAAAAAACATTTTACTTGTATGGGGTGAGCGGGGCACAAATGTGGGGTTAATTGTAACACTACAACATTTAAATATTTCCACACGCTAGCATAACAAAATTTGGAAACATTTCCTATTATTTCCTTGCTTTATCCTTACTAGGCTAGAGAAACTCTTTTGAAGATATCGCTGAACAGCTATTTAATCATTGCAAAAGTACATTTCTGGCTGAAACAAATTTGTCATCTTGGTTTGTTTAGGCCTATTTAAAATGAGACACATCTGTTTATTATTTTTACAATTATTTCACAATTGTTTTAATCTCCAAACTGTTTTAGATAATTCTGCTTTGCTTCTTTTGCTTTGCTAAAATAAAAAGTGTTGGGTTGTGCGCCGCTCTCCCCTACACACACAGACGGATCATGAGCATTTTCTGCGCTAAACCCTGTGATGAGCAACACTCAGCACGGATTACATTTCAAATACTCATCGTAATGTCATTTGTTTTTTGATCTCAAATTATTTGGTGGGTCTTGAAATAGATTAGCCTATACTTGTTTAGGTGGGTCGTGGAATGGAAAAGTTTGAGAACCTCTGTCTCTTAAACCATTCTATTCTACACCGTGAACTGTGTAAGCTTTCCCCCCCTTTTTTTCTGTGTAATTTACTCATTTATACCAATTATTTTCTTCTACCTTTTCCCATAAAACATTTGAATTGCTAATTTTCTTATAACTGATATTATGATTATTATCTACAATATGTCTATATTATCTAAATATTTTTTGCTTCTCGTCCAATTCTTATTCATGTTGTATTAAGTAAAAGCCACTGTCAGATTCAGATGAGAGTTGAAAAGTCAATTCTAGGCAAGTCTGGGTGCTCTTGTCTACGGCTTGAGCTTGTAGAATTAGATGCATTAGGCATGTGATGATCATCAGATATCTTTTCACTTTTTTTTCTGCTTCTCTGATGAAAGAATGTGAGCTTCTTGCTTATCTCTTTTTGGGTTGTCATCAGTTTGCACTTCATCTTGTGTCACTGGTCTCTTCTTGTCACTTCTTCCTGAGTTGTCTGCTTGTCGTTTCCTTTTCTTTCCACTTCCTCTTTTCCATTTGTTGGCCCACAACTGCTCCAAAGTATTTTGATCATCTTATTAGCCATCTCCCATCAATCATTTCATCTTCACCAGGGTGACTCTTTGCGAGTCGTTGCAATGGTCTTTCCCTCGTTGGCAAGGGAGGGTCGTTACTAGCACGCCCTTCATCCCTCACTTCATGCTGTGTGGGGTTGTTGAAGTGGTTCTTATTGGTGGAGCAAACCATTCCCTGGCCTTGATAGAATTGCAGTCACCTGTAAATGGAAACCTTCACAGTTTTTGTTAGTGATATCAAGCATGCTTATTTGCTCATCTGGCCAGTCGTCTTTTTTGGTGTGACCTGTGGAAATTTTATGATGGTTGAGGGTTGTCCTGGCCCCTTTTTTGAGCTCTCACAAATACATTGCTGTCAATACAATGAGTATAGGGCTAATACCCATTTTCTATAATATAATAAAGAATTTGGTTTTACTCAGTTTTACTCAGTTATCTGCATCCTTATTGTTTTTCAAATTATTTCAAATTTATTCTCAACAATTTACTAATTCATTTATCTTTTTGTTTTATGAACTGAGTTCCACTATATCACTAGATAATTTCCTGGGCCTATCTTGCTCAGTAGCATAGGCATTTTGACCTGGAAAACACTCAACCCACGTTAATTATGTTAACATTCAGAAAGATAATATTTCATACTTTTGACACAGAATCAGCTCCATCATGATATGCTGAAAAGAAAGTTAGATATGGGGTGGACAGAGTAAGCTTGCTTTGCCTTCCCATTAATGTGCTGGGCAAGTGTGGCACTGTTTTTCTTTCTGCCACAACAATGACCTAGGTCCTGACCAGGAAACTTAACCAAATTCATCCATGGTCATTATTTTACTGGGAATAATTTACCCTGTGGGCCCACATATTAAAATTTGCATACAGCTGTTTTGGCAAAATTATTAATTTGCCTCAGTGTCTCACCAGACACCTTCTTTCACTCCACAACACCATCATTCACGCTCTTTCACTGCCCCCTTATGGCCAAAACTTATTTTTCTCTGTGAGATCTCAGCAGATTGTGAACTGAATGATTTTAGCTGTGGAATGCCACGGATTCTAAATAGGATAACACAAACTTCTTTTTCATTACACTGTATTGAGCGTAGACCTGGTAGCATTCCACATAGTTGCTGGATGTCATAATATGCAACTGGACAATGTCAGTCACTATAAGGTTTAATGTAACACCACAGTATAAACCTCTTTTTTTTCTCTCTAACACAATCTAATAGATTAAGTGGTTTAGAATAATTGATTTAGGCATTGGGCAATTGAGACAGCCAATTGTAATTTCACTTGTTTGTCACTTGTGTGTGTAATTTAAAGTTTAGTCACATACTTTTTGTTATTGCTCATGAGCTACTTTGAGAAGAGGATTGGAGATCTCTGCATAATCTAGGATCCATGGCCATCAACATTTCTATCTTGTTACTCCCAGTGATGACAGCATACAGTATGTGATTTAATGATTTTGGAACTTTGTATTTATTATTTTTTCTAATTATTTTATTCAATCTAGCCCTAGAAAATTACCATTAAACAAAATGGAGTGACCAGTATTTTTATTTTATCAGCTATATTTTCCTAATATACATCTTGTCTACCCTTTTTTTACTTAAAATTTGTTTTTGTTGTTGTTTTTTTTCTTTTCCCCAAAGAGTTCAGTATTGTTTTAAATATTCAGTTGTGCATTTCCCCTTAGTTGGTTAATGAAATAGCCCTCACTGTGCCAAATCCAGCTCCATTTTTATCTGATTGGTGAGTCAAGCACCCACTTCTATCTGTCAAAATTCCCTTTTTTTAAGACATAAGGCTGGACTGGTACCTACTGAAAAGCAGATTGAGAATGTTAGTTAAAACACAGAATTCAGAGAACTGCTGGGAGACCTGTGAATAATCAAGATTAATACAGTTAATAAAATAACAAACTTTGAAACAGTCTCTATAGTGATCAAATAAATATGCAGCACCTGTGTACGCCAAGGGAAGGGATGGAAGTCCTTCTGTTTAGATCATCAGTCTGTTGAAGCTGTTTGGCTGTTGCACTGGGTCGTCAGTCTGTGATGGCACTCAAAGGTCTAATGTTGTGGTGTATGGTCGCCGTTGTTTCTCTGCCTCTCCTCAGTCTGGCTTTTGATTGATCCTGCCAGTTTTGCATTTTAGGATGTTCTCATTACGCTTAGGAAAAGTCTCAAGTGAAAGATTCACCTTTTCCTGCTTTAAGTCAGCCTTTCTCCATGCAGAAGTGTTCACTCCTCTTTCAGGAGGGGAGTTGACAATCCATCAGCCCCTCACTCTTCTTCTCTCTGCAGCTGAGTCTTTGCTTCTTTGTCGCATAATTAGACAGACTCCAGTTCTTTGCTTCCTTTTGTCAAGTTCCAGAACTTCTGTTCCAGAAGCCATCTGAAATTTTTAACACTCAGAGACTGCATTAATCAAATTGAACCTTTTATTTGTAAACTCTGACCAAATTGTGTCTGTGCAATCTGCTCTTTATCTTATTTTCACTTTTCAACCATCTCTTTCAATGGTTTATTAATAAAAAAATAGGTTAAATAAAAATAAATAAATAACATAAATAAATAAAAAAGTTTCATCTGGTTAAAAACAGCAGTTCCCTTATTCTATTTTAGTCAAGCAAGTTCTTCATTGCAGAAAAACAGCAAGCAGTTTTTTCTTTACAAAATGCAGAAAGCAGCTACCTTTATTATCTATGTATACTACAATAAAACAAAAGAATCCTTAATTCTACAACAGCATGACATGCGTATGGTAAAACTAAAGACTTCAATCATAATTTTTCTTCTATAATTGCACACATGGTTCAGAATAATCTAGTAATGGTGGATGAATTTTCCCAACCAACATAAAACACCTGTGCAATAATCATGCTGTCTAATCAGCATCTTGATATGTCACATCTGTGAGGTGGATGGATTATCTCGGCAAAAGAGAAGTGCTCACTAACACAGATTTAGACAGATTTGTGAACAATATTTGAGAGAAATAGGCCTTTTGTGTTCATTGAAAAAGTCTTAGATCTTTGAGTTCAGCTCATGAAAAACCGTGGCAAAAACAAAAGTGTTGCGTTTATAATTTTGTTCAGTGTATACAGTATATATATATATATATATATATAATCTTGCTACGTGTACTGCGTTAGGCTAGCTGAGATACTTGCATGTTGTTGCTGTTTTGTTGGTTTTAATTGCTTCTATTGTCCTCATTTGTAAGTCGCTTTGGATAAAAGTGTCTGCTAAATTAATGTAAATGTAATAATCACACTAAAAGTGACTATACAAAACCTATACACTGTAAAAAATGATATGATCAGTAATTAATGACAACCTTTTTTTTTTTACATTAATTCATGAAAATAAATTGAGCAATTTCAACTTTTTTATATAAGTTTTTTAAAAAAAGTTGAAATTATTACTTTAAAAATTTATGGCAGCAACTGGTTTTTGAAATAGATGGAACATTTTTACAGGGATACAAGAAGAAAACTAATTTACAGAATGGAGTCGTAGAATAAAGCCGAAGTTTATTTGTACCTTATTGGTTTTGTTGCTTTAATGAGTAGCAAACCTTAGATTTGAATTAAAGCCTTCCGGCTCATAATACTCCTCTGAGCCAATCAGTCCCTGAAAAGTAAACAGCAGATTTCCCATACAACCACGTAGCAAAGATAACGAAACATTCATCACCAGTATATGTACTTACTGTGAATATACACTGTTAGCAATTGATAAAATTTTTACAATAAATTTTACAACAACGCATTGTATTCATGTTTTTGCTGTAAATGCAAATGCATGATGGGAAATTTACGGACAGTCCTGTAATATTATTGTAACTACACTGTAAAAGCATTACGGTACCAGAAGTATTTAATCCTTTTTGGAAGAAGGAACACGTCTCAGGTATGGGTATGTAACATACTATTTCATAAGTCTATGGATATATTAATACGGTGATCTGAGTGAGTGCTGATTGTTTCAGTGGTATATTTTCAGATTTCTCTTGAACTGTTATATCTAAACATCAACTCCTCGTCTCGCTTGGAACATCGACGGAGGTGAAACGGAAAAAGGTAACGTTAATACATGCAAAACCACCACAATGTCGACAGCTCAAATAACGATAGCATCATTACCGTAAGCCCATAGACTGTAAAAATAAGCATTACTCCGTTCAGCTTCCTTAGCTCAGGTTATTATTGCATTACATATGCTATCGGACAGGCTATTGTAAGGTTATTATGACTTCTGTTTTGTAGCTTGTAGATGTTACGGTCACTGAATGAACACAAGCAAACAGTTGAAATATGGGCTTTACTTAAACGTCAGTGCTGGTATCTTCTTCACTTCATTTACATGGACATCAGTAATCTAATTATTTACCTTACTCTGAATAAGACAATATTATGATTGTGTTTACATGAGATCCTTTACATAGATCGATTAATGGCACACGTCATTATGTCACCATGCGACGCCATCCGATGTCCCCTCCAGAATTTCTCGTATAAACATATAGTTTGTCTTCGTGATGATGCCATATACAGTATTGGGTGTTTCATTTTTAATTTTATGAAAGCTTCAAGTGCAGTTAATTATTTGTACGTGCATACAGATGACGGTGGTGTTGAAGCTCTTTTATTTGCCGTCAAACGGTTGACCTGCCGTGTGTATATTGTCACAAAATGCGGTGAAAAGTCCTACACGACAGTAATAGTTTGATTAAGGTGTTTACATGTCTGTACTGCACTTCAATTATGCGACTAAAATAGGAATACTCCACGTCTTAATTCGATTTGTGTTTACTTCGATAGCGACTTTAGCCAGATTAAGGTAATCAAAAATCTCTGTTTACATGGTAGACTCTTAATCAGAGTATTGTCTTAATCGTATTAAAATCGGATTATTGATCTGTAAATTAGCCACAACTGTGAGCAGATGTTATAATGTTACTTTGTGCTTGGCGAACCAGGGAGGAAGAGCAGAGCATGTGTCTGGTAAGATGCCTGTATCTAAAATAAACAGCATATAAAGTCACACCAGAGGTGTTCAGCTGGGATCAGGACTTGGCTTTCTACAGACCAGTCAAGTTCTTCCACACTGACTGAATCGATCATGTCTTTTTGAACCATGCCTTATACACAGAGACACTGTCATGTTAGAATAGAAAAGGGCCCTGTCCAAACTGTTGCAATAAAATTAGAAGCACACAATTCCCTAGAATATCATTATATGCTTAAACATTAAGATTTGTACTCATGGAAATTACTAAAGTAGTCAAACCTGTTCATTAGAAGGGGGTGACCCAATACTTTTGGCAATATAGTGTATATTAAAAACATTAGCCTTTTTTTTTTTTTTTATTCAGTGTTGAGTGGACCATTTTCTTTGTCTCAAAGCCAGACTGTATGGAATATTAAAATAATAATATATTTGTAATTGGTATTTGTTGTGTAACTGGTAATACATTTTGTAAAGTTAATACGTTTTTTTTTTTTTATTCCCTAGCCCTCTGCCACAGCTGCTGATATCCAGAAAGAGACCCTACCAGCACACCTTGCTTAATTGTGCAAGGTATGTTCTTCCCTTATTTCGTTAAGGTTTATTACAGGGCTTAAGGTTTTTCGCAACTGTGCCGGGTAAATGTTTTTTATTTTAGAGGCGCACTGAACTTTATTTTTTATTGCATATTTCAGGCACAGAAAGTTTCCTTGTTTTAAGCCCTGTTAATAGTTGTTACATGGATATATGTGCCAATGAAGAAAGGAAAGGCTTATAATTCAATATAAGCCTATTGCATCCATAAAAAGCCTAGTCTAAATTAGCAAAAACCATACCATAACTTCTCACAGCCAATATACCATAAGTCTCCCAGTTGATAAAATTGGTACTTTCGCCCATCATGCCAAAACCACCACTCGTGCATGTGTGTGTTTTTATGTAGTGCTCTTTTAGTTATCATATTGTGTTAATGCATTTCAAGAGAGACATTAAGCACAGACAAGTGGATGATGTCCATGGAAGGAACGATTGTGATGGGGCCCCACAACAATCTTTTGAATGGAGTGGCAGCGACCTTCGCTGCTTACTATGTGTTCAACTTGCAGTATCCTAAAGAGGCCTAAAGCACTCTTGAATTTGTCCAAAGGTATGTTTAAACTGTTTACACACTAATAAAGAAATTAGATCCATCATTCTCATGTGGAACATCCCATGAATCACTTTCTTTTTGTTCAGTATTGTTAGGCTCTATGATATACTCCATTGATATACTCCATATACATGCATTGATGGCAAAAGACAGGCTTCCATCCAATTCATTTGCATTTTTTCGCATTTGTAAAAATTTGGCAAAAAAAAAAAAAACTATAATTGGAAAGCGTTTCCATCAGCTCTGTTATGCGAATTAGAAATGGACAGGAGATGAGTTGTGGGATTAAAACGTAAGGGGCAACTTAAAACACCTGATAGAATTGCAACAAATGAGAATTTATACGAATACATCCGTTCAACAAAATATCTAGTCAATCCACATAAAAGGTTTTATTCACATTAGAATATTTTATGTGAATTAACCATTTCCAGTCAGGATTATTATTTTTATTTTTTCAAATGGTTAATATTAATATTAATTAATAAAAAAAGATCAAATAAGTTTGTAAGATGTGGTGTTGCACATTGTGATAATAAAAAAAAGAAAAAGAAAAGTTGCCATTGTTTTGGTTTTAATTGTGGAAAATAACAGTATTTCATTGTAACATTTACAAATAACAGGATACACAGTATATTGAATTACAATATTGTAATTCTCTCCTGTAAAATTACAGGAAATTCCTGGCAACTGAGTTGCGGTAAATTATACTAAATTACAGCATTTTACTGTAATAATGCTACTATAATCACAGTAGCACTGCTGTAAAAATACAATACTTTATTGTATTAAAATAACAGTACATTACCTGTATATTACTTGCTGTAAACTCATGGCAATTAGTTGCCAGGAATTTCCTGTAAAATTACAATATATTTTTAACAGTGTGTATATATATATATATATATATATATATATATATATATATACACTGAACAAAATTATAAACGCAACACTTTTGTTTTTGCCCCCATTTTTCATGAGCTGAACTCAAAGATCTAAGACTTTTTCTATGTACTCAAAAGGCCTATTTCTCTCAAATATTGTTCACAAATCTGTCTAAATCTGTGTTAGTGAGCACTTCTCCTTTGCCGAGATAATCCATCCACCTCACAGATGTGGCATATCAACATGCTGATTAGACAGAATGATTATTGCACAGGTGTGCCTTAGGCTGGCCACAATAAAAGCCATCACACAGCATACCTTGGTTTTATCACACAGCACAATGCCACAGATGTTGCAAGTTTTGAGGAAGCGTGCAATTGGCATGCTGACTGCAGGAATGTCCACCAGAGCTGTTGCCTGTGAATTGAATGTTAATTTATCTACTATAAGCCGTCTCCAAAGACGCTTCAGAGAATTTGGCAGTACATCCAACCGGCCTCACAACCGCAGGTCACGTGTAACCACACCAGCCCAGGACCTCCACATCCAGCATCTTCACCTCCAAGATCGTCTGAGACCAGCCACCCGGACAGCTGCTGTAACAATCGGTTTGAATAACCAAAGAATTTCTACACAAACTGTCAGAAACCGTCTCAGGGAAGCTCATCTGCATGCTCGTCATCCTCATCGGGGTCTCGACCTTCAGTTCGTCATCATAACCGACTTGAGTGGGCAAATGCTCACATTCGATGGCGGCTGGCACTTTGGAGAGGTGTTCTCTTCACGGACGAATCACGGTTTTCATTGTACAAGGCAGATGGCAGACAGCATGTATGGCGTCGTCTGGGTGAGCGGTTTGCTGATGTCAACGTTGTGGATCGAGTGGCCCATGGTGGCGGTAGGGTTATGGTATGGGCAGGCGTATGTTATGGACAACGAACACAGGTGCATTTTATTGATAGCATTTTGAATGCACAGAGAAACTGTGATGAGATCCTGAGGCCCATTGTTGTGCCATTCATCCACGACCCTCACCTCATGTTGCAGCATGATAATACACGGCCCCATGTTGCAAGGATCTGTACACAATTCTTGGAAGCTGAAAACATCCCAGTTCTTGCATGGCCAGCATACTCACCAGACATGCCACCCATTGAGCATGTTTGGGATGCTCTGGATCGGCGTATAAGACAGCGTGTTCCAGTTCCTGCCAATATCCAGCAACTTCGCACAGCCATTGAAGAGGAGTGGACAACCTGATCAACTCTATGCGAAGGAGATGTGTTACACTGCATGAGGAAAATGGTGGTCACACCAGATACTGACTGGTTTTCAGACCCCCGTGGACCCCCACAATACAGTAAAACTGCACATTTTACAGTGGCCTTTTATTGTGGCCAGCCTAAGGCACACCTGTGCAATAATCATGCTGTCTAATCAGCATCTTGATATGCCACATCTGTGAGGTGAATGGATTATCTCGGCAAAGGAAAAGTGCTCACTAACACAGATTTAGACAGATCTGTGAACAATATTTGAGAGAAGTAGGCCTTTTGTGTACATTGAAAAAGTCTTAGATCTTTGAGTTCAGCTCATGAAAAACCGGGGCAAAAACAAAAGTGTTGCGTTTATAATTTTGTTCAGTGTATACAGTATATATATATATATATAAAATCTTGCTACGTGTACTGCGTTAGGCTAGCTGAGATACTTGCATGTTGTTGCTGTTTTGTTGGTTTTAATTGCTTCTATTGTCCTCATTTGTAAGTCGCTTTGGATAAAAGTGTCTGCTAAATTAATGTAAATGTAATAATCACACTAAAAGTGACTATACAAAACCTATACACTGTAAAAAATGATATGATCAGTAATTAATGACAACCTTTTTGTTTCAATTAAAAATTAAAAAAATTAATTCATCAAAATAAATTGAGCAATTTCAACTTTTATATAAGTTTTAAAAAAAAGTTGAAATGATTACTTTAAAGATTTATGGCAGCAACTGATTTTTAAAATAGATGGAAATTTTTTTACAGGGATATAAGAAGAAAACTAATTTACAGAATGGAGTCTTTTTAGTCGTAGAATAAAGCCGAAGTTAATTTGTAGCTTATTGGTTTTGTTGCTTTAATGAGATAATGAGTAGCAAACCTTAGTCTTTTGGAGCAGTCACTTAGCTCACTAAATATTTTGAGATAGACTGGTAAAGCCATTTAAAACGTAACACAATTTAAAGTTAAAGTTCATAATTTACAACATCACAAATTAATTATGCGATAAAAAGTGTATATGTTAATAAAATATTGTTTTATTAATTAGTAAAAGTCTATTTGATAAATGAAACTGCTCTTCATATTAGTATAACTTGAGACTGCAGTACAGGATTCACCAAATGGAGTTGCTGTGTGTTTTAATACTGCAAAAATAAACCAATTGTTTCATGAAATTGTAATTGCAATGAGAGGCGTCACACTTTTCAAGTAATAAATAATAATGGTTTTCATACAACTACAGCTTGTGCATTAGGCACTGCAAATGCAATACATTGCACACAATCAGTCAGAAAGGAGGAATCAGTAAAGCAGGCACAGTCATATTGTGTCATCCTGTGAAAAGTCCTGCATGAGCAAAGAGTGGGATTTGAATTAAAGCCTTCCGGCTCATAATACTCCTCTGAGCTAATCAGTCCCTGAAAAGTAAACAGCAGATTTCCCATACAACCACGTAGCAAAGATAACAAAACATTCATCACCAGTATATGTACTTACTGTGGTGTTATATGTTAAATATACTATACTCATTATAGTTCAATATTTCTAGTGCCACATAAGCTTGGATGAAAGTCATCAAGTATAGGACCTTGGAAACTTAGCTCAGCAAGAGTAACAGTAACTAAGAAAGAAAGAAAGGCATACAATATATAGGTTTTGGGTGGGTATAAGGAGTATTAGCCCACAAAATGTCATTTTCATGCCACTATCAAAATTATCATTATCTTAAAATCATTTTCATTTCCATATCATCAAAATCTCTGCAGATGAGCCTTTTTTTCAGCCCATTTCGTCACCCTCTGTGGTCAAAGCTCTGTCCCGTCCCTCCTCTTCTGTTTTAATCTCTGGATTTCCTCACTTGTGTGACCCATATGATGATCTGTTTAGTGGCTTAGGGGACTAATTATTGGACTTGTGCTAAGGCTCTTATCCACCACAGTCCGTGTAGATCAGTTAAGAGTGGTGCCTGAGGTAAAGACCCCTGTAAGTGCGTCACATAGTTATCTCCGGCCTAGTAACCTGCTTCAGAGTTGAGTTTGTGTCAGTATGTCTGCAGTCAGTTTATACAGTTTTATTCACCAGTCTTAGTGATTAACATTAACAAGTGAAAGTACAATAACTAATACAGGAGCAAACTGTACAAATAAAATGTGAAGATTTGCTGTTCTGAATATTGGTTTATACTGTAAATGTCAGCATATTTGATGCAATGATCTGTTAATTATTATATAATCAAGGTAGTGTTAGATTAAAAAAGTGACAAAATTCAACAATCAACATTAAAAAGTGAAAGTACCATGCAGAGTAAATATATACAAGTCTGGAAAGAAGCTGAAACCTGTTCTGCTGTAAAACAGTTATGCATAACACTTTACCATAGAACTTGCCAATACATTTTAGAGCTTTTAATATAATAAGGTTAAATATTATGAAATAAAATAACTTCACTTAATGTTAATAAAGAAACTAATTTTTACACATGTGCATATAATTAACATGAATGGCTGGGGTTGTAAAAATGAAATTGACTGAGGTTTGGGCAGCTGGGCTTAAACATAATGCAGTTACAAAACCAGTTTGGGTAAAAGGAAGTGTTTACAGAGGATTACTGGTTTTCATCTCTTTTCTGCCACATCCTGTATCTGACTGTGTGCTAAAGCCTCTTGCATGATGCCTTAATTATTTAATCTAATCAACAGAAATACCAGTACTTCATTTTTGATTGATCTTAGCGCTTAAGAGCGTTTTCTACGAGCCATTTTACGAAGGTTCGTTCTTGTTTCACGTGTGTTTCCCAAAAATGCACTTAACACAGTCGCACGTAGCCGTGCTACTTAGGAGTCGCTATCCGTTGGTCAAGTGCTGAAATGTCACGTTGCAGAATGGCTCGTCATTGTTGCACATGCTGTTATAGCAATCTATCTAATTTTTGATTTCCGTTTCTTCTTCTACTTGTGTGAATGTATATTCAACTCGAATAACATAAAAAGTCCTTTAATTTCTTCTTGAGCAAGTTTAAAAAAATAAATTAACTGAAAATGTTGCACTGTAAAAACATATAATTTTCAGCAGGTTTAAGGGCAGTCATACAAATAGAGAAAAACAAAAAATCTGGGACGATATTGCTACAAAACTTACTGCAACAAGGGGCATTAAAAGATCAGGGAAGGAGGTCAGGAAGAAGTGGCAGGGCTATTCAAGCCTAGCTAAAAGAAAAAGGGCACTGCAGAGGACAATAATTAATAAAACAGGTGGTGGGCCTAATGACGCCCCCCTTCTTACAGCAGAAGAAGAAAAGGCACTGTCAATTCTTGGAACAACTGCCTCAGATGGGATTTGTGGTGGTATTGACCTCTGTGGAGGAGTAGGGTTGCGTCAACCTGAACCTGAGCCAGGTCCATCATGTTCACAAGAGCAATCAGGTTCACCTCCTATTGACAGACACCTACCATCTCCCACTCCTCCCAACAGTCCATCCATGCCCCAGCCTCTATCTTCAATTGTTCAGGCTACAGCCACAACACCTCAGCGATTTGAGAATGTCTGTGGTTGTAGTCAGGACTTAGTACAACTGGAGCGAGAGAAACTACATGTTCTAAAAGACATAAATGTCTTAAAGAGGCCAATGAGATGAGCAACAACTTTCAGAAGCAAATCATTGAACTCAAGAAGGCCAAGCTGGCTTTGGAAGAGAGGAGACTTTCACTGGAGGAGATGAGATTTGCAAGGCCCTCCATTTCAGTGCCCATTATCTTGCCAGATGCGTCAGGTAACATTGTTCAATGTTGTTTAATCATGAATAATTATGTTTTAATATAATATGTTGTGCAACATGAAATATTATTTTCCATATGTACACTCATCACATTTTGCAATGTCTTTTGCAGATCCTGGGGAACAAACTACAAACTTGAATCAATAAAAACTGTCTACAGTCAACGTTTTGATGTTTGTTAATCCACTCAAAGCCTAAGGCTCAATGAAATACTATAAAGCAGAAGAACTCTTAGTATAAGTGTTTGAAATTGAAATGGCTACTTGTAGTACCTTTACAAAAAAAAAAAAATATATATGCATGCAAGCCCTATGGGCTAGTTTCACAGACAGGGCCAGGATTAGGCCATACTTCAATTAGATTTAAGTAATTTTTTTATAAATGTGCCGTAGAAAAAAAACATTACTGGTGTCCATCTTGAGACGAAACAAAGGCACTGATATGTTTTAAGATCAGTCAGTGCAAGTGTTCTTCATTTGAACAAGCTCAGACTTACATTTTAGTCTGGACTAGGCTTAAGCTTTGTCTGTGAAAAGAGGGGTATATCTTTTACTACAGCCTAAGTCTTGAGGGAGTGTGTGGCAATATAGTATTAGGGCCTATCTATTAGCCTATCCATATAGGTGCAGATGTTAAAAATGTTTAATGTGCACGTTCTTTATCAGCACTGCTGTATATAAATGGACTCTCCATATATATTTATAAAAGCACAACCTTTGACCATGATGAACATAAGAGAATAAATTCAGGGAAGAGTAATTAATGTAATTTCTAAAATCTGTGATTCAGTTTCTTCAAGTGGGGCCTTCTGCAATTAGTGAAATAGATGACAATCAGTGTGTGATATGTCAATATTATCACAGCCTGAAAAACTTTAATCATATGGTTCCTGTGAGCAATTTTAGGACAGTATATAAAGTTCACACTTCAGTAGTCTTGCAGAGAAAATCATGGCTGCACTACAGCGAGTTTTCCAGCTGAGAGTGAGGCAAAGAGAAAGGCGAAGACAAAGACAGAGACAACCACAGAGTACACTATGTACTATAAATGCCTTCATCAGGCAGCATCAGAATCCTCTGGATATGCTTGATGATATGGCTGTCATTGACAGATACCGTCTGCCACGAGGAGAAATGCAACCTGCAGTAACATTATAAACAACATGGGAGGGGATTTATGCAACACAGCATTAGTGCAAAAAAATTCTAAGGCACTGAAAATGGATTGATTAAATAAAAGACAAATCAATAGTGTTCTGTTGTTTTATTTGTATTTTTATTTCTTTCTACCTTCATAACTTGAATTACTTTATTATTGAATTTTCACTATTAGTTTATTTTTATTTATTTTCTTTTAATATTCACTAGATTATATTACAGGCTTTAACAAAAAGACAAAACAATAATATTATATACATAAATTAGTGCTGTTAAACGATTAATTGCATCCAAAATAAAAGTTTTTGTTTACATAACATGTGTGCATACTATGTATATTTATTATATATGATTATATATGAATACACACACATGCATGTATATATTTTGAAAATATTTGCATGTATTTGCACGCATATGTTAATTCATGTAATGTATATTATTTATAATATACATTTATATATATATACATAATAAATATACGCAGTACACACACATGTAAATAAATTGTTAATCGCGATTAATCGTTTGAGAGCACAAATATATATATATATGATATATATTTTAAACAAACATCTAAAACACATCCTGAACCAATCAATGCCTCTCACACAATTGCTGTGGCACCTTTTTGATATCTTGCATTCATCTGCACATTTCTCGGAGATGGCCTTCTTAATTACACGTGGTTCTGTGCTGAATTTAGTTTTGATGTAGCCTGTAAGATAAAGAAACGCAACTTAAGTTTACATACCCTATTAATTATTTAAGAATGGTATTGCACATCGATATGGAGGAAGAGAAATTACTTAAGTATAAATAAATAAATGAATAAATACATAAATGAATGAATAAATAATTAAATACATGAATGAATAAATTGTTAAAAGTATAATTTTTAATTGTACTATTTTTGTACCATTTGTGTTATACTCCATTTATTTATGTATTTTTACATTTATTTATTTCTGTGTCTGTATGTTAATAAGGTAGGCAGTCCTAACCTCTCTCAATGCAGGATTGATCAATTAGGCAAACCAGTCAGAACAACCGTTTCTGTTAGGAACAAACACGAGATAGCAGTTAGCCTGCTAACTTTATTAACTGCAGTCAAGCCAGCAGTATCTTGAAAATACATGAGGCGTTTCTTAATACCAAGCACGCAAAGTTCGGACTGGGGAGGATTCATTTCCCCTGTTTCCCCCTCACAGCGCATGCGCAACTTCAGTAAAATAGTAGAAATAGCAGAAAGATTCTTGGGTAGGTTTAGGTGTAGGGTCAGTGTTATGACGCCGTTGTGACTTCAAATGCTTTCACAATGTTCAATTTGATACAATCAATAAAAGATTGTACAGGAAACATTTTAATCCCATTAAATAAAACAACAAAGTCTAGGATTCTAAGAATCAAATAAAATCATATAGGACAAAGTGAAATTCCATTAAAATCAATCAGAATGTCCTATAGGATTCTAAGAATCCAATAAGATCCTATAGGACAAAGTCAAATTCCATTAAAATCAATCGGAATGTCCTATAGAATTCTAAATCCAATAAGATCCTAAAGGATAAACTGAAATTCCAATAGGATTTTTGACAAGGGATTGTGTAATGGATTTTAGTGAAATGGATCAGGTCAAAGACGGAAGGGTCACAGCGATTAAAAGTTGACAACGCAACAAGTCCGGAAGAGGGAGGAATCTAGTACAAGGTTAATGATCACAAGCCTCTTTATAAGGCATCTGAAACAGTTGCAGTTCCTTATGGAACCTTATGGAAACATACTGTAAAGGTATTATGGCACTACTTTTTTTTTTTATCCTTGAATAATAAAATAAAACAATAATGAAAACCAGCAGAGACAATGCTACAATCTAAGAAAATGCAGGGTTAAATACAACCTGGGTAAATATTGGACAGAACACATGCTGGGTTGTTTTCAACCTTCTGGGCACCCAACCAGGTTCGTCCATATTTTACCCAGGGCTGGGTTGTATTTAACTCAGCATTTTTTAGAGTGTATGTCGTTGCTGTAACTAAATATTATGCAATGTTGTGCATTGAATTAAAAAGTATTTTGGTGAAAAGATTATTTTTAGAGTATCGTCAGTTCTCCAATGTGTTTAATCTGATTTCATAAGAAGTACACTCTAAAAAATGCTGGGTTATTTTTTACACCCAAAATACTGGGCTGAGTCTGGGTCATTTTGTTGGGTCATTTCATCACATTTTAAACACTGTTGGGTAGTTTCAATTTTCCAGACCATTGGTTTCAACGGTTTTAAGGTAAGTTTGTATAATGTTTTCATTAATAATTATTTTAAATTGGCAGAATTATAACTTTTTTTGCTGCAACAGTATTGTTAAACTTCTACAGGTCAACATTAGTTATGTTAAATGACGAACGGTTTACCTCAGACGGCCATGTAACGTTACTCGCATAGTCGTGTTAAGGTGTGAGACGACAGATTAATACAGTTTTAATAAGTATAAGACAGTCACAGAAGGCTGAAATATGTGAAAATAGAGGAAAGAGTCGTTTCTGTCACTGAAAAGCGAATTTAACAAAGTGAGTCAAATGAGTTAAAATAAGTGAATTCGACTTTCTGCTGTAATGTAAATGCCTGCAATTGTCCATATTGACATGTAAATCACATACAAACTATGCACAATGTCGTCGGACCGCAGGTCTAAAAGAACCCACGATCCGGTTCAAATAAACCGGTTAATCAATTCTTGAACAAAGTGACTCCCGGAAAGGAATCGACGTCTCAGGGCCTGGATACATTTCAAAGCGCGCGCGCGATTGATGCTTGTGTGGTTTATGAAGTCTTTTTACATACGTAAATAAAGGTTTTTGGTAAGTAATATAATTCAAAATGTATTTTTCTTGTCAGAAAAGCACATAGATACCGTAAAACTAGCCGAGTGCAGTCTTATCGAGACGTTTAACGGTAAGTTCATGTTTATTATGCATTTTACAGATTTGACATATAATTGATTGTCTGTGATAATCAACTAACCCTCGCGTAACTTAAACACACTTATAAATTTGTTTCATGCTGTAGTTAAAGCTGCACCTTGTAACTGTGTTCAGAATGTACAGAATATAATCAGCGAATACATCATATACTCATTTTCCAAATCCTGTTTTTGACTTGTCCTCAATCACTTTGGTACACCTATACAAAAGTGTTTATATATGGACTATTTTAAAGCTTCGGAGTAACCCAGTACCTGCATGATTTGTCAGACAGTTTTCTGTGTGCCAGTGTGATCTCACATATCTGTGTTCCTGTGACCATGTGACATGAAACATGTGTTTCCATAACCAGCATATTAATATAAAACGGTGATTATACTGACTGGAACGTCCTATTGATCACACAGTTTGAAAGCACACCTTTCAGCCAATCAGTATAGCATATTCAGCTTCTGTAGAGCGTATTGCGTCGGACCTCTGATCACTTGTCACTAAAATAGTCATCAGAAGATAAGCTTCAAGCTTGCGCCCATATGTGAAAATTGTCTAAGTTAGGTTTTAGAACCAATCAGAATTTTGATGACTTATGCATTAACGCAATTAGCAACCTCTGTTAGGGTATAATTGCTGGTGTTTTTGAAACGGCCTACGAACTCCATTGCGAGTGTTAAAGCTGACTTCTGCGGATTAAACCGCAAACTATTTCTTAAGTAAATTTCTTTAATTAATCGCAATCTGACACCTGGTCTTTGTTCATCATACCTGGTCCATGGGTTTTAACTGTTATTCCCAAACAAAATGATTTTGCATCCTCTTTTTACATTTTAATTGTCAATGTCATTTCACTGTGTATTTAAATAGTTAAACATGTCAAATTGTAATAGTCAATCAGTTAAAGGGACGTGTCATTCAGAACTAATTTTCTTATTTATTGCAACTGTATTTCTGTGATTTTTGCATTTGCTGAAAAAAGAAGAAAATCATTTTTAACAGTCTATATAATCTGTATAAGCATAGGCAACATTATAAGATTACCCAGCAAGAATAACCCAGAAACACAAAAATGCAAACACATAAATGGTAAAAATTACTATATCTTGGGTTTTCTCCACAACTTAGCCTGCTGGGTTAAAATGTGTAAACCAGCATGCTGGGTTACTTTAACCCAATATGTGCTCTGTCCAATATTTACCCAGCGTTGGGTTGCCAATTGGGTTATTTTTAACCCAGCCATTTTTAGAGTGTATATTGGTAGAATTTTGCAGTGACACATTCTTACAATTTGATCTGATTGCTAACCTTTAGATGGATCATCTGCAAAAACATTTGTGTTTCGAGCCTCTGGATACCAGTTGCCTGCAGAAAAGAAACAAAAAAAACAAAATGAGACACAAATGAGATGTCTTTCATATCTAAATCTGTTGAAGTGAATGAGATTAAATGGAGTGTAAAAGGAGAAAAGACCCAGGTAAATGTCATGTCATGTCTCCATATTTCAGAAAATATTTAATCAATGTCAAAAACATTGATTTGCCAATAAACCAAAGTCTATGCAATTTTTTTAGGCTAATTAATTATTGTAGGCTATGCTATCTGCCTGTAAAGCGTTGTCAACTATGTATTTATTTTTCAGCATTGTTCCACCTAGTTTGAAAAACGGAAAGAAACAAGAACCAGACAGTATACCTGGTAGCCAAAACGGTTTGGCCCGACAATGGCCCAGGTCCAGCAGGCTGGAAGAAATATCTCGGCCTGGCTGCAGTTGCCAGACTCGGCATGGACATGGGATGAATGATGCCCCAGGATCGGCCCAAATACACTGGCCTGAGTCCGGCTGTCAAAACTGCCGGCATTGGGCCACAATCACGCCGACAAGAACTGAAACACTTAGCCAGTACGGGCCCTAATCTGGGTACCGAAACTGGGTCGACACCACCGGCATTGGGCCACAATCACGCCGGCAAGAACTGAAACACTTAGCCAGTACTGGCCCGAGTATGGATACTGAAACTGGGTCGACACCACCGGCATTGGGCCACAATCATGCTGACGAGAAATGAAACAATTAGCCAGTACTGGCCCGAGTCTGGATACTGAAACTGGGCCGACACCACCGGCATTGGGCCACAATCACGCCGACGAGAAATGAAACGCTTAGCGAGTACTGACCCGAGTCTGGGTACTGAAACTGGACCGACACCACCGGCATTGGTACTACACTTATACACAGGCGTGCAGATGGCACTAGGGACGGGGGGGACATGACCCCCCCAGATTCATAGTGACCCGATCCGTCCCCCTCACTTTCTCTACGAAAGGCAACATCAGTATACAGAGGATAAATGAGGGTTTCCGCTATGTAAGTTACATTAGCCTAAGTAGTGGCGGCCAGGCCACATGCACTAAGCCATTTTTGAAAAACGCTTTTGACCGCAGTGTCTGACCGAGTCCCAAAACACGTGTAGCCAATCAGCAGTAAGGGGGCGTGTCTTGTACTGGTAGAAAGACAGCGCTCTATTTGAGTGCACAGGAGTCAGGACGTATATTAGCAGATCGACTATAGATAGAGAGAGATGGCAGATAAAAAAAAGAGGAAAATATCATAGAAACAAAATATTAAAAAGAAGGGTTACGATCAGGCGAGCGGTAGGACCCGTGTGAGTATAGATCGGAGCAGCTTTCTAGCGGTGGAGAGAAACTCAGGAAGGGCTCGAATTGGACACCGAGGTTGTGTTGTTTCTTTTTGATAGGTGAGTAGCGTTGATTTTGCTTTGTCTCACACAACTTATCCTTGTTGGCTTTTGCCCCCCCCGACAACAGGACTGCTGACAGCTTGGTCCCCCCCAGTTAAAAAATCCCATCTGCGCCCCTGCTTATACATACACTTAGCCGGTACTGGTTTGAGTCTTAATATATAATATATACTTGCACTTACTCCTCTTTTAAAGGGAAAGGGAAGTGGTTTGTGGCCAAGTATGGTGACCCATACTCGGAACCCATCCAAGTGTACACACAATAGTGAACATACACCCGGAGCAGTGGGCAGCCAATGCTGTGGCGCCCGGGGAGCAGTTGGGGGTTCGGTGCCTTGCTCAAGGGTCTCACCTCAGTCGTGGTATTGAGGGTGGAGAGTGTTGGTTATTCACTCCCCCACCTACAATCCCTGCCGGACCTGACCTTCGGGTTACAAGGCCGACTCTCTATCCATTAGGCCACAACTACCCAAACAGAATTTCTCTTAAACAGAATTAAAAACATTTTTTGTGTGTTCAGTACAACATCTAAAATATGTGTATTAAATTAGTTTTATTTTATGAAAACAGAGCTTCGAATATTTTTTTTTTCCACAAAATGACATTACCTTAAAATGTCATGAAAAAAAAGTAGTGTCCTTGTTAAGCATACATGTATTATGCATGTCAACTTTACAAAGATTAAGGGTTTGGCCCTTACAACCTGTTTTTTTCATGGCATCCCCACCAACTACCCCATGAAATCCATATGTGCCCCCACCCCAGACTCGGTATGTGTGTTAGATAAATAAGTGTATACGTGTATAAAAAGTGTTGTGTGTTCCACAATAATTGTCCAGTGTTCATGAGATGGATTCCCTGAGGGAAGAAACTGTTCCTGCTGGCCGTTCTGGCACTTAGACTCAGAGCTCTGTAGCGTCGACCAGACGCTATGCGGATGTCTATAAAAACATGCATTTTTAAAATGCAAAGTTGAGTTTAAACCAAACATGCATTTCAAAGAAGCTATCCTTGGATGTAACTGCAACATGATAATGGGTTTACCCCAAGTAAAGGATTATGTTATAAATAAAGGTTTTATTTAACATGCACAATTTCATTAAATGGTTTTTAACATATTTTAACATTATACACATTCTGCATCGTGCTTGCCACTCCATTTTAAGAATGGCCCAATATTTATGCATCTGGCTGATGTTCAAATGTGTTTCAAAGACTTTAAGGCCCGGTTTCACAGACGGGGTTTAGACTAAACCAGGAATTGAACATAGTTCAATTAGGACATTTTAGTAATTTTTATTAACATGCCTTAGAAAAAACATTACTGGTGTGCATCTTGAGACAAAACAAAGACACTAGTATAGCCTATGTTAAGATTAATCAGTGCAAGTTTCTTTCAGTTAAAACAGCTCAGATTTACACTTCAGTCTGGGACTAGGCTTAAGCCTTGTCTGTGAACTCGGGTGTAAGCTAAATTTGCTTTAGGCCCGATGTGTAACTAAGTTTCTATTCTAGGAAGGTAACACAGCTGGCTTTATGTCAGCTTGAGGCTGTATTCCAGAGCGCCATCACTGGAAGAATTCCACTAAAGGGGGCGTTACTGCAAGAAAATAGAAGCCATGTGTTCATTCATTCATTCGTGGTTAACTTAAAAATTCTTATTTTCTTCGACCGTAATAATAATTTTATCATGCATATTTGTGGAAAAATTGCACAAAAAAGGTGTCAGAAAACGAACATCTAACAATAAACTTCGGCTTATGTCGCCATCTTTAGTGTGGGACAATAAGCCCTTAATTTATAAAGTGTAAAAAATGTGTAGAAATTGCCTGAATAGTTTTAGCAGATCTGAGATGCATACCTATAGGGTATGATAATTCTAAAATAATTGCTTAAGAAATGCAGGATTGTATATCTGAACTGTGCGCGAGTGTTTTACAAAGAGCTCTAGAAAGGGACGTGGTGATTCAGCCATATTTGTTACGGGTGGCTGCAGGAGCGGCTGTATACTATCAAGAACATGGCGGCTTCCAGGGAGGCATGAGAGTGGATACTTCTTAACAGATTTGGATGAACCTGGGCTATCATTTCAACAACAGACCATCAAAACAGTTCCTCGGATATTGCAACACGAATCTCGTACGTATGCCTTTTGATGAAGAGAATGCATTGAGCCGAAATGTGTATTTTTTGATGGCGAACATAAACTCAGTCGCCATTTTTCTTGTGGGAGCTGCTAGTGGGTTGATTTGACGACAAGATGGCTGCTTACACCGGGGCGGCATGAATTAAATAAAAACCAAGCCGTCTATAGTTTTCGCTTGGTGGAGACTTGCGCGGACGTATCTTCTCATAGTATGTATTTGCGCTTTCGTATTTATGTGTGGATCCTTTGGTGAAGTGAGGCTAGATGCGTGTTTTAGCTGCGCTGCTGGGAACCGCATTCCGCTGAATGGATATCATATAAGTCTCGCTTAAATGCCCAGACCGCTTGGAAACTGCAGCACTCGGGCGATGGTTTTATTTTGCACTGCACTGGAATCAAATCGCACGCTTAAAATCTAGTATTGTTGCTATTTTGAGTGGCTGACAAGATGGCGACTCCCAGAGAGGCATGAAAATAGCCTTCTGCAGCAAATGGGGACTGGGTTTCATGTGTTAGTCTCTGATTTTCTATCTTTGTGTACCTTCGAAGTATTTCGCCGATGGGGTTTTCAGTAATTCTCACTTAGCCGTTAGTAAACAGTTTGTTCACTCACACTTATTTAGCTGACTGAAATTAATTGTTGTTATTTCCCGCTCCGCCATTTTTCAGACTGGCGGAGGCTTGTTTCAAGATGGCGACTTCCATGGGTTGATACTCTTTCTGCATCAGGGACATTTAACTGCCTAATGTAATTTTGGGATGTGACTTTTTAAACTAGAACGTGGTGCTATGTGGTTTTTGGTATATAAAATGACCGATACTGAACTTGCTGTACGCGGTATTGTAAAGCTTGTCGGCTTTTAGCCCGTCTGAAAGCGCCAAAATGGCGGCATTCCTAAATCAACCAAACTTCTGAATAACCCAATGTTTGGGGGTTTGGTCGCACCGCTGTAATGTTATAACAAAGCATGTCTATTCAGAACGTGTTATTTAATGTATACTATTCTGTTGCAGACTTGAGCTCACAGAACAGATGTGTTAGGCTTAGAGTCATGAGTGCATTGCCTTTGTTCCTCAGTAAAAGGACATGACGTCCCCCGGTTCCGTTGTGCCTGGAACCACCGGAGCTCCGCTGCAGCCGCGATGGAAGCGGGTTCTGGGATGGTCCGGGCCGGTTCCCCGACCGAGACACGGGCACAGAGCCGTAGCCATCAAGGAGCTGATGGTCGTTTTCGGCGGAGGAAACGAAGGGATCGTTGACGAGCTGCATGTTTATAATACCGGTAAGTAACCTGTTTTTATTTGAGGAGCGTTTGTATATGACTACAAACTACATCCGGTTAAATGTGCACTTTTTCATCGTTATATTTCATGCGCGCAACTATGAAGAACAGATTTAACTTAAAGTGACAGTCGTACATTTTTCTGCATTACGGTGAAGAATAGAACTGCTTATTATATCACACATAATCATAACATTTGTATATAAAATAATCTGTGCGTTCATTGCCTTGTCGCTCACAGCTCGAATGTTGTGAAAAGAAAAAGGCGCCAGAAAACAAAAATGGACGTTGGCCGTGTTACGCGCACGCCCCCTCCTGCACGTGCACCAGTGCGCCTTTTTGTTATCTTTCCGTGAGTGTTGTGACTGTTGAGCCCACAATGACTTTAGTAATATTGTGGAAATTAGGCTTTTCTAGACTAGACAGTACTTTGCTAGTAGGTATATGATTTATCACACAGTCTTCCCAGTGAAGCCAACCAATCTAATTCCTTTCTGACCTTTCAGTTCTGTGCAATTCAGTAAATTTCTCTTCCTGCTAGTCACACTAGACTTCAGTGTTAAAATCTGCGGTGCCTTTTTTTAAAAACACAAGTTCAACATATAACAAATGATAAAACAATGTATACAGTCTGCTCTCCTCGCCTGTAGCTTTCAAGTCGACATGAAATAAGTGCACCCTATTTATTTTCTTTATGCATACTAATTTATCCATGCATACATTTCATTTTTTAAATATTTTGACTTGATAATGTTTAATCAAAGTGTCTCCTGTAAAACCAAGTCCTCACCCTACATTTTTTTTCTTTGTCAATAATTTGTTGCACCACACAATATGGAAGAAAAATATCTACTGCTACTTCAGTTTCATTGTGGCTTTAAAGTTTGTGTTCTTTTAATTCATCTAAGACTTCATGGTGTGATATATTGTTCCTCTATTGGTCACGTCTTCCTTTGTCTTTGAATTTTGTCCCACTGTCTAATTTGTTATTTTGACTATTAGTGCTTTGAATTTAAAAAGTGTTTTATTCACCTTGGCTTTAAAACTGCAAGAGAATGTTATTGCACCTTATCACTGAGTATTGACTGGGTAATGAAATATTTATTTCTTTTTCAGCAACAAACCAGTGGTTCATACCAGCTGTTCGTGGAGACATTCCTCCAGGCTGTGCAGCTTATGGTTTTGTATGTGATGGCACACGTCTATTAGTGTTTGGTGGAATGGTGGAATATGGAAAGTACAGCAATGACCTTTATGAGTTACAGGTGAGGAAAAAGTTCTTTAAAATCACTCTGTTATGTGACTAAAAGCTGGAATACACCAGACAACTTTTGCCCAGATTTGCAGTCTGAAGTATTCTAGATGCCGAATGCTGTAGCTGGCCTGCTGATTTTGGCCAGTCAAGAGTAGACAGATTTCACAGAAAATTACTTGATGTATGATGGGCACATGCTCTGAATTTTTAGCTTCAGATTTTGCTCCATCTAGTCGGTTGATATCAAACATGTTTGATATTTGGAGCCATCTTTTAGAGCACAAGTTAGCTGCATTTCCACTATCGGGCCTAAAGCAAGCGTGCTAGTGCTTGCCAGGGTCAGCTCACCGTACGAGGCAGAAATGTATTATATAGGTGATGCTAAAGACTATGTATGCTGTCCATCGTTTGAAGAACTTGTACAGAACATGTATGATTATAATCATGTAGATTTGGTTTCAAAATTGTTCTGTCTTTAGGACTTCTGCATCTTCATATGCCATATATTTAATATACTCCGTGTAAAGGTATTAATTAATCCGTTGCAAAAGAAATCGCAAAACAGTAGCCTACTAAATGGAGTCTTCAAGCAGTGAGGATGATTTTGTTGTCCTCTCGCTTCTTAAAAACAAGAAAAGGAGAGGAAATATTGGGTCCATCCAAATTCAATCCTGAGAGATAGAGAGGACTGAGAGCTCCCCCTCCTTATTAAGGAGCAGCAGGATTATCAAGGGCAATTCAAAGTTTACTTCAGGATGTCAGTGGGTCAGTTTGATGCTTTGAACTTGGTGTGCAAGGATCTATAAACAGTGCTTTGTGCTGCGAGACGAAGTGGATGAACTTGACAATCGCCATTCTGGATTTTGGCGTTCACTTGTACGGTGACTCTGAACTGTCAAAACACCTCTCAAAATGCTTGCTATGGATGTGAAAAATGGAAAAAAATCTGGATTTTTTATGACGGACGAAAAATTCAGAGGCAGTGTGTAAACGTGATTGACATAATGTGATGTCGTATTTATTTTTTAATGTGCAAAAATTTACTCCGTGTGCAATGACCTTAACTCATCATTCTGATTTTCTGTCTGTGAGCTCCCATTTTATTTTATTTATTTATTTATTTTATTTGTAATGTGTGTCAAAGCAACGAGGTGCATGTTTCTGTGTCAGTTTGCGTTTGGACTTGCGTGGAAGTCTGTTGGTGTGTGTGACCCATAGTTATTCGGTGTAAATTACCCAGTTTTTCATCGTCGGCAAGTGTATGATGCCTAGTGTTTAAAACCTCTTTTTGTGTTTACTATTATCAGGCAAGCAGATGGGAATGGAAAAAATTGAAACCAAAAGCCCCTAAAAATGGAGCACCACCATGCCCTCGCCTGGGCCACAGTTTTTCTCTTGTGGGCAACAAGTGCTATCTTTTTGGGGGGCTTGCCAATGACAGTGAAGACCCCAAGAACAACATTCCCAGGTACTCCTACTATATAATAATAATAATGTGGCCAGTAAATAAAAATTTGTATATTTATATTATAGACTCACTTACATGTGCTTTCAGATATTTGAATGACCTCTATACCCTCGAGCTGCGTCCGGGATCCAGCGTTATGGGCTGGGATGTACCGGTCACATATGGAGTGCTGCCTCCTCCAAGGGAGAGCCACACTGCTGTAGTTTATACTGAAAAAGCTACTAAGAAGTCACGTCTTGTTGTATATGGAGGAATGAGTGGTTGCCGTTTGGGAGATCTTTGGACATTGGATATTGGTATGAAGGTTATCTCTGTTTTTAATATGCTGTTTGTCAGACATTGGTCATTAATTCAACCAATCAATTAGGTTAAGCAATAATTAGGCCATTTGCTTTTCAGATACACTGACCTGGAACAAGCCTGCGATAAGTGGCACAGCTCCCCTCCCCCGTAGCCTTCACTCAGCCACCACTATTACAAACAAGTGAGTTTCAGTGTAACAGAATTGCATCAACAAGGAATTCTCTAAATGCACACAATGGCATTACTGACCTTTAATCCTTTTATCTGTTTTGTCTGCAGAATGTATGTTTTTGGTGGCTGGGTTCCCTTAGTGATGGATGATGTGAAGGTGGCCACACATGAGAAGGAATGGAAGTGTACAAACACACTGGCCTGCCTGAACTTGGGTATGTTTTTGCTGAAGTACATGTAGTATTAAAAATCTACATGTACTTGAAAACAGTCATGCAATAAAATATAATTTATAATAACTTTTTTTCTATTTTAAAAATATATTTAGTAATTTATTCCTGTGAAAGCAAAGCTGAATTTTCATCCTTCAGAAATCATTCTAATATGCTGATTTGCTGAAACATTTATTATTTTCTATGGTGCAAAGAGTGCTGCTTAAAATTAAATATAAAGTTCAAAGGTGGACGCTGCACACTGGTGGTGGTTGAGGAGAGACCCCCCCCCCCCCCCACACACACACACACACACATGATTGTGAAGCGCTTTGAGTGTACAGCAATACACAAAGCGCTATATAAATGCATCATTCATTCAAAATAACAGCTTTTATTTGATGCATTCTTGCTGAATAAAAGTGTGAATTTCCTTAAAAAAAAACAAAAAAAAAAACAACTTACTCCAAACTTACCAAAGTTACCAAATGAGTTTTCTTGTTCTTTAAGACACCTTGGCATGGGAGACTGTTTTGATGGACACTTTGGAGGACAACATACCACGTGCACGAGCAGGACATTGCGCTGTCGCTATTAACAACAGACTTTATGTTTGGAGTGGACGTGATGGGTACCGCAAAGCTTGGAACAATCAGGTGTGCTGCAAAGACCTGTGGTACCTGGAGACAGGTGGGTGCAACAGATATGCAGTTTGGGGCATTTCTGGCACAGTTAAACTGTTTCATAAAATACCCAAATGCATAAAATGTTTCACACGGAGTAGTATTTTTTTTTTTTGCATCAGTTGATTGTATTAAACCATGTAATTTGACTGGTTTTCGGCATTGCACTTTTTCTTTGCAGAGCGACCTAATCCTCCTTCACGGGTACAGCTTGTCCGGGCCAACACAAATTCTTTGGAGGTTAGCTGGGGAGCGGTGTCTACAGCAGACATGTACCTGCTTCAGCTTCAGAAATATGAGATCCCATCAGCCACTGCTGCCACATCACCAGCCCTCAACGCAGCTCCCTCCCTCCCTGGAAACTCGCCTAAGAGTCCAGCGCCTGCCGCAGCAGCTCCGTCTGCTCAGAGTCTGCCGCAAAGTGGCATCACCCTCGTGCCCCAGGCTGCTTCTCCCACAGCCTCAGTCCTGCCCAGCACACCTGCAAGTCCCATGGCTGCCTCAACAGCACGTGGCCCAGGTACCAATTTGTTCAATTGTTAGTAGCTTAATTTGACTTTTTATTATTTTATTTTTTTTCCCCTAATGAAAGGTTTAGTTTAATATTTTTCATTTTATTTTTAAGCTATTCTGAAAGTTGCAGCCCCTCAGTCAGGCACCGGGACGTCATTTGTCACTGTGCGGCAGGCCACCCAGGCCGGAAAGTCCCCAGTCACTATGACATCACTTCCTGCAGGTGTTCGCATGGTAGTGCCAACACAGACTGCTCATGGAACGGTATGAAGTGAAAAAGTAAAGCTGGAATCTATAAAACTGTTGATGTCTTGTATACTGTTTTATTTAAATGTGTATTTTTCCCTCTTTTCTTTCTTTCTTTCTTTCTTTCTTTCTTTCTTTTTTTTTTTTTTTTTTTTAGCCCATCGGCAGCAACCCTCAGATGAGTGGAATGGCAGCTTTGGCCGCAGCTGCTGCAGCCACACAGAAAATCCCTCCTTCCCCTGGAGCCACTGTTCTCAATGTGCCGGCTGGGGCCACAATTGTTAAAAAAATGTCTGTGACACCTGGGTCCACCACTCTCCCTGCCACAGTTAAAGTCGCATCACCTGTCATGGTAATTATCTTAAGATTATCACTGTGTGTAGTCCTTCATATTACCACTTGCCCCTTGGGCTTTATTTATTTGCAAAAATACACTCCTGTTCAAAAAGTTAAGATCAGTATGATTTTTTTTTTTTTTTTTAATTGAATTGCAGTGTTGTATTAAATTGATCAAAAGATAATTTATGGCTGTTCTTTTGAACTTTCTACTTATCAAAGATAAAAAAAAAAAAAGTATTTCGCTTTCTGTAAAAATTAAGGAACCCGACTGTTTTCAACATTGATGATAATGAATGTTGTGAGCACAAATCTGCATACCAGGATGATTTCTGAAAGATCATGTGACACTGCAGACTGGAGTAATGGCTGCTGAAAATTCTGCTTTGCCATTACAAGAATAAACTACATTTTCACTTTATTTATCTTTTTGGTGTAATATTTCACAATATTACTGTTTTTATGGTGTTTTTGATCTAGTAAATGCAGCCTTAGTGAACTTCCTATAAAAAAAATGTAAAAACTTAATATCTTCCGTTTCCATTTTTTTCCGTTTTAATTTTTCTGGATTCCTTTTTAATGGTTAAATTCATTTTTATTAATCAAAAAGCATGTTGCTAATTAAAATCATCAAACTTGAACACTTTAACATCAATTTATTAAAGGTTTAACAAAAATTCTACGTTTAGGGCCCTATGAAATGTTTTATTGTTTTCCAACCTTATGTTTGTTACCAAATTCTGTGTTTTGCATGTAATTATTTGAAAGCATAAAAACTTTTCTTTTTTTTTTTTTTAGAAGTTATTCAATTTATATCAATAATGTATTCTTACAATAGCCCTATGTTTTTTTTTTTTTTTTTTTGAACAAAACCGCGCGTCTGCGCCATTCATAACAGAGACATGCAGAATTCATATTTAACCCTTGTGCAACCTTATGGACATTTGTCAATTTTTATATATATATATATATATATATATATATATATATATATAATATTTTTATTTATTTATTTGCCTGTTAATGCTAACTGCATAAATTTTGTCTCAGGTGTATATTTGTATTGGAATTTTAATGTTCCACCCTCATTTCCTATAATAAATCTATTTTACACTAGGTACAAAAATAGTTCCCCTCAGCGCCTTTTGGACAAAAATGTCCCCATTGAAACCCATTAAATCTGCTATTTTTAATCGCCGTGCCGTTTAACTGTGAAATTATGTAATTTTTGTTAATAGGCTTTCATTCTGTTGGCATGGCTTCAAAATTAAATTGACTATTTTTTACCAGATAGTACCTTTTTTTTCCAGGTTTGGCCTATAAAGCAAATACTCTCTTTATTCCTGTTTTCTGCTTCTGCATATTATAGATAACAATTGGATAAATAATGCAGCTATAATTGTTGTGGGAGTGTTGGTTTGTCATAGTGTGGTTTGTATGTGTGTCATAAAAAAAAGTGTGTGTGTGCTTGTAATATTTGAGGGAGAAAAAAACTATACTGTAAATCATAAATCCAACCACTGTGAGCACCAGCGGAGTTTTGCTGGCATCTAATGGGGAAAATTTGGCACTGCGCTCAAACAAAATTTGACTTAAAGCTCTTTTTTTAAATATCAACCTCAAATTTGGAACACAACTTTAGATGTATGGCTTTGATTTTCTTGCAGGTTAAGAGTTTTAACATGTTTCATAAAATATATATTTTATATAAAATTGTTCATAATTTTCAAGAACTTAAACCTGTATAACTTTTTTTTTTTCACTTTTTGTTTTTACTTCAACAATAATCTGTCATGGGTCTTCTTTAAAGTGAGGCCAAATTTAAGTCTGTGCTCCCAAGCTTAAAATTTTTATGACAGTTTTTTGACATGGACATTTTTGTCCACTATTTTTTTTTTTTTTTTTTTTTTTTTTTTTTTTTTTTTTTACATTTTATTTTTATTGATGCACAAGGGCTAAATAGTCTTTTGCGGCTTAATATTTACAAATACAGGTACATCTAAAAAAATTAGAATATTGTGAAAGTTTTTCTTGTAACTTATTTCAAAAAGTGAAACTTTCATATATTTTAGATTCATTACATGTAAAGTGAAACATTTCAAAAGTTTTTTTGTTTCAATTTTGATGATTAGAGCTTACAGCTCATGAAAGTCAAAATCGGTATATTAAAATATTAGAATATTTACATTTGAGTTTCAATTAATGACCATCCCTACAGTATAAATTCTGGGTATCTCTTGTTCTTTGAAACCACAATAATGGAGAAGACTGCTGACTTGGCAATGATCCAGAAGACGAACATTGACGCCCTCCAGAAAGAGGGTAAGTCACAGAGGGTCATTACTGAAAGGTGTGGCTGTTTACAGAGTGCTGTATCAAAGCATATTAAATGCAAAGTTGACTGGACGGAATAATTTGGGTAGGAAAAGGTGCACAAGCAACAGGGATGACCGCAAGCTTGAGAATACTGTCAAGTAAAGCTGATTCAAACACTTGGGAGAGCTTCACAAGAAGTGGACTGAAGCTGGAGTCAGTGCATCAAGAGTCACCACGCTCAGACGTCTTCAGGAAAAGGGCTACCAAGCCACTTCTGAACCAGAGACAACGTCAGAAGTGTCTTACCTGGGCTGTGGAGAAAAAGAACTGGACTGTTGCTCAGTGGTCCAAAGTCCTCTTTTCAGATGAAAGTAAATGTTGCATTTAATTTGGAAATCAAGGTCCCAGAGTCCGGAGAATGAGTGGAGAGGCACAGAATCCATGTTGCTTGAAGTCCAGTGTGAAGTTTCAACAGTCAGTGATGATTTGGGCTGCCATGTCATCTGCTGGTGTTGGTCCACTGTGTTTTCTGAAGTCCACAGTCAACGCAGCCATTTACCAGGAAATTTTAGAGCACTTGGTGTTACTGTGCTTGATTGGCCAGCAAACTCGCCTGACCTGAACCCCATAGAGAATCTCTATGGGGTATTGTCAAGAGGAAGATGAGAGACACCAGACCCAACAATGCAGATGACCTGAAGGCCGCTATCAAAGCAACCTGGGCTTCCATTACACCTGAGCAGTGCCACAGGCTGATCACCTCCATGCCACGCCGCATTGATGCAGTAATTCATGCAAAAGGAGGCCCAACCAAGTATTGTGCATAGAAATGAACATACTTTTCAGAAGCCTGACATTCCTGTTTAATGTATCATTTTTTTTTATTGATCTTATGTAATATTCAAATTTTCTGAGACACTGAATTTTGGGTTTTCATTATCTGTAAGCATAATCATCAAAATTTCAAGAAATAAAGGTTTGAAATATTTCACTCTGTGTAATGAATCTATATAATATCTGGGTTTCACTTTCTGAAATGAGTGACAATATTGACCTTTTTCACGATATTCTATTTTTTTGAGATGTACCTGTATGAGTGGGAGTGTGCTCACTTGTGTGTGTGTGTGTGTCTGTGTCTGCACGCATCGGGCTGAACACTGCTGTGCGCGATACAGAGAGCGTGACTACGTAGAGAACGAAATGACATGCCGTAATGTAAATAAGATAAATAAAATAAGGCTATTTAGTTTGTTTAATAAAAGAACAAGGTATTGACCTGTTCTATAGGAAAGGTAACTTTAAATGACTTCTGTTGTGATCTGGCGCTACAGAGAAAATAAAATTAACTTGACTTTAATTTTCGCGCCGCCCCCCTAAAATAATGGTAGGGGAAACACTGAATTTGTTTACGTTGCAGTCTTGGCTAGCTCTAATATCGTGGCTCATAATTATTTTGTTGTAGGTAAGCAACCCTGCCACTCGCATGCTGAAGACTGCGGCTGCACAGGTGGCCACTCCAACAGTGTCCAGTCCCACTACAGCTGCTCGGCCCATCATCACTGTGCACAAGTCTGGCACAGTTACCGTAGCCCAGCAGGCTCAAGTTATGACCACGGTGGTGGGCGGAGTTACCAAGACCATCACTCTTGTCAAGAGCCCGCTTTCCATGGGAGGAAACTTGGTACAGTGTTTTAAATTCTGGCATAGGAAAATTTAGAAAGGTAAAAAGATCGAATGGACAGTTTTTATTTCTTAATTTTTTTTTTTTTAGCTCTCCAGCTTGGGCAAGGTGATGTCAGTGGTACAGACCAAACCAGTGCAGACAGCTGCTGTGACGGGACAGGCCTCCTCCAACCCAGTGACTCAGATTATACAGGTACATTGAACCTATAGTATAACTAGTTTTAAGTTTCTGAGACACTCACATTAATTATAATTTGAAATCTCAACTTCAATGTCATTTTTATTTCATAGACAAAGGGTCCCCTCCCACCCGGCACCATTCTGAAGCTGGTAACATCTGCGGATGGAAAACCAACCACCATAATTACCACCAGTCAAGCAGGTGGCACAGGAAACAAGCCCACTATCTTGGGCATCAGTGGCATGTCCCACGGTAACACCACCAAACCGGGCACCACCACTATTTTTAAAACAATCCCCATGTCTGCTCTACAGCAGGGAGCTGCAGGTAAAGAAATAAGCTATTGTCAAGAAGTCTTTGTCTTTTGATATACACAATAAAGATTATAAATATCATTAATGCATGTATTTACTTCTATTGTTATTAACTTTTTTTTGTTGGATTTTATATTTGTGTAATTAATAACTTTAATAATAGTGTTTGTCAATTAACAACATTATTTTTTTAATGATGATGATGATATTTTAGGTGGCTTTGTTTGGTCTTAATGAGCATCTGTTGTAGGTATGACTAGTAGTACAGGGGTGAAGGGTCCTATTACCATCTTCACCACAAAGGTGATGACATCTGGAACAGGAACTCCTGGCAAAATCATTACAGCAATGCCTAAGATTGGTACAGCAGCTGGCCAACAAGGCCTAACACAGGTATTGGGGTTCAGAATATCTGGTGCAAAATGGAAAACATGATGCCGTTGAAGCCCTTGAAACCCGTTTTCTTACCTGGCTTGTTTATTTCCTTTCTGAAGGTTGTTCTAAAGGGAGCTCCTGGTCAGCCTGGAACCATCCTTCGCACTGTACCGATGGGAGGAGTGCGTCTCATGTCTCCAGTATCTGGGGTCAAGCCAACTGTGACAACACTAGTTGTGAAGGGAACAACTGGTAAGGATATTAGCCTAATAAAGTCAAAAGTTAACGTTCATTGTTAAAAGACTGCATGTGTCTCTTTGCCAAGTGTAATTTTGCAACCTCTATTATGAATGATTAAAGTATTTCCATCTCGCTGTGTCTGTTCTCTTTCCCAGGTGTAACAACTCTTGGCACAGTCACAGGAACAGTTTCTACCAGCTTAGCTGGAGGAAACTTAGCCAGTGCCAACGCCACCCTGGCAACTCCCATCACCACTCTGGGCTCGATTGCCACCCTCTCCAGCCAGGTCATTAATGCTACCGCTGTGTCAGCTGCTCAGAGCACTGTCACCTCCACCATGCAGGTTAGGACCACATAACCTTTTCAGATAGATTCTAAGGCGATTGTATATAACTATTCCTTAATTATTTCAGTTTATCTTCAAGTTATTTTTTTGTTATTATGCAAGTATATTTTGTAGTTATATATTTTTATAAATAATTACTAACTGAAATTGTCTTTGTAGTAATTAATATATTTTCTCCCTATAAACCACCATTTCTTCATCTTGTGTAGTAATGAACTGATATGGCTTATTTAATGTCCGATATGATACTGGTTAATGGCAATATTAATCATATTTATAAAAATAATATATTATAATTATGTACACACTGTTGTTAGGGGCCTGAAAGTTATAATGGTTTTATACGTTTTACAGGTCTCTTATACTCAATGAGGATGCATTTTTATTTGATCAAAAATACAGTAAAAATGCTAATATTGTGAAATATTATAATTTAAAAGCTTCTATTTTAATATTTTAAAATGTAATTTATTTCTGTGATGGCAAAGTTTCAGCAGCCATTACTCCAGTCTTCAGTGTCACACGATCCTTCAGAAATAATTTTTGTTTGATTTGTTGATTTGGGTAAAAAAATGTGATGTCTTTATGGTCACTTTATCAATTTAATGTCTTTGCTGAGTAAAACTATTAATTTCTTTAAAAAAAGTCACACTAACCGCAAACTTTATTTGTAATGAATAATGTAATAAAAAAGAAACTATATGCTAATTTGACAAAAAAAAAATTGACAATGTTTGTATTTAAAATGAACAGTTTTACAATATTTATACAATTTACTGAAAAATCTAACGTAATCTGTAGTCACTAATCTTGTTTCGTTCTTTCTTAAGCCCACCCAGGTGACTCTCATAACAACACCCAGTGGTGTGGAGGCTCAGCCTGGCCAAGATCTGCCCGTTTCCATTCTGGCCTCTCCCACCTCTGAGCAGCCCACCTCAACTGAGTCTGGTGCAGGCGACGCTTCTGGCAGTGTTACTTTAGTGTGCTCCAACCCACCCTGTGAGACTCATGAGACGGGCACCACCAACACGGCCACCACAGCGACGGTAAATATGGGCACTGGACCAGCTGGCACAGTACAGAGAGTGTGTTCCAACCCACCCTGTGAGACTCATGAAACGGGTACAACAAACACTGCCACCACAGCATCTGCCAACATGGGCACTGTACAGAGGGTCTGCTCCAACCCACCATGTGAGACCCATGAAACGGGCACCACCAATACAGCTACCACATCATCTTCAAATATGGGCACAGCTCCTGCTGGCACTGTCCAGAGGGTCTGCTCCAACCCACCCTGTGAGACCCACGAGACGGGCACCACCAACACCGCAACCACAGCGTCATCTAACATGGGCGGAAATCAAACGGGGACGGTGCAGAGGGTCTGCTCAAACCCACCTTGTGAAACTCACGAGACGGGCACCACCAACACAGCAACCACAGCATCATCTAACATGGGCGGAAATCAAACGGGGACGGTGCAGAGGGTCTGCTCAAACCCACCTTGTGAAACTCACGAGACGGGCACCACCAACACAGCAACCACTGCAACCTGCAGTATGGAGACGGATGAGGGAACAGGTACTTGAGATTTTCACAACATTTTTAAATCTACACATTTATAATATTTACAAACCATTGGTCTCATTCGCTAATAATTGTGTAGGTAATTTGTATATGCACAAGAACTTTATGAAAAAAAAATTCAGTCTTAATTCACAAGAAATGCACTTGCGTAATTTTGTTCTTAACCTCATTCTAACATTATTGAATTTAAAAAATGAATGACTGTGTGTCTGAGGCTAGTCATTTGCATAAAACATTCGTCTCCAAACCATATCCATATAATTGTTTTCTCATATATATTGCCTTTCAAAGGCAAAAGACCTTAACTCGCTAGAGTGTGAAACTGAGAAAAATTACTTTAAAGTTTTTTTTTTTTTTTTTTTTTTTTTTTTTGTCCAGCCAAATTAATTATAGGTAGGACACTGGAAATTTGGCAATTAGATGTTTTAGTAATGAAAATGATCTGTATTAAAATTGTGAGCTATTTTGAAGTTACTGTACTCTGCCTTTGCATTGTCTGCAAAATGTGAGAAGTCACACCAAGGCAAAAGGCAGTAACTTCCACATTATCAATATTTTGTTGCTGATCACCATTTACAAAATTGTTACAGTAACACCTGTATAAAATCTAGTGATCACAGGCAATCTCATATAGGCTATTGCATATAGAAGTGTGACTGTATTAATTGTTTTTTGACCGTAACAAGCGGACTAAAACCGCCACTTAGACAGCCATCGGAAAAGACCACTGGAACCAGCTGAGCCCATTCAACCTGACTTGCTGCAGTTTGGAACTGAACTGCTGGTTTGTTTGGCCAGAGGAGAATTGGCCCCCCGACTGAGCCTGGTTTCTCCCAAGGTTTTTCTCTATTCTGTCACCGATGGAGTTTTGGTTCCTTGCCGCTGTCGCCTCTGGCTTGCTTAGTTGGGGACGCTTCATTTCCAGCGATATCGCCGACCTTATTGCAAAGACACTATTCAAACTTATTGACACTTTATTTTCCTTTTTTTTTGATATTGTGCAGTGCTTTGACACAATTTGCATTGTAAAAAGCGCTATATAAGTAAGGTGACTTGACTTGACTTGACTAAAAGTTAAACATGTGAATGGATGCCGTTTTGCAACCAATTTATTCACTGTGCTCAGTAAAGTAAAAGAATGCTAGGCATAGCATAATTGTTTTTATATTGACTTAAATGAAAATAGCCTAACCTAAGAGAATGGCTTGTGGATTGATGTGAACGCCAGCAAGCAAGAATAATGCTCAGAATCCTTGTGGATTAAACATTTCCGATGACATTCATCACCATGTATTGATTTTATCGGGTTACAAGAAAAGGTAGGATATGGATTTAATTGCGAACTGTTTGTAGGCCACTGATTTTAGGATTGATCATGCATGCTATGGCGTCCCAACTATACACACGCGTTCAACTAGAAGTAACAGCCTGGTGAATAATCTGCATTACAAAAAGGAAAAAATAATAATAAAAAATAAAATCTTTAAAGTTTTTTCACGATTATGTATTGCTGCCAAGGTATCGTTACAGTGCCTTGTTATATGGAACTGTTTGGTAAATTGTGATCTAATTTGTTTGTCTAATAAAGTGCTTTAGTGACAGATCAGATGTATAAAAGTAAACAAGTTACACCGTAATTAAAATACGACAGACTTTAATGGGCAGTAAAACAAAGCAGAACACAGTGTAACTCCAAGCCGGCACCGTAACTTCATATTGACGCGTGGCTAAACAAAGGCAGAACACCATATCTCATTTTGAGCGTTCCAAACTAAGTGAAAGATCCATAACTGGTGTTATACGGTGTTCTGCCTTGGTTTCTCCGGGGCTTTTCGAAGTTACGGTTAAGATGACCCATTATTTTCTCAGAAAAACAACGAAATTGACTCAAGATACTTATGCATGTGATAAAGGATGTCTTGAATGTCCCAAAAATATCAATAACTAATTTTCGACCAAAATCGAAGTTACGGTATTTTGATTTGCACGGCAATATAAATATGTATAATATTTACAGTTATATTTAATATTAAATATCTATGTATAGAATTTTTTCTTAACATAATTATAAGGCTATTGTTAGGGGTGGCATAAAAGTTTTAATGGTTTTAAAAGAAGTCTTGTATTCAGAGAGGCTGCAATTTTATTTGATCAAAAATGCAGTAAAAATGCTGATATTGTGAAATTATGATTTAAAAGTTTCTAATTTAGTAGTTCAATGTTTTATGTATAAGAATTTATTCTTATGGCAAAGCTGAATTTTCAGCAGTCATTACTCCAGTCTTCAGTGTCACATGACCCTTCAACATTCTAAAATGCTGATTTTGTGCTTTAAAAAAACATGTCTTGTTAAATGTCTATATAGAATTTCCTCTTAAAATAATTGTAATTATCGGAGTGTGTACACAGATTTCATGCACAAATTAGAGAATGAGACCCAATATTAATTTTTTCTTATTTCTTGCAATTTGTCCTTTTCATGTCGTTTAACAATTGACGATAACAATTTATTTTGTACATTTAGCCCAACAGAGTGGCGAAGCATCAGAATCTACTACCAGTACGGAAGGCCTGCCATCCACTGCAACGCCCCAGAGTAGAGCCATTACTATAGTCACACAGGCCACACCTCTACCAGGACCCGCTGTTCCGGTGAGTGGGCTGTGTTTTGAGATCTAAATGTTGGGCTTATATTTGATTAACATGATATTGAATTAGAGATAATATAGGGTAAGACAGTTCGTACCCTTTTGGAACTAATGCAAACCATTATAGAGCCTGAACGTTAGTGGAGGGCATCATGTTGAAGGGTGTTGGAGGCGAGGGGAGGGTTGCAAAGAGAGGCATTTACAACACTTGTAAGTGTAAACACAGGTTTTCTTTTTCTTTTCTTCTGCTGTAGTCCATCTCTTCAATCACGGAGTCATCCTCAGAGGCCGGAGCTGAGCCCGTTGTTATGGAGAGCTCAGAGGCAGAGTCTTTGCAGGCAGAAGGCCAGGCTGAAGCTGAGGCAGTCGCCATGCAGGGAGAGTTCCAGACAGAGGCGGGGGCAGAAGCAATGCCAAGTGATTTCCAGGCGGAGGCAGCTGCCTTGCCGAGTGACTTCCAGGGAGAAGCGGTAGCAGTAGCCATGCAGGCAGAGAGCCAAGCAGAGGAAGGGGCAGTGCCCATGGAACATGACGCTTCTAGCATGGCAGAGGGAGAAACTGCTCAAGAGCAGCTACCGACAGCTGAGGTACAGTCAGTTGCATTCTAAATGTACAATTTACAGTTATTATTGCAAAGACCAATATTCAATATTTACTTTTGTTTTAAATTAACACTTAACTTAACTCTTATAAAAAATATTAATTTCCTTTTAGAAACATTAAACTGTTAGAAAAATTAAACCGTTATTGCAAATAAATTGAATTCAAACACATTTTTAAAGTGTTTTGTACTTTTTTTTTATTATTATTTAAATAGTAGTAACATGGAAAACAGTAAAATATCAATTTCTTTACAAAACAAATATAAAGATTAATGTAAGTTTTATTTCCAGTAAAGGTTTACAGCTATTTTTCCAAATAACTTGTGAAATCAAACTAATTAACAAAAAGTATTATATTTAAAGGGATAGTTCACCCAAAAATTTAAATTATATCAATTACTCACCCTCGTGTCGTTCCAAACCCTTAAGCCCTTTGTTCATCTTCAGAACACAAATTAAGATTTTTGATGAAATCCGAGAGCTCTCTGACTCTCCCATAGACAGCAAGGTTACTATCAAGATCAAGTCACTGAAACATAGTATAAACAGTTAAAATAGTTCATGTGACATCAGTGGTACAACCATAATTTTATGTGCAAAGAACAAAAATAACGACTTTATTCAACAATTCGTCATCTCTGCATCACTATGGTGCCATTTTGTAGAGTATGTATGCGCATGCTATGATCTAAATGTAAACAATGTTGCGCACAAAGTATTCTCGTAGCTACATAAGATTACGGTTGAACCACTGATGTCACATGGACTACATCAGGACTATTTTAGCAATGTTCTTACTACGTTTCTGTGCCTTGATTGTGATAGTACCCTTGCTGTCTATGCAGGATCAGAAAGATCTTAATTTGTCTTACGGGTTTGGAACGACATGAGTAATTAATTACAGAATTTAGATTTTTGGGTGAACTATCCATTTAACTTTTTTTTATTTTTAAAAATAGATGGAGGGTGTAGAGGCAGCATCAGCATCACAGGCCGAGGCGCTGGCCTTGCCACCAGAGCTGATGTCAGACGGGCAACCTACAACACTGATGGTGACGGGTCTAACCCCAGAGGAGCTAGCCGTCACGGCAGCCGCAGAGGCAGCGGCCCAGGCTGCAGCGACAGAAGAGGCCCAAGCCCTCGCCATTCAGGCTGTACTACAAGCAGCACAGCAGGCTGTTATGAGTAAGTCACCATTTATCTGCGGAATTCCAACCTATGACCTGCACATGCTCATTCTGTCTCCTTCCGTCTCATTCCTCATCAGGCTCAGGTGATGCTGGAGGAGACGACCAGCAGACCCACACCATACCCATTATTCTGACCCAGCAGGAACTAGCAGCTTTGGTTCAGCAGCAACAGCAGCTCCAGGCAGCCCAGCAACAAGCTGCTGCCCAGGCCGCACTGCCCACTGAGGGCTTGGCTCCAGCTGACAGCTTAAATGATCCTTCATCAGAAAGCAATGGACACAACGAGATCGCCACCGCTGTCACAAGTACAGTTGTTGGACTGCTGCCTAGGACCTCAGCAGAGAGTATGTGTGAAGTTTCACTTTTCAATAGTATCGACTATGGTAGTTGTTTTGAACCGCTATTATAGTTGAATAACACATTAACTCAAATGTGCTTTTAAAAGATTAAAAATAAATAGTCTAAAGTTCGTTCACAGCTGTTGTTCAAGTTGGTCACGCTTATTTACTGCGTTGGTATGGTGAACACATCGCTACACTTGACAATAGGCAGCTTAGTGCTTACAGAAAAACATCACGTTTATATAAATAAAATGTCAAGATGTGACTACAGATTTGCTGTTTATTGTTTAATTGTTTATTTTCTTTGTAGCTTTGGCTCCATCCAGCACATTGGCCCCTGCAGTAGTTACCAGTCCAGCTAAGATGCAGGCAGCTGCTGCTCTGACTGAAGTGGCCAATGGTATTGAGGCTGCGGTAAGTTTCATGGGGAAAGAATCACGGTAATATGCACTGAAGTGCGAAAGAATAGTTTAAAATCCTGTTATCTGTTTTTCCCCCCACAGAAGCAAAACCCTCCCACTGTTACCATCAAACCTCAAGTGAAGAAAGAAAACCAGTGGTTTGATGTTGGCATTGTCAAAGTGACCAATATGGTTGTAACCCATTTCTACATGCCTGCAGATGACGCCTCTTATGTTGAGGTGAGCCACAATGAGATTCTATTTCTAACCATATTTTAAGAACTTGTGTCATTGCTTGTTTGTAAAAGTAAGGATGATGACAAGAACTTGTGTATTATGCTGCAGGATGATTCTGGCACAATCCCTGACTACAGCCAGATGAAGAGGGTGGACCTTCAGCCTGGGACGGCCTACAAGTTCCGTGTGGCGGGTATAAACACATGTGGCCGTGGAGCCTTTTCTGAAATATCTGCTTTCAAGACCTGTTTACCGGGCTTCCCAGGGGCACCGTGTGCCATAAAGATCAGCAAGGTTGGCATTTACCTCTTGTTACATATGGTTTTGTAATAAAGGGAAAAAAAAATGTAATGGGAATTAGGCCTTAAAGTGCCCCTATTATGCCTTTTCGAATATTACCTTTCATGCAGTGTCATGTAGCAGTATGTGAACATAAACTTTCTGCAAAGTTGTGAAGCCGCAAGTGCACGATATATAAAGTTATTGTCTATCAAAAAAAAAAAAAGAGTCGGCTCGCAATCGCCTAAAGTCGTTAGGAATTTGAATCTTATTCTGTTAATTCATTTCTGTGAAGCAAAGCTGAATTGCTGCTTAATATTTTTTGGGACCTTTTGATACTTTTTTCAGGTTTCTTTGATAAATAATTTAAAAAGAATGGCATTTATTCAAAATATAAATTTTGTTACAATTTACTCTACTATTCCAAATGTCTGGGGTGAGTAAATTTTATATTTTTTTTGAAGAAATTAATACTTTTATTTGCCAAGGTTGTTAAATAGATAAAAAGTGATAAAGACTTATATCGAATAAATGCTGTTCTTTTGAACTATTTATCAAAACAGCACAACAGTTTCAACACTGATAATAAAGTAGCATATCAGAATGATTTCTGAAGGATCATGTGACACTGACGCCTGGAGTAATGATGACAATTCAGCACTGTGTCACAGAAATAAATTATATTTTAAAGTATATTATAATAGGAAACCAATATTAGAAATTGCAATATTTTACAATAAGTTTTTTTTTTTTTTTTTGATCAAATAAATACAGCCTTGATGAGCATAAGAGACTCCATTATAAAACATTAAAAAAATATATATTTTTTAAATTTATCATTACACCCATAAAAACGCATCTTTACTTGTTTCTCTCCTTAGAGTCCAGACGGTGCCCACCTTACATGGGAGCCCCCATCCGTGACATCAGGAAAGATCACGGAGTATTCTGTGTATCTGGCTATCCAGAGCAGCCAGACCACCGAAGTGAAACCCTCGGCCCCGGCCCAGCTTGCCTTCATGCGTGTTTACTGTGGGCCAAACCCCTCCTGCCTGGTCCAGTCCTCCAGCTTGTCCAACGCCCACATAGACTACACCACCAAACCCGCCATCATCTTCCGCATCGCTGCACGCAACGAGAAAGGTTATGGCCCGGCTACACAAGTGCGATGGCTGCAAGGTAAAGATTTTCTTCGGTGGAAAAAACAGGTTTTTGTTTCAGGCAGTGACCAGGTAGATTTTTAACAATTGTTTTGTTTCGCCTCTTGCTTTGTAGAGTCTAACAAAGATGGCCTTTCTGCAAAGCCTACCCCAAAAAGAGCAGTTTCTTCACCAGATACGTGAGTGTCTCCAGTATAAGAAAAGTGCATTTGATCAAGAATACAGTAATGCTAAATATTACAATTTAAGCTGTTTTTCTTTTTAATGCTCGGTGTATTCCTGTGGCAAAGCTGAATTTTTAGCAGCCGTTACTTCAGTCCTTACGGTCACATGATCCTTAAAATCATTCTCTTATGTGGATTTATTGATCACGTCAGTGACCAGTTTTAAGGATCATGTAACACTGATGTACGTGTACAAATATTAAGCAGCACAGCTGTTTTATAAATGTCGTCATATAAATATTTAATCAATTTAATGCATCCTTGTTAAATAAATGTTAATTTCTTTTAAAAAAAATTACTGTCCCCGAAATTTTAAACTGTAGTAGAAATATGCTTGATTTTTTTTATTAAAATGTTTGTACATTTTATTACAGGAAAGGGATTGGTCAGAAGAAAGCAAGAATGGACCAGTAAGCACCTCTCTCCATTTGTCCTCCAAGACCAGAAAGACTTGCACTACTCCTAACGCTCCATCCGGATTCAACACCTCTTCCACCGTAACCATCCATCAAAACAGCACAAAATCAGCAAGGAAATAGTGTTTAAGAATACAGTTTCTAGGGAAAGCTTTTTTTCTTGTTAATCGTATAAATGGAGAAAAGCACATTGCTTATTTTTGAGTATAATTCGACATACTTGGAGTGGGAGAAAGAAAAAAACAAATTAGCTTTTTCCATTGTAGAGTCTTCCTTTCTGCTCTCCCCCATTTCTTTCAAAACCTATATCTTGCTTCAGTAAATTCAAACACCAGTTTTAAGATATTTGTAATGTTTGTTCTGACAGCTGGGCTCAAATGAAGTAGCTCTCTTTTCTGCGATGGACATCAGTGTGAAGTTTGTTCACGTTAAATGTGTGGACACTGCGGGAGGATTTCTGATTGGAGATGACTGGTGTCCTTTTCATGTGAGGGGAAGAAACTGAAAGGGGGGGGGGAACAAATCAAGCACTTGTCCTCAGACAAGAGGGGATATTTTTCACTTGAATGGCTTGGTGAAATATCTGCATAAGGAATCGTTCTGGACTCCAGCGTTGAGCAGAAATAGAGACAGAACTGCAGTTAACAAAGTGGCCATGGAAGTACATTACTGGCAGGACAGAGACTTTGCTAGAACTGAGATTTGCCATACAAACAAAAAAAGAAAACTGGAAGAAAAAAAAGAAAAAAAAAGTAAAACTTCCCAAAAAATTAGCAAGCGATGATGATCTTTTGTGTAGTTTATTTTTGTATTTTTAAAGCATTTCTCCTGTGTGTATGTTTGTCTGTGTGCTTTTTTTCTTTTTTTTTTAACTCACTATTTTTCTTTTTTTTTGTTTTAAAAATTCTTGGCCATCCCCATTGGTTTAAGGATTTGTGGGAAGAAGGGCTTTTGGATGGGCCGTTCTCATCAATTACATTTATATACAGAGACATTGTATTTGTGCTCAATGTGAGTGGTGATGTGCTACAGCTGAAAAGGATGTAAACATCTGAAGGGCTTTTACTTTGTTTATTGCATATTTCTACACTCGTTTGTGTATGCCAAACCTTGAGATGTAAAAATCGTAAAAACATTAAAAAACATTTTTTTTAATTCCTCATCTTACCAAACCGCCGTTTATTAGTAAACACTCAGCTTTTTCCCTTCCTCTGGCTTGTCCTCGTAACTTTTTCACAACATAATTTTGTAGAATTTTCTCGGCCCTAGATTAAGGAAGTTGTCCATATGAAGATTTTTTTTTTTTTTCACTTTTGATTATCTGAGAGGTATGCAAACTAAATGTTCGGTGTATACCTGTGTCATGTGGGTGAGGATGGCTGTACTCACGCTTGGTGAAAGCCAAGTTCAGATTCGACTGTAATATAGTTCATTCATAATGCAAGAAGTGAAGATGATATCCTGGCCTTTTATATATTTACCTGTACAACGTTTTTACATGTTGGTCATCTCCTGATTGCCTTTTTTTGTCTTGACTTATAAAAGAAACAGAAATATAAACTGTCTCCCTGATTAATTTTGACTAATTTCTTTAGTTTCATGCAGCACATCTTGAGATTTCATTCCACCCTTAGAGTCTTCCGGAATTGTTGTGAATTTGAGTAGCTATATTTGATGAAACACTCATCAGAAAGCTAAGTAGACGAGGAGGTTGACTCGTTTGCATTTAATATGGAGCTATTTAAGCTGAAATAAAGGAATGATTTCCCAGCATAGTATTCAAATGAAGTAGTTTGTGAGGTTTTATTTTCATGTCTTTTTACACATTCATTAATCAAGATCAGTGGTGGGGTTTTTTTTGTCTTTTTTTTTAATAAAAATATCCTTTAAATTAATTTTTTACACAGACTAAAATGGCAAATTTTAGTAAGTGAAAATAGCATTTTTGTCAACTAGAAATCTTGTGACAAGAAACGTTTTATGTTTAAACATTTCACAAAAATGTGAAAAATTCTTAGTGACTTGAAATTCTTGGTGAAACAATCATATACTTACTAGATATATAAAAAAATAAAAAAAACTGAGCTTTGTACTTTTTTGACATTTTTCCAATTTTTCAATGAAGAGTAGCACAGGCGTTTGTCCTTGCTTCAACAATAACATTTTTTTATTTGGCTTCTCCTGTTGTTTCTGTGTAATCTGGATGTCTTCTCTGTTTTCCACCTGGTGACTTTTGAGCTGTAGAAAGTGTGGCACAAACAACTAACTTAATACTGCTGCTTTTTTGGTACAAGTGAAGTATGAAATGTTCAATTATCCCTGGCTAGTCTGATTAAAAACGAAATTAAGTATTTGTTAAAAATCCTGATTTAGTCTTGTTTATACAGACAGCTTGCACTCACATACTGCAGGGCCGCTCGTGTCCACGCCAATGTCTTCCTTTGCACTACATTCCAAATATTCAGCTCCGATTTCACTGCACCACTGCTTGGCTTTGCTTGGGGACACCTTTCCATCAAAGCCTGCTATCAGTTATTAAGCAAAGTCATTAGATTTTATAGCTCGTAATTCAATATTGACTAACCTCACGATAATCCAAGTCAATTTTATTGCCAAGCACTATGAAAGAGAATGCAGAGGGGTCCGAGGGACATGCCTGCACCAAGAACTCTTTCTTCCAGATGTCTAGACTCTAGTGCATCAAAGGAGACGGACGAGGTAACATCAAACACTAGAAGGCAGCAGTGAGCTCCACGAAACAGTGTGGTACCCAAAGAGTGAAACCTCTGTTCCTGCAGTGTCCCAGATCTGGTGCAAGAACAGCTGTGTATTATTGCATGACAGTTTGTAGAGCCCTATTCGGTGTAACCTGTGTTACTGTAATGAAAACTATCAGTGGATCCTGTGTATGACATGAAGTGAATGTTGGTTTCATTTTGAAAAACTGGGGTTTAGCATACATAAATGTATCTCACCTGAAGAATCACTGATCTTTTATCAATAGTGATTTCTTTAGTAAGGAAATCTACCCCGATTGTGGCACGATACAAATTAGTAAAGCGATGGTGGACAAACTGGGTCATAAATGAAGACTTTCCCACTCTATTAAAAAAAAAAAAAGAAACAGCAATTCTAACCAGAGAATTAACTGTGAAATTATACTAGTATACACAATACACTGCATTAACACTGAGTTACAGAACCAGCTTCCTCTGTAAATGTTCCAAAATGTTTAGAAACACCAGCAGCTGTTGAGGTTTTCCATGTTTAGAGAGTAACACTGCTTTTAGTTTCTTTCTGTACTTCTTTATTTTGTTTAACAGTTTGGTCTTTGTTTTTTGGATCAAAATACAGTGTTATTCAAAAGTTTGGAATCATTTTGAAATGTTTTTCAAACAAAATTATTTTGTAATGAAGCAACTGATCAAAATACAACCCGAATTACGGAAATGTTGTACACTTTTATCCACTAAATGAGCTCATTTCAAATTTGATGCCTGCTGTCTCAAACAAGTTGGAACGGGGGCAAAAAAGGGCTGAAAAAGCAAGACATTTTTAAAAGATTCAGCTGCGAGAACATCTAGCATCTTATTAAGTTAAGGCTTATTTCACTCTGCAGGCTAAAGTGGCCCAAATCCCATATCTGATTTTCTTATGGCAGTCTGAACAGCACAAATCCGATTTTTTCAAATCAAAACCAGGCCACTGTCATATGTAGTCCTAAATCAGATACATATCCGATGTTTTGCAATGCAACTTCAGTCTGAACAACCATGTCGCATTTCATGCGATTTTTACGTCATTGAAATGTGACAGACGTCACAATTCTGCGCTGGAGGAGGCAGAAGGATTAAAATCACAATGGCAGACAATATATAGACAATAATATCACTTCGTTATTTAGGCTCCGATTGCACATTAACTTAAAAATTGCTAAACACATGCTAACACGAGCAGCATTCATTTTTTTTCCGCAAACACAGTGCCCTGTGTCTGACGTCACGTCTTCTTCTACGCATGCGGGTCACTTCAGGGCCGTATTTGGTTCACACATGAGACTGATGACAGTCGCATTTAGATGACAATGTGAACAACAGCGCAAAAAAAAACGTATTTCAGCAAAAAATCTGATCTGCGCATTAAGACCTGCAGTGTGAACTAAGTCTAATTGACATCAGGTCTGTAACATGATTAGCTATAAAAGGGATGTCTTAGAGAGGAAGAGTCTCTCAGAAGATGGGCAGAGGCTCTCCAATCTGTGAAATAGTGCGTAAAAAGATTGTGGAATACTTTAAAAACAATGTTCCTCAACGTCAAATTGCAAAGACTTTGCAAATCTCATCATCTACAGTGCATAACATCATCAAAAGATTCAGAGAAACTGGATAAATCTTTGTGCATAAGAGACATGGCCGAAGATCTTTGTTGGATGCCCGTGGTCTTTGGCCATGAATCTGTCATTGACATTACTAAATGGGCCCAGGAATACTTCCAGAAACCACTGTCAGTCAACACAATCCTCCGTGCCATCTGCAGATGCCAACTAAAGTTCTATCATACAAAAAGGAAGCCATATGTGAACACGGTCCAGAAGTGCCATCGTGTCCTGTGGGCCAAGGCTCATTTAAAATGTACTGTTTCAAAGTGGAAAGTGTTCTATGGTCAAACGAGTCCTGAACTGGCCTGCCTGCAGTCCAGATCTTTCACCTATAGAAAACATTTGGCACATCATTAAACAAAATATATGTCAAAGATGACCATGAACTCTTCAGCAGCTGGAAACCTATATCAGGCGAGAATGGGACCAAATTCCAACACCAAAACTCCAGAAACTCGTAATCTAGATGCCCAAACGTCTTCAAGCTGTTTTGAAAAGAAGAGGAGATGCTACACCATGGTAAACATACGCCCGTCCCAACTATTTTGAGACCTGTAGCGGGCATCAAATTTGAAATGAGCTCATTTTGTGCATAAAATTGTAAAATTCCTCAGTTTAAACATTTGTTATGTTATCTATGCTCTATTGCGAATAAAATATTGGCTCGTGATTTGAAATTCTTTTAGTTTTCATTTTATTCAAATTTTTAAAAATGTCCTAACATTTCCGGAATTCGGGTTGTACAACCAAAAACATTAATATTTATAATAACAGTTTTAAATAACTTAAAAAAAAATTAATATATATTTTTAAATGTAGGGTATTTTTTTATTTATGATGGGCAAGCCCCTTTTTCAGTAGCCATTACTGTCCTTTAAAATCCTTTGAAAAATTATTGAAATGTATGTACAGTTTTTTTTTAAAAAGTCAATATAATGCAACATCGGTGAATAAAGGTATAACATTCTTTCAGAAACATCAAAATTATAGTCATAGTGATACCAAATGGTGGCATTCGTGTTTTTGTTGTTCTTACAGAAGTATTCTGGACTATACGGGAAAAGTTGTTCATATTGCCTTTTATGAGAATTGCATGTGGGTCTACATGTACATGCTTCACTAGTAGATTTACCATCAAAACTGTCTTAAGACAGACACTCACCCAGAGTTTCCAATAAGAATGACTTTCAAGTGAGGTTTGCTCCACTCTGTCATGATAAAAATAACCAAAGTTGTTTTCAATGAAAGCAGGTCATGAAGGAGCTCATCTCAGACAACAATTCTTCATTCTGCATTTCAGACTGTAATGTCCTGTTCGTATCACGGATCCATAAGAAAACACAGCAAAATAGGTAATGGTTAACCACCTTAGCAGTGCAACGTAAACAAACGCCTTGCTAAACTAAACAGTTGGTGTAGGCTATTAAAAATGTTAGACTTCGCCTGTTGGGCTGTTTTCTGCTATTTGAAAATATAATCGTCATATAGCCTTGCTCTTCATTTTTAAAAGTAGGCCAATAATGACAGTTTGGAAGGTTTACGTAGGCCTATGCATCTATGCATTTGCACCTTGCACTAACAATGAACAATTTCTCAGCATTTATTTATGTAGGTTAATAGGCCTACTAATTTAGAAATATACTATCGTTTATATATTCGATTTTCGAATATGACTTGAAATAAAAAATGCATTAGCAAATGCGGGAATTAACACTAATTAAGATGATTATATTATTGACAATTCTGATTGGTCAATAGCGCCGCAGCTGTTGGGTAATCGCAGTCATCCATGATCAGCGTATGAATGAATGAAAAGATGAAATGGCGCTTTTTTTTTAATAGAACTTTCAAAATTACAATATTCAGCAAGTTTTTTAAATTAGTTATTTCACAATTTTACCATTGTATAAGCACAAATAGAAAAAAAAACGCTATAAAAATAAATTGATACAAAGGATGGAATTAAAATTGAAGGACATCACAAACATCAAATTCATTTAACAGAGATAAAGTTCTTAGGGCTTTTTGATTTAAAAAAACAAGCAAAAAAAAAACTTCCAGATTCAAAATGAACTTTAAAAGCTGTTTGAAAATGAGCAAAATTAGTTCAATTTTGATCTGATGAATTTGTTTTAAATGGCACTGTTTTTAATGTCTCTTGTAGGCTATCACATTGCTGGTCTTTTGTTTCATATCGATTTTAGTGAAAATGACCTCAGATGACTTAAACATAGGCCTAGGCCGTGAGTTATTGCAGTGTTCGTCTAGATCTTTTAGTAAGCACTTTATTTCGATGTTATTTTAAAATTATTTATTTTAATTTGACATTTTTATGATTCAGTTATTAGCTTTTCATTAAAGCTTTTTCATTTAAGCTTTTTCATCACGAACCCCCTGCAGTTCCTTCTGGATCCTTCAGGAAACCCAGTTTGGGAAACCTTGAATTAGGCTAATGTAATGTTTAAAGCACTTTATGTTGTTAATAACAAAGGAATATATTTTCTTACTCTTTGTTTTTATATCAATATGGTTCAAGATTGTCCAATTTAAATAAATGTAATAAACGAGCTAGGTCAAAAGTAATCTAAAAGTATAGTCTGATTATATTACCTAAAATATGTAATGTAATGGATTACGTTACTAACTACAATGTTGGTCATATAATTTGGAATCAGTAATGGACTACAATTTGTAAGTAATCTACCCAGCTCTGATCATACATTTAATAATAATTCAGTATCATATTATATATCAAGTACAGTATATTAGTATACAAGTACAGTATATTAAGTACAGTGGTGTAGACATATGATACCATGGTACCAGCACAGTACTGTTTTGTAAGGATAGCTTTTAATCATTCATTTAGCTTTCAAAGTACAAAATATAGAGGCAAACATTTGGCAGGACCTGCTATGAGGTCCTCACATGGGAGGTGTCTTGTTCTGTGTCAGTTAAGGGTGTGGAGGCCAAAACTGTAAGTTGTAACAGTGAATACTGAGACCAGTTCTCCTCAACTGAAACGTGGTTTTGACTAATTTACCTCACAAAACACATTCAAAATTAGCTGGTACCTTTGAGTCACACTATTACTTATGGGAGCTGTGGCTTTGCGGTCAGGTAGACATCCTCTTCTTTGAAAGTTTAGAATTTCACCTCTGTCTTACATGCCATTCATCACTCTCTCTATGAATTATATTCAAGTGATACACACACACACACACACACACACACACACAAATATCATAACATTAAGATAATTTCACATTTTGTTGTTGTACATAAATTACACAGTCACTCAAATGTCAAATGTCAAAAAAAAAAAAAAAACTTGGGTCACCAAGTTCTGTTTTTTTTTTTAAAGAAATGTATACTTATATTTAGTAAATAGCTGGTAAATAGCTTTTTGGGTTGGCCTACAAATTGACGTCATGAATTAACAGCTTTATTCATTATGTTGTGGATGAAGTACAGTGGTGTGAGGAGGGACAGACTAGAAATTGTTTCAGTGTGATATATCCTCTTACAGTCTGCAACCCATAGACAAGAAGCATTCTATGTTCTCTCACTCGGACTTATCTTTGGGATAAGACTTTTGGCTAGAAATGATTTTAGAGTCTTGAGGATGAGATATGTCATTACTTGGGAATAAAGCTACTTGTTGGCAATAACACTTACATATGTGACCTGAAACAAATTAATTCTAACTGTGGATATAAATAAAAATAAGAAGTCGAGGCAGAAAGAGAGAGGCGGTCCTTTGAGCTGTACCTCATGACACTGAGTTGCTCAGCTGGCTGTGTGAGGCAGAGATAAGGGCCTGCTTTCATGGAAGTTTCTTTCCTTGGAACTGAAGTGCTGCCCCAAAAACCTACACCTACCCCCAACCTCTTGGCCTTTCTGCCCCGGCCCCCACACCACCCAGACTAGTAACAGTTCCCACAGAGTCTTGTGTCACTCACCAGCTGAAGCATCTTTATGGATCCACACGGGCATTGTGTATTTTGCACCTGGATCTGAGAACTTCCTGGTTTCAGGAATGTATATCATTGTACTAACAGAAGTGCACTGTCACTGTTGTCAGTCACATTGCCCCTAAACAAAACCTTGGATTGCAAACACATGGCACAAGAGTGTGTTGCATGCACACAATTGTACCAAGTTATTTTATTTTAGAGACCAATTTAATTAGTTATTTTTTAGACCTATATTATGGGGTCAGTTTTTTAGTTAGCAAGGTCACATTATATGTATCAAAAGTGACATTAAAGACATTCAAGTTTTTATTTAAAATTAATGTTGTTCTTTTCAATTTTCATAGAATCCTGAAAAACAGTTTTCAACATTGATGATAATAAGAAATGTTTCTTGAGCACCACATTAGTATTATCAGAATGATTTTTAAAGGATCATGTGACACTGATGATTGGAGTAATGATACTGGAAATTCAGCTTCATATCACAGGAATAAATTACATTTTGAAATATATTCAAATAGCAAAACAAACATCCCAAACTCTTAGTAGTGTGTAGATATGCATACAGTCAGAAACTGTTTTGAGTCTTTCATATTCAAAATGGGGTTAAAAACAATACAGCAAACTTTTAAACGCTGTATATTGTTTTTTTTTAATCTACATAATTTTTTTAATGTATGTATGCATGTATACTATTTATTTATTACATTTCTTTTAGTTTAGTTTATGGATGTGTGTTGTGTGTGTTATAATGAGAAACATATTCACTGATTTGAGCTCAGTTAGTCTATATTAATAGCTTCATATAGAAATAGACATCTAAAATAAGTCCTCATTTAGCCAAGTAAATGTGTACGTTGTGTATGTGTGCGTGAAAAAGAGAAAGTTGTCTGACTACCACTGTAGGGTGTCACTGTTCCAGTGAGTTTGTTCATGTAGTGTCATGGTTGGTCGATTCCCCAGCCTCCGACTCCAATCTTGATAACCTCTTATCACAGTTCAGCAGCCAGCACACACACAGCCACCAGCCACATCCCTCAACACTGCCTCTCTCTCTCTTTTTATAGAGTTCTTTCTGTTTGGCAGTCTAGTTTTTGTGAGAAGATCCAAACATCTACAAAAGTTCATTTTATTTTTTTATAGAACAATAGACAATGCCTTGTCACCACAAATACTGTAACTTTACAACATGTTCAGGACAGAAATGAAGTCATGTTGTATTCATTGGTTTGTTCTTAAAATTAGAGTTAACTTACAAATAATTTACCATCATTTCTTTTGTAAACAGAATGTCCAAGCTATACTGTTTTCCATTCAGTGAAAGTGAATGCTGACAATGGATGTTTTAAAACTAAATTTGATGAATAATGATGAGTTTGGGCCTGTTTCTCACACAAAATGTGTCATGGACTACTTCTGTGGTGCTTTATGTTGTTCTTATTCGCTTTTTGCAGCGTGACAGCCCTATAGTCACCATCCACTTTCATTAAATGGAAAACGACTCCCTTTGTGTTCCACTGAAGAAAAACGGATCAAACTGTTTGGAATGACATGAGGGTGAGTAAATCAAATTTTGGAGGAGTTATCCTAATGTAACAAGGTATTGGCCTACATGAAGTTCTAAATTGGGGCCCTATGTAAATCAATAAACTGGCCCTTGTTGAAGGATTTGCTTCTCTGGATCTCTTCCCAGTTTCCCTGAAAATTATAAATGCACAATGGTGGAGGGAAGTTGAAAGTGTTTTGACTGTCAAATGACAGTGACAGTCTAAGTCCTGTGCTCAGGCAGGCCATGCTGCGTCCGTATCTCTGACCATGATTGCAGCATTTGAGTTTATTTGCATTACGGTTCTTTGCTGAGCTGCACCAGGGAAAAGTGCTTTTGCATTTTCATTTGCTTTGTTCATAGTCACCTTTCCATTTGGAATAGTCTTTGTTACTTCTTTGTGCTGTTTTAATTCCTATATTAATTATGTAAGTGCTATAGAGATCTTACATGTTCTATGAATTTTTCAGAACAGTGAATGAATCATATGAACGATAAGTTTATGGTTGCTGTAAACTAGGGTTTCTCATATGCTCTGAGGGATTTTCTCAGACAATGAAGATTAGATTTGCCTCTTTTTCTGTATTTACACACCAGGTAATGTTATATAACCATATAACCTCGGGTTTGTAGTGTGGAACAGTATATGGATTTCTGGTAAAAAATTATTTTACCAGAATATTTAAAATATTCTGGTAAAATTTACTACTGGACTTTACTAATGTTATTCTAGGTCACACAGCTTTACATAAAAATAAAATTCTTATTGGTGTAAACCTTATAACAGCTGTCTTGTTAAAATCGTTTTTGTGAAACAAAAAGCTCAGTAACTTATTGAAAGTTGATTGTGATATCTGAATAGGAAATCATTTTCTGTTCAAAATCATGTTATCGACGATCATACACAATCATAATGGCCAAGAATATTTATACAAACCACCATTGTTAAACTGGTCTATACTTAGTTTCTGTGTCAGCCAGAGATCTGCCATATATTCAAAACTGGCCATATGGTAGGAGTGTCCAAAACAGTACCCCAACCCCACCCATTGGTGCCCTACAATTTCAAATGAAGTTACTAGTTCCCAAAGACTGAAGGAGATAAGCAAGTGAGCAGAGGACCAGTACACTCTCATTTTCCAGCCGCCCTCCATGATCTGTGCAGCGGTGTGAATCTACTCAGTTGATAAACACCATACTCCATACATCACTTGTAGGTAAGTGACTTCTTCCATAAAGTGCCAGTAAAAGTGTCTCACAACACATTACCTGGCTTTATACGCACAAAATTATTTTCTGTGTTTAGATATAGAAGGGAGTAGGCTATATATATATATTTAAATATTAAATTAAAACATCTTTAATATTTTCCAAAAATTTGATCTACTTGGTTCTAATATGTAGGATATTTTGTTATAGTCTAGATCTTAGTATCCAGACAACCAATTTAATCATGCAATTAACATATAAACATGTGTGCTGTTTGCAATACATTTTTCTTAACAAATATATATCTGCAATTATTGTTTGCTATTAAAACCAGCACATTTTGAAATGGTGTTAGATGAGCAAATTACTGTTTTTTTGTATTTAAGAGACTAGACTGCAACAATAATTTAATAAAAAAAGAAAACGAAAGAAGCTGATGTTACTTCTTAAAGTCAAGTAAAAATTTTCCAATTTTGCCCCCCCCCCCCCCCCATTTTATTAAAAATGCATTTTAATTGTTAATAACTATAAATAACCAAAACAATACAGCTAACTAACACAATAAAAACACATGATAACATAATAAAAACCCTCGGAGTTATCTGTTTTTGAAAATAAACGCTTCATATATATATATATATATATATATATATATATATATATATATATATATATATATATAATAATGGGTTACTGCCTGTTTTAACTGACTTGTATAAACATACAAAGAAATGATACATATATTAACATAATTCTACTCTTATTAAATATAAAATTTTAATAGGTTTAATATTATATGAATATATTTGTAAATTAGTCTATAACTACTTGTAAAGCAAGGACATTTTTCTTAGACCTACATGTAACTTTAAGTGTCTTCACTGGTAAAATGGGCCATTTGCGCTTTGATTCACAATTCGATTATTATAATAATACATGATAAGCCACAGTTATCACAGGAGAATATGATGCTATTCATAATCACTCAACTACATTGTTTTTCTGCTCGTGATAACATAATTGACTGAGCGAAATGACAAGAAAATATGTTCCAACATTGTCAATTCTGAGGTTAACTTCCTTTAAAGCAATAGAAAAATTAATCGATTTAGACATTTTTAAATGTTATTAAAAAAAAGAAGATGGTTCTAGACTGAAAATAAATTTAAAATACTATTTTGCAGGACAAACATATAATCAATACTGATCTTGCGCGACAGTTATTCTGTTTTTCAAAGTCAATAGTCTTTCTGTTAATCTTTTAATAGTCAATTCCCCTAAGGGAGTAAATGTTGTTGTGAGCTAATGCTAACTGTTATGAATGCCTTTTGAGAAATTCAGACATGCTGATATATTTTTAGTGCTGACTTTTTGCCACAGTCAAATGAGGACCTTTTAAAGGGAAGTGTGATAGACCACACTGCCTAGATACCTTATTAAAGTATTATACTGACCAAGGGGGTCTACAATACCTATTAAGCTATCTGTTAGCATTCCCATTCATCTTGATGGTAGTTGCTCAGCTGTAAGGATTGAGAAAAAGTTTTGTATAGAATTTTGAATTTATTAATTTATAATATTGTTTGTCAACATTAATTATGCAATCATCATTTTAAATAATAGCTCAATGAATTTTAAAATTAATTAATAATTATTCCTATACTGGTAAGCAAGTCTGAACATTATTTTTTCCACATGAAAGATGGAGAACTCATCCGAGCAGTCTCGTTGGGTGTCCCCCAGCCTGATCAGTCCAGACCAATTGGCAAACTACACCACAGAGCCTGGTTTACTGCCACCCGATGAAGATGATGAGCCTTTTTACTCCAGCTCTGAGATGGACTTACTGCCATCGTATTATTCCACTAGCGGACAGAGCCGAGCCTCGTCGTCTTACAGACACAGTCCAGGTGAGATTCTCACGGCTGCATTTAAAAGATTGTGAAATGTGGAGTCACTACCATCACTACCCTTAATCAAATGGTATTGTAAATTTAATAAAAGCTCAGGAAGAACATGGAACCACTGTTTTGCTGGTTTCCTCGCACCATTCACTCAAAAATTAGGTTCCCAAAAGGGTTTTTTGCAGCCATGCCATAAAAGAGACATTTTAGTTTACGCAAAGAAAGTTTCGATGAACAGCTGAACAATTTTAATCTACAGAACATGAAAAGACTCCATGAAAATTAAAGGTTCTTTATGGAACCATAGATGCCAATAAAGAACCTCTATTTATACAAATGTAAAGGGTAGTTTTTGTTTCAGATTTGTAGGGCCTTCTGTGCAACACAATGTCTTAATGTTTTTTTTGTCCATACATTAAAAGCCAGTTGGGTCCAATGTTGTTACATTGTCACCTCATGCGCAAAAACTGTTAAACACATCTTTCAAAACTATTACTGTTTAATATAATATTATACTAAGTCAATATTGTGTTCTATTTGAGTCAAAATGTGTTAATTTTTTAATCCACTGAAATAGTTCGCCAATCCTACTCCTCTCCATCAATTCTGGGAAACATCCAGTGGCTGGACAACTCGGCGGGTCACTCTCTAAACTCTTCCTACAACCCCACATCCACTGTCTGGGCAAGCAGCCCATTCACAAAGATGCCTCTCCACCCTCACACCTCCATGTCCATCTACTCAAACAGCACTACCCCATCTTTCACCTCCCCCAAAGAGGGCTTCCCGTCCCAGAGTCGTGATGGGAAGGAAAGTCCCAGGCTCCAGGAAGTCCTGAAAGCGGAGCGCCTGAGTCCCATTGGTGGAGGCGGAAGCAGCTTTCTCAATCTGAGTTCAGCCACTGGAGGTGTGTACGGTCCTTCTTCACACATGCTGGGTCCATACGGGTCGTACATGACCACGTCACAGGACTATAGTTCAGCGGCGCTCTATTCTACCACGGGACCCTGGATGAGCCCTTCATCATTCTCACCCAAACTTCGCAACAAGATGAGACTTTCGCCACCGGGTATGTAAATGTACTCTGGAATTGATTGAAGAAAGTTAAAATCATGCATGACTCAGCATAATAATTACTTTTGAATTTGACAGAGGACCGTGAATGCGTAAATTGTGGTGCCACTGCTACCCCGCTGTGGCGCCGAGATGGGACGGGCCACTACCTCTGTAATGCTTGCGGACTGTACCATAAGATGAACGGCCAGAACAGACCCCTCATCAGACCAAAAAAGAGGCTGGTACGTAAAAAAAAAAGGTGATAGTTTGTGATTATACCATGTCGAGTTAAAATTATTTATTATTTATATAGAATTTTCAAAGTACACTTTTTTCAAATAAAATCATTAAGTTATGGTTTATAATATCTCAATATCTTCATGTTTTAGAGTTGCATTTAGCAGATTAGAGCTGGGCGGTAATATAGTTTTCATTTTGCAATGCTATAAGCAATCAAGCATCTGAGATTTGCTATATAGTATATAGCTTTATTGGAATATCCTGTATGTATACTTATGTATGCAGCTTTACATAAAGAGTTGGGCGATAATATAGTTTAATTTGGCAACAAAATAAAAAAATCAGGCTGCTGATATTTGCTATATAGTATAAATCGCTTCAGATGAGTGTACTGTATGTATGTGAAAAGTCATATATAACATACAGTACATCAAACTTTATATACAGAACTGTTTGATAAAACATTCCTGCCACAATATAAAGAATCCCATATCTGGGATTTGGTATATTCTATATATTACTTTATGTGAGTGTACTGTATGTATGCAGTAAATCACTGGGCGATAATATTGTTTACAACAATGTAAAAATCACATAGCTGAGATTTCCTATATAGTATTTACTGCTTTATTGTATGAGTGTACTGTATGTATCCAAGTAAGTTAGATATACTTATAGTCCTTGTGTAATTCACTATTGATAATTTCTAAATTATTTTTAATTATTAAATCATTATCTGGTGATTACACATTTTAGTGACAATAAACTTTGCTTCTGTCAGATTGTCAGCAAACGCGCTGGAACACAGTGCGCCAACTGCCACACGAGCACTACGACATTGTGGAGACGCAATGCTAGCGGCGAGCCTGTGTGCAACGCCTGCGGCCTCTATTTTAAATTGCACAATGTGAGTGCACACATTCATACATTCATCAGAGGAAAAAACGAGGAACTGCCAAACCTAAAATCTCTGCTATGTCTTTTTGCAGATCAACAGGCCTTTAACTATGAAGAAGGATGGAATACAGACACGGAATCGCAAGGTGTCTAACAGAAACAAGAAGGGCAAAAAGAGCACAGTTTCAGAGGTTTACCCTGACATGTCTCACATCACACCTCCTGATGAGCATGTAGGACCCTACTCTCTGAACCCAGGACCTCTCCTGTCCTACAGTCACACCCCTCACCTATTGCCCCCTTCCACTTTGCACTCCTCTCCAAATTTGCCCTACATCCACCACCCAAACTCTGGCATGATGCCCACATTAGTGTGAAGGAAACATCTATTGGACCATAACGAGGCATGTACATTACGTTTACCTATAGTAAACATACTTCTTGCATAAATGCATTCCATCACATTTTTAAGTAAAGAGAAAATACATTAAAGCTGCTCCATAACAGTCGCAATCTACCAGCTTGCCAGTGATTTTGAACCCGTCATGTAGTTTAAATAGTGGAACAGTAAAACTGAAACTGTCAGCTATATTATAATGACAAATGTAAATATGATTTTATGGCTTATTGTATGTGCTATAATAATACTATGACTTATTTTGAAACGTTCAATAAATGCCTTGTAATCAAATGAGGTTTTGAGACATTTTACATTCATTAATTTAAAGAAGTATTAAAATATATATTAATGAAATATTGCACATTCAATACCATTACATAGCCTACTGATTAATACTATCAATGTGTTTTTTTTTTCTGATTTGCCCCTACAGTCAAGCTTAAGTAACCCCTCACTGATACCAAACAACGTTACATGTTGACCTTTATATATTTAGAAGTTTAACCATCAAAGGTGACCATTTTCAATGTGGTGATGTATTTAAATATTGCAAACTGTTTTAGACCTTGTGGTTTGGAGCTCGCTATTTGGACTTTGTGTCATTCCAGCCATGCAATAATAGTGTCATTGTCCATTCATCCACTCCACAGAGGCTTTAACAATTGATCTGCTTTTGGAGCATGAACATGCAAATAAAACACTTTCCATAAAGCTGGCGGAGGGTGACAAAGCATTTAACCAAGGCTCCACTTGTGCCAGGTCCTAAATTTAGCTCACATGGAAAAACTGTTATATCTGTGTACATAACGCAACTGCAGGCCATGCGGCCCAGATGCTGGCAAAATAATTGCACCTGCACTGAAATTCTCACAGAGAATATTAGAACCAAGATATGCTGAAAAACAATTGGCCTGTGTCCACATACACATACTGCTAGAGTATGCACTGGATCTGACTGTTAATTAAGTATTTTCTGTAGGTATGCACTTGTTTAGTAGGAATACATTCCTGGACATCAGTTGACAATGACCTTTGATCTGTGTGTTCTGTTACCTACACATACAAAAAAAAAAAAAAAGGAATATACTCAGTTGTTACCTTTTAGCATTAACACTTAAAAACTGCTGTTTTCGCTAATGCAAGGTGTTGGGACAGTTCAGTTTAGAGTGCTGTGAAAATGATACCTTATCATACTCCCAACACTGACCCTCTAACACAGCATCACTGGAGATCACATTTACTGTCTTTTAACCACCTTGAATGGGATCAGCTTCCAAATAATGACTGCAAATGTTTAAAGCATCTCTGAAATTTAAATAAATATTTATCTTTGCCTTAGGGGTGAGTTGTATCTTTGCATTTTATAAGAAAACTGCAAACATAACTCAAGCACCTGCAATTTTTGTTCCTCAGCAAGGCCCTAAAATGAACTAGCATACTTCATGGGACAATTTCAGAAATACATATTTATTTGCATACTTGCATATTCTGTGGGCAAATCATTGCATGATTGATCATTAGTCAGGTGCAAGTGTGGAGATCACGTCTCACAAGGAACCATGAACATCTGTGGACACCACCTAATCCTGACCCCTCGCTGACTCATTAATCAGAAACGGTTTCAGAAAACTCAGTTTGCAAAGGCTTGCCTAAACTGCCAGATGTTCAATCTTGAATCTTAACACTACTCACAGATACGTTTTTAAAATCTCTCTAGTCACAGACATTTGCACAAATATCAAGTGTTTGATAATTAAAAACAAACTTAACATATATGGTGTGTCCATAAACAAAGTTTGAAACGTTGAACTTACAAACTGAGTGGCAGGTGGGTATCTATTTTTTTCTGTTTTGTCCTCGCTGAGTTTATCTGCTGGGACGGCCAGCCATATATTGGGGAAATGGTGACAAATGACTGCAAGAGATTAGCAACCACAGGACCAGTCGAGCAAATTCGAAACGACATCCGTTACAGTTCTCGTGTCTCAATCTCTCCTCCCTCACTTTAATACTTGCAAATACAAACCCCATATGTTACATGTCCACTACCAAATCTTTGATCAATATTTCATTGAATCAGTGCACGTTCCATATTTCTCACTGACATCAATTAATTTAAAGATCTTGAGCAACCACACTCTCCATGAATGCAATAGCACTCATGGAGAGTGTGAATTCTGCATAATACTTCTCAGAATGATAGCATGCTAATCATGTAATTAAGTGTCTGTACAAAGACCACTTTGTTTTATTTAAGCATTTGTCAGGCTAACATGACTATAAACAGGTTTTAGGACTGTTGTAAATAAATGTTTTTAGTCGAATTGGAAAGATGTAGCTGCCATAAACATGTTGACTACTGTAGTTTATACAACATTTGAAGTGGGTCAAAAAAAAAGTTAAAGTTGTCCTAAGACAAGACTGCAGGTTTTAAGGCGCAGTGGATAAGACACATGCCTTTGGTGTGAGAGACCCGGGTTCGAATCCACTGTGAGACACCAATGTGTCCCTGAGCAAGACACTTAACCCCTAGTTGCTCCAGAGGCGTGCGACCTCTGACATATACTGTATAGCAATTGTAAGTCGCTAAATAAAAGCATCAGCTAAATGAGTAAATGTAAATGTATAATCTGTATTAATGAATGACTTTAATCTTACAGACAGTGACCTCTAAGGGCAGTGTGGTGTAAGTACAATAGTCAAGATAGCGGTCAAGTTACAATTGAGAAAAGTTCTACTCAAAAAGACTTCTTGAGGATTAAAATAAACACAAAATTAATTATAAAGGGCAGATGATGTTTATTTGTGGAGATGCTAATACTAATTGAGCACAACCAAATGCTCTGAAGCTCAAATAAATATTACAGCACCTGCTTCATATTGCACTGAAATAGTGGTCTGCGTGTTATATTATTTATAAAATATAAAAGTATACTAATTGAATTCAGCATTTCTTTACAACAAAAAAACATCCAAGCACTTGATTGTGAATTACATTGCCTTTTTTATTTAATCAGGGAAAAAACAATAGTTTTATCAATTTTGTTACAATTCCAACAAGTGTATGATTAAATACAGAGAACAGTATACAAAAAAAAGAAGAAAAACTCACCAAGGACTATGGATCGGTTGGAAAAAAAATTATACAGTATATTAGTTTTTCCGCTTTTTGACAGCAGAATTGTTCGAGAGTAAACAGTACTTTCAGTAAAACGGTTTAACTTCTCAGACTCAGTTCATAACATAACGTTCAATGTCAACCAAATGTGAGGTAAAAGATCTGACTTACAAATCTGGGCATGGATAGATAGACAAAAAGGGAACAATCACCGAAAGTCATCATCTACCAAGTAACCCAACTTTCTTCCCCTTCACTTCGAATCGTCCTGCTGGTCTGTAGTGGCTCTCTTCAGAAGACATGCTACCTGACCAGGTCGCCTCGTCAGGACTGGAACCTGAAACGGAGCCATCTAGACTTTTTGGCCCAACTCTGGGAGAACTTCTGCTTCCCCTGACATCTCTTTCGCAACGGAAGCTCTCTTGCAGCAATGCCCCTTTTGCGTGGGATTGACCTACCGAAGGCCTTATCGCTGTAGTTGGTTGATTGAGATTTTTAATAGGCATCACTTCTGGCTCTGAATCACTGTCAGAGTCAATGGCAATAGGTTCTGAGGATGATCCAGGGCATGGCTTGAAGGCACAGTTGCTTTGATTACTTTGTCCAGTGTTTAATGGCTGCATTTTCCCCTTGAAGTCTGCAGAGAAACCAACAGGAGACTTCAGCCTAAATTTTGAGGTCCTTGAGAATCCGCTTTTTTCATCGTCATTGACTTCGAACAGCCAGCTTGCATCAAAGCTCATGTCATGCTTGAGCTGGCTTATTGCCCGCATGTTAAAGCCAAATAACACAACAGGTTTGCGGGTGACAAAGTCCCGGTCACATGAGCGCCGATGGTTGGCAAAATGGCTCGAAACATCGGACTTCCACAACCAGAGTCTTGCAGCAAGTTTCTCAATCTCCCGTTGGGAAGGGTAGGGATGCCGATTGAAATACGCCGTAAGGAAAGCTTTGCGTGCTTCGTAGGACTCGTCACCATGACCTTTCGGATCCAGTGCCAACACGACCGGCTCCTCTGGCTTCTCAACAAAGGCTGTAGGGTAATACCTAGACTGGTCTACCATCTTCCTTCTCTTGGGGTCAGATGCATCTGGGGTAACTAACTCACGTTTGAGAGACCCAGCTCCAGGTGAGCGCAATCCAGGCATAATAGGCTTGGCGCCTTTGGAGGTCTGGCAAACACCTCGGCAGTGCACCAAATGGAGCGTGATGGTGGAAGCAGTCATGTTGCTAGTGTACACTCCCAGGCAGTGGATGCACTTGTAAGTTAGTTTTTTCTCTACAGGGTGCAACGTTTGGAGTACTTGATGACGATCCCGTAAATGATGGGCTAGGGCGTCCGAGATGGGACCTTTGAGAATAGTAAAGCATAGCGGGCAGAGTGTTTTCCCAACTTCTTTCTTTTGCGACACAGAAGACTGAGACATGTTTCGGACCACAGAACCAGTTTGCATATCTGGCTGCTTTACAGCCATCTTTGCAGGCTTAGCCATGGCGCTGTTCTGTGGTGGTTGATTGGCAGCTGAAGAGGCTTCAGGGGTCTCCTTCATGTTGTAGGTGGTTACAATAAGCTGAACATTTTTAGGACTTCCTTGCTGAAGTGTGAGATCGAATGTTAGAGGAGCACCAATCAGTGGATCCCCTGGTTCGTTGGGGTGCGCCAGATGCTTGTGTGCTACAATTTTCTCAACTTCATGAAACGTGCAATGACATTGTGGGCATGACAGCCCATGCACTAGCATATGGTTCAACAAGGAGTCGCTGGGTAAGTAACGGTTACAGTACAGACACTTGCTAGTAAAGTTGTGAATCTTCATGATGTATTTAGCCATCGCCCTCACCTTCTCCGCCTGATGTTCCTTTTCAAAGTGAGCACTATATGCGCTTTCAGGGAAAAGTTCATTGCAGATGGTGCAAATCTTCCACTTTTGTGTTTGTGAGGTGTTCAAAGCATTGGCTGAAGCTTTCTTGGCCTGCAGTGACGTCAGTGTGGCAGTAGCAGCATGGACAGATGAAGAGAGAGGTAGACTCTTCAATGAGGGGGAGAAAGAAGCTGACTGGGCATTAAGATGTGTAGAACCATGGACTCCAAAGCCGCCCAGGTGTTTTCCTGTATGTGACTGGGAGACCACACCAGATACAAAAGCTTTATCAGGTAGTGTAACGCGAACTGGGTGACCAGGCACGGAGTTGCCGGCAAGAGTTTGCTTGAAATGGTTGCCAGCAGGTAACCCCACCATTTTGGGCATACTGAAGCGATTCATTTGAGGTGTTTGAGGACGCACACCAGGAGTGATTGCAACGCCCCTTTGGATTACGTTCGCCTGGGGCCTCTGCACTATGACATTGGTGTGCCCAATCATAGCGGTGACTTGATGGCCAATGCGCTCATGGAACTCAATGACATGCTGGACCAGTGCTTCATAAGAACGAGGTGTGAAGTGGCAGCTCTTGCAGTGAATCCCATGACTGTTACCAGGGGCCTCTACACTGTTTTCTTGCTTCTCTGAGTTTCTTCCCAGGTAAGGTGTAGTCACGTGCTGGAAGTGTTCCCTGTAAATATGCCTGCGCACCACGTTGTACAGTCTATCTCGATAGGTGCACTTTTTGCAGTAGTACACCGGGAGCTCCTTTCGATCACCCAGCATAGGCTTGTCTAATCGCATACCGTCCCTAACCCCGATTGGAGCTCCGTGAGGGCCAGCGACACCCTGACGCAACATATTATGAGGCATATGGAAGAGCCTGACATGGGTTTCCAGTGTCCTTTTGTTCCCACTATATGTGCAATAGGAGCAATTAAGAAGGATTCGGCTCTCAAAGTCTTCTCTGTGAACATTGCGGAAGTGGTTTTTGTAGGCAGAGAAATACTTGGAGGCAAATGGACAATCTGAGCAGCAAAACTGCTTTGTTCTGTAGTCCTGCAACATTTGAAAAACAAAGCAATATTACAAAATATTTATGCAATGCAAAATATTTCTTAATAGACTTCTGTTGCAGTGGCTGACATACCTGTGACTTTGTCCAGGATGGATCCCACATACAAATGTCAAGGTAAAATTGTTTCATGTATGAATCACTGGGACTAAAATCTTTGTAGTCCTACAGGAAAAAGGACAGGAAATAACAGTTGTGAAGCAAAGTCTTAAGTATTTGCATCAACACAACAGATGTAAGTTTGATTTGATGTTAATTTGATGTTGATGTTTGACCATAAGTTAAACATATTAAGGTTCTGCAATATATATATTGTGGAAACTTAAATTCCTGTAGAGCTGATTTGCAACGATTTGCATCGTAAAAAACACTATACAAATAAACTTGAATGGAATTGAATGTTCGCAATGACAGTTCAAGAATAATCACCTCCACATGCTCTTTGCAGTAGTCAAGGCCAATGTCACTCAGCAGTCTCTTGACTTTTTTCCTGGCCTTCCTAAGCCGAGTGAGGTTATTCACTGGAAGTTGAAACATTTCTTCTTCTAAAAAAAAAAGAAAATTTTTAGTTCAGCTCCCAATTTGTTAAAGGTTCACTCAGGAATTACTAATTATGTTGTGCAGACCAACATAGACTTGTTATGCACTTATATATAGTATAGATGCAGCATTATGCAAAAGCAATGTTTTCCAGTTACTAATGTTATTGTAGAAATGCTCTCTTTGCAGTCAGCCATAATTAACTTATTCCACAAATGTTGAGGTGTTACAGGGATAAAAATGAGTTTTATTCAGTTGGTCATGTGATCTCAACATCTTGGCCCCCATCTTTTATTAGCCTCATGAGATTGCACATCACATTAAACAATTTTAAAGGGATAGTTCGCCCAAAAATGAAAATGATATAATCAATTACTCCCATTCATGTCACTCCAAACCCTTTTTGTTCATCTTTGAAACACTAACAGAAGTAATTTTAATTCAGTCTCCTTTTAAGTTCATTAAGGGAAAACTTTGATGCTTCAAAAAGGTCATTAATAGTTTGTAAAAGTAATTGAATGGTTAATCCAAGTCTTCTGAATCGACATAATCGCTTAATATGATGAAAAGATTTAGACTTGTTATCAATGCACATACATAGAGCACATCAAAGATGGTAAACGCACCCGTGTTTGCTTCAAGCATGAAAACCAATGAGGTTTGCTCTTGTCATTTTGGCATGTTTGAGCATTCACAAAAACCAGTGAGGTTTGTTCTCAGGTGTCCAGCAAAAATGGTTGTGCATTTTTAAACGGTCAAAACTTAAGGTGAACTGACTTTCAATGGAGGAACTGAAATCTCTCAGTTCCATTAAAAATATATATATTTTTTTAAGTCTTATGGGTTTGGAATAACATGAAAGTAAACGATTACAATTTTCATTTTTGGGTGAACTAAATACTATTCTTTTCAACAATACAACCATGTTAAACTTTTTAATGCACAAAAACACATTAATTATTATGCTGCGTTAAAAACAAGTGAAAATGACAAAACACTCACCCCCGGTTTCACAGACCAGGCTTAAGCCTAGTCCCAGACTAGTATGATCGGATTCAACTGAAAGAAACTTGCACTGACTGATCTTAAAATATATCAGTGCCTTTGTATTGTCTCAAGATGGACACCAGTAATGTGTTTTTCTAAGGCACGTTTATAAAATTCACTTCAATGTCCTAACTGAACTATGGCCTAATCCTGTTTAGTCTAAACCCTGTCTGTGAAACCGGGCATCAGTGTGTAAATGTGCATGCATTGCCCAAACAAAATAAACCCTGCTCAAAAATAAAAATCTGCTGAGACCACTTCAGAAGCAGCTGAGGACACACTTCTTCCACAAGCGCTTGACAAGTTCACTTATCTTTTCTGCATTTAGTGCATGTCACTGTTCACTCCAAATGTTGTATTGCAAACAACAAATTAATCTAAATGTAATGAGCATTTATTATTAAAGTGGTTCTGTAAACTTGTCAGAAGACTTAACATCCTCATCCTTTGACATACAGTAAGCCAATAATAATCAGTAATGGGCAATGAACCACACTACACATAACAGCACTGTAGGGTCAATGGTGTGATAGATTTTGCAGAATGTAAACAAACCACTCTTATATAAATCTGACTTCTGAAATACAATGCATGCATGCAGCAACTGCAGCCCTGCAACTGGGACTGTTGCTCCTATAAATGCAACTCCACTAGACAATACAGGCCACAGCAGGCCTTTTTGAGAGGCTCAGCAAAAAATACCTCATTTATTTTGACTGGCTACGCTGGCTTTGTCCTGACCGCATGTACTAACTTTACAATTAGAGTGAAGTGCTTGTAACGTATAATTTCATTTAAAAACGAACTTTAGCGATAACAAAACAATTGTTACTCCATGCACACATATGCAGCTAGCGCGTTAGCATAGCCACACTGGATGTTTGATGTTCACACTGAACTCCACACAAAAGCAGCGATGCCAAAGAAATAAAAGCAGACGTTTATTACCTGCTTTACTTCACGGTCTCGCATGGAATTCCCTTCAAGCGCTTTGCTTTCAGGCCCAATGAAGAGTTAGGGTGAGGGGACAGAGACAGATTGTGGTTTATTCGGCAGATGCTGCAGTCCTTCGCGCCGCTGCCGGTGGATTTCGGCAACTCATCCTGAGAATCCGCACCATGTGTCATCAACCGGATTAACACAGGCTACAGGGCAGCTTCTGTCGACCTCGTGAACTTGTTCTTTAGTATACGATTTGGATAGACTGTTGTGTCAATTCAGTACAAACACGGGGCACAAAACAGACTTTTTTCTCTCTTTGAGACCGATCCGTCCCACACACCAGCCCAGCCTGTTCAAAATGGCCGACAGTTGCAAACGGAAATGACATATATTTGTGTAAAGTTCAAAAGGAGCCACACCGCCACACAAGTAGGCTACCAAGTAGGTTTAAGTCGTCAATTCATGAATTACAGCTTTTGTACTTGCATTAGTTTTATTCGTTTGGGTTTACACATCAATTGAAATTATGAAATTGTTTTATTGATTAAGATTAGTACTGGTCCGAGGTCATCTACATTGGAGGTGTCAAGTACTGTCATATATCTGCCAGTCCAACATTAAAATTTAAACGAATGAGGGTAAGTTTAGGATTTAAAAATTAGCTGTATTAACTATATTTTGGCATAAAATATAACCAAAGTGTTTCATGTACCCCTGCTGAAAAAACAATATAGAACCATCACTGAAAATTCTAATGGTTTCCACTACAAATACCATTACAAACAATCTACTTTTAACCATTAAAACCATTACAAAATTGTTTTCTGTAGTGTGTTTTGGTACATATTCCATCAGGATTTATTGGTTTTAACAAGCCACCAATAAAAGGTGACCAGTTACAGAGACCCACAGGGTCCATTACAGTTTCCATTAAAACCAATACAAGTCCCATTATAACCAGTGAAACCATTATAAATTTTGTGATGGTGTCTATTGTTTTTTTTTAGCAGGAATGTGTCTTTGTATATGACACAGTGTTCTCACTTGTACATACATTGGAGATCAAAATTAGAGAACAACCTATAATTTCCTAAATTTCAAGCTCACTGCTTAGTCTTAAATTATCCTAACTGGAGTAGAAGTTTTGAAGCAAATTTTTAATAAATTAATCGAATTCTGACTCTTTATGGGGAATCGTTCAACACTGCAGCTGGAATTGCTTGCCAGTTTAGTGATGAACAGGGTATGAATCTGTCTCGGCACGTTTAAGAGAAGTCGGACTGAAAATGCTCTCTGCAGTTACAAAGTCTCTCATCAGGAGAAAAAATTAAAAGGCTAGGCTCACATTTGCTGAGGAGCAAGTTGTGTGGAGAAAGAAGAACTGGTCCAAAGTTCACTTTAGTGATGAGATCAAGTTTAATTTATTTTGGTCACATGGGAAACATTATGTTCTGTGTCAAACTGGGGAAAGACTGAGTTTGTAAAGAAGTCAGTGAAAGGTGGAGGAGGAACTGTTATGCTTTCTTTGGGGGATGTTTTGTGCAGCAGGAGTTGGGCCTCTTATAGCTACATGGCAGGGTGAATGCAAATGTTTATCAGAACCTCCTTCAGCAACATCCTTTAACAACATGCAGTGTGTTCCCTGCAAGCATCTCTCAACCAGCCTGCAATTTTCATGCAAGACAAAGCCCCCTTCACACTGCAAAACAGGAAAAGCAGTTCCTTGAAGAACACTGAAATAATGAAATGGCCGTCTCAGAGATCTAAACCCAACTGAAAATCTCTGGGAAATCCTTGGCAATAAATATATGGCTAAGAAACCCACTACAATTACTTAGCAATGAAAGAGAGTGGAAGAAGAAGCTAGCGATGTCCTGTGGCCTACAATTCCTACTATTTTTTGACAGCTGTAATCTTCCTTTTGTGCTCTAGTGGTTACTGTTCTCTAATTTTCATCACTTTTCCACATAAAGGTTTGTATTGAAATGCCTTGGTTATTTTGTCAAACATGTTAGTATAACAGTGTTATGCTCACAGCTAATATTCCTTCAAATTTTGAGTGATGAAGATAAACACTATTTCAGAAAAAAATCAAGTATTTATAGATTCTCTTATTTTTATCTCCACTGTACATATTCAAGATTTAGGCACCAAACTTAATAATTTAAAGCTGATATGAAATTAAAATCCACCTTATCTATTTTCTAAACACATGTTATGGATGACCACTAATATAAATATGGGTATGGGGGGACATATCCCTCTAAACTGTGCTTACACCCCTTCTCACCCAGAACCAAAACTCTAAGCAGACATCAAGCTAGATCAGTATGATCATTGCTGTTTCTATGAAAACACCAAATTAATATTTTTTAATTATGTAATGTTAACATACTAGATGTACATGGTATATGGAGAAAAATATTTCACATCCTTCACCTACTATGCTATTTATATATTAATATTTAATTACACCAATACTGAATTAATCCAGTGGTTCCATGACCTCCAAAGTAACAACACGGGGCCCAGTCATCACCAGCTTTGAAAGAGTACGATAGTCCAGGTGAAGCACACTGCGTCCATTCACTCGGCACACAAACTGGCGAACCTAAGCAAAAAAAGAAAAAAAAAAAGATTGGAGACCAGCTGATGATGGATTCAAAAATGTTATTGCGTAAGCAACTGTGTTTGTGTTGACGTGTTATGATCACCTTAATTCCTGCTGCCGCAGCAGGGCTTGTAGGATCCACTGCTTGAACATAACAAGGTGATTTTCCGCGTACTACAAAGCCCCAGCCTAGGGCATCACCGAGGATCTTTAATTATAAAACTCACATAAACAAATTGCAGTTCAATGTTCTTTTCATGGCCAGCTAAGCGTGATGTATGCAAGACTTACAGTAAGAACTCTTTTTACATAAGGAGCACCTGGAGATAACAGCTCCTCACAGGTTACATGTTTTTTCAGCACTGTAGAAAATAATAATACACACGCATTTTATGATCAGAATTTGAAAACTGATAGAATACTTTGTCTCTTGGAATTTTACAGTTGTGCCTGTAATAGCTTTTCAAAAACATGCAAATCCTCTCCTATAACCTGATGTGGGATTGCATCGCACTGCACCGGCAGTGTTAAGAGAAGCAGTGAGTGGGTATCCACGTGAACTATGCTGCTGGTGGGTCAAACTTACACATCGTCCATCCAAAGTAGGTTGAACTGGAATTATAAAATAGAATGATAAATTAGAAAAGCTTATACACATTTAGAATACATGTTTATACACGTTTATACATTGATCTACAATACCGTTTGAAACTTCAGCATGATTTATGCGCTTATGCTCACCAAGGCTGCATTTATTCAATAGAGTATACAATAAAACAGTAATATTGTGAAATATTAGCACAATTTAAAATAACTGTTTTCTATTTGAATATATTTTGAAATGTAATTTATTCCTGTGATGGCAAAGCCGTTATTTCAGTTTTTGGTGTCACATGATCCTTTAGAAATTATTCTAATTTTGCTGATTGGGTCCTCAAGTAATATTTCTTATAATTATCATTGTCGAAAACAATTGTGCTGCTTGATTTCCTTCATAACAATTTCTTTACGGTCACTTTTCCTTCATCTCTGTTGACTAATTTTTTTTTTTTTAAATCATATACCGACCCCATTAAATTATTTTAGTAATTACAAATATATATCAGTAATTTGCTCAAATGGTCATGTTGGCCTAATGGGTAGACTTGTATTAGATTTTGTCATGTGTCAGGGGGTCCATGAGTAGTTTGGGGTTATGAAAAGGAGCCTTTAGTGTAAAATAAAATAATGAGAAACCCTAGGTTATGGAGCTGGGTTGCTGACACAAAGGTTGCAGGTTACATGTATGGGTGTCCACGAAAATGGAGAGTTACTGAGCTCATTATGCTGTGATATCCCAGCTGTGCCCTTGAGCAAGGCACTTAACTTCATATTGCTTTCATTACTGCAGAGGGGTTGACCAGGCAATTAGTGTGCTGAAACTCCCTCTGGTTAAATTGGGCCATTTGCCTAAGCACCACCTCTCAAGCTCTAACGCTCCATATCAAAGCACTGAAATATATTTGTAGTATTTGTACTGATTTTACTACCAGGTAAGAAGTCACTGTTGCCTTCAGGTGGAGGGGTTTTCTGCACTGTAAAGGGACTGTCAGCCTGGTCTTCTAGGCTTTGATGTGTTATACATTCAGTCTCTTCATTCTCTGTCTCATGCAACAGTTCAGAAAGACGGCGCCGCCGGTGAAAGTTAATGCAGAATTGATACAGCAGCCCGCTGTCAAAGAAGTGGTGCTTCATAGAGACTGCAGAGTGAAATGAAGAGTGGACCGTTTCAGCAAGGCAAAGAATGAAGAGCGAAATCACTGCAGATATAATAATTCTTCAAGAGGTCATCGCTCTGTGTGCAGGTATTAGATTAACTTAACAGACATCTAGACCTTGTTAATTGCGAAATAAAACACACACTGCCATACTCTACTGTTCTTACCATGCTGAATGATACCATGCTCTAGTAGGGCCTTGCAGAGATCTAGTCCTTGCCGTCGACTCTCTATTTCACCGTTCTGTAGCAGCCAATCAATTAACATGTAACCAGGGAAAGAACGTTCATAAGCCACTCCCTTTTCCTGTCTCAGCTGTAAGATGGAGTCTTTGCTGGCAATCAGACTGTAAAAAGCAACAGATGAATTTTTGAAAATATTGTCTGAAAGAGACTAATAATGAAAATACGTTTGCAACATTTATTAATGTAGATTAATGTTAATTACTCCGTTTATTAGTGTACTACCATTCAAAAGTTTGGGGTTAGTAAAAATCGTGCATGTTATTGAAAGACGTCTCTTTGGCTGCAATAATTAAAACAATATCAAACAGTACTATTGTGAAATACTATTACAATTTACAAAATTACTAAATAAACGTTTTACATATTTTAAAATGTAATTTATTGATTGTTATGATGATTTAGTGCTCAATAGATATTTATAATTATAATCAATATCAAAAAACAGTTTTACTGCTTAATAGTTTTGTGGAAACCACAATACTTTTTTTCAGAATTCTTTGACAAATAGAAAGTTCAAACTAACAGCATTTCTTTATAAAAAAAAATCCTTTGTAACATTACAAATGTATCTACTGTCATTTTTGATCAATTGAATGCACCCTTGCTTAACAAAAGTCAGTGTTAATTCCTTTAAAAAATGTACTGATCCCAGACTATTGAATGGTATATACAGTGCCCTCCATAAGTATTGCAACAGTAAGACAAAATTGCTTTGTTGGCTGTGGAGTCAAGACATTTGCAAATATGATTAAAAGATGAATATGAGACAAAACTACAGAATGTCACATTTTATTATTAGCCGTTTCAACACATACATGTTTTACCAAATAAAAATAACTTTTAGAGTTCATGTATAGAGCAGGCTTAAGGTCTTTGGGGAAAGTAGCTTAAAGACCCCTAGACAACAAAATGCACTTGGTGGCAGGTATAATATATAGTAGCCAAATATCATAGCATAATAATACAATTCTGCAATTAAAACTTACTTCACAAATCTGTAGCCTACCAAATTAACATTTAAAACTTTTTTTTTTACACTTCCTATAAGAAAATGTCTTACTGTTCACACAGCCTCTGTCCACGCATGAAGATCTTAACCTCTATGTTGAAAGGAAATGTGCCGTCATCTTTTCTAAATCTGTACAAGTATTTGGCGTCTTTAAACATGGACCACTTATCACACACTATAAAGATGAAAAGATGGTAAATACAATCTGTTTTCTCAAACATTAAGTATCAAATAAATGGGTCCTAATATGAGTCAACCGAGAAGGAAAACAGACATGACGTTGTTGTATCACACGCTTTGTTATTTGGTGTACAGTAAATAATATTGTACCGTGATGAATGATATCATGGTCCATGAGGTGCTGCAGGAGCTGGACTGCAGTTTCTCGATCAGACACTTCTTTATGAGCAATCAGCCAGTCAGTAAGCTCCTGAGCCACAAAACAATTTGGGTACGTTCGCAAATGGTGTCTGCGGTCCTTGATCAACTTACTATCATGTAGTCGCAATCTTCAAAATCAAGATAGTTGTATTAGCAACCGTTATTATGCAAATATATTACCTAAATATTAAATATAATATTACCTAAGACACTGTATAACAGAATAATGTTTCAATATATAACAAATAATTAAATATTTTAAATCTTAATTGAAAATCTATGGTATGTAAATCCTGGGACTAACTTTGTTAATATTGCGTACCTTAGTTGTTCTCCGGCAATCATTACCTCAACCTTTTGGTGTCTTGTCATCGTTGTACTTTGAATGTTTCCCAGTAGCTCCATGAATGTTCTGTCAAGTCTCTACTTTTGTGCACTTGTTTCCTTCTCTTTATTGGTGCTTTTGTGTTTACTAAATAATATTCAGTGGACCGAGGCACCAGTTCTTCAATACTGTGAATGTTATGTATACAAATAGGCCTATATTCCGACTACATCCTTGTTACAAGAACTTTAAACATTGTTCCTAGTTTTGGGTGATTTTACAGCCAAGACTTTACTGACAACACATTTATAGGCAGTTGCACTGATGCTGTCTTAACTGTTCATCTTTAAATGTAAAAATTATCCATTGTTTCGGAAATTAGAAAACATATCAGCAGCTTCACATAATGGCCACATGGTGTCAGTAAAAGAGTTAACAGAGAATCATACACTGTCAAACCTCATGAGATTTCGGAGGATCTAGACTGAGATCCAAATACCATCTTAACTTATTAAATAACTTCCGTTCAGAGATATATTTTAACTTATATATATATAAACTCACCGGCCACTTTATTAGGTACACCTGTTCAATTGCTTGGTAACACAAATTGCTATTTAGCCAATCACATGGCAGCAACTCAATGCATTTAGGCATCTAGATGTGGTGAAGACGTCTTGCTGAAGTTCAAACCGAGCATCAGAATGGAGAAGAAAGAGGATTTAAGAGACTTTTAATGTGGAATGGTTGTTCCACGTTAAAACGGGCTGACGGACGGGTTGGTCTGAGTATTTCAAAAACTGCTGATCTACTGGGATTTTCACACACAACCATCTCTAGGGTTTACAGAGAATGGTCCGAAAAAGAGAAAATATCCAGTGAGCGGCAGTTGTGTGGACGAAAATGCCTTGTTGATATCAGAGGTCAGAGGAGAATGGGCAGACTGGTTAGAGATGATAGAAAGGCAACAGTAACTCAGATAACCACGCGTTACAACCAAGGTATGCAGAATACCTTCTCTGAACGCACAACACGTAGACCCCTGAAGCAGATGGGCTACAGCAGCAGAAGACCACACCGGGTGCTCCTCCTGTCAGCTAAGAACAGGAAACGGAGGCTACAGTTCGCACAGGCTCACCAAAATTGGACAATAGAAGATTGGAAAATGTTGCCTGGTCTGATGAGTCTCGATTTCTGCTGCGACATTCAGTTGGTAGGGTCAGAATTTGGCGTAAAGAACATGAAAGCATGGATCCATCCTGTCTTGTCTCACCGGTTCAGGCTGGTGGTGGTGGTGTAATGGTGTGGGGGATATTTTCTTGGCACACTTTGGGCCCCTTAGTACCAATTGAGCATCGTTTAAACGCCACAGCCTACCTGAGTATTGTTGCTGACCATGTCCATCCCTTTATGACTACAGTGTGCCCATCTTCTGATGGCTACTTCCAGCAGGATAATGCACCATGTAATAAAGCTAAAATCATCTCAAACTGGTTTGTTGAACATGACAATGAGTTCACTTTACTCAAATGGCCTCCACAGTCACCAGATCTCAATCCAATAGAGCACCTTTGGGATGTGGTGGAAAGGGAGATTCGCACCATGGATGTGCAGCCGACAAATCTGCAGCAACTGCGTGATGCTATCATGTCAATATGGACCAAAATCTCTGAGGAATGTTTCCAACACCTTGTTGAATCTATGCCACGAAGAATTAAGGCAGTTCTGAAGGCAAAAGGGGGTCCAACCCGGTACTAGCAAGGTGTACTTAATAAAGTGGCCAATGAGTGTATATACATGGTGTGTGTGTGTATGTAGCCTATGTATATGTAAATTTAGCTAAGTGACTCGCCCAAAACATGTCAAGATCATATTTGTCCCCGGAATGATCAACATGTAAAAATACAACTGTACCTGTTTTTTTTTTTTATTATTCTTTATGTTGTATTTATGTTATTTAGTTAATTACTTAATCCTTAGTATGTTATTTAGTTAAAGCCTTCATTTTTGTGTGGATGACACTGTGCTCTGACTTTATTATTGTTGGTCACAGTTGCCAGAGAGGCCAACTTTAAAAAGAAATTCCTTGTGTTCTTTTTGCCATGGTGGCTATATGATGCTAACTGGAGAATGGATTTCAAGGACTGCGCGCGCAGATCTATGGCCAATGTTGAATCCAACGTTTATATTTTTTCTACGAATCTTAGTGTTTACATGCACTAAACTGTGGAATGGATTGGCACCGCAGCGCCCCCATAGTAATAATCCACGATGATCACATTACACAAAACTGAAATTGCACGTCAAAATAACACATTGTCAATATTTTTGAGACCCCCCCAAAAAAATTTTAACAAATCACGTTTTCAGGGGAGCCCATGTCTTATTAAGGGGAGCTGAGCTCCCCCTATAGCTCCCCCGTAGTTCGCAACCTGGTTGTGATAGTAGCGTGTTCGTCTTTAGTTTATGGACTGCTTTTTTTAAATAAAATAAAAAGTGTGATAATTTGATTTTGCGTTATAAAACATCTTATAAATTTTTTTTGGATTCGGAGTAAACGTAACTTTTTTGGTGAGAGTGACAGCTGTAATAGGAAAGAGGGCGTGGCCTCGCTGCGCGGTTGCTTTTAAAGCTGCGTGATTTACTTTCTTTTCAACACAGCTACATCCTGCGCTGGCCTCCGAGACACCGTCTGAAACTAAAAAGCTACTTGCAAACTTTCTGTCGGCTGAGGCGTTTAGGAGGGTGGCTAAAAGAGCTGTCTTGACTTCAAGCTCGATTTGATAAGTGGCGGAACCGTGTTTTCAGAACATTAATGCAACCTAAACCGCAGTAACAAATTGTTCGCTTCATCGAAACAGTAGCAGAAATCATGATGGCGGAGCAGCATCAGCTGAATTTGGAGGCTGCAGCTTTGGGACCGGACCGCTCATTTATCCAGCAGTGCGGTGTACACGTGCCTGGCTCCGTGTCCAGCACACCCATGAGCACCCCATGCAGCTCCGTGCCTTCATCCCCGAGCTTCAGCCCAAACGGACAGAGAAGCGGTGCTGAAGATCTCTACTGGAGCCTGAGCACGGGGGCTTATCCGCAGCACGCAGATCCCCACTGCCTTGAACTGACACCCGAGGATGTCCGGGAAGCCTTAAGTGCCAATCTCATGCATGCACACCCGTCTCAGCTCCACCAGGCAGAGATGGAGCATGGATACAGGAGCGTCGGTCAGTTCCATGTACCAAACATGCATCCGTACCATCAGCAGCAGTACACCGAACTCGGCCACAATCCCGACTTCGCGCACGGCAAAAGCGTGGATCAGTTAATGCAGCATCTCGACTGTGCACCTCAAGGCGCGACGCACCTGAAGTCGCATAATATCCACCAGCAGACGCACCACAGACGCGGCGAGCGCTCGGAGAGCCGCTTCTCCGACCAGCAGCTGGTGTCCATGTCTGTGCGCGAGCTCAACCGACACCTCCGCGGCATGAGCAAGGACGATATTATCCGGCTGAAGCAGAAACGCCGTACCTTGAAAAACCGCGGGTACGCTCAGTCGTGTCGGCACAAACGCGTTCAGCAGAAACACCTGCTGGAGAACGAGAAGACGAGCCTCGCGACGCAGGTGGAGCAGCTGAAGCACGAGCTCAATAGGCTGGTGCGCGAGAGGGACGCGTATAAACTCAAATGCGAGAGGCTAGTTGTCGGAATGAACTGCCAGAGTAATGGACCTTCTCGTGAAAATCCCTCATCGCCTGATTTTTTGCGATAGTTCTTCATATATTTAATGTTGCTAAAGTTTCCTTTAATAATATTAAAAAACATGATTGTTTGCTGGTCTGATCAGCTGAAACATGCCTAAAACCAGCTGGAAGACCAGCAAACGACTTCTTTTAGGTGTTTTTGTCAGCAGAAGAGAAAGTTTTAATCCTGTTATTCTGTATTTTATATTTTCACTCAACTTTATCTCTGACATGTCAAGCTGGTTTTGATAATGTATCTTTTATCTTCTAGTTTTCACAACAGACTCAGCTGGTCATCTCAGCTATGCAAATGACATTTGACCTTTTTGGCAATAGATGCATTGCATTGGTATTTTTGTTTGTTTGAACATTTTATATATCTTTAATTTGTTTTATTAATCAGTTGTATTATATGTTCCTTGAAACTCTTCTGAAGAGATGATTGTGATTTGAATTTCATTGTTACCTCCAGAATAAATTTTTGAAGAAAAAAATAAACATTTTTCCCTTATTTTTCGTACACCTCCCCAGGACGCAGTTTTTACACGAATCTTACGTAGCACGGATGTTTTATATGTAACCCATCAACAGACTGACTTGAAACACACACAAAATATACTGAGAACATAAAAAAGCAGTATACAGGTATGTCTGCTCGCAGCAACCTTTGACCTCGCTTAACGTCTGTTTCCTGAGACAACTGTGTTTCTAATGACTCGAGAGACTCAAAGAAGAGCTGCACAACACTGATTGTACTAAGGTGGAAATAAGTTTTGCCCTCTCCTTAAGAGGAAAGCAAAGGCCGTCCATCTGAATTGTTTTTTATATCTCTTGAAAGTAATTGTTGTACTACGAACTCCAGTAACACAGGGTTTTGCTGGAAAGACCAGCCCATTATGACAAACTTTACGAGCAAAATGAGTAATCTACACTCTAAACCACAATGTTGGAACATTTGCTCTTTGGTAATGAATCGAAAATGATTTAAATATTCAAACTTAATGTCATAAAGGTAGCTAAAAGAAGTAAAAGAGTAGTGCTGATACACTTTCACAACACTGACATAAATATAGATCTTCGGTTGTTATTTTTGTTTTACACAACTCTCCTTTTCTCAGGATCCAAACAACATGTGTGGCAAAACAGCCTTTAACCCTCGACCTTGTTGTCAACTGGTCCTTAACAGTTAGCGCAAGACTGACCTCCTTGTAGTGACGTGCCAGCTGTGCAATGCAGGGTCACAGGTGCAAAAGCAGTTTTTCACTAACAGCTTTCTCATCCCAAAGTTAGCTTGTCATTCATGAGAATGATTTTTATGAAAGCATATGGTCAGATCAATAAAAATCGGACTAATGTGCCATAAGACTTTAGATAGAAGCTTATTATTGGCATGCATTCAGGTCCGTTTTTATTCTGTAAGCTGTTCTGTACGTTTTCTGTGGATTATTCACCGTAGGCTACTGATCATTTCTCGGGGTCTGTTTGACTCTATACAAATGCATGTATTATTTTAAATGTAGATAATTATTTGTATCATTAATTGCTGTTCTTGTAGTGAGAAAGACTCGGTGTACAGTGTTTTATCACAGGAAAGCAGTGCTGCTGTAATAGTCTGTAACAACCTCTCCTTGCACGTGAGATATTGTGGCCGTTCCCTCCTTCCCCCACTCTGCCTTTGCCCGAGGGGGAGGGGGGCATTGAGTCAGCACTCTGTCCAAGGTGTCTGCTGCTCTGTGGCATCAGAGGGTCACTGAAACCAGAAAGACTGAGGCAGGAAGAGACTACTAACAAGCAAAAGCGCAAAAAGAGTTGGTATTAGACTAACAGAGGCTTTCAAATTCTTGTTGTAAAACGTTAGTAATGACTCTGAGCTGGGTTTAAAGTATTGTACACATAAATGCACATTGTTAATATTTAGTATTAATTTGTCAATATTGTTCAGCAACTGCAAGTTATATTTAAGAACTATAATTTGGCTAAAAAAATTGTTTATTCTGTTTGATTATTATCATTACATTTATAAATGTATCATTTATCATTTATAAAGAATTAAATTTATTATTGTAGTGTTTTGCTGTTACAGCCATCTAATAAATAAATACAATTATATTCATTTATTTTAAATATAATATACACTGTTTATTACATGTAATATCTTTACAATTGTTTATATTATTTATAATATAATACATTAATTTTAATATTTATCACAATTATAAATTTGACATAATATAGGCTACATTTATAATTTTATATTATTAATAGTATACAACAATAACATAATAATATTAATGAATAACAATGACAAATATGAATTATATTTAAATGGGCATTGCTTTTTAAAAAAATTGATAATTTATATGATTTCATTTTATTTATAATTGTATAAATGTATTAATTGTATTTAGAATTTTGATACTCGTTATATTACATTCATGAATTTAATGTTTATGTTTTAATGTTTAAATTTAAAATGTAATATACAATTAGAATTTCATATTATGATATATATTATGATTGATAATAATATTAAATTACAATAGTGTATATATTGAATACTGTTTAATAACACTGATTAATTAAATTGAGAATTAAATTTGCACCATTTCAAATATTTAAATTTGAACAATTTTTAAAAACATTTAGCATTTATATAATTTTAATTTCATTTTCATATAATTTTATTTATAATTGTAATTATTTAATTTATAATTTTAATATACATTATTTGTATAATTGTAATATACATTTATACAATTTTGTCAATTATATCAAAACAATATCTATTTTGAGGCATGCAGAACATTTATAATTGCACCATTTAAAATTGTTCGTACATACAACGGTTGCCTGTAGTTATGGTAAAAACAAGAGCATGTTAAGAGCGGTTAGACCACTAAATAGTCTCTTGCCGAACATTGAGTCAAAAGTGCCTGATCTCTCAAGCAGAACTTGGCTGGTCAGAACTGGTCTGTTCCTGCTTTCTGCCTGTTTTGTAGTGTGGATAATTCCAATGTCCTCTATCTCTCTCACCCTTCACGTGAACAGCAGCAGCCATGTGGCAGTGAGGATGGATGGGGATATATGGGGCTTCCTCTTTCACTTCCTAAATAGGGGTCTGGTCAAGTGACTTTGTTCGAGAGTGAGGGGAGATGAAGTGAAGGAATGCAATGCGGCGGTGGGGTTGGTGGTTTCCGCTCAGGATGTCCACTTGTTTCTGCGTTTGGAGCCATGACAGCTAGTGGGGTTGTGATTCATTCTGATTTACGGTTTCACAAGCACTTGAAATCAGTTAATCGCCTCAGTTTCGTAAGTTCTGGACTAATTTTGCTATGTAGTGACAGTTATGTGGTGCAGCAATCTAATGGATAGCCAAACTTGTAGATTAAAGGGAAAATTCATCCAAAAATAATAATTATATTATGCTCACCTCATGGTCATTCCAAACCTGTCATAAAGTAAGTCGTATGTTTGAAATGACATAAGGGGGAGTAAATGAAATCACAATATCTCAAGTTTTTTACTGCATGCAAATAAGTTTTGCAAAAGTGGAAGCTAATGTGCTTAGAAACTTTGCATGCAAGTCTCTTGTGCATGTTTTAGAAGAAAACCTCAGCTAAGAAGATGCTTGCTGGTCACTTGTGCGTCAGAACTGATGACAGCACTTCATGAGCACACAACATACACATGACCCACTGAGGAGAATTCAGGCTTCCTCCCACACTGTCACTTCCTTCTCCCTTCCAGACCTCTGCCACTGATACACTTGCCTTTTAGCCTGGCTAAAGTACAGGATTAAACCGGCTGTAAAAACTCTGTGGGTCACGCTTTTGTCAAAGCCTCATGAGCTCTCTTTTATTTTTAACACCACAAACTTAAAGGCTGAACATTTCATGAGCACTGAGTTGACAAAAAGTGCACAATAGTAAGTCTGGAGCCGCAAAGACTACATCCTGAATATTTCACCCAGCCACCTCAGGATACAAAGATACACCCGTAAAATGTTTTATGATCTCCCAACAAAATGTGAAATTGTACAGGGACGAGAGAAAGTAACTCATGCTGTGACACATATTTTACTATCATAGATTATTCATTTTAATTTTAGTTGGTTTTGGTAATTCTGTTTTTGTCATTTTTATGATTTTTTTCATCTGTATCGCTTTTATCAGGTTTTAGTTGATTTAGTTTTAGTAAATTTAGTACCTCAACTTAAATAAATGAAAATGAGAAATGTTGCATTTGTAAATAACTGAAATAAAATAAGTTTAGGTTTTTCATATTTTATCTTATTTCAGGTAATGTTTATTTTATTTCAAGTGACGAATTTTAAAATCCCTGCAAATAACTTCTCATCTCAGTGTTTGTCCTTTTGTCTCCTTAATATCAAGGAGTCATAATATCAAAGTCCGAGTAAAGAAATGATCAGACAAAGAGTTTTTTTTTAAGAGCGCAAAACATTTTCATGCCTTCAGCTGGTGTTTTACCGCTCGTGTTTGTCTCTGCTGATCTTGAAAGCAGCTCGTATGGCGTAACGACCATGATGGCGAAAGAACGTGGGGGACAGAGAAGATGAGCTTTCCCACAGGTGGCAAATAGGGATCCGGCTTCCAAAGGTGTTATCAGGCCTCGCCATCTCATGTCGAGCTCGCCTGTCAGCACTTTCTCCACCAAGGGCATTTGACACTCTCACTCTTATGTGCATCAACAGTATGAGGAAGTAATGTGTTAATCTGAGGTGACATTTCACAGCAGCAACTGTACCACAAACATGTATCTGTATTATTGTTTCTCGTAATGAGACTGCGTTATGTATACTTATTTTGTAATAGATACCAAAATACACACAATCAAATAATCAAACAAAGCCAATTTTATAGATGGGGTTTTCTTCGACTACAGGCTACAAGTTCTTTTCTGTTTTGTTATATGAAGGTCATGTTAAAACTCTCTTGGAAACTTTTTTTTTACCATGCCTTTAATAATTTTTCTACTTTCTAAATACCTGTTATGTATATATTTTTTTAAACTATGATAATCTAAACAATTAGTAAAATTACTTAACAGCCTAAAAATATTTATTGTGTGAAATTTATTTGTATAAATTTAGTCTACTTAAATTTTGACTTATTCCTATGACAACCAACACTTTTGGCCCTTTTTTTCAGCATTTAGTGTACTTCGTCAGTAATAATCAGGCTTGAGATGATATACAAAAAAAGGAAAACTCAAGGCACATCTAATGAGAATATCCAATCATGATAATTTCAATTAGGTTGTTTTGTTAGTGCAGAAAATCTGATATAATTTAATTGAATTATTTAATATTATTTAATTGTTTAAAATGTCATTTCCACCACTGGATGCTTTCAAACACAATGCATACGCTACTGTTCAAAAGTTTGTGGTCTGTAAGATTTTTTTTATTTTTTTTTATGTTTTTAATGGAAATACAGGAAACCAGAATGATTGGGAAATATTGTTGCAATTTAAAGTTTTCTATTAGTATATATTTTAAGATGTAATTTATTTCTGTGATGGCAAAGCTGAAATTTTCAGCAGTCATTACTCCAATCTTCAGTGTCCTTCAGAAATCGTTCTAATATTATTGAACCGTGTTGAAAACAGTTGCTGCTTTATACTTTTGTGGACACTGATACATTTTTTCTGAATGTTTTGATGAGTTCAAAAGAACAGCATTTATTTGAAATCGAAATTCTTTTGTAACAGTTTAAAAGCCTTTACTGTGACTTTTGAAAAAGCCAAAAGTGCCGTAGAAGAAACACCCTGAGAAACTGACAAGTGCTCTGTTGCCAGTCATACAGAGTGTTTCTCCGCTTGCTCTCTGACCTTGCTTTCACACTGGTGGAAAGGTGAAGAAACCCACCTTCCCACAGGAGTCAAGTGAGAGGTGAATCTGGCATAAAATAACAAGCCATTTTATCTGTTTATCCATCAGCAACTCATCTGTATGTCCAAACCAAAAGGCTGGTTGTACAATACTATGAGACAGCTTTTGAAATCTATCGGCGTGGAACTTCTTAAAGATGACATGCACTCAGCACTTCGTATTTATGGCCAGCCAGTGAAAACCTCTGTAAAAAGGGACTGTGTCTGTGTGTGAGTGTGAAGACAGACACCATGATGAAAAAGCAGACCCATTTAATTGTAACTGCTGGTAGTTTTACTGCCAAATTCATGCAAATATCCATCTCGCTGCATGTGCAGTGTAAACAAGCATTTAGTGCTTGGAGACAGAGAAAGAAACATACAAGTATGGGAAAAGATCCACTCTGTCACCTCCACAGCAAACTGTGATACTGAGAACAGTAGCGTGCCACTCCCTGCTGTCAAGCCACCATAAAGAAGAAGTGTATAAATACCGCCGATAAACAAAGCACTGAGTCTGCAGAAAGTCTTTTTGTGGTGTGAGAAAACTGCATGTTTGTCAGTCACAGGATTAGGACTGTCTGTGATGTCTGTTGCTGTATACATAATAACTCGTCTTTATGATCTGACAGAAATCAAATTAGCTACTTAAAAAACTAAAAAAAAAAAAAAAATACACAGATACACAGCTTTGCTATAACGATTTTATCTAAGCATTCATAATGAGTCATTAATCATTACAATAGTACTTGACGTTGGCCAACAGGATGTTCCATGGAAGTTGTTTCTTAATGTAATTCAGTACAAGACTTTCAAGGCTTATGTATTAGTAATATGTAGGCCTATTCAATTTAAGTAAACGGCAATGTACTTTTGGTTGTTCACTATATTGCATAACTATTTTTTTAATTACTTTTTAATGTAGTGAGACAGGATCATTTTTCAAAATTAATGTTCATTTTTAAATTCATTAAATATTCAAACAGTCTTTTTAAACAAACAAAAAAAACTATTAGTGATAAGAAGAAAACTATTAGCAAATTAATTATTGTTAGCAATATTCAATATTATTGTTTTATTATATTACTTCATATAACTTTCATATGATATCGTAGGTGAAGGATGTACATTATTTATAATTTAATGTAGACATATAGCAGAAAAATTAAGCTACATTACAGGTACATCTCCAAAAATTTGAATATCGTGAAAAAGTTCATTTTTTCTTGTAACTTATTTCAAAAAGTGCAACTTTCATATATTTTAGATTCATTACATGTAAAGTAAAACATTTCAAATGTTTTCTTGTTTTCATTTTGGGGTTCAATGTCCATGGTGTTACTGTGCTTGATTGGCCAGCAAACTCTCCTGACCTGAACCCCATAGAGAATCTATGGGGTATTGTCAAGAGGAAGATGAGAGACACCAGACCCAACAATGCAGATGACCTGAAGGCCACTATCAAAGCAACCTGGGCTTCCATTACACCTGAGCAGTGCCACAGGCTGATCGCCTCCATGCCACGCCGCATTGATGCAGTAATTCATGCAAAAGGAGGCCCAACCAAGTATTGTGCATAGAAATGAACATACTTTTCAGAAGCCTGACATTCCTGTTTTATTGATCTTATGTAATATTCAAATTTTCTGAGACACTGAATTTTGGGTTTTCATTATCTGTAAGTCATAATCATCAAAATTTCAAGAAATAAAGGCTTGAAATATTTCACTCTGTGTAATGAATCTATATAATATACGGGTTTCACTATGAAATGAGTGGCAAACAATATTGACCTTTTCACGATATTCAAAGTTTTTTTAGATGTACCTGTATATAATTAAATGAACACTGAAACAGTTTTAATGATGATGATAAGAATCAAATGTTTTCATTATTTAGTATTGTTTACCATTTATTATTGTTAGTGCATTGTGTACCTAAAATAGTTTTCTATTCTATTCTATTCTATTACAACTTTTATATTATTATATTTCTTTTTTTAATATTATTTTTATTCAAATAATTAGATACACATTTATTAATTTATTTAATTTTAAATTTATAATTTTTTTAAACATTTGTATTAGTGTTAGAAGAAAATAAAAAAATAATTACAATTATAAAATAAATACAAATGTGCCAGAACAACAAAACATTGATGAACAAATGCATACAAAGACAAATGATAATTTAGGTAATGCATAAAAAGGATACAAATTCGTAAATGTTGTAGAGTGACTAGTTACATATAAAATTTTTAAGGAGGGCAAAATATTTATACAGACATATAGCAGAAACTGTGATCTCCATTGCTTTCTTTGTGTAATATTATTGTTCAGATGTCCTCTGCAGTCGACTCAATCAATGAAATCAAAGTTGTGCTGATCTTGCAGGACAAGCTAAGTTTCCCTTCCCCCTCAATCCCAACACCAGTGGTCCTCCAGACATATGCGTCTAAACACATTACCGCCGGTGAATGTAGAATGATAAACGTCAGCATGTGTAGTAGACGTCACCCTGATTTGTTTTGTTCTTCTGGCCAGCCAGTTTGGAGAGCAGGGAATACCCTTGAGTTTAATTCAAGTTCATAGCACCTCACAGGAGAGATACAGACTGCACCATCTGCATAATTCAGACAGCGTTCACATTGACATAGACAAGTGCTTTTGACTAATTGTTTGATGATTGCATTAGGTTCTCAATCTCTCAAACATGTAATGCAACCCCTTGGGCTGTTGAAAGGTGAGTAAATGTTTAGCAATGCACAGTTCTGTAATCAAAAAGCTTTTTGGTCAAAAGAATCTGGTGTGTGATTTGAAACTGATTGCCACTATAAAAACATCGAGCTTAAAGAATAAATATTAGAAAAGTTAAAGTTGCAAAAGATCAGTCAGAATAAAAAGCCATTCTGCCTCTGGCTGTATAATAACGTGAGAGCACTTGCTGCTTCCTTGTTGTTCATTTTGCATAACTTATTTTTTTTTACATAATTATGAAACAGTAAGTAAATAATCATTAAGCATCATTGACCTTGGTCATCCTAAAAACAAAAGGATTTCATATTTTTTTTTCTGGAAAAATATTTCATTATTAAAACGACATATTTGAGAAGCAAAATTAGATAGGACAAAAATATGTATTTATTTAACACAAGACAAGATCATTTGTATGCTTAAAACGAAGGAAGAAAATGCAAATGTGGTAAGAAAACATCTTTTCATTGAAAATGTATTCTCTGAAAACAAGTTTCAATATTAAGTATAAATTAATAGTCATCTTGAGTCAATAAGAGACCTTCCCTGTTTCCTTTCTCAGTAATGTCATAGTACTTCCATTTCATTTTTCTCTGCCGACTTGCTTTGTTTCATTTCCAGTCTCTATGCAGTTTATCAGGTGGTCAGTATTCTTGACCTCATTTGGCTACAGCTCCATTTGGCCAATCATTTAAAAGCCTTTAGCAGACACATGAGCAGCTAATAGATTATATCACAAAATCCATATGCAATCAATTTGCATGAATCAATAAGTAGATGGAGAGTCTGTGAAACACACCAAGACGGTACTGACCGATAGCCAAGGTACATGTTATTTAACAGCTAGCCAAGCACCAGCAACTACTTTCCGACCCATTAGTTTCAATAAGTTGACCATACAATGATTTGAATTTAAAAGTAAATATTTGTGTCAGCTGTCAATGCTGGATGGTTTAGAAAGGCTTTAACAGCTCCTAGGATCAGCTGTAACTTCACACTCTGTCATAAACTGATGAGGTAGATGGAAAGAGAGCGGGTAGAGCAGGCGCGCCTCCTCGACAGCGGCTGGTTAAACCGTGAGAGGGTGTGCGGTGTATCCGAGCTGGGAGATGGGTTGAGATAAAGACTCTATGAGGCAGTAGGAAACGTTGGACGAGGGTAAATGAGTGAACCTTATCTGCTTTAAACAGCGCTCTCATCTCAGGCATCTCTTTAACCACATGCAATCAGATTTTTCAATCTCAATAAGGAAAAAAAAATCATGAATTACCTTAATCTTTTTTTATTTTTTTTATTAAAACCGAAACTTGAGGTTATGAACCATTATAACGGTCTAAAAGGCAATCCGTTCTTCAATATATAATGTAGCTGTGGAATTCAGTATTTAACTTTCATTAATGTTAATGCTATATTTGTTGTATTTATTAAGGGATGCTCGGATACTAAAATTTTGGCTGATACAATAAGCCGAGAATAATTTTCATATTATGGTAGATAACCCATGACTTGCTCATATTACAATTCTTTTTTGTGTAAATAAATAAAAAATAAAACACAAACTAAAATCAATAATTTGAAATGTTGCAAGTGATTTATAGCATCACAATATTATAATGTACAGCATGAAAAATGTATTTGCATTTAAATATTCAATGCAGATTTGATACAGATTACATTTAACAGTGTTAATAAATGATTAGTGTTTTAAAGTTTTCCATTTAAGTTCAGTAGTTGATGGAAAGAATAATCTAAATGTAAAATTAGGCAAAATGAGCATGAACAATTAAATGAATATCGACTGAAGGTGATACATAAAAAATTTATACCGGTCAATAACCACCATTACATTGTATATAAGTATCAATGTTAGATAGAAAAAAGGTAATCTAAATGTAAAAATGAGCATGCACATTGCACAGTTAAATATCAAATATCGACTGATATTGATAAATAAAAACAATATTGGCCAGTAACCAATGTTATCATTATTTTGTGTATACCCTTAATGCTTTTTTTGTAGGAATGCATTAGTTTTATTAGTAGTATATGAATGAGAGTGTTACATGAAGGAAATACCTAATGTAAATCTAAAAATAATTCAATAGCCAATATTGACTGAAATCTGATACTGATAACAGTCAAATTGGCCAATAACCGATATGGTGCCATTATATTGTTTTGTATGAATGCGTCATTGGTAGTAATATTTGTGAGTGTAATTATTGGTAGTAATAAATATGAGTGTTAGATGAAAGAAAAAGGTCATCTAAATGTAAAAACAGCATGCAAAAAAGGTGCATTGTGCATTATCCCCTTCTAACTTTTCCTCCTATTTCTAGCCAAGGAACTCTGCATTGTTTCTGCATTACAAAGACAAAAGTGCAAAACAGATGATCTGGCCTGAACACAGAGCTGCACCTGTCACCTTCCCCAAGCCACATGCTCAGCCCACACAGCAAAGACCACAGGACACAAAGACTGCTTTCACCTGAGACACACCGTGGCTTCTATTAATAGCGCAGTTCGGCAGTGGTGCTGACACACACATCTAGAAGTAGTGGTTACCTTCACTGATAGCAGTTACTATAATGTGGCTTGTATTACTCATGTGCTGACAGAGTGTGAACCAAGGTCATGAAGCTAAAACACTGACAAATAGCTCTCATATTATTTATCTCCGCTCTTTTTGGTCAAAGGAACAGTCTGAAATCAACCCGCGAGCTCTTAATGTACTAGGGGAAGATACGAAATAAAGGGCAAGAACATATCACACCGGGGAGTGGGCAGAAAAGTTTACACACGCCATCAACTCGAACATGCTGCGCTCCGCCGGATCCACAGGGATTGAAAATAACTGTGTCATCATCATTTGAAGGCCGAAAATAGGAGCGGGGGCGTTGAAACCGAAATCTCTCCTGAAAACTACAAAAGAGTCGGCCGAGCTGTTTTGGCACGCGTCATCACATTGTTTTCCCCTGACTTGTATTTTCATGTCATTGTTTTGTATCCTCAGGCCAAACACCCTCCTCCAGATGGTGACTGTTCTAGTCTCCTCATGATGGAAAGTCAGATGTTTACCAGAGCCAGGTGAGGGGCAGAAGAGCTGACGAGGGCAGTCGGGTAACAAAAGGTCTCCACCTGCGAGTCTTGTTTAATTGGGATGACACATACCTGTGTTAGGGTTGGATATACACCCATGTGTTGCCAAATGTGTCCCATTTCCCTTTTAAAATGGTAAGAGAACTTGCCAATAGCATACAACACTTTCTACACTTATCTTGAGTAAAGTTTTTCCACCAAGCAAAAATCTTGCCATGAGATGCTTGTATCCGTTTCTGTAGGCATTTCCATTCATGCTCAGCATACAGTTGTTGAGATCTTAAAGTGACAGTTCAGACAAAAATCATTTACTCGTTCTCATGCTGTTCCAAACCTGTATGATGGATTTTTCTTCTGGAACATACACAATTTTTTATTTGTTTAAAGAAATGTCTGTTTTTGGTCCATACAATAAAAGTCAGAGGGGTTTAGTGTTGTTTAGACTTTCATTTTACATATTCTTCAAATTCTTCAAAACTTTCATATTCTTCAAAATATCTTTTATGATCCACAGAATTTTTTTTTTTTTTTGTCATTTTCAAATATCTGAACATCCCTAATTCAAAATGCATTTACTTGAGAATAAAAATCGTTTTGTTATATATTTATATACAGTCATGGCCAAAAATATTGGCACCCTTGGTAAATATGATCAAAATTTATCTGTGAAAATTAATCTGAATTGTTAATCCTTTTGATCTTTTATTTTAAAAAAATCTAACCTTTCATTGGATAATAAGAATTTAAAATGGGAGGGAATATCATTATGAAATAAATGTTTTTCTCTAATACACATTGGCCGCAATTAACGGCACCCTTTTATTCAATACTTTTTGAAACCTCCATTTGCCCGGTTAACAGCTCTAAATTTTCTCCTATAATGCCTGATGAGGTTAGAAAACACTTGACAAGAGATCAGAGACCATTCCTTCATCCAGAATCTCTCCAGATCCTTCAGATTCCCAGCTCCATGTTGGTGCTTCTTCTCTTCAGTTCACCTCATTCATTTTCTACAGGGTTCAGGTCAGAGGACTGGAATGGCCAGCAGAAGCTTGGTTTTGTGCTCAGTGACTCATTTTTGTGTTGTTTTTGAGGTTTGTGTTTGGATTATTGTACGGTTGGAAGATCCAAACATGGCCCATTATAAGATTTCTAACAGAGTCAGTCACTTATTGATTTTTTTATCTGTTGGTATTTGATAGAATCCATGATGTCATGTGTCTAAACAAGATGTCCAAGACCTCCAGCAGAAATATAGGCCCACAACATCAAAAATACAGCAGTATATTTCATTGTTCAAATGGGGTACTTTTTATCCCTGTGTTCACCAAACCCATCTTGAGTGTTTGCTGCTAAAAAGCTCATTTTTTTGTTTCATCTGACCATAGAAGCCAGTCCCATTTGAAGTTCCAGTCGTGTCTGATAACTGAATATGCTGGAGTTTGTTTTTGGATGAGTGAGGAGAATTTTTCTTGAAACCCTCCCAAACAACATGTGGTGATGTAGGTGCTGTTTGACAATTTTATTTTAGGTTTTCTGACCCTGAGACTCAACTATTTTCTGCATTTCTCCAGCTGTGGCCCTTGGAGAGTTTTTAGCTACTCAAACTCTCCTTCTCACCGTGCATTAGGACGATCCAGACACACGTCCTCTTTCAGGCAGTTTCGTAACATTTTATGCTGATTGGAAATTCTTAATTATTGCCCTGATGGTTGAAATGGGAATTTTCACTGCTCTAGCTCTTTTCTTAAAGCCACTTCACTAATTTGTGAAGCTCAATCAGAGCTCAATTCTGCACATCAGAAATATATTCTTTGGGTTTTCTCATTGTGATGGATGATTAAGAGAATTTGCGCTTTGTTTTCCCTCCTATTTATATTTATGTGAAACAGGAAGCCATGGCTGGATAATTTCATATTCATAATCACCCTGGAGTGCTCAAAATTGTGAATATGAATGGGAATATACTTCGGAGATATTTTACTCGTAAGAATTTCTAGGGGTGCCAATAATTTATGTCCAACGTGTATTTGAGAAAAAACATTTATTTCATAATGATATTTCCCTCCCATTTTAAATTCTTATTATCCAATGAAAGGCTAGATTTTTGTGAATTTTCTTAATAAAAGATCAAAAGGATTAACAAAGCAGATTAATTTTCACAGCCTTCTTTGTTCATATTTACCAAGGGTGCCGATATTTTTGGCCATGCCTGTATATATATAAAGAAAGATAGACAGATAAATAGATATAATCAACATAAGATATTAAGTCGTTTTCTATTGTTTTCCTGAAATGTATCAAAATTATGCAGGTTTATGCTTAAAAGAGAAAGATACCTGCCAGTAGAAAGATAAGAAAAATTGTCTTGTTTTACATTTGAATTAACTTTATTTTTCTTACCACATTAAATTAAGTAGGAACTTTTAATGCCATTTTAATGTATGGAAGATCATAGTTGCTTGTGTAATTTATAGATTCCCCTCATTCCCCCAAGTTACTGAATTATTGGACCTACTTGTTTGGGTTTAGGTAGAGAAATTAAACATGATTAAACTTGAACTGTATCTTAACGATTGCTTTTTAAAAACCACAAGCAGGTTTCATTACTCAAGAGGAGTGATTAAACCTGTGATCATTGGACAGTCATTGAGCTGTACCTGAGGGGGAGGCTGTGGCTCAAAACACTCATGAAAACAAGATAAATAATTAACCGCCAACAATCACTTGTTGTTCTGTTTAATCAAGCTATTAATAGTAAAGCTCAGGGGCGGCTTTTGAACGTATAAAAATTCAAGATAGTAAACAACATCTGAAAGGTAATTTGTTTTGAGTGTTAATTACGGCCTTCGTTGCCTGAATTTTATATTGAATATATTTTTGTAATGTTTATTCATTTTTAAAAGGCACTTTTACCTGTTAAAATATAATTCAATTTCACATAAACAACCCATGTGGATTTTACAGCAAACAACACACGACTTAGTCATTTGGCAGTATTTTGACACTTAGGCAATGAGGCAGTATGCATAAATCTTCAAAATGATCCAGAAATCAATAAGACACTGATCCTATAATTTTTTATATTTTTTTAAATGTGTGGGAAAAGCATAAATATAAAGTACTATTCAAAGGCTGAGGTCAGTACGTGTTTGGAAGAAAAGTTTTATGAAGAGTCTAAAGCTGCAAACAATTTGATCAAAAATACAGTTAAAACAGTAATATTGTGATATATTTTATTTAGAATTTTAAAAAACTTGTTTCATATTTTTATATATTTTACATTTTATTTTTTTCTGTAATAGTAAAAATAAAAAAAATCAGCGACCATTATTCCAGTCCTTGATCCTTGATCCCTAAGAAATCATTTTAATATGGTGATTTGGTACTCAAGAAACTCCTGATTATTATTATTTGTTGAAAATGGTTGTGTTGAAGTGTATGAAGTGCGGAAAGTTATTGTTCAGGATTCTTGAATGAATAGAAAATTCAAAAGAACAACATTTATTTGAAATAGAAATTTTGTAACACTGTAAAAAAAAAAAAAAAATTCTGTTAAATGTATGTTTATATTTTCGACGATGTTAACCAAGTCATTAGTCTCATTAAGTGAGTTGCAAGGTGCAAGATAATAGCGCCCTCTGTGGTTTACAGAGAACTATTGCTGGAGTGACATGAGGACAGACTTCCCAGAATTCCTTGTTCTGTGAACACTGTGAACACACAGATACTGACCTAAAATAAGGGCAGCTGTTTTAAAGGAATTAATTCTGCATAAGTAATTCTTGTATTAAGACAGTTTTATGCAATATCCATTGAATTATAGTTAAATACAGTGGGGTCCTGAAGTATGTGCGAAACCTCTAGTGAAAATGCATTTAATACAAATCATTTCATAACAAATTACCAGCACAATGATTTAAATGAGGATGTTGAGTTTTAAAATGTGGGCCTACAGTGATTCAGTGGAAACATGAACACCTGACCTTTTTTTTTTAAACAAAGGATTTCATATGATTTGTGTCACAAATTTGATTATTTGAATAGTGTCCTAGATATGGTTCAGAATCTTACTCATTATTTATTCATTTTATGTATTAACTTTAATATACTTTTTTTTTTTTTTTTTACCTAAAGTTTTGGAATTTGGTCAGTTTTTACTGAGATGAATGGCCTGATTTACCCGAATTCACCCTAATGGTTAATAAAACAAATACAATTTGCAACACAGTCCTTAATTTTGAGATGTCCAGATGATTAGTGCAGCCCTTGAGCAGATCACACATTTTCTGAGGAAGCATTTACATATAATCATAAAACATAACCCAGAACTCACCGATCTGTTAACATAAGCTTGCAAGTCAGTAACTATACTGTACATAAAGGCCCGGTTTCACTGACAGGGCTTGGACTAAGGATTAGGCCATAGTTCAGTTAGGACATTTAAGTAGTTTTTATTAACATGCCTTAGAAAAAACATTACTGGTATGCATCTTAAGACAAAACAAAGGCACTGATATGCTTTAAAATCAGTCAGTGCAAGTTTGTTTTGGTTGAAACGTCTCAGAATTACAATTTTAGTCTGGGACTAGTCTTAAGCCTTGTCTGTGAAACTGGGGGTAAATGTTTATGTTTCAAAAATATACATTTATAGTGTATAAAAAGATTTTTAATTGGTTTTGAAAGAAGTGTTTTGTGCAGTGCAAAATACAGTAAAATGATAATATTGTGAAATATAATATTTTTTTTCTAATGCAATATTTTAAAATAGAAACATATTTGAAATAGAAATCTTATCTTTACTGTCCACTTTGATGCATTTTTAATTTGAAGTATTGAACCCCAAACTGTTGAATGCTGGTATATATTTTGAAAATCTCTATATAAGATTACAGTGGGGAAAAAATATATTTGATCCCCTGCTGATTTTGTATGTTTGCCCACTGACAAAGAAATGATCTGCTCAAGAAAGCCCATGTACAGGCCCATCTGAAGTTTGCCAGTGAACATCTGAATGATTCAGAGGAGAACTGGGTGAAAGTGTCAGATGAGACCAAAATTGAGCTCTTTGGCATCAACTCAACTTGCTGTGTTTGGAGGAGGAATGATGCCTATGACCCCAAGAACACCATCCTCGCTGTCAAACGTGGAGGTGGAAACATTATGCTTTGGGGGTGTTTTTCTGCTAAGGGGACAGGACAACTGCACCGCATCAAAGGGACGATGGACAGGGCCATGTACCGTGAGGGCCAGGGCACTGGACAATGACCCAAAACACACGGCCAAGGCAACAAAGGAGTGGCTCAGGAAGAAGCACATTAAGGTCCTGGAGTGGCCTAGCCAGTCTCCAGACCTTAATCACATAGAAAATCTGTGGAGGGAGCTGAAGGTTCGAGTTGCCAAACTTCAGCCTCAAAACCTTTATTACTTTGAGAGGATCTGCAAAGAGGAGTGGGACAAAATCCCCCCTGAGATGTGTGAAAACCTGGTGGCCAACTACAAGAAATGTCTGACCTCTGTGATTGCCAGCAAGGGTTTTGCCACCAAGTACTAATTCATGTTTTGCTAAGGGGTCAAATACTTATTTGACTCATTGAAATGCAAATCAATTTATAACTTTTTTGAAATGCGTTTTTCTGTATTTTTTTTATGCAGTCTCTCACTGTTCATATAAACCTACCATTAAAAGTACAGACTGATTATTTCTTTGTCAGTGGGCAAATGTACAAAATCAGCAGGGGATCAAAAACAATTTCCCCACTGTATATATTTAAACATTACATTCCTGTATTTAAGTTCAATTTAATGCTAAGTGAGCTTTTATAAATGTTACATTCCACACCCCCACACAAATCTCCAACAAACTGTTCATCAAATGATGAGTTTTATTAAAATGAGGCAATCATAAAACAATGCACTTTTTATTTTTCACTATCTTTGTGAAATAAATATTCAACTGCCTCAAGCACAGTCAAAGTACCAAACATTTCCAATTTAGTACAAATGTTTTGATTCAATCCTTTCACTAACATCATCCAAGGCACATCAAACGCATAATCATGAGTGACTACTGTTTTTTTTCAATATATGAATATAAAAGTAATAGTGTTACAAAGGAGGTCATTTTCATAACTCCAAAACTTTAAACAACACAGAAAGAAACAGACAACCAAATACAGACAAAGTGTATTTCAAAATATCACAGACAAGAAAAAGTACTTTAGTTTATCTAACTACAGTATATAAAGACTGCTAATAATTCCCCCATCAAATACAATAGGTACAATTCAAGTTCAGAAAAAAATCAGTATCTTTGCACATTTCTCTTTTTTTATATTGCATACACATCATTCAAACTACTTTTCCGATTAATCTACAAGCTTTGTTCTGATTCGTAAAAAAAAGTGCTAAAACATTGCATAGACCACCACCTATGTTGACCACCTATCTCCTATGTTCATGTTACTGCAGACATCTTGACCTGGGCCAAGTCCCCATAATCACATTGTCAAGTGTACTGTGAACCTGCCTGCTCTCCTGCTGACCCTTGCGTCCTCTGTGCAGACCAGGCCTCAGCGTCAGGTTAGTGAGGTCCACTAGTTCCCTCTTGTGAGAAAGCAGTGTCACCATGTGGTCGAGCTTGGAGCGAATGGAGCTGTAGTGGTGCTGTCGCTCTTTGGTGATCTTGAAGAAGCATTCTCTCAGGTTGATCTCTTGTGGGGCAAGACAGACAGGTGGATGACAGTCCACCTCCTGTAGGTTGCAAGTGGATGAAGTATTGAGGTTGATCTGGTTGCTGCTGGACGAGGTTTTCGATTTAGGGTTGCTGTTGTCAGCACATGTTTGCACGCTCACGTCTGCTGTTTGGCAGATGGTTTGTGTTGAAATGTTGCAGGAAGTTACAGGGGGAGATATCATTACATCGACTGTCTGAGTCTGAGTAGAAACATTAATTGCCAGCAAACAAGGAGGGTCATCCGACGTGAGAGCTTCCTCTCTGAGTTCTTGCTCGATCCAGTCCTCACCTAGAGTGGAAGTATCAGAAACTGGGTTACTCTTTCTGTCTCGATCTTCAGTGTCTTTATTCATCTGTTGGATCTCTGGGGTATGAAGTCTGGCTGGAGTGCTCGTCAGACATTCTGGTTGAGGCTTTGTTGTTCGTGCCAAGTAGGAGGGAGGTGTTCCAGGTGGTTTGAGGACAAGATGGTCATATAAACTGCTGCTTCTGGCACTAGAGGGAGCTCTTGTATTCGCTGGCAGTGGCAAGGACTGGGCATAGAGGATGCGGAACTCTTCATCGAATTTCTCGGTTATCTGGCCAGATAACTCGATAAGGTTGCTGCTGTTTAGTTTGCCATCTGTCCAGTTAAACCTGTAGATAAAAATGTGCCAAAATAAATAGGGAACGTATAAATAGAACTGGAGTCATAGCGATTATGCACCGATTGTCTGTCATTTGCAAAGTTAAAATCGATTCAAAATACATAATTTCTATATAATTATTCTACATTGTCTGAAAGGTTACACCCATGCAAAATAGAAAACAAACCAAAAAATTTGTCCATACTTTGAAAGCCAAAACAATATTGGACCCCACTGACTTTCATTGAATAGACAAAAAAGACACTTTTGTGTTGCACAGAATAAATAAAGTCATACAATTTTGGAACAACAATTTTCACTTTTTATTCCTTTAAGATGTTGTGGAAAAGGGGTCTTTATTACCTATATGAACCTGTGGCCACTCTGTTTCCATCAATCAGCATGAAACGCTCATGAACCTTTCCAGTAATCCGAGCACCTGATCTCATGTAGTAGGTAGAACCTGTTGTGCTTCGTACTTTCATTTGCTTCATAAATAAAATGAAACACATTTTTAAAATGCAATAAAAAAATACTAAATCTATTAAATATAAAAACAACAATAATATTAGCATGAATAACTCATACCAGCAGTCCATCCAGCTGTACACAAAGGTTTTTACACATCTGTAAGAATGAGGGAACAGAAGACTGGTCTAAAAGAATATACACAGGAACTCTGCGGCGTGTGCAAGCTTCCTGCAGGTCTTGGAAGATATCCAGGTCTGTCAAGGAGTCTGTCACAATGGCAATCACCTAAGGATAAAAATTTCTGATTAATGAGAAATTAACAGCAGTAAACATTTCTTTATGCAACTGAGTATTGTTTGGTTAAAAAGGTGGGAATTGAATTAGCATCTTAGAGCTCCAGCATCACTGAACTCGACAATCTAGCTCATTGGTATGAATGTCATGACTTCACAGCCTCTGGCTACACACCTTGATGATTTCTTATTACGTTTGGTTTTTAAGTACATGCAAGCTGGAACAGATCCAGGGTGCCTGCAGGTATAACCTCAATACATTCAGCTCAAAAACCCCTTCATTTGAAGGACTGAAGAGCCTGTTGTGGCACCTCCAGGTTCAGACCCTCAGAGGTAACAGTTCAGTGTGATAGACGCTTCTGTGCATTCTTACCATTCCACATTCAAGATCCAGAGTGCTACTTTGAATAAATCATCACCTAAAAAACCCAAATGGCTGTTGTTTTTTAAATACAACTAAAATAAGAGATTTTTAAATCATCATAATCTTGAATTCATTGTTATTCTTTTCATTGCTGTTGCTTGGTTTTTGATATAATTTTAATCCTCTTAAAAGTTTCAACTGGGAAAACGGAAAACAAATTAATTAATGCCAATAAATAAAAAAAAATAGCTAAATGAAGGTGTTATGACATTTAAATATTACTTCTAAATTATTTGGATCTATTTTTGCAACTTATTTTTTTAATTATTAATTAATTCAACAGAGACAGACATCAGTTTCCATTTTATTAGTAGCTATTTATTAGCTACACTACTGCTTAACAAATAACTGTTTAAAAAGGAAAGTGGAATATATAGCTAGTTACTAGAAACATCTACTAGAAAAAACAAGTACCAGCAACAACTGGAATACATACGTGGAAATTAATATTTAATACATACATCTACACAGAATTAAATCTGGTCAATTTAAATTAAATTATGTTACAGTAGTAACAATGTAGCAATGTCACTGACTGAAAGGAAGTAATCTCTATTGGAATAAGTATTAGTATCTATTGAATAGTAAAATTTAAAAAGATAATAATCACTATTGGATTACACACTTCTAATTTGAGAATGAATACCAATAACAGAAAATATACTTAATAGATGTGTTCATATTAATGATTAAATGTTAATGCTTGTCATCGAGGCCCTAGTTTTGTAAAGCTGCTTTAGAACAGTATGCAGAGTGAATGATCGTGTCCACTTATATATAATTTTTTTAAACTATTTATTTTTTGGCCTGAGAAATACCTCTTTTGCATTTTTGATCATCCTCCTGGCTGCTTCTTTGCAACTATAAATGCACTCTCCATAACTCGGCTGGAAGTGGGCGACGGCGCGTGTTACTCCACGAAAAGACCCCGCGGTGAACGCAGGCCAACCCATCTCTAAAACTGGAGGCTCAATATCTGACACTTCGGGGAAATACGTGACAGATGAGCAGTCCAGTGTGCCAGACTGGTCCAAATGAGAATCGTCTCCGTTCAAAGAGAGTGGTTTAGGCACCACAGCCGCGCGGGAGATGCGCCTGATCTCGTCGTCGGAGAGAAAGTTAGGGATTCTCTCTTTCTGCAGGAATCCCATGAAGGACTCGACTCCGCCGGACACCAGCTCCTCCAGAGCGAGTCAAGTACACCCGGCTGCAGCCTGCAGATCGAGGCGGGGCTGCACCTGGGGCGGGGCTGCACGTGTCGCCCCGCCCATAATGCTTCTCATTGGTTATTGGCAAAGTAATGACGTAGATCGAGGCGGGGCTGCGCCTGGGGCGGGGCTGCACGTGTCGCCCCGCCCATAATGCTTCTCATTGGTTAGTGGCAAAGTAATGACGTTGACGCCGCGGTAAACAGGAAATGCGGTTGAAACATAATTGGTAGCAATACATAATTATATAAAACAAACCTGTGAACCCGTTAATTACTTATACCTGGTAAATTTATATAGTATTAAACAATACATTGCAAATTTGTTAATCTTTGGAAAACATTTCATTATATACATTTCCAAGCAAGAATCCAATTAACGTTGCTGCTTTTGACTTGTCACATTGCAGTCGCAATGTCAACGAATATAGTTTATTTACAACTTAAGTTTAAGTTATTTCTATTCATGTGTATAGGTCATTTACCACTTACAAGTTATTTATGGTCGTTTTTTATTTTATTTTCAGTATATGCTTTACTGTTACATGTGTTATTAACATTTAAATAAAAGTGAAATATTCTCAGCAAGTGTCATGCCTTAAGATGTTATTAAAATTAATGGTAACATTTTACAATAAGGTTCATTAAACAGTAATGTATTAACTAACATGAACTATAACCATGAGCAATACAATTGTTATTGTATTTACTAATCTTCGTTTACATTAGTTATTGAAAATACAGTAGTTTATTGTTTGTTCATGTTAGTTAACTGTATAAGTGCAGTTCATTATTAGTTCATGTTAACTAATGAACCATATTGTTAACCAAATTAATAATTTATGGATTTACTTGATAATGAAAAGCTTATGGTAAAAATACCAGCATTGTTTATATATGAATAACATGCCAAGACAATTATTTCCTTGTTATTTATTTAGGTATGAAACAGTTTAATTCTAAAAAAAAGAAAGGTGAAATTTGTACATCTGTATATAACATCTTTTTTACTTAATTTCCTTTAATCATTAAACCTTCCTTCTTTATTTACACTTTACTGGCACATGAAACAGCAGTCAGGGTCCTCTATGCTGTCGTAGAATCCTCTCAGGTAACCACGCTTCCCATTACCGTAAAAACCTGAGCAGGATTTGAACAAGGTTTTACATGTGCTACACTCTTTAATTTCAAAAGGCACCCGCAATTCAGCCTTTGATGCTTCACTCCATTTTCCCCAGTTCACAACACCTGTATCCAAAAACACACACAAAACAGAACTCTTTCATATGCACATCTAAGATTGTTAACCATGCCAGTGCTTTAGAAAAAACAAGAAGCAAGATTACTTAAAGCCAACCTTATGCATACTTCATTGCACAAATTTAAACTTTAACACACTTACTGTCAAGCCATGCATAGTGTGCCTTCTGCTGGACCGAGGAGGACTGGGGCTGCGTCTGCTGGACCGAGGAGGACTGGGGCGTCGTCTGCTGGACCAAGGAGGACTGGGGCGGCGTCTGATGGACCGAGGAGGACTGGGGCTGCGTCTGATGGACCGAGGAGGACTGGGGCTGCGTCTGATGGACCGAGGAGGACTGGGGCAGCATCTGCTGGACCGAGGAAGACCGAGGCGGCGTCTGCTGGACCGAGGAGGACCGGGGCGGCGTCTGATGGACCGAGGAGGACTGGGGCGGTGTCTGCTGGACCGAGGAGGACTGGGGCAGCATCTGCTGGACCGAGGAAGACCGAGGCGGCGTCTGCTGGACCGAGGAAGACCGAGGCTGGGTTGGTGGTGAAGCATGTGTGGCAATGTGCTTCAGCAAATTTGCCCGAGTTATTACAGTCGCTGAACAATAGCAGCAGTGAAAGTGGGACTTTGCCCGACATTTTAAACTACACTTTAAAATGGTGAAATCTGAAGGGGCAAACAAAAGAAAATAAGTTTATTGAAAATTGTCTAAATTTAACCTTCACTTGTTTGCATTTTGCTCTGGACAGTGGACAGTCGCAAGACAGAATTTTCATCAGCACCATCCATGTGCAAGCACATTTTTTTGTGATTTCAGCAACAAAGACCCATGGTCAATGCCCAGAATGCAGAAAATGAAGTTTACCTGAACCTTAAAATTAAATATTCTTCTACAAATTCACAAGCAATTAAATCCGAAGCATGCACAGTGCATTGCTGGCTGGTTCAGCACCATATTATACTTTAACTAAAGTGAGATAAGCAAAAGACAGTTAAACTCACCATGATGTTGAACTGCCCACTGAAAGTGATTTTTGATGTGATAATACATCAGTTCTGGCATACTGGAGTACCTGCAGAATGGGCACTCACTAGTGCAGCTTTTTAAATACTGCTCACATTCCCCCTTGCTTAACACCGTTTTGTGCATTTTTGCAAGGGGTAATGGCTCTTAAAAGAGCCTTTGGGTTATAAATTGAAGAACAACAAAAAAAGAGGAGAGATGGAGGGGTGGGGATGACAATGACAAGGATCTGCAAACAGAAGGAAATACAGAGAATCAGTATTAGATATAATTTAGATATAATTATAATAAAATCTAAATAATTAACAATTAATAATTTTATTCACAGAAAAACAATAAATTTGTATAGCCATTGTTAATATGAACTTGTCCTATATTACTTTTGCTGGTTCAGTTTTGCCACTGTATTTATTTTTAAGGTTATTTTGGGAACACTATATCAAATTCATAATCCCACTAAAACCACACACTAACTTTCTAATGCTGCCTTCAAGTGCTCTCGTAAACATTGCACATGAACGCCCTCCCATTCCGAAACATTAATGCGATGAGCTCGTAATTACAACTTCAATAGTAAGAATTATTAAATTTCCGATAGAACGTGAAGGCAGCATTATGCCATGCTTTTGGGAAACGCAGACCTGGTTATTTAAAAGCAGACCTTTAACGTTACACCTTGCGTGACATGGCTGAGTGAGTAAAGTTATGCGATTTTATTTTGAAACTACTTTACATTTCCTTTAACAACACACTAAACGGCACTTCAGAATTAAAAATTGTTATTAAACAAATTAGACAAGAGACATAGCTCGCCTGTACTCACCATGCAACCAAGAAGAACGTAAATGAAAAACCGCTAGAATTGACGTAATGACTTGACGCCACTAACCAATGAGAACAGTTGTAGGTGGGACGAGATGTGTAGCCCCGCCCCACATATAGCCCCACCTCGATCTACGTCATTACTTTGCCAATAACCAATGAGAAGCATTGTGGGCGGGGCGACACGTGCAGCCCCGCCCCAGGTGCAGGCCCGCCTCGATCTGCAGGCTGCAGCCGGGTGCATCTCGAGCGAGTCGGTGTCTCTCATTGTAAAGCTCTTTCAAGTTTAGGTCCTGGCCTGTCCTCGGTGTCCGCCAGCCCGGCGAATCTTCAAGACACTGGGAAAGCGCCATAACTAAAAGTTAATTAATCACACTAACGTTTCCTGAGATGAATACTACACTCTCTAACACCTGCCTCCTGTACTTTCAAAGGGTCCCAGCTCTTCGCCAGACGGCCATTGGTCGGTGAGTTGTTACCAGTCAAGATCTTGCGGCACGTGTCCGCCGAGTAAGAACGCCATTGGGTAATCTGCCCTGCGCCTATTGGCTGAGAGTTTGAATTCGGAGGCAAACAAAGGCGGCGTGTATGATTCTCCTCTGTGTTGCTGAATGTGAAATACTCACGGTGGTGTTGTGAAAGTAAATGGCCTCATTAAATACAGGTAATAATACACCATATAAACACCAATATAAAATCAGTTAAGGTTATGGCGGCATGTCTAAAGCCCTCCTCCAAAACTCCTATTCTTGCTTGGGTAAAAAAGATTGTTTTAGTGCTTGCATATATATTATTTATAATATTAATGCTGGTAATACAAATATACATACTAATCTTAATCGGTAATTTGTAATAGAAAAAAGCTAGTAAACACACTAGCTCCTTTCGACTCTTCTGTAATCGAATAAACCATTGTATACACATATTTTATTCACAGGCACAAACTTTAAAGACTTTTTATTTGCATTGACTTAACATTAAGTTTTTTACATTACTGCTTGAAAAATACAGTTTACTAAATAAACTTATAAACTTTTTTTCAAGCCTGTCTTCCAGGTTTTTCAGCAAAATTTAAACAGTAAAAAAAATTATGAAACAAAATGAAACAAGCAAACAATATAATAGCAGTAAAGTAAAGGATAACATAAAACAGCAAACCACTCTAACAAATATCTTAAATTCTCAGCCTTTCAATTATATAGTCCAGTTTACTGACCGTGTCTTGGTTATATGGTGATCATTCAATAGCTACAGCAAAAGAAAAAAAAAGGGTAATAACGTTATAGTTTGGTGGACAAAATTCATTTAAAAAAAAAATCTGCTTTAAAATTTTAGAACTAGGTGTTTAAAAAATAAGATTACTGCAAGAGAAACACGTTTATGCCATTGGACTTTTGACTCAATACCTTATTACTGAAATATAGTCACAGTGACAACTAACCTCAGTTTGCTCTGTTTAATATTTATAAAGCTAAACTATGTTCATCGTGCATTTACACCAGAAAATTAAACATTTGTGCCGAGGCCTTAATGAAGGAAAAGCCCAAATCGCATGGCAACCGTCTCATAATGGACAGTAGGTGTTTTCGGGCTTTATCCAATCAGATTCATCTCTGTCAAAAAAAAAAAAAAAAAAAAAGGAAAAAGCTGCATATCTGAAGGTGTAATTGCCACTGTGGTGTGAGGGGGGAGCCCCTATAGCAGGTCTTCCACCACATCCTAAGAAAAGAAAAGTAAAGACTTTGAAACATTATACGTATTTTATATGCGCACCTACAAGGACTGAGTATCACACAACCTGTTGATAATAGACAGGCCGGTGTTTGTTGCACTCTGGTTGACTGGTTGTTATCAATTCAGAGAGCACAACAGCAGGCCTTATATGACCCTCTCAAGAAGTAATCACTGTTTCTGAAACTGTTAATGGTTAAAATGGCACAGCGTTTGAGCACAGCTGTGCATATTTATCATCATTAATAATAAAATGTATAAATATTTCTGGTGATTATTACCCAAAAGATAACAACAGGAATAATAACTTAATTGTGGGAAAATAGTCTCTCTACCCATTCTGTAACGATAATGATAATGGTTACATATTACTATACTGATAAAAATAATATCTGTATTTAATTGTATGTTGCACAACATCAACATCATCCATTCAATTCTATCCCAATAATAATAGGCCTACCAATAATAATTGCATTCTGTTGCATGATGCAAATGAATTTCCCCTGGCCATGGTTGTGTAGCACTGGAGATCATATTCTATTCTATTTTATTCCAGTATTAGTATGTACAGCATGCTGCACACCAATTTTCAATTTGGTTGTGTGGCTAATGAGATTCTATTCTGTTCCATTCTGATAATGTGTATTCTGTTCAATGTTGCACATTAATTCTCCCCACACACGGTTGTGTATCAATGGAGTTCCTATTCTATTCTATTCTATTCTATTCTATTCTATTCTATTCTATTCTATTCTATTCTATTAATATGAATTACATGTTGCGCAACAATTTCCAGTTTGGTCGCGTGGCTATAAAGATTCTATTGGGTTCTATTGTGTTTTATTTTATTTGACTCTGTTCTGTAACACCGCGGGCAGCGCTTCGTAGTACGGTGGTTTCAAACATGCGTGTGTAGTAGTCTATATGTAGTCGGCACATGCTCGCGATCGGTTGTCTACTATGGCTGTTTTCCCCCCTCGTCCTTATACGACCTACTGACCGAAAGCGCTGCTCCATATTTCTGGCTATATTAGACATTTGCGCATGAGTCACTCCCTTCAGTGTGTCTGCTCAGCCCGTCCTAGAACAGAGAGGGGTAGGATCAGAATTTTGGGTTTGGGTGACGCGTTTTAATCACGTGCCCTTATTTGAGAGCGCCTGGCGTACATTTCTCTCCCTTCTCGCCACTCCAGCAGCGCCCATGTCAGCCGGGCACATAATCAGTGTGCCATAAAGCAGTTGATGCTCCTTATCGCGGTGACCCGACGGGTTCACGTTAGTTCACAGGGTTCATCTGAGGAGAGGTCTCGGCCCCTCCTGTTCCCCTGAGACCCGGAGCGGAGCGAAACCTAAATGTTATTTATTTCTGTATCAATAACGGATTTCCATTCGCAGTCAACAGAGCCGACGAAAAGGTAGGGAACTTTGACTTTTCAGAGAAGTGAAAGCGATTTATTTAGGTGACGCGAACAGTCTTCAAAAGTAGTTCTAGTAGAGAGAAGCGTGCCTTGTTATTCCACTCATATGCGGCGCGTGAAGTCGCCTCTATGTATAAAATGGCGACAGTAGATGGGAGTGCTTAGTTAAAAATTTTGGTAATAGCCAAAATATTGCGCCGCGCTCCACACTCAAACTCGCGAGAAACGTCTAGCCGGATGGAGGTTACTAGTGCCTCAATACGAAGCGAAAGGGTTAACTTACCAGTTTGTTACAGTTTGTTACTCAATGTTCTCGTCTGCTTCCAATTTAATTATTCGCACGCTACAACGTGCCTATGTGATGTTACTATAGTCTGTCCACTCCGGAGCGTCAACGCGTCAGATTTCTACTTCAAACGGAGGGCAAAATGGGACCCGAGTCTCGGATTGATCGCCGGCGAGGAGCACGGAAATATTGGCGCATAATCGATTTCCAAAAGTGATCTTTGCGATGACGAACCCGAACCTTTCGTGGGTGCCTGTAGTTTAAAGCTGGTGCATATCTAGACAAGCATGCGCTATCAAATGTTAATGGGTACAGAATGTACTCAGACTCGGATTTAACTCCAGATCATAAGCCTGGCTCTGATACCACACATTATAAATCATTATTTAGAATCACACTGTGCTTCATCTCAACTCTCTGCCTCAAGCCTCTCTACAGTAAACATCACTTTCTGCTAAAGCACGCTACTTTTTAAAAGTTAGCAGGCAGAATGAGATGCTAAAATGCGTTAGAAGGTCAGGATGCATGCTTTCTGTTGGTCCTTTTGCATGCAGTGTGTTTCGGATGATGGTCTGTCTGCTCTCTAGTGGGAATAGTGTTCTGGTCTGCAGTGTTGTAATAAGGCAAGTAAATATTGCCTTTCATCCTGAATTTGAGCAATTAGGACAGTAAAGCCTTCAGAACGTGACCTTCCCAAAGTATTTGTGCCTACAGACTAAAGAAAATGCAATTTGTATATACATGCACAGTTTGCCCTTTATTATTGTGTCAGATTAGAACAGCGTGACGGCACAAAATGAAGGACTAAATGTTAAGCTTGCGTGTGCACTTTATTGTATGTTGATTTCCAGTAAAAGCTGGCAGTTTATGTAATATTCCTTGAATTAAGAGAGGGGAATTGTCTGCCTAATGCCAAATGGATTTCTAAGCAGAATTATAATTGTGGAGACTCTATGTCCTCTATCCGTGCTATAAAAGCAGTCAAAATGATTAAATTATTTATAATGAAAAGCTCACTGTGCATGTAATAACAAAAATGCCCTTCTGTGATATCTCACATTACCTTATTAAATTTATAAATCTAAAGAGTGGATGAATGTCATGGAGTAACAGACAGAAATGAGCTCCACAATAGGAGTATATCCCCAAAACCTCCCTGAAAAGCTTGTATTAACCTTAAGTACTTTTCGAGATAAACTTTTGACTTAACGGCGGCGTGTCGGCCATACAAGTATTTCAGCTGCTCCAGCTGGGTTTTGTATGGAGGAGCCTGGCATTCGCAGAGACCTGGCACTTGACTCAGTACAATTCATGGTGCTCCGCCATCTTTCTTTTTTGTAACTAATGAGTGTGTCGCACCGGTGATCAAACTCAGCACATCGCATCAATGATTATTTCTCCATTATTTGCAAAGTACTTTTTTTCTTTCTCGTGCGAATTTCTAAATCTTTTCTGTGCTTTTAATGGGAGATTTTTGTGTCGCAAGACTGGCGAAGTAATTCTAAAAACGCAAATAGCGCCTTTTGTAAAATTCTGGGGTGCTCTCTTCATGAAGAAGACAAAAAAAAAAAATCTGCCATGATTACAGAGCGGAAAAAGGGATGGATCCTCATTTGTTTCCAATTTGTATATTGGCATAAACAAATAGCACAGTCAAATAAAATATTTGGAGTTTTGTCTATTTTGGGTTGGAGGGCTGCGAAAAATGTCCCCCAAGTGTGTGCTTTTTGGTGAAGAATAGAGGATTTAGTCCCCTCTGTGTGTTGTGGGCAAGGAAAGGGAAAGGAGAGGGGTTGCTATGGCAATGTTAACACATGAGTGGCAGCGCAGACTGGCCTCCCAAGAGTCCGTGCAGCAGTCACCGAGGTAAGGGGGGCAAAGGGGGCACTTCTGATGGCACCCAGCTTTCTGTAGTACTCGCATAAGGTTCATTGACTGGATTTAAACATAAACACAGGCTGTCCAGGAATAGCTGATGGTACAAACGCCTGTGTTGGTGGCATTTTGCTAATGAGTCACATCCTATAATGAAGGTGAACTGTAGGATGCCTCAGCAGCACTTCGGTCTCTACATAATTAATGTGGACGTGTTTGATGCCGTCACTGATATAGCTCGCAAACAGCGCCGTACAATGATGGCATGTAGTCACATGCCCATCTTACGTACTGGCACACACATTCAGGAAATATTTCAGTGGCATGCAAGCATTGAGGGCACTGCATATGGTTTCCGGCTTAGTGTCATATTTCCCTCGTAAATGGGAGTGCCATTGTGTAAAATGAAGAAAAATGGTCACGACAACCTCATACGCTGACCTCCTTTTTTCTTGTATTTATAGAAATATAATTATTATAGCATGTGTGCGCTGACCTTTGTTATGGCTTCTTGGCGTTAAACAAAAGTCTCATTCACGCAGCGCTTATGAAAGATGGTCATGTTAAAATCGACCGATATCCCTATAGGCTTATTCATATCAGCCTTGTGTAATAAAGCAGATCCAGTCAGAGAAATAAAAGAGGACGTCATGATCGTGTCTGGGAGCACTGTGTATTTTAGGCCAACATTTCAGTTATTTAAATTTTTACATTTTATTTTTTTCCTGAATTATTTCCTCCTTTATTTAAAAGGCAGCTGCCTGGGACCAGTGAAAAAAAAAAATACACATGGACACCACATTATTTTTACCCGAAATGTATTTATAGCCTAATGAAAGGGAAGCTCACGAAAATTTAGAGAAGTCTGAGAGATCTAATCTGCACACTTTATCTGGTGCCAATTTTTTCATTGAGTTTAAAGAGGGATGTTAGGATATATATACGCAGCAATGAATTTACTACATATGGTGGACACTCAGATTAACAGTCAATGCAAGATATTTACATAATTGTTAAAGCGGAACAGGAGGAAAAATGTGAACCGCAGATGAACTTTATCCTAAAATGCTCCCGCACTGCCTGAAGTGTGGAGGAGTGCACCAAAAAAGAAGAGGATTTAGAAGGGTGTGGGAGTATGTGTGTGTGCGTGAGCATATGATCAAATAAAAGAGAAGTGGGTACAATATGGCATAAGAATACAAACATACTCGCAGCTTCAAAAAATGTGACTGTTTATAACAATCTGTTTATTTTAGACCCCTTATCATGAAAAATTCTTCCTGAGCACATTTTGTTGCTGTGCAGAAAAACAGATTTTATTTCAGCAGCCTTATGAAAGATTTTCATGCTGAGAATCTATTGATATCTTTGCAGGCTTATTCAGCGTGGTCCCATGTAATAAAGGACGTCCAGTCTGGGATGCTTCGGCCTTTAATCAATAATGAGAGAGGATGTTTTATTATGTAAGGCCCGTATTGCCAGGCCTTTGACCTCACACTGCTTTTAATACTGTGCATCACTATCTCAAATGTTCAAGCAGAGCCAGCCTTATTAAATGTGTAACACGTAACATGATGTAATATTTTAGTTTCGAATGCTCAAAGACGTAAATGTAGGTCAGCGTTGTTGTGCTAATTTTCAACCAAATCTACTGCATGCCTTGACTCCACAGGTTGCCGGGATAAAAAGGCCTCCGGTTTCTCTGCTAAAGCCACGAAAGTACTGAGGCACACAGTAGCAGGATAGACTGTTTTGTGTGAGACTGGTTCACCCCGGTGCTGAAACACGAGGCCTCTCTTTCTGAGTTCCCTTTTCAATAGCTCACTGTCTGGAAACCTCTTGTCCTGTGTCTAATCGCACGTCTCGGTTGCCAGATAAAGCATCCCATTCTTTGACGAGTGACCTGTTTTTTTCTCTAACATTTTTGAACCATCTCCTGCTGGTCCGGTGCTAATCAGGCTAGTGGTTCAAAGTTTGGGTGGTGGAGCGATATTTAGATATTAGTGTGTCTGTTGTGGTTAACTAGCATTTTATGGTTTATATTAGACAAATCTGGAAAGCAGATTTTTGTTACCATCTGAGAGAATGGTAGGTGCTCTCATTCATTCAGATGCACTCCACAAGGTTTTAACTCCGCTTGAACTCTAGAACTTTGTAACAAAAATAAAACTCATGTATGTAAGACTTGCTGCACACATTTCAATTACAAATATAGCTTCTTTATTTTTCTATTCGGACCAAAGCTTTTATACACACATTTATGAGCAATGTTAATATTATTAAACAACTTTTTGTATAGATTCTACTCAGAGATGTCTGGTGCATTTTCAATAAAACCCAGATTCATGTTAGGGGTTAACATCCATTGATGAAATCCGAGTATCATGGACTAAGTAAGCAGGCTGAACATACAGTAAATGCCCATGGATGCAGGGAACCAGGATTACAGCATAAGATGCTGGTGACCTAGTTTTATTTTTATTTATTTATTTTTCTGGCAGGAAGGCAGCCGTCATGAGAAATAAAAGAGTCAGTTGCAAAAGAGTACGTCATGGCCATGTCTGAGAGCACAGTGTATTTTAGGCAGTGTTTTTACTTCTGAATGGTTTTATCCTTATTTTTTTATTTTTTTTTTTAAAGACAGCTGGCGATACTGAAAAAAATATATACACATGGACACCACATTGTTTTTATTCAAAATGTATTTTGTAGTCTGATGAAAGAGAAGGTCAAGGAAATTTAGAGCTAAACACTAAACAGAAGTCTTGGGTGGTTTAATTAGAATCTTTTGCAGATGCATAATGCATGGAAAAACAAGTATTAAATGACTAGATTTATTCACCAGCTAGTATTTAGCTGAAATATTGAAACTGCTCTGACAAGATGAACTAATTTATGTGCTCTGCTATCAGCTTTTAAGATGGAGACAACACGTTCTTTCACAAATCTTTTGCTAGTGGCATTATTTTTTTTTAAGGTTTACGCGCATTAATTAATTTATCTTATATTTTATGTTTCAAACTTGTAAAGTGGACTACATATGGTAGATGAAAAATTATTACAATATATATATATATATATTTTTTTAAACCGAACAGGCGGAAAAATGTGAACCACGCATGAACTTTATCCTGAAATGCTCCCTTACTGACTGAAGTGTAGCGTGTGGAGAAGTGCTACAAAAAGAAAAAGATTTAGAAGGTGTGTGTGTGTGAGAACATGTAGAAATCACGGAGAACTGGGTTTGATGTGCTATGTAGGAATATAAACAATCACATTTTTGGAAACAAACATTTTTGGAGTATATTTATAACAAGAAATTGTATCTTGCTATCTGTTTATTTTGGTCTCTGATAATGAAAACTTCTTACAAGCACATTTTGTTTGTTTTAGTTGCTCATAAAAAAGAGATTTTATTTCAGCGCATCAGTACCGCCAATGTTTCTGCTCTTAATAGTGAACTGTATTTAACTGATTTTTACTTTAATATTAGTGGTTTGATTATAACAATCATTGAACAGTGGTTGGTCAGAGCATTTCAATAAACCGTCCCTATTTTAGAAAAGTTTTTTATGTATATCCAATGGTGACATTCTTTTTTTTTTTTGTATCACAGCGATTTATATCAAAATGTCATGTTTTCTCTCCTTAGGTTCACTGGGAGTTGTTACTTCACTCCCTTTTACAATGGGAAGTCCTGATAGCTGATAATTTCACCAGTTTCTGGTTCATCACGGCTGGCTGATGACACCTCAACTCCATACAATTCCAGTATTTGTTTCTAACTCTTCACTCATCTGCACAATCCTATACTATGGCCAGCAAGAGGAAATCCACCGTTCCCTGTATGATTCCATCAAAAAGCAAGCACATGAGGGAGGACATCATACTAGGATGCTTACCTGAGCTCCTGCCCACAATACCCGAAGACAGCATCCTTAGTATCTCTTCAAAAGATGAGGATACACAACGATTCCATGATCTCTCGAAAGCCAAACCGAAGACTTCATGCTGGGAAAGGGGAACATATAGCTGCCCTCTGTGCTGCTTTGAGTCCAGAGACTTGAACCTGTTTCTTCACCATATGGACAACTGTCACATGGACTTTCATGCTCAACCAAACTTCTACTGCCTGCCTTGCAAGGTTTCAGCTGTGAAGTTTGAAGGCCTCGCTTTACATAACGCAAAATCACATCCTGAACTCCACACACCACACAAGAGAGTATCCTTGCAGGTTACCAAACGAGATGGGGCTATCACAGTGCAGCAAACCCTGTTTACAGAAGAGGACTTAAGTGAGTCCGGAATATCCATTACCAAGACACCCATAATGAAAATGACCAAAGGGGGGCACAAAAAAATTGTCGTCTCCCATACTGTTGAGGTACACCGGGCTGAGCCTAGCGGTGACAAGCCCGCAACTGTAACCAATGGCACTTCAGTAAGGACCTTACTCCTAACAACATCACCACATATCATCGGTGGCATTAGTGCCTCTCCGGTCCATAAAATCCCCAACACACTTGGGATACCAGGGATGCATAACCGTGGTCCTCTGTGGAACTCTAATCCATCATCGTCTGATTCGAACACTGATCTCCCAAAGGTCATGATCCCTCTAAGTAGCATCCCCACCTATGATCCAGCCATGGATTTAAGCAGTTTTCTTAAGACGTCTTTTGGTAAGTTCCCTTACCCTACCAAAGCAGAGCTCTGTTACTTGACGGTGGTCTCTGGCTTCCCAGAGGAGCAGATCAAACTCTGGTTCACAGCCCAAAGGCTGAAGCAAGGGATCAGCTGGTCTCCTGAGGAGATCGAGGATACACGTAGAAAGATGTTTAACACTGTATTCCAAGCCACACCGAAAACGTCACGCAACCAGATGCATCACCCCATTTCCCAATACTGTGTTTCTGTCCAGTCCAACTCTTTGAGTTCTAACTATATACCACAGATACCAAAGGGAAGTGTAATGGGTTGGAAAGGTGGGGTCATAGTCAGCCAGGCTAGTGTGACCCAGGCCACATCCCTTAAGCAGCAGCAGCCAGTGGTCCAAACACCGCAGGTAAAAATCCATCATGCTGTCATCACTAAGGAAACTGGAAATGAATTATCTTGTCAGACAGCTGAGAACTGCAACATTGTAGGCAGAGGAGGCAGTGTTAGCAATCATGGACACACTGGAAAAGGTGAGACTGGCTGCAGCTCATCCATCAAGACTGGCGTTAGCTGCTTGCCTGGCGTTCCCAAGACTCAAAACAGCAGTTACAGTGAGGGCAGCATTATGACTCTGACGAACATAGTCAGGAAAATTGACTGTCATATCAATGACAGGAACGCAAATTGCACCAGCAAATCTAATATCAGTCCAACTTCCATTTATGGCCAACAGAAGGTATCCAGTAATGCGAAAGAAAACAGCAACAGCAGCTTTGCCACCACCAGCAAATATAACAACGGAAGCACTTATAAAAGCACCAGCCACAGTACTATTTGCACTAAAAGGGAGGGAAACATCTTAGACCACACCAGCAAAAGCAACGCTGACACTAGTGTCATTTGTAGCAGCAGCAGCAGCAACATACATGCTGCAGAATTTATACCACCCCTTACCCATAGCCTTTTCCCACAGCCTGGAATTCTCATGGATCCATCCCTTGGAAAGGGCAAGGTATTACCTGAGCAACCAGTGACTTTGATGCAAAGCTTTATCCATAACTCATTCCCAGAACAAAAGCAGTTTCTTGCACCCCAAGGTCAACCATACCACGTACGTACTTTGACAGACACCCAGTCTGCTGTGGGGGGATCATTTAGCAACATGCCCCAGGGCTCCCTTCAGTCTAACCCTACAGCAAGTTCATGTCTTCAGGAGGAAACAAGTCAACACTCCTCTCCATCCCTTTCTGCTCCTCAGGAGCAACATTCTCCAAAAACCCTGCTGGGAGCACCTCAGGTCCAGTTCACAGACTTTACTGCCGTCCACTACAAGGAACATGACCCCAAGCACTTACCTGCCTTAGACAAAGACTGTAAGCAATCACATTTTGATAGAGAAGGATTGCACAAAAACATAGTGCAAAAAGAAAACGAAGGAAGGGTTTCTGAACACAGCGGAATTACAAATACATTATACAAGACTGACAAGAAAGAGCATAGCAACCTAATTAACACACTACATACCTTCACAAACGATAACACTAACACGGCTAAACAAGGCATGCCACTATTACGACAATACATACAGGAAGTGAACCAATGGGAAAGCAACAATGACTACCTTAAAGAGCCGAATGTGAGCCCTATGAAGATAAACATAATAGCGTTGAACAAAGAAGAGAGTTTGTACAAGAGCAACAGCAAGCAGCTAATCAGCAAGCCGTTGGAGAACTTGATCAGTGATGGTGGTTCCAGCCATAAAAACCAGTCTTCAGAATGGCACGAAAGCTACCAGCATGTACCGGTGGAGACTGAGGAGCATATATCTGATATAGGTAACACACAACCACATCAACCAGATAACCTTGTGGGGCTTGAATCAGAGAAAGTTAAACACGATCTACGCCCTGAGCGGAAAATTATTTTTCAGAGTCTAGACTCTGAAACTCCTATGCTTCCAATAAAGAAAAAATCAAAGGAGGCTGCAATGGATTTAGACAAACCAACTACAGGAGAACAAGACTACTGGGAGATAAAAGATGAGGAGCATCAGCAACCCATGGGCAACCAGAGTTTGAGGGGGCATCAAGCGCAAGACAGTCAATCAAGGTAATGGCTGCAGACCATTGATGGACCATTGATCAGGTTATTTGAGAAAAATAAAAACAGCTAATTTTAAGCGTCTTCCCAAGAGACGCATTGTAGTTTTTCTAGCAACTGACTTGTTGAGTCTTCAACTGCTGTCTACTACTCTTGGATTGTCACATCACATAACGGTGTTTAAGGTAATCAAAGTAGCTCAAATTTTAAAATTAGTTTAATTGGAAAACGTGAATTAAATTATGTGCATATTAACAACATTTGGCCTTTTGATCAACTTAAAAATACAGTATTTTGAATTAGTCACTGCCACACGCACATGATTATGTGCTTTATTTAAAAGGCTATTTTTGTCGTTAGTGAAGGCAGAGCTAATGAATTATAGATTTACTCAAAGTGTGTCTTAACGTGAATAAATGATGAAAATTGTGTGTAGCAAAGTGCCGGACTCTCGGATCTCTTTTGGAGTTCATGGTGTGATGCTGTTTGTTGTGTTTGGGCTGGTCTTACACATCTTTTTCTCCCCAACAGGGACTGTCTGAGAGGAGAGCTTCTGAAAGTTTAAGGACTTCACTCCATGAGGCGAAGAGGCCGAGGATTCCATATTCATCCTGAACATTACATTTCTTGTTTTCTTTCAATATGACAGCCGATGAGATTGTAAAACATTTGTGATGGTCAGTGGACTTGAGTTTTCGGAAGGTGGCCCAATCCAGAGAGTAGCCACTACATATGTAGGTCTAATTTGATTTAGGTAAATTCTGTGTAGGAAACTATGATGTATATGCTTGAAACTGCACTATTGAGGGTGTACTGGACGTTAGGAATGTCAGTTAGTGATATTGTTATACTTTGTAATATGTCAGATAATCAGCACTTCTGCTTTGCCTTGGGTTTTACGATAGTCATTGGGATATTCCAACCCGTTTTCCCTTCATGTCCAAATCAAATAAGTTCTCCATGGCTTATTTTTTCACACAACATTTAGCAGTTAGCGACAAATCATGCACTATAACTCGCTTTAGTGGTGTCTGTCTGCACACACAACAAATTGGCCAGACATTGCCTTAAACGTCACCTTTCTATTTCTATGACTGGCTGCACAAACAAGCTTTTCAGCAACTGTGTTGATGTGTGTATAAATTGGGGATTTGAAATCCCAACAGAACTGCTGCTATATCTTCGGAGGTGTTTTTTTTTTTTTTATAAGCATTAACAAGACTATTATATGTGAAAAGCTTAAAAAAAAAAAAGAAATGTTAATTTATGGTGGAGAAAGTTTAAAACAGTGTGCTTACAATCCGAGGGGTATTACAGTTCTCAGTCAGATCAAGTGTTATGCTAACTGGATATTCCCTGCATTTGAGTTGGGCTACGATATATAAATATATATAGTATATATATATATATATATATATATATATACACACACACATTATGCATCATTTATATGCTGCTAAGTTCAGACCATCCAAAGTGAATAACAGGTGCTTTTCATCCCTTATTATTTGCATTTGTATCCAATGTGGTTTCTCTTTTAAAAGTTAACACAAAGATACTATCTGGACTTACAGTATTACCTTCCCATCAGTTCCCATTGTGCAGGTCTGTCTGAAAGAACACAGTGCACTGGAGTGTTATCCTTTCTACACATTACAAATCTTTTGGTAATAAATGGAGAATGTCAAATTTAAGAACTGACGTCTTGAATGCATTTCATGCTATTGAAAAACACAACTTGGCAGAGACCAATTCTAAATAAACCTCCAACAGCAGATGCACATTTGCTTGGATTTAAGTTAATTGCAGCTAAAACATAATGCACATGCAAACAGACAACACTGTTGCGTAAATAAAGACGGAGCAGGAGAAGAAAACCATCTTGAGGGGCAAAATGATTAGAATACCTTCCTGAGCGTAAGAGTCACAGAGAGGTCCCGGGTGCACTTTTCAAAAGGAATGAAACCTTGCCTAAGACCACAGCTTGGCTAATACATCATACAGGCCATTCTTCCAAGACAAACAGGCAGGGTCTTTTTACACTCCCCCTCTGAGTTTTTCCTGAGGCCTGTTCTCAAAGCAAGACTGGGTGCTCGTTTCACACGGTTCTGGGAACACAGGAAGTTCTTCAACCCATTCTAAGTGTAACGCATCTTAAAGCATCAAGTTTTTGCAAAATCTCACCCATTGTGGCACATGGAAGACGAAAAGACATTTGGATTTGGCTTCAAAAACAACATACAGGTTAAGTTGTAGGGTTTTATTTTTAAATAACCTACAATTGAGCAAAAGAAGAAGAAAAAAAAAATGATCAGAGTTTATGGCATGAGTTCGATAAGTTGGAAAAGGTTACATGGCTGCCACTAACAACAACTATTTCCAGACTGGAGTGGAAAAAACTAAATGAAGATTATTAAAGTCCAGGTTAAAACAAGTATATTCTTAAACCTTGTTACAATTACAAAAAAAACAAAAACTGCTTAAATCATAACACAGACTTTGTTTTTGGCAATGTTGATTTCCCCCACATACCCTTCAGAAATAAAAACCCTTTTGCCATACCCTGAAATAATACATCCTAATAGTGATATTTTCAAGTAACACGTACAGGAGTTTCTCTTTTTTTCTTTCTTTTTTTTAAGCTTATGGAAACAGTCATTACACATTAAGTTAAATCCAGATGGAGACTTAAAGCCATGAAGAAACAATTTGTAGGATACTGGAGACAAAAAGGGGGGCACAAAAAAAAAAAAAGAAATTGGTTCACATTTACACTGGAAACAAAACCCTGATATATGCGGTAACAAAAAAAGAAATTCACATTCGGCATGTTTAAGGAAATATAGTTGAAGCTGTAGTCCCCTGCAGCTCATCCAAGCATCCTACTTTGTGGTCTGGACATAGTTTACACAAGAACTCCAGTTTAAACGTGAACAGTTCATGTAACACTCACTCAAACACACAGCTTTTCATGGTCATATTTCCCATAAAATATCACACCTGGTGTACACATTTCTTCTCCTAAAAAGGCGTATGGGTGTACTTTAAGCAATTCTTTGATTTTTTTTTTTTTTTAAATCTTCTATTAAAATATAGAATTCATTATTAATACAGGAGGGCTAAAAATACAGCAAAACTAAAAATGAAACGATCCACAAAGCAAGTTGTAGTTGAATACAGTAGCTGTAGGACCATGTAAGTTCATAGCTTTCTGACATCCTTGGACCCCTTTGTCCAGAGATGGGAGGGGAGCGAGACAGTAAAAGTGTTCAAAAGGTCAAGCCACTGATTCTCCAGTTCCTGGCTTAAAGACCATGCAACCTCACGCACAGGCCGTCCATACTTCATTCTTAAAAGACCGACCCAATAAAACCTACAAGATTACAGGTCACAGCCTAAAAAAAAAAAAAAGTCAGTCACCCAAATCATGACATTCAGGCCTCCTCGACACTATGCTTGCTTCACATCTTTTCCCTGGCCAGGTTCATAACCTGCTGGAAATCACTTAGACTAAAAGTATCTATTAAAAAAAAAAAAAAAAAAAAAAGGATGGGGTGCAGGGAGAAGTAAAATTGCAAAGAGGACTTAAAATTCATAGTCATTCTCAGCCATGTCGATAGCCCAGGCAAATTTCTCACGCTGAGTTTTGTTGTAGATCTTCTCTATCGGGATGCCAAACTTCTTGCACCTGGAGGAGGAAAGAATAAAAAGGAATAAGACACCAAAACAGACAAGGGGCATCTTACTGCACAACATATTAAAGCGTCTTCTCACCAGGCTACTGAGATACGTGGGTCCAGGTAGTTGAGCTTGGAGGTACCCAGAGCGATCTGCTTGTTCTCCTCCCGGTCGGTGGCCTGTACCTCCAGCTTCATCAGCTGCTCCTCGATCCTCTGCACGGCTTTCTTCTTGGACTCCACGGCTCTGGGTTGCCAAAACAACCAACATTAAAGCAGCATACAATCACATATGAACGTACAATGAGCGTCTAAGGGGCCAAATTCAGTTGGGCGCCCCTTCAAGCAAATATTTTGACACTCACTTCTTGGATTTCTCATCTCTGCGTACTTTGGCGTCAGCCTTGGCACTCTTCAGTTCTCTTTTAGCGTCGGCAAGCTGTTCCTTCTTTGCATCAATCTGGTTTTAATGAACAAGTGAATGCACGAAAGGCAAACATTTAGATGGTCCAACAGACCCTGCACTAACAAAAAAATACCAGCATAAAGACAACGAGGACAAGGTCACAAACGTCTCATACTTTAGTCTGAAGATTTAGCATGGACTTCTCAAACGTCTTGGGTGGTGCCCTCTGGTGGTTACACAAAATGGCTACTGCTCGGTTAGCACGATTGTAGGAAAGGATCTTCGCAGGAACATTGTCTTCAGCTGAACAAATACACTTAGGGTCACATACTTGTACATATCAAGACGGGGTCTGTTAACTCAATCCTCTTTACATACGATACTTACGGGTTGTGAGTTCATGAAGCTGCTGCTGTAGTGTGATGGAGGCGTTGTAAGTACGGAACACTTTAGCCGTAAGTCCATCCATCAGTTCCTGAAGATGCTTGTTCAAAATGGAGGTCTGCAAGAGAGAGGTCATTTTACATTCATGTTACATACGCTGTCTTAATTCAAGGCATTCAGCTTTATTTTTTTTTTAGTTTTCCAAGCAATAAATAACAGACTGGTGAAAGCGATGTCTTACATTGAGACGGTCGAAGAGGTCATCCTCCGGTTCCTTGTCCTCCATAAACAGCTGAAGATTTTTGAAAACCTGTAACATATTAAATAAGATTTTACACAAAAGGCAAAGCCGACACATCTGTGCTAATCAATAGCACTCAGATGAAGATTTTTCATTTGTACACCTGTAATTTGAAAACCACATTTGATTTATACAGAGCCTTTCACAAACCCAAGGACATTTGCAATGTGTAACAACAAAAGACCATAACCAAAAACAATCAAAAAGAGAAATAAAAACAAAATATAAAACCAGCAAAAACTGGCATGAATCAATGACTGTAGAAAAACAACAAACTGAGCAACGACAAGCCAATGAACTTGAGTTTTGAAAATATGGGAACACGAAAGTTCACGTGGCATCTACTACCCATGTATCACAATCAAAACTTACAGTTAATAACTTGGCAACAAAGGTCCTGACTGCATACAACAGCATAACAATATATCAATTCTAGTTAATATTGTGGTGCTAGAACATGACAAGCTTTAAAAACTGTAAATAGGACTTGATTACATGCAATTAGTAACCTGTGAGGTTGCTGAAGAAATTTTTGGTGTAAGGACATGGGCTGCAGCGTTTCGGATATATTAGCTCTGTTCCAAAACCAAATGAGACGCCTCAGGCAGCATCCTAACCGAAAGGAACCTCATAAGTGACTGATTTGGAACGCTCCATTTCAGCAATCGGTGCAACGCACAAGAGCGCTGCAGACCTCTGCGTAAGCTTTTCAATATTGAATTAAGTATTTATAAATCCACATTTAGTTTTCCTTGTCCACCATCCTGGGGAAACTCAACTTTTTGCAATAACTTACAAGATTCACCTAATCTGAAAAATACATGTGATACAGCCTTGTAATTCAACTGAAATGAGCCTTCAGAGGTGTGCTTATGATGCCTTAAAACATGGTCTCTGTGGGGGGTGGGAAGAGAAACACTACAACTTACCCTCTTCTCTACGGGGACTTTGTTGTAGTATCTAATGGAGTCTTTACCAAGGAAGTCGAACTCCACCACATAGTCCTGGCCGTCCATCTCTTGATGGAGAGTTAGATGTTCCACTCTAAGTGAGCAGCAGCCCACTGTGTCAGCCGTCTCTCCTTCCTCCTTCTCATTACCTGCTCTCAGAGCCAGCTACACCAGAGAAAAATGGAGATGCATAACACCGTTCTGCTTTTCAACTTCTGCTTTAGCTCAAAAAGATACTATAAACACAGTAAATGTACGCCCATTGAGAAGAAAAAAAGTTTTTTTTTTTTTTTAACTGAACCAAATGTTTTAAGTGCTTTTAAAGAGTAATTCCGAATTAACCTATTCACCACAAGCTTTCAGGGTCATGGGCTTGACGCGAAAGATGTTACATTGATATAAGCAATGCAAACCTTGTCAATGAAGTAAAGAGCAACAGCGCGCTGTCTGATCCTCATCTCTTTTGATTTCCAGTCCTCGCGGTATTGCGCACGGATCCGATCCACACATTTTTTCAACCGACGGGCCGTTTCATATTTCTGCCAATCCTTCTCTCCCTGCAAGAAACAACACATGGGATACACCAATATTAAAATTATGGCCAAACCAATACTTTTCATGTACTGGCTAATATCTATACTACAGTCTATAAAGATTTATTGGTTAAACTGACTTTACAAAGGCAGAAATGGTACCAATGTACATTACAGTTCAAAAGTTGGTGTCAGCAAGATTTTAAAGATAAAAAAAAAAAGTATTGAGTACCTTATTCAGCAAGGATGCATTAAATTGCATCAGATTTTTACAAAAGATTTTGATCTTTCTTTTACAACAGAAAATCCTAAAAGATATAAAAAAAAATAATAATAATCGGTCCCACTTTATATTAAGTGGCCTTTATGTATTTACATGGGAAAAAAATAAGTACAATGTACTTACATATTGTATTGCAAAACACTTTTGCTGCTATTGAGGTGGGATACGGATAAGGTTAGGGACAGGTTTGGTGGTATGGGTAGGTTTAAGGGTGGGTTAAGATGTAAGGGATGGGTCAACAGTGTAATTATAAATGTAATTACATTAATTACAGATGCAATTACATGCAAGTATTTTTTAAATATAAGTAGACTGTAAAAACATGTACACAATAAGTGCATTGCATCAAATTATTAATTTAAATGCAAGTACATAATAGTTAAGGCCGCTTAACATAAAATGGGACCAAATAAGAGGAAATACAATCCTTGGCTAAATCGGTGCTTAGAAAACCCAAATTCTAATTCAATAGCATGCCTACAGCCATGTGTTCATTTTTACCTTGATCCTTGAACTGGGGTTCAACATGATGTATTTGATAGAGCCTTGGATATTCTCAGTCCAGGACAGCAGCCACGTCACCTTGTTGTCATGACGCACCTCCTTCCACTTTGTCCCAGGTGGTGGTTTAGGATGCTTCGAGTCCCTACAATGAGAAGCACATGATTATAAACATGTTTTCCACCAAACGGGCTGATGTTGGACTGTGATGAGCACTCCTTACTTGCTGCAATTAATGATAATGTCCTCAGGACGGATACGGCGCTTCAGCATGCCCATTTTCGGATGGTCACCTCTGCCACGGAACAAGCCTGGAGGCTCAATACGGAAGTTAGCAATGCGCTCTTTGTGATTGTCCATGATACAGAAGCCATACTCCAGCAGAATGCGCTCATTCTCCTCTTTAATTTTCTGGGGGGGGGGGGGGGGGGGGGGGGGGAGATAAGTGAGTGTTATACTTAATTTATTAAAAACATTATTTGAAAATGATAAAAAGCCATTTTGGTATTTAGAAGTTGAATCTTACTTGTTTCTCTGCTTTAGTCATGGCCTTCCTTGCTTCAGATTGAGCTTTGAAATATTCACTCATTTCAGAAAAGTCACACTTGTTCAGATCTGAGATTTTGGATTTCTCTTCAGACGTCATTTCCTAAAGTGACAAGATCGTGCAAAATTAATAAAAGTCATTAGCAATTATTTAAAAAGCAAGGGGGAAAGATGACACATTGGCAACATTACCTTCCTCCAATCTTTGAAGAAGTTTTTCCGAAAAATATCCTTAGTGGTGTACTCATGGTCCAACATTTTTGCGAAGAAGGTGGCCACTTCCTCTGCACCAGGGCTGAGTTTCATGTGTTTTCCTGGTGACGGACCAAAAAATATCATAAAAGCAGTTTGATAACAGTAGCAAAAGAACAGAATCCATCTTTTTGTCAGGACTCTTTAAAGTTATTAAAGCCTAAACATCTGAATGTAGTAAAGCCAGTTATAGAAGATAAAGGCCAACATCCAGAACAAAAAACTGAGTTTGGTTGGAAAAATCGACATCATTTTAAACAGACTAATGGAACAAAACACAGCAGGGCATGTGCGTTCAACATAACAGAGGTGTTTAAAACATCTGAGGTTTACACAACCCAACACCTGCTTCTCCGACAGTTTTGATGGTAGTCCAATCAGAGCAACCCCTGAATAGGATGATCCTATCATCCTTGTGAACTGCCATTGAATCATTAAAGGACGTACCGTCATAATAGAACTTGACATTGCTGGGAAGAGGCTCATATGGTGGAGCAAATACAGGCCCTTTGTGTTCCAAAAACTTCCATTTCATGCCATCTGTGTACCTCTCTTCCTCCCACCTAAATGGTATGAAAAAGCACAGAGATGGAAGGATGTAAGCCAACATCCCAACACAAACCACCAAAATGGCTCTGCAAAGTGCCTGAACAAGGACATTTGTGATCTGCACCATATCCCCGAATAAATCAGAAGACGAGTCGTCAGCCTACAATTACTTGACCATCAGAGGATGTGAGACTAACCATTTCCACTTCTCTTCTGGCTCTTTTTTTGCTTTTTTCTTGCCATCTGTGGCAGCTTCTCCTTTCTTGTCTTTTGTCTTCTTTTTGGGCTTAATGTCCTGTGGCAATCAAAAGATTCACATTAATTATGTTTAAAGACGATTCTTGTAAAGTGTAACATGGAGAGATAAGCTTTATCCACTAACCTCCTCTTCCTGTTTCCGTTTCTTTGTCTTCTTTTCGCTTTCCTCGGTTTTAATTTTTTTGGGCTTGAACTCGGCACTGAAGAAAACAATAACATTAAGATGTCTGGTATTTTCACATCTTTCAGTTACCATATAACTGGTTCTATTTGCTCTAACGCGTCACATTTTAAACAAAGATTAGCGAATCAATGAGCTTTCGTGACTAAAGACGACTGGAAAGTTCTTATAATGTCACATGCGAGTTCAAGATGGCCTGCGAATGCAATGTCACTTACTCGTCATCATCACGCTCTCTCTTCAGAGACTTCTCGTGTTTAGGAGAGTGGTAGAAATCATCATTCTCAGGTTCAGACTTGATGAAAGGGCTGCGTGAAGGATAAGACAAGCATTCTTAATTTTCTTGCTCAACTGATCAAAACTGAGAACCCATTTAAATTGTCTCAAGATAAATTCATGCTTCTAATTATGTGATTACAACCATGCAGGGATCATATCATAAGGAAAAGAGAAACAATTCACTGTAGAATGAAAACATACTGCAACTCACAGAACTTAAATCCCCTCAGTACAAAACAAGCAACTATTGAAAGAAGTTGGACTGATGACTTCAGAAACCCAAAGCATTAACATCTGAGCCCAATTTACATAAATCGCACCTATTTGGTGTTTAGAGGAAGTATAGATACCATTATACCAAACAACAGAAGATTAAGAGTAAAAAGGTGTAGGAAGTTCACTAATATTGTGGGGTATGTAGCAATTAAATGTATGATTCTAATTTGGGTTGCTGATTTTTCAACATTCTTTTTTTATATTTATATATATATATAAATAAATTACATGACTGTTTATGAAATTATGGGGAAAAAAAAAAGTTATGACTCCTTTATAATAAAAACATCAGAGCTACTCTTGGCATTCATATCTTATAGTTGCGTCATTCACCGTCACATTTAGGGTTTTTTACTCACCTTTCAAATCCATTCTCTTTCTCTTTTTTGGGCTTGCCATCGAAAGACTTTTGAGGAAGGAAAAAGACAGAATCACACACACACAACAGAAAGAGGTCAGTAACAGCATTTACTGTGTGAATCACAAAAGACTATTTACAACTCCTCCAGAACCAGAGGATTTAGCTCAGATAAAACTGTTGCAATGTGAAAGTAACAGGACTCTGCCCACCCTTTCCTCCTTTTTCTTCTCTTTGTGTTTGTCCTTCTGCTTGTCTGAGGATCCATCTTTGAGCTTCAGCCTCTCTTTATCTCTGTGCTTTTTATCCGAGGAGTCCCTGTGTTCACTGCCAAAATGCAATAAAATATGACGTGATCTAATTACCACAATGATCTGGTCCATCAACAAAATCGGCTCCAAATAGATGACAGTGTTTACAAAGGAAGTTGCAGTAAAGCCAACATTCCTTCCTGTGGTCTGAACACCGAAGGCCACTCCCTGCTTATCAAACACACCCCGTAAAGAGCAAACTGGGCTATACAGCACCCATATATCTACAGTAGGAGTGAATAACAGTGACGTCATACCTGTTGCTGTACTTTGATTTCTCACGTTCTTTGTCTTTCTTGTGGTCCTTGTGTTTGTGTTCTTTGTCCTTGTATTTATCTTTGTGTTTGTGAGAATCTGCCAACAAAGAAATTAAAGATCAAGTAGCACATTCAAAAGGCAACGAACACCTGGCAACAAAAGTATGTCCCCGGAACAGGAAAGACAGACTCAAAAGCACAGTTAACTGGGGGTTAGAAAGTGTACAAAAGAATGAAATCAAACAGACCTCAACACTGAAACTGTTTTACTCCTATAGATATTCACAAAAACTAGGCAAAGATTAAGACAGTAATTCATCTGGAAACATTATGGCAGCTCTTTTTGCTCACACCTGTATGAGAAATCCATTTCAGAATGACCTGCACAAGCCTGCCAAACGCTCAAGACCATTTACAGACAACTGGTTTGAAATAAGTAAGGCATGACACATTTTGGGTTGTCCTCGCCCGACCTACAGCAGACACATTAGTCACACCTTGTAGATTTTGGCACTTTACCTCTTGACGTGAAGTGTCCAGTTTTTACTCTCAACTATGTATGGTGTTTATAGAGGCCCCATTCTTTGCAGACCGTTTACTCTGACAGAACTATTGCTTTAGGAAATGTGTAGGTTGGTAGGCCGGATTGGGTTACAAGAGGGCCAGGCATATTCTACTGACACTGTAGCGGACAGTGAGAAAGCTTTTGTAACAGGCCTCCCAAAAGGGGAAAGCAAAATTATCTTTCTCTCTGTCGTGAGGACCAAAAGAACGAACGGGAATCGTACGAGGCTTCGGAATCCAAACAAACTCAAACGTCATCCTTTAAGAGCACAGATAAACAATGAACCTCATGTTACAGTAGGATGCATTCAAGCATTAAGAGGGACAGGAGTGCTCGGTTAGGACATGAAATCAAATCCTTTATCTTCCACAGTACGCATGAGTGCATTACCAAACGCAACAAACCTTTCCCTACCTCTAGATATGCATCCTTACCTGAACTCCTGTACAGGCATACATTCGGCAATATGCATGGGGTTACCTTTTAGCCTTCATTTAAAAAAAAAAAATATATATATATTGAAAGGCAAAAATAAAATCCTCACTATGGGCCAGCCATTCACCATGTTCATTTTGCCCTTCAGCAAAACACATGCACATCTGGGACTGTGGAGAACTTATTTGTTAACTGTACCCTCTAGTGGGTGGACAAGTTCATTGTCAGCAGAATGGTTGCATGCTGGAGCTTCATAACAAAAAGCAAACCCAAAATAATGAAGTCTGAGTCTGTATGACTGAAATAAGCCTTTCGACTAAAAAGAACATACTGAGGTAATCAAACAAAAGAAAAGCTTCATGTACTAAAATTACTTCCAAACACAATTATATTTCAAAGTACATGCTAACCTTACACAAAAACAGTCTCTGCATAATTTTGAAGACTGCTAGGCCAACACTCATTCCGTCATATCCAATTTAAAAAAATGCCATTATGATAACATTTATATTACATAGTTTCTGGTACACATTAGCCATGCAAATGTGGTAAAGCTTGGGAAGACCATGCAGAATGTGCAAAATAAAGCAATTTTACACAAACCATGTAATTGTTTATTAAATACATCTCTAAATTTATGTGCCAGGCCTGAGCATGGGTTTACGTTTGCATACGTTCAAAACCCTGTTAAGCACTTGGATGTTCAGTGGAATGGCATGTAAACATGCAGCTCGTGTATCAGCACAGCCATGGGTTAAGAATCCTAGCTGCTCTTAAGAAGGGAAGCAAAAATTTCTTACATAAAGCATCATGCCCATTCAAAGTAAGGATGGTATGATTTTAAATGTAACAAAGAAAGCTAATTTATGAGATGACCTACATAATTACTGTAGTTTAAAAAAAAAAAAAAAAAGGAAAAAAAAGTGCCCAAAACATTGACAAATCATTTATCCTACCTCACTGAAGGGGGGAAAAAAAAAAAAAGTCTAGTTTGAACATTACAAAAGGAAAATGCACGATCACTGCCTATTATGTTCAGCTGCAGTTTTGCTTAGTTTAAAAAAAACACGTAACCTAATAACAAATAATTATTATATTACTATAATTATGTTAAATTAAAATATAAAAAAAGTGTCAAACATCAATAATGCCCTATAAAAGTCAAGTGCATAACATCCCGGTCCCCTGATTTACAGAGTTTGCATTTATGTTCATGTGTAATAAACGGTTTACAGTTGGCAGCTAAATAATGCATTGCATAAAACAAAAAGAAATGTGTCTGGTGCTGTGGGATTGCTTGTCATGGCATCTTAAAAGCTGTCAAAACTGTCCAAAAATGGGGAATAACCTCACTGATCTTTTGGAGGTTTTAAAACAAGCTACAGTCATTATAAAAGCAATATTATTTTGCAATACCTTTAGTTGACCATGTTTTAAACCTACATGACCAAACTGATCTCACCAATGACACTTGTGGGAAATCAGGTAGGCTATAGGTCTATTGAAATCCCACAGCACAGGCTCATTTAAGTTTATTAAGTATTCTTGTAATTGTTCATCGAGGCAGATTATATTACAGAATAGCTCATAAGAAAATATGAGTTTTAAAGATGTCAGATTCCTAGATAATTGCAGTTACTGTTTTGATTAATAAACGTGAATTTTTCAGCACATCTAATCGAATAAAGGTGATTTTGAGGTTAAGGGTTTATTTTTGTTTAGTAGATCCGGAACAGGTCACGCACGTTTCTCAATCCTTCGCCTCCATAATCAAGTCGGTGTGCACTTAACGTTCACTACACTCCGCTAGACAGAGAAAAAGAAAATGGCGCAGAGACTAAGTCCTCAACCCTCAAACCCTCACTTTCACAAGCCTCGCTAGACCGTTTTTCTAACTCTACAAACGATCAAGCTACACTAACTGACAAATAATCTCTTTCTCTTTCAAAATCGCCCTTTTCGTCGATTTTAAAGCAATATAAATACGATTTTTGAGGCCTCAATGTGAACAATAGACGCTTGTCAGTGCGCGAGAGGGGACTTAGTCTCTGGGACGCCATTTCTGTTCTTAAAACTAACTGGTCGTCAAGCAAGCTCCTGAGCGATCACGTTAGATGTGTAAAACGTACATTTGAATTTAATCATAATGTGCTGATTAGACAAGTCCCACTCACCATTATGTCTGGATCCCGAGTCGATCTGCGGAAAAACAGTGGTGTATAAGTTAATGTTAAATCGTGCCGTGTCAATAGGCTGCTAACTTTCAACTTGATGCTAGTCGGAGGGTTAGCGCTCAAGCTAACAAACCTGTTCCTAAAACAGCGTTTAAATACCACCGCTGCGGAGGACAGGGGACTATATAAAGTTTTAATTCCCAAAATGACGTATTTATTAGGAGACGTTAATGTAAGAAAAGCGCCAATGGACAGCAAGGGCTGAAAATATAAAATTATTACATTCAAAGCCGACTTCTAGTGCCTGTTAGCTTAGCATGCTGGGAAACTGCCGCTGCGGATGGAATTTAAACAGCCGAGCTAGTGACTTCAAACCATCAAGAAAGAAAAAAAAAATAACTGACAACGTTAAATCACAAACACTTTACCTGGGAATGGTCCCCACTCATTTCTATGGGTCTTATTTTTAAAATAACACAGTTAAAAGCCTGTTAAAGTAAAATGCCGGCGAGGAGCTGTAGGCAGAATGAAGAAAGACACAGTTGTGTAACAGACCAAGCCCGAAATTCAAAGCACTGCGCATGTCAGACGCGTTTAAAAGGAATAAAAGGAGTTTTTCCTGCCCTGGCTCCGCCCACACCGCGTGCCCGCCCAGCTCTGCTCTGTATGGGGGTTAAAGCCACGTGGTACCAGTGAAGAGAGAATCAGAATCAGAAAGAGCTTTATTGCCAAGTGTGTTTGCACACACAAGGAATTTGTCTTTGTGTTAGGAGCTTCCTGTACAGAAAGTACAAACATAGTGCAGACAACATATAATTAAGGTGATAAAGAACACTAATAATGAAGAGAATAGACAATAATTAAGAATAACAATAGTAATAAAGAATAAAAATATACATAAAAGAGACATGACCATAGACAGAACTGTGAATGTGCATGTGTCCTATGTACAGATGAAGGTTTGATGAGTTATTTACAGATGTACAGTACCGGGGTGTGTTATGTGTTGTTCAGGTGGGATACGGCCTGGGGGAAAAAACTGTTCTTGTGTCTGGCTGTTCTGGTGCTCAGTGATCTGTAGCGCCGGCCAGAGAGCAACAGTACAAAGAGAGAGTGAGCTGGGTGTGAGGGGTCCAGAGTGACTTTCTTAGTCCTTTTCCTCACTCTGGAGGTGTAAAGTTCTTGGAGGCTGGGCAGAGGGGCACCGATAATCCTCTCAGCAGTCCTAACTGTCCGTTGTAGTCTTCTGATGTCTGTTTTGGTAGCTGAACCAAACCAAACAGTTATAGAAGAACATAGGACAGACTCGATGATTGCAGAGTAGAACTGTTTTTTCAGCTCCTGAGGCAGGTTGAACTTCCTTAGCTGGCGGAGGAAATACAGACTCTGTTGGGCCTTTTTCGCAATAGAGGGTGCTTTCTCATCTGCCTCATTTAGTTCGGTTGAATCGCACTAGAGTTCGTTTTCCCTCTTGGTGCGGTTCGTTTGGGCAGGTGAGAAAGCAGCAATCGCACTCGGGTGCGCACCAAAAGCGGACCAAACAAGCGTACCGAGACCTCCTTGAAGAGGTGGTCTCGGTACACTTTCAAACGAACCCTGGAGCGGTTCGTTTGTGGTGAGAACGCGATCCGACCTTAAACAAACCCAACCGCAAAAAGAACTGCGCATTTTTAGACTAAACCAGCTGCCGTAGTCAGCTGCGCTGTGCATTATAGGATGAGGAAGTGTTTGTTGACAGTTTGCAGTTTAGCATGGCAGGTCGCGGACAAACTTGGGGTTGTGAGGAGGTGCGGAGCCTCAAAATAGCAGTGTGCTGTCTGCTGCATTTTACTCCTGTCTTTGTTTACTTCTGGGAGCACCGTTGGAATTTTCCCGCGCGCTCTTTCTGATCAATCGAAAAGCAGTTTAGGGAATGCGTTCAAAGACACACAAGTGAAGCGGATGTTGTCACGTGACTGCATTTTGGTTCATTTCAGCTGGTTCGGACCAGAGCAAACAGTGTGGTGTGAAAAGGAACCAAAACGGCTAAAAATAGCTACAATGTATAATTTGAGTGGGGGGAGAGCAGGGGGGTTCCTCCTGGAGTCCACGATCATCTCCACTGGTTTGAGCGTGTTCAGCTCCAGGTTGTTAAGACTGCACCAGACAGCCAGCTGCTCAACCTCCTGTCTGTAAGCAGACTCGTCACCGTCCTTGATGAGGCCTATGACTGTAGTGTCGTCTGCAAACTTCAGGAGCTTGACAGAGGGGTCCTTTGAAGTGCAGTCATTCGTGTAGAGGGAGAAGAGCAGTGGGGAGAGAACGCAACCCTGAGGGGCGCCAGTGCTGATGGTGAGAGTCCTGGATGTGAGTTTGCCCAATCTCACTAGCTGCTGCCTGTCTGTCAGGAAGCTGGTGATCCACTGACAGATGGAGGAGGGCACAGAGAGCTGTCTCAGTTTGTCTGAGAGAAGGTCAGGTATGATGGTATTGAAGGCCGAGCTGAAGTCCACCAAAAAGATCCTTGCATAATTCCCAGGTTTGTCGAGGTGTTGCAGGATGTAATGCAGTCCCATATTGACAGCGTCATCCACAGACCTGTTTGCTCTATAGGCAAACTGAAGAGGATCCAGCAAGGGTCTAGTGATGTCCTTCAGGTAGGCCAGGACCAGTCTCTCAAGTGACTTCATGACCACAGACGTGAGTGCGACAGGTCTGTAGTCATTAAGTCCAGTGATTTTGGGCTTTTTGGGGACGGGAATGATGGTGGAGCGTTTGAAGCAGCAGGGAACTTCACACAGCTCCAGGGATCTGTTGAAGATTTGTGTAAAGATGGGGGCCAATTGGTCAGCACAGACTTTTAGACAGGCAGGTGAAATACCGTCTGGTCCTGAAGCTTTCCTAGATTTCTGTTTTCTGAAGACCCGGTTCACATCCTCTACACAGACTTTAAACGCAGGTAGATCGGTGGGGGAGGGAGTAAGGGGGGTTGCGGGGGGGGGAGGGGGTGAATGTGTGAAGTGCAGATCAGAGCGGGTGCTGGGTGTCAGTCTGGCCTTTTCAAATCAGCAGTAAAACACATTGAGATCGTCAGCCAGTTGTTGATTCTCCACAGACTGTGGGGGTGGTGTCTTGTACATGGTGATGTTCCTCAGACCAGTCCATACTGACGCTGGATCGTTTTTTGCTGAAAGTTCTTTTTTCAACTTCTCAGAGTAGTTCTTTTTAGCCACTCTGATCTCCTTTGTTAGTCTGTTCCTGGCCTGGTTATACAAGATTTTATCCCCACTTCCAGGGGCGTAGCCATCATTTCAAAAGTGGGGGGGACGGAATATCTAGTGTTATACCTGTTCTTTTTTTTCAGTTAACTCTTGTCTAATTGACAGGTTTTATTTTTAATAATACCTTTTTGCTTAATATGCTTTATGATTATATTGTTATATATGATTATAGAACAGAAGGAAAGAAAGAGAGAAAAAATTAAAAAAGAAAGAAATACAACAGCTTGTCACTGGGACAGTACCATTAAAAGGACATCTTTGTACCTTATTTACCCCAAAAAGTTTCATAGTTGTACATTACGGTACATATTGGTACTCTATATGTGCACCTTTTTGAGTATAAGTTACAAAGATGTTCTTATAAGGGTACTATTGTTTACATATTTCAGATTGTATTTTTTGAGTGTTGTATTTACAGTACATGGCACACAGTAATGGATAGTTGCACATTCACATACTCCTTTATTCTGTTCTGTTCTATTATACATTAGTCTGATTACTCTGTTAAAAGAAATATCTTATCATAGACAATACTGTAAATAATATTTACCTCTGAAGCCTCACTGAAACCTTCTGCCTCATTCACTCTCAACTCTGAATTCACTTCTGCCTCCGTCTACAGCAAATAAAGCAGTGTTTGAAACATGTACATACAGGGAATAGTGGCATACAGAAGAAAATAACACATTAAATACACTGCTGGACAATAACCAATCATTTATATCCTAAATTATTTTTTAACACATTAGAATGGGGAACATATTTACTATTAACTATGACTTTTGCCTCAATAAACTCTTCATGTACTGCTTATTAATAGCTTGTAATGTAGTCGTTGTAGTTGTTAAGTTTAGGATTATGGGATGCAGAATATGGTCATGAAGAATACAGAATTAATATGTGCTTAAGTACTAATAAACAACCAATATGCAAGCTAATAATCACTTACTGTAGTTAAAAATGATAGCTGAGAAGTTGTTCATCATACTAATGTTATTTTTTTTTCTATACTTGACTAATTATGTGTTTTCTATGATTGGTCCATATATAATCCTACAAACGCTTGTGTATTAATAGATTTTATACAATGTAAAAACAGCCAGGTGTTAAAAGACACTCTATCAGTTCTTCTCAGCTGTGAAGTTTGAGTTTCTTGTTTGTCGTCCTGATTCTGCTAACAAACCTAGGCTGACTGTTTCTTGTTCATTCTTGACAACACATAAACACGTCAAATTAGTGCAATAATGACAGAGCACCCCTAAATGAAGATCGGCCCTGTATCAGATCAGTGCTTGCATACTTGATTGAAATACATCATGTATAGTATTGGCAGAGTGTCACAATGCTGCAAACGCTGTAAAATCTCAGTTAAACATTATCTTTATTCTTATTTGAAGGGTTCTGATAACATACATACGTGTTAAAATAAAAGACGTTACAAAGGAGTTACGGAAAAATACACTTAAAATAAGTGCATGTTTGTCCAGGCAGTTTTTTGTTTTCTCCATATAATGAACATCAAACTTGCTAATTATTCAACAAGAGCAATAGGCAGAGTCACTCAACATTGTGCAACACTATTCGGATCCCACATGCCAACTTACGCTGCTTGACTTCTTCGTAAAAAAGGAGTGAAGAGTTTTTTGCCGCTTTGAACTCATCTCGACCTCTAATGAATGATGGATACAGCGCGGGACCGCGGGCGCGAGACTGGACATGTCGTGACGTCACAAACTGAGTGACTGATTGCCATGGAAACGTAAACGTCATGTATATCTTGTCTCTTTGAATTTTAAATCATTCTGCATTTATATACATTGCTCCATTAAAACCTCAAGATGTCGAGAACACAACTGTCCAATGAAAAAGTGCGGGGGACGAATTTACTTTTTATAAAAAGTGGGGGGGACACGTCCCCCGCATAATCTACGCCCCTGCCCACTTCTGTAAGCGTCCTCTTTGGCCTGACGAAGCTGTTTGAGTTTCCCAGTAAAGCACGGTTTATCATTATTGAATGATAAGAATGTCCTGGTGGGGATGCATATATCCTCACAGAAACTGATATATGATGTTACAGTCTCTGTGAGCTCGTCCAGATCGGTGGCAGCAGCTTCAAAAACACTCCAATCAGTGAGGTCAAAACAAGCTTTTAAATCTTGCTCTGCTTCATTAGTCCATCTCTTAACAGTTCTTAATACAGGTTTAGAAGATTTAAGTTTTTGCCTATAGGTCGGTATGAGATGAACCAAACAGTGATCAGAGAGCCCCAGAGCTGCCCGTGGGACAGAGTGATATGCATCTTTAATTATTGTGTAACAATGATCCAATATATTATGGTCTCTGGTGGGACATGTAACCTGCTGTCTGTATTTTGGCAGTTCGCGGGAGAGATTTGCTTTATTAAAATCTCCAAGAATGATTAAAAGAGAGTCCTGGTATCTTTGCTCTGTTTCAGATATTTGTTCGGCCAGCTGTTGCATTGCGGCGCTCACGCACGCGTCCGGAGACACATACACATTCACGAGAATGAAGGAGGAAAACTCTCCGGGCCAATAGAACGGTTTACACTTTATGAAGAAGGTCTCCAAATTAGGAGAACACATCTTCTTCAGAGTTGTTACATCTGAACACCAACCTTCATTTATGTAGAAACATATAGTCCACCACCTCTCGTTTTCCCCGTTAGCTCCGTGATGCGATCTGATCTGAACAGCTGATATCCCGGCAAATGAAGCACGTTACGGGTGAGAAGTAGTTCATCAATTTTGTTAGGAAGGGATCGGAGATTCGCTAGATGAATGCTTGGGAGCGCAGTTCGGAAGCCGCGTTCGCGACGAGCTTAACCAGCGCGCCGGCGCGCTTCCCCCTTTTCCATCTTAGCGCGCGTTTGACCATGACCGCTGCCCCTCCGACCAAAACATCCAACAAAGCGTCTGAATAATCAAAAACCGGAAAACAAAATGTCCGTAGTGTGTTGCCTTATGTCCAGTATTTAGTCTCTGGTAAAACTGACAGTAAGAGAATGACTAAACACAGAACAAACAAACAAAAACATTAAAAGAATGGGAGCGTTCCACACCACAGCAGCCATACGCGGCGCCATCTCAACCATCTCCTTTTTGTGAGATGAGAGGCTTGCCGAAAGAGTTATGATGATTAATATTAATAACAACTAAAAATTATAATAATACATTTATAACATTTGACTTTATAAGCAAAATACTAGCTACAAAGCCTCCTGTCACATGGCTAGGTAGGCTATTATTTACTTTTTAGAATTAATACAAAAAGGTATTAGGAGGAAGGCTTTTAAATACAGCTGATTTGCTTAAAAAATTCAGTCTTCCTCAAGATTACTTGCAGCTACAGAGATATGTTCATACACTGAGAAGAATTAGCCTATTTAGAAGTTGTGCTGCCATGTATTTCTTGTCATAGGCAGTTATTTAGCAGAATCAATACTATTAGAACTGTTTGTTTCAACGCCTTTGTTATCGCTGAATCCCTAACAGTATTTTGTGTGTGTACTTTCTAACATGTACAGTGCTTTGCTTCTCATTGGCCACATTTATCTTAAACCTGCAGTAGGCCTATCTCTGTCCAGACAACAGATGTACAAAGGCGGGAATTGTTTTGCAACCACGTGTTATGTATGATCTTTGTGTCTTTAACAACTTCCATAATAAATGTATAACCCTAATATGATTCACAGTATACAATTTAAAGGTCAATGACAAGGAACTGGTATAGGATTCTGCTAAATAACTGCCTAACAACAAACTACTGTAGTCTGTACATTTATCTTTATTTATTTACTTTTATTTAAACATAAACCTATTACTGTGTGCATATCTACACTCATACGGTCAATCAGTGAAATAATATTTCTTGGTTTATGTTTCAGAAACACTAAATTAATTTTAATATAGTATAAAGAATTTGTTTCAGTTGTTTACCAGATTGTTTATTCATTAAAAAGAACCCATTTAACAGAACCATTGTTTGAGAATCAGACCTCAAAGTTTATAATGTCCAATCTTTGTCAAATCCGTTATTGAAGAGTCAATGCTGTGATGTTTCCATTAGAGGGCATCAACGCCATACTTCTCTTCAACCAGGCCTCACAATACATTTAAACCCACTGTAATACTCCTATTTTTCTACCTCATAGCTCCCCATTTTATTAATTCCTAATATTTTCAAGGTTTTTTTTTTTTTAGATTATTTGTTTCCGTAGACTGTAGTCATAAACACCAAATATAACATACAATTATGACCAAAAGAGTGAAAGAGCAGTAAGAAACTCTGAAATCAACTATGAATTAAATGAAGATTTATCAAGACAGACAAATGAAATTGGTGCAGCATAATTTTGAATACTAATATAAGCATCCTACAACTTTTCAATACAAATAAAATATACTAATCAGTACAAATAAACAATACATAATGTAATCAAAAATCATAATGAACTTACTACAAAAGAAATCATACTGAACATACTAAACAATCAAAATAAATTACATTGTTGCTTGTGTATAAATGTATATCTCTACCTGATAAAATATCTTAAGATACATCTAGGAGCCCTTTTACATATAAATACACTTCCATTAGAAGTCACAGACATTCTGTTCTTTAGCAAACTGTTCTTCTAAGCAAAACATAAGTCTACAGTAATTCATGTTTCAGCTCTGTTGATGTAATCAGACAAGCGATATAGTAGGGACACAGTAGTCCGAAGATATCAGAAATGTCTCTGCTCACTCTGTTCTCTGATACAGACACATGTATGAATCACACAGCAGTCTGCGCACCACCTCACTGCTCTGGCTCACATCTGCTGTGGACATCTCCTCTTTAGATTGTGAAAGGAAGTCTCCAACCTCAGGACAGGACCTGATCACGGGAACATTTTAGCCATTGTTATCTTCACCTAAGGATAATAATAAGATAGTGAGGGATTAACTGAAATGGAACACCCATTTTAGTGATAAACAGCATTTTATCTGGTTATAGAATCAATAATGGTGGGATTTAAAAAAAAAAAAAAAAAGGTTTGTGAAACCTCAGTGATCATGTGCAAATGACATAAATATATAGATTACATAAATATGATTTAACGTTTTACATACCACATCGTTCGGCCATACTGTCAAAGAAGATCCAGGAGCGTGGGTTAGGCCCAAATTTAACAAAAGATACATAATGGCTATACAGAGGACTGCAAACAGTTGCATCTGGTTTCTCTGAACAGGTGCATCTTCTGGAAGGTGATCTGGAACTGTAAGTTTCTGAGGAGTGTGTTCCTTTCGGAAGGGGTGAATGTGAACCTGTAGAAAGAGTAAAAATATTTGGGTTTGACTGTGGGTGAAGGCATATGGATAAAAAAACGCATTGTATCACAGAAACGTAGAAATGCAAAGTGCATAAAAAAGATTTTAGTATTAGATGCACTACCTGTGTATTGCAGGTGCTGTAATACTGCTTCATTTTGCCTGGTTGGAGCTTATGGTCCATCAGGCACTGGACACACTCATATTCAGCAAGATGACCACACAGAAAACATTCCCGGGGAGCTGGCAGAGTGAAAACAGGAGAAGTACGAAAGATATTGCATCTGAAACTGTCCAATATATGCATCCACAAAACAAATGTTATCAGGAGCAGATTTCATTTAGAAGTATGCTTGTTAAACTCACAACAATGTAAGATGTCTGTGATGTCCAGCTCTGTTGAGGGAATGATTTTAGGGAACATCCTGAACTTCTTTCCAAACCGTGGCATCTGAACTATAAGGCAAGATGGAATCTAAAATAAAACAAGGTTTGGTTAATCTTTGCAATTTATCTATGAGGTAGGAAACTATGGGGGTATGCAGAATAAAATAAATTATAATCTAATTTGCAGCAAACTATAGGAAATTAACAAACCTCTTCAAACTTCAGATCGCTTGACATGAAGGACATCTCAAGCAGCTGTTGAACCGAAGGCACAGCTCACACCTGATTCTTCTCTACAATGATCTGATGTGTATAGGCATCCTGAGCCAAGTCTCCACGTGACCTAAAAAAGCACATGCAGGTATTAAGATCAGTTTAAGCTTGTTTACACAGAATGCACACAGTTCAAAAGTTTTGGGTCAGAAACATTATTTTTAAGTCTCTTATGTTCACCAAGGCTGCATTATTGTTGCAATATTGTGAAATATTATTACTTTTTAAAATAGCAATTTTCTTTTTTAATATATTTTAAAATGTTATTTATTTCTGTGACCACAAAGCTCCATTTTCAGCAGCCATTACTCCAGTCTTCAGTGTCAAATGATCCTTTAGAAATCATTCTAATATGCTGATTTGGTGTATTGTAATATAATGTAATGTAATATAATCAGTGCAACTGAAACAAACCTGATTTTGAGCAATGGCTCTATATGTAAAACATGCTTTAGTAGTAGGGTGATGAACTCCTCTGGATCTGATGGCAATAAAAATGTTTTAGAGGTCAGGGTAACATTAGCTCTAAGCCACAGATTAAAACCTGCAGCTCAGCAATAACAAGTAAATGGCCGCTATGGGATAAGTAATACCTTTCTCTTCTGTTGCAAAAGATTTGCAGCCCAGCTGTTTACGAAACTTCATCACACTCTCTGCTGGAACAAAGCCTGTTCTGGTCACATGAAGTGAACTGAGAGTACCCTGATGACTATTAACACACATACCCATATGAAGCGTGTTTACTCAAGCTCCAGCTGTGCATTAGCTTTCTTATGTATTAAGAGCCTTTACCTGCGTAAACGGTTCACAATGTCCCATCTTAAAATGTGTGAAATGCCTTCCTCGCTATCTGCTGATCTGCTAAACATTCTGTTGAAAGCTATGGATGACGTGAAGAGACTGTAAAAGCAGAGGAAAAAAAGAAAATGCATCAACATGTATGAAACAGAATGAAACATGAAGTATCATGGCTTTCTTGAGACCTTTACCTAAAGAGAGTGGCATCTAGATAGCAGGAGTTGAAGTAACCTTGGATTCCCCTCATTCTGCCAATCAGATGGGACAAAACGTCTTGCTCAGCAACAGGGGGAACATCTTCATTTAAATCTTCCAGGAATGTGACTGAGAAGGAAAAAGGTCATCATCTTTAGGCCAGCAACATTCAGAATTTTCTGTAAGTGGAGGAATAATAAAGCAGACTGAAGGGTCTCACCTGAAGGAGGTTCAAGTGGTTTTGGGATCTCATTCGGGATGAACAGAAATCTGCTGTCAGGTTTGCAGTTGGTCAGTGGCACAAACAAGGTTTTGTTTCCTTCGCAGGTGAAAGACCGCTTTGTACCAAATGTCCCATCTGAACAAGTCGTCGCCTCATTGTCCTGAAAGGATTTGAGGGATATTTTTATTACTTACAAACACAAAACACCACATAATCAGCACATGCTTTATACTGAGAGAAAAAAAATGCTGATGCCCACCAGCTCAAGTCCTGCCTAGCCATTTTTCTTTCCTTCTGGAACTCCAATGCATCTGATCACCCCATACACGGTCAGTCCATTCAACGATATGACCTCTGCCGTAGATCCCACCTCCAAGGAAGAATGGGACAAGGCCTGAATGGAATTGGACACATCTGTGTTTAATAAGATACTTCCTTTTTTTGCATTGCGTGAGTTGAGAGCTGGCATGGAATTGATGCGAGACACCGCTTTCCTTTTCAAACCTAAAAGGAAAGGGAAAACATGTAAATAATATTATTGCAGAAATTATCACCTGACCCCATTAAATTTTGGTATGAAGCAAGCTAGATGCTATGAAATGTTTCAGCTTTGAGATTGACTGCATCGTTTTTCCAGTTTAAGATAACAATCTCTTCCATAGTCTCTAGTCATAGGATCTCTACAATAACACCCTCATCCAATACCCGTGAGACTTCAAATATGTTTTAAGGGCTCAAAAGATGATTAACTGACCTAAATCAATGCTGTGTCTTAGTGGTTGCCTGGTGTTTAAATGCGACGGAGCCACTTGGACAATGTCAGCTGCGCTGAAGATGGGAAGAGGGACAGTCGTCTTTGAAAAAATATCATGTTTTGTGTCCTGTGAAAAAATTCAACAGCATATCAAGAGATGCAAGTGGATAATTGCACACCTTTATCTATTTTCTTTGCATTTCAAATATTTTTTCAATGTGATCAAGAGATCAACACTTATGTCACAGTTCAAAAGTGCATGTTTAGATTATGTAACAGTACACAGTCATATCATGTTGATTCAGAAAGTAAACCTACACACAAACATGTCCTCTATATGTTATATAAAAATTATATGTAAATAAAAAATACATTTTAGCTTACAATTAATATTAATATTATTTATTTTAAAATAATTTATGTATGATAATAAAATATGTTAATACATTTCATTGACTGTAAAATAATAACAATCATACAAATATAAAAATGAGAAACTGATTAAAATATTAACTTTCTTGTGTAAAGTTACATAAACTATATTGATATTAATACTAATATACTAGAAAATCCATATATAGATGTGTATATAATAATAAATTATTTAAATACACACACAGTGTTTTATTGTTAAATATTATTATTTTCAAATAAAATAATATTAATACAAACATTAAGTAAAAAAGAATAAAATAGTCAAGTTCCAGAGTCAACTATACATGTAATTATAATAAATGTAAAAAATTGCCAGCAGAATGCCTTTCCTCACCACTAATTCCAGCTCAAATCCCAGCATCTGCAAGACCCCTGGTTTGTCTTTCTTGCCTATTTGAATCAGACTTTTGACCAGGCATGGTTGAAAGTCCTTCTTGTTTTTGACCACTACAATATCGTCCTGAGCAAGAGCGCAGATTGCATTGAAGAGCTGGACGTTGCACACGAGTTCCAGTCGTTTGCTAGCAGGTGAAACGAACAGAAGTAGCTGGGCTTGGTGGCGTGTGAGTGGGTATGTGTCCTGCTTCTTCACCGTGCCGCTGCTCTTGGCACTGCCGCCTCCTCCATAAACCATTCCTGAGATCTCCTGCTGCTGTCTCTGCATCCGCGCGTCCAACTGACCCGCGAGACATGCCCTTCTTGCTTCTCCTCACTACTATAAAGTAGCACCCCTGTCTTTCCTCGTTTGGCTCCATGCTGAGGAATGAGTGTTTGCTCCTCGCAGCGCGTGTTAAATGACAGCAGTCGCCTTATGAACACAGGAGTCAGTTATCTTCTAGCCAGGCGTGATGTCATGACACTGTATAGGATCTAGGAAATCAGTAGGCCTACAAAAAGCGTAACCAATTGATATGCATTGATACATTAATCGTATTGATTTGTATACATTTGCATTGATATTTAAGATATACAAGATTCCTACTTTTCCAATACAACCCCCCCCCCACAAAACTTTCTCAGTGGATCTATTTTGATCCCCAAAAAGTGAGTTGTCTTGAAAAGTGAGGAGTTAAAGAATCGTTCCTTTTGCTTTTGTATGCACGTTTTTCCTGCACTTTGGTTGAAAGCACCTGAGCTCAAATATCTGAGTGTATATGCACTCTTTGACTTGATGAACTTGTTTTGTAACTTGTTCTTTTCATTGTTAAATACTTTGTTAAAATATTAATCATTATAAAGGGTAAGAAGTCAACTACAGTTCAGCAAGGAGATATGAGATAGAGGTGAATGCCTCCATCCATACTTCCATATGCATGTAAAATGTTTCAAAAAGTTGTTTCAACTTAAAATAATGTTACCCCGCTGACTTAAATTTTTTAGTTTAGTCAACTAAAATATCCCAGTTGTCCCTTAAATTAACATTGAGTAACTTAAAATTTCAAGTTGAAAGAAATTTTTACAGTGTAGGTTCATTCATTTTAATTTCTGATTTACCTCTTTTCCTCATCCTGGAAATCATCTTACCCTTCTGCCCTATAAAGATAAGTATTAAAATATGACATAAATAATATCTAACTGACTGTGGTTATGTAGAACACTGCATGCAAGTTAACAGACCACACCTTTCCACCAATAAATGCATTATTTTAAATCTACCTATTTAAGCAGAAATCTGCCTCTTTATTTGTAGAAACGGGTTAATTAACACAAGACAACTGAAGTCATGTCAAACTTTCTGGCAGTGTCAGATAAAACTGCAGGGAACATTCACAGAAAGAAAAAACCTCTCTCAAATAACTATGGACGCCGCATGGCATAGTTGAAATGTATCTTGCTGCTCATCAGATCAGGTGATAGTATAAAAATGTGTTAAAGGTGCTCACCAGACTTGATGTGCTTGTAGCATGTCCTATGAGATCCTTTAACAGATTTTTTATTGCTGGTGAAGATGACCTTTACATCACTTATTAGAACAAGAATTGCACTTTATTAGTACAACATCAACATTATGAAACATTTAGTAATGTGTGATTATTGACATAACATGGCCAAATTGGTTTTACACTTATGGCAACAATTGTCCAACATCAGGTGGGTTGTGTATACTGTTGCAACACCATCTTGGTCTGCTACACGTTTGATTATGTCTTGGATGCACTCAGATGACCCGTTCGCATGACAGCACCTGCATGTGATGTTTATATGCTGCAGGGCTATGATGTCCTCAATGAGAAACAAAGAAACAGAACAGAATAACCGATGAACTGTAAATGTTCTCTCTGCTCTAATTCAAAATCAACTGAGGAAAACGGGAGATAGAACTTAAGGGGATAGTTCACCCAAAAATGAAAATTCTGTCATTGAAGAATGTTGGTAACCAAACAGTTGCTGGTATAGCCATTGACTCCCATAGTATTTTTTTCCCATACTATGGAAGTCAATGGCTACCAACAACTGTTTGGTTACCAACATTCTTCACAATCTTATTTTGTGTTCAACAGAAAAAAGAAACTCATACAGGTTTGGAAAAACTTGAGGGTCAGTAAATGATGGCATTCTTTCTTTGGTAATTTAAAAAATGTTACATTCAACAAACTCCGTGCACGTGGAAAACACAAAAAAAGATCAAATACATTTGCATTCAGTTATTTTACCTGTACAAAAAAAAAAAAAAACATTATGCTGCTTGATATTGCAAATTGGTATTTGTTATCATGTTATTTTAATTAATTATCATAATCATAGACACACTGGTGTTACTGCTTGCTGCATTTATTATTATTTTTTAGTTATTTCCTTATAGCAGCAAATGAATCAGAATTCCAAGAAAATGGCTTATTTCCGTGTTGCAAAATAAGGTGGATAATGCTGAAATAAAAAGTTAAACTGTAAATGTGCATCTTCTCCAGTTCATAATGTTATTAAAAAAAATTCAATAGACAAAACCCCCACAAGCAGTTATCATTTACTACTGTGAGACCACTGGAAGACAGTCATGTCTTATAGATTTGACACTACTCTGATGACTAGACCACACTAGGGGAACCCAGGCTCCCCCTCGTGGTTTTTATAGTGCATTGCATAATAGTAATAATAACAATACACGTATCTGAAATTATCTGTGCACGTATCTGTGCATTCCTTTGCTAATTGTTTTAAACACAATACGTTAATTTCACATGGACTATCAAACCAAAGCATAATTTAGCACAGTTTTCATATTAGCTTTATGTTACAATGAAAGAAAACAGGATAATTGAAAATTCCTTCACTTCATTTTATTGCTGCATGACAGTCTAGCACACATGTACTTTCAAATGGCCAACAATATATTTGGAACCAAAATTTTAGCTGCCACTGGATTTATTATACACTATATTGTAAATATATATATATATATATTAAAAAAAGTTCAAGCATGTTTATATCAAGCTTTTATTTTGAACCAAGATATTTGCATGTTTGTTGTTCACTTGCATGCTTGTTGACTCTTTCTGCATTTTAGTGACTAAAGTTGCGCCAACTAGGCTGATGGAGGATCACGCGATGTATGCGAGAGTAGTGTTGAGGAAGACGCTGACGAATGTGGTTCTGCCGCTGAATGCAATTGCGGCTGAGATTGTGGCGGTTGGACCTTGCCTGAGCCCGCTGTATCCGGCCCACCTGTGACACCTTGACCAGACCCCCGGCCTGAGAGACCAGCCGCTGAGATACTCGACTACTGCCTCGAGCAACAGGGACTTCTGGTTCGACCATGCTTTAGAAAGAGTGCAAAACATTTGTTCAAATCAATCCAATACTGACCGTCAGTGTCAATGTTGTTACAAGCTCACAGCAGGAATAAAGTGATACTGACTGTGATCTCTGAGCAGATGTATTGGTTTTACCTTGCATCACTGACCAAGCTGGCAGCACATTTCTCAGTGCTGGACAGGTTTCCTATTAACTTGAACTGCACCTCACTGGGTTCAGGGGATGCCTCTCCATCTACAGAAAAGAAAAATATAGTATACCAAGGAAAGCTGTAACTTAATAAACACAATTACACCTCTGTTTTGAGACAACTATTATTTGTGACAAACAAATATATTTTGAAGAAAGTTTTGCTCACACAACGGAAATCAGTGGGGTCCAAAACAACATTGTATTACACAGATGTGATAATCCATGAATCATACTTTTGAGGAATGGTTATTTTTACATCTCTCAATCAACACTGTATTGTATATTTGTACATTTCTCAATTAACATTGTAATTACAAGCGACATAATGAGTTACATCATAAGAACTTTATCTTACTTTTTGGTCATATAAATATCAGCAACTACAAAAAGAAGTGCATATTTTGCTCAGTTTCGGCCTCTGAATAAAATGGAAGTTTTTTTCCTCCTTGAGTATGAGCTCCACACTCTCATATTCTCTTATAAGACTTTTCTGCCAATTATTTCATATGCCAGTCTATCCAAGGTTTTGATATTTGTAATGCTGTACTCACCAGCTGCATTGACCAGGAGCCACCCCTCCTCGTCCAGTTCTGGTGACCCTGGTTTTGGTACAGTTGGTTCCTCAGTTGTTTCATTCACGCTACCAAAGAGCAGGTTTGTGAGCCGTTGAAACATTGTTATAAATCAGGTGTGATAGTACTGAATAACTGAAGGTTAACTTGATTGCCTGGAACACGGGTCTCACAATTCTTCCCTCTGACAGACGTTATGAGCAGATCTCAGCAGTACAACTTCAGCCAGACCTTTGATAGAGGAGAAATGTGAATACAAATGTAAACACTACGATATAGTTCCTGTTTTGAATTATGCCCACTAATCAAGACTTGAATAATAATCAGGCTTAAAGCTATTTTAGGATCATATATCATATTGAGGTCAGTCTTCCAGGCTTCTGTCAGGCTTCATTTTTAAATTTGATTTTTTTCAGGCCTGGCACCATAAAGTAGTGATACATTAAAAAGGAACAAGCGTCCTTATTTACACAATGGCTTTTCCTCTTTTAATGAACACTTAGAAATTCATAACATCAGATTACACTGTGTTTTTAGTAGAAACATATATGTTTCTTTAGTTAAAGATATGTTCAAAATGTGACTGCCATGTACAGTAAAACCTATATCTGGAGATATTTGTTCATAAAGCCACAAAGATGGATGAGCAGAGTTTTGGGAGTGCATTGTTGGACCCCAGCTCCATTGTTGGCGTCCATCTGTCGTTCCCCAGCTAGGGGGGGGTGTGCCATTAAAACAATACATATATTTTCTCTGAAAACACAGCATCTGCATTATGTGGAAATGGTTTAATTTCGATGGTTTTTATGCAGAGTTTATTTAGTAGCATTTATTTATTTATTTTTGCTCCCTCTCCTTGAATGCTTGAATCATTTAGAAAGGCAATTGGGTCACTGATTTATCCGTGTGTGCAATAGGATACAAATACACACTAAAACAAAGTGTCCAGTAAAAGAAATGTAAATGACAAATAACGTTACTATCATATCACTATCAATGAATGAAGCAGCGTCATATGCTTCGATTATGAAATATAGTGTTATAACATATTCATTTATACAAATTTATATATATGCATATATACAAACAAAACAGATTTAGGAAAATACGCATTTTCTCACAAAGTCTAAAAAGAGGCTTTAGTAAAACATACTAACGTTACCTGCTTCTTTACAGAGCAACCGATTTTCCGACGTCTAAATCGCTAAAAATAAATCTTTGGTTGTTTAATCCGAGGTAGAGGTGCAGAATATATATTGTTTTCTTTAGTTTATTTTTGCTTTTAGAAACTGTTCCTTGTAAATTACAGCACCGATCCCAACCCAACGAACAGCTGATAATAAAAAATAAAAAAAAACAATGATGTAGCTCCGCCCACAGTTGAGCACTAATCCAATAGGATTCGTACACAAACCGAGGGGTGGAGCCAGAATGTAACGGGGCGTATTAAGCGTTTTTCCATCTATTACAGACCTGGGAACAGTTTTTTACAGTATACTATAAAACTCATTGGTTGACCGTGAGTAAAACCGATTCCAGTTCAGCTGTGGAGGAAGGGGGCGGGGTTACAAATTTCGAAAACTGCACAATGACAGTAGGTATGGGTATGAAGGAGAGTTTTTTTTAAAGGCATAATTCACTTAGAAATTCAAATTTGCCTTTATGTAGTTCCAAACCAATATGGTTTGCTATCTTCAGTGGAAAACTAAAAAGAGAACATTAGGTGGGCAGATTTAGTCACGATGGAAAAGATGCAATCAAAGTCAGCAGTGACTGAAGCTAAAAGTGTAACATTTTACAACATTTTTCCTCATTAATTATAAAATAAGCCTCTAATTCCCTCTAAATGCTATAAATAAAACACGTTTTGATCAAAATTAATGGACACATGAGGGACACATTAGTATTACTATTTTAATGTAATTAAAACGCAAACGTGGTTGATAGTAAGTGAATAGGAAAACACATTTTTATCACGAAATTTATCTAAAAATATTAAAACATTTAATAAGTTCAATAAGTCACGTTAAAATATTTTAAACAGAATTCGATAGGTATATAAGCCTCCAAATACCTAATAAAATATTTTTTTGTGTCTAGTTCCTCGCACTTTGTGAACACAAAGTTATTTCATTAAAAAACGTGATAGCCTACACAGTGAAGGACCAACCCTGCAGAAATTATAAATAAATATGTCTATAAACAAATAAACGTTATCATCGGAAAATAAATCAAGGAATGATTTGATAAAACAAATAATAATAATAATAACCCTGAATTTATTTTTTATTGTTTTCTTTACTTATTATTTTCTGTATTTATGTTTACATTTATTTGTATTATTTTACATTTTAAGTATTATTTCATGTATTTTTAATTATTTATAATAATATCCTTAATATAATTATATTATATTTATTTTTATATTATAGCCTATTATTATTTTAATTTTTTTAAAGCTTATGACTGCATAATCAAACAGAAAACCCGTTATGAACATCGCAAAATAACCATGTTTTTTTACCACAAGGTGGAGCCTTAATCAAACCTGTACTTTCACCCACCAAACTCATTCATTCCAGGCTCGTTTTAACATCTGTTGAAAAGTGCATTGTGCACTTGTCAGCTATATCAAAACTAGGTTATGCAACATATCCAGAACACAAACATTTTAGTTTATTATAGACTTTGAAATAAAACTGAACGACAGTGAACTTAATTACTCAACGACTTTCATTACTAAACGATGCATCTGTACAAACCAAATGTTTTTTGCTACTAAGTAAACATTAAGTAGATTTGTGCTGCACGCGCTAATTCTATTATCATCCATTATGCAAACTTTGGAAATGGCAAACAGTTCCTTCACAAAAGCTTTAATTTAAATGAACAATGATCTGGCTTTTACAAACATTGTTTTGAAGGCATGACGTAAACACTGAATACAGAATGAATAATTTGCATGATCTTAATAGGCACGAATTAAACGATTCATTTGTGCATTACCTGCGAAGTGCTCTTAGGAACATTCACACCTAGGCAGCAGTCAAGTGCTGGGTGATTAAATGAAGCACTGACGACAGCGATCGATGGCTGTAGGCTGTTCTTTTGGGCGGGTCCAAATACCCACTCAGTCTGTCAGACTATTTTAAATAAGTACAGACTCACTAATTGTAGTACAGATCAGTGTCCACGTTACGAGAACTGCGGATTGGCGAGGTCGCTTCATTTAACAGTGGAGCGGTTTCAGCGAGACTTTACACTTGAAAATAACTGGACTGGGTTGTTAAAACTGAAGAGTTCAGCATGCCTCGATCTTTCCTGGTAAAAAAGTATTTCACCAGCAAGAGGCCAAACTACAGCGAGTTGGAATGTTTGAACGGTGAGTTTTGGTCTATTTTAAAACAAACAAAAAAAATCGAATCGATCTAAACGTAAAACTTTTTAGAGAGTTAACAAAACTTGCACATAGATTGGCTAAATAATAACAATTGTATTCATGTTAGAGTTTTCATCAAGCTTCGATATAATATTTATATATATAATTTTAAAAGTAAGCTTGTGGATAATTTCTCGTGTGTGGAATTTCGATTTAGACACAGCTCCTTTTCTTTACTGGATCTGGTTGCATGTGAGATGCACGCGCTTTTTTTTTCTACTTCACTTTTTACTTTGTTGCAACTCTGCCTTATGCTTTTCATTGGCAATCACTTATATTGTAAACTATCAGGTCCTTTAAATCGAGTTTTTCTGGTTGTAAAATCATGATTAGGAACCTTTTCTGTCGTTCTCTCTCACCCATCAGATACTCGACCAGACAGATACCCACTAGCAGAACTTCCAGCAGTCACCAGCGACTTTCCAGTAACTTGCTTGACCACTGGACTGGTTTGGGATGTCAGCCTGCTACCCTCCCTACACGATACCACATCCCCATCCACCCTTTCAAGTAGCCAGGGCCCGCTGGACCTCAGCTCCCCGTCCAGCATCAGCTGCAGCAGTAGTGGGGAAGAAGATGAAGGACGCACCTCAGACCCACCGAGCCCAGATTCCTCAGACACCTACCACCCCCAACAAACCAGCAGGCCGAGGCGCAACAGCAAGAACAGAGCAGGACAGAGAGAGGACAAGAGCGAGGCCACCGTCCCAGCCACTCGACCGGCCTTCTTCTGCAAGCACTGTCCTAAAGAATACAACAGCCTGGGTGCCTTGAAGATGCACATTCGCTCACACACACTACCATGCGTCTGCCCCACCTGTGGAAAGGCATTCTCACGACCCTGGCTGTTAAGAGGACACATTCGCACACATACAGGTACACCAACTAACTTACAAAATCTTTTCTCATTTGAAGGCTTATTTCATCAGTTATTAACACCAAATTTGGTTCATACTGATTTGCATAAAAATCTTGGAAGTTTGAAATTTTATCTATTACTTTTTAAAGATATAGCAGACTAAACAATCTATTTTGCTTTGGAAATTTCAAGTCTTTCAAAATATAATTTATTTTAAGATATGTTTTTTATTTATTTTTAAGATGTAGCAGAGTAAATTACTTTAATTTTACTAGATTTAATTCAATGATTATTATTTTTATACATATATTGTAGCTGGACAAATATCTTCAATTTTGCTTTGAATTAAAAATATGTATTTTCCTTGTTTTTAATTAATTCATTTTATTTTTAAACATGTAGCAGAGTAAGTATCTTCTATTTTTGCTTTGGGATTTCAAGGGTCCATTAAATAATTTAAATTTTATTTTTTCTCTTAAATCTTTATTTATTTTTTTATAAATTTTAAGGTAAATGTCTTTCATTTGTCTTTGGAAATCTCTAAAATCTTTTTTCTCAATAATTCCACTGATGCAATTGCGTTAGTTTAGTGATTCACTCAGTCACGTGAGTTTGCCCTCAATAGAATTGCTTTTCATTGATCACTCATTGTGTTGACATCTTCTTAACAATGACACAATAGGACAATCTTATCAATCACTAGTGTGAGAGCAGAGATAAGCACAGAGAAGTTGATCAAGAATGCTGGGGAGCACTTGTTATCATCCTTGCTGAATAGCCACTTATTTTGTGTACTTGTGGTTGATTCAATCAGTTTACCATGTGACTGTTAGCTAATGCACTAGCATTGCTTTTTTAACAAGGATATTTACTTTTAGAAAGGACATTTGATTACAAAGCATATACATTTAACTCTCTCTCTTTTACCCACAGGTGAACGTCCGTTCTCTTGCCCACACTGTAACCGTGCCTTCGCAGACCGTTCTAACCTGCGCGCGCACCTGCAGACCCACGCAGATGTGAAGAAATACCAGTGTAGCACCTGTTCTCGCACCTTCAGCCGCATGTCCTTGCTTCAGAAACACAGTGCAGCCGGCTGCTGTCCCTCCACGGCCTAAACACGCCATTTTTTTTTACAAATCGGACACGGTGCCTTGTGAGATAATAATGACCGTGCGCTTCTCCTCTCCACATCCGCGCAATATGCGACAAGAGAAGGATGACATGACATTTTCAGCGGACTTCTTAAACATAACACGGTCGATACATTTCCAAATGCCACAGACTTTTTTCCTAACCAGATTACTTCAAATGAAGGAGTTATGAATGTTTAAATATAATAGCTGTTCAGCTAGGACTCTTGAACCAGGGACAGCTGCTGTCAGTTTGGGGGTGGGCTCACATGTAGGATATGTCTCTCAGCATGACACACACACACATGCAAACATAACAGACAGACAGCTGTTCTGTGGTGCGGAGGCAGTGTGCTAACAGGTGCCACGGCCCTGACCGTCACATCTCTGATAACAGGTGGCGTCTAGAAACGCGCTCGGAGAGAGTCGTAATGGACCACAGTTGACCATGTGTGGGGGGGGGGGATTTCAGTTGGTTTTAGTGTTGTAACCTGTATGCGCAAGGTTCATCACTTGTTTTTACCAATGTTTTTTCTTTTTACCACAAGTTGTTGTTTTTTTACCTTTTGTTGTACAGGGACTGAGTTTTAAAATGCACTCCAATTTACCAAAGAGTATTGAAGTCCTGTTGGTTTGTATTATTGACACGAATGATTGGACCATTGAAACCAAAGCCATGCTACTTTTTTTTTTTTTTTGTACCTCCATGTTTTTTCAAGTGATGATATGCAACACCTTTGTATTTTTGTCTGATGTGAAGAAAAGGACATTCTCAATAAATAGACTGCAATGTTTTTTATATTGTGTCCACAATGTTTGTGGACATATCGACTTTGATATCACAATTTATTGACACCATAATTTGAGCATGAAATGTTATATTAAAATTGAGTTCAGTGCAATTTTTTAGCTTACATTTTTTATATTTCATGCCTCTTTGTATTTGTCCAAATCATTTCCAATAAAATAATTTAAGTTTGCACAAAGACTTGATTCACGCTCACTCGTTTTGGATTCGGTACAGTTGTGAAACAAATGGGGGAAAAGACTCAGCAATGGATCCTATGCAGTGAATGGGTGCCATCAGAGTGAGAGTCCAAACAGCTGATAAAAACATCAGTAATATTCCAATTGATCAGTTAATGTCTTGTTAAGTGTGTGTGTTTGTAAGAAACAAATCCATCAAGACATTTAAACCATCGCTTCTGACTAAAATATGAGTCCATAATACTTCCTCCAGTGAAAACGTCCATCTGCTGCTGTCCTCTCAAATCAAAATCCACTGACATATTTGTTTAGAACTGTTTTAACTGGTAAATAATATTTTCTCTGTATATTTCTTTCCTGATTCAGAAGACTTTTTCACTGGAGAAAGCAATATTATAGATAGAGGACTCACACTTTAGCTTGAATATATTTCTCATATAGTTTTAATGTATTATAAGTCTCATATCTTGCCACATTTCTTATGCTACTTTACTTAAAGCCATCAATGACCAGTTATAAGTATAGTAATAATAATAGTAATAATTGTTTTTCTCTCAAACAGCCATAAGATCAGATATCAGATCAGATGAATGTGTAATATGACACATTTGCTTTGAACTATTTTTATTTTAATATCAGTTTGATTATTTAGACGGTACCCTTTAGACAGCTGTTGTTAAGTAACTCTGCAACTACATGTCAACTAGCAGTCATTGGAGTCTTAGTAGTATGTCTGCTAAATATATGCTAACACTTTATTTTGATGGTTCCCCAACAGACAAATTGACTATAAGTAACTTTGTAAGTACGTTATACCTACCCTAACCTTAACATAAGCCTACTATACTCTAATGAGAGTTAGTTGACATGTAGTTGCAAAGTTGCTCATAGTCAATAGATCATCAGATCATCAAAATAAAAAGGGGATCATCAAAATAAAAATGTAACCTAACATAAACACTGCATTTTTTTTCTCAGTTGAAATTATTAATTAGCTCACATAAAAATTAATATTAACCTCACAGGGAACTCAAATAACACTCCACACCTAACCACTTACAAGATGTAGTAAGATACTATGCAGATCTTAAATAAGGACAAGATATATAGTCCATTATAAATGTAAAAGTAGATTTAATATGGTGTTCATTTTGTTATTAATAATCATAATCTTAAAAGTTATAACCACAAATACGTAAGCATTATAATGTATTATAATGTATTAGATAAAGATGATTTCATAACTTCCATTACTAGTCATTCAAGGCTAAATCTCACGGCCCTGACAGAGACCTGGATCAAACCAGAGGACAATGTTACACCTGCAGCACTCTCCAATAACCCCCCCCCCCCCACCACCACCTGCAGCACTCTCCAATAACCCCCCCCCCCCCCAACAGCTCCTTTGAATCACATTCGGTTACTATTACCTACCCTCTAAAAATCCATTTTGTAGTTGTTTATCTACCTCCAGGTCCACTAAGTAACTTTGTGGAACAATTAGATGTGTTGCTCTTAACCTTTCCTGAGGATGGTACTCCCTTAGTTATACTTGGAGACTTGGGGGCAGTCATGGCCTAATGAATAGAGAGTTGGCCTTTTAACCCGAATGTTGTGGGTTCGAGTCTCAGGTCTGGCAGAGATTGTAGATGGGGGAAGTGAATAACCAACACTCTCTCCACCCTCAATACTACGATTGAGGTGAGACCCTTGAGCAAGGCACCAAAACCCCCAACTGCTCCCCGGGCTGCCCACTGCTCCGGGTGTATGTTCACTACTGTGTGTACACTTGGATGGGTTAAATGCAGAGCACAAATTACGTGTATGGGTCACCATACTTGGCCACACACCACTTCCCCTTTCCCCTTAATCTCAACATGATTCCTGACACAACATATACCCCTCCACATGTCACTTTTCGATGTAACTTACGCTCACGCTCACCCTCCCAGTTATCTGCTACGGTTTCATCTTCGCTTCCTCCCCTTAAACAATTATCATCTCTTGATGCTAACCGTGCTACTGATACTTTCTGTTCCACTCTGATGTCTTGTTTAGATACTTTCTGCCCCTTCTCTTCCAGGTCAGCCCATACCACCCCTTCTGCCCCTTGGCTATCTGACGTTCTCTGCGAACATCGTTCTAAGCTCAGGGCTGCAGAAAGGGTATGGCGCAAATCACAAAATCCTACTGACCTTAATTTATATTGATCATTCCTCTCTGACTTCTCTGCTAATGTCTCCACTGCTACAAGGACATACTATCATGACAAAATTAACAATTCACCTAACTCTCGCATGCTCTTTAAAACATTTTCCTCCCTCCTTTGTCCTCATCCTCCCCCTTAGTAACTCTAAAATCTGACGACTTTGCCACATTCTTCATTAATAAATTACAAACCTCACTGCACAATTCTCCACACCACAAACTGGCAAACACATCTTACTAGCAAACATACACTTGTTTACATCCTTCTCTTCACTCTCTGAGGCAGAAGTCTCTAAACTCATCCTTTCCAGTCATCCTACTACCTGTCCGCTTGATCCTATTCCATCTCATCTCCTTCAAGCCATTTCTCCCTCAGCATTTGAACCCCACTTCTAAAGAAACCCACTCTTAACCCAACTCTTTTAGTGAACTATAGACCAGTTTCCCTTCTACCTTTCATTAAAAAAGTCTCTGCCTTTCTCACACAGAACAACCTCCTGGACAGCAACCAATCTGGCTTCAGAAGTGGATATTCGACCGAAACTGACTTGCTCTCAGTTGTTGAAGCCCTAAGACTCGCAAGAGCGGCTTCCAAGTCTTCATTACTTATCTTGCTGGATCTGTCTACTGATTTTGATACGGTCAACCACCAGATCAAACAGTCCATGTGACATCAGTGGCTCAACTTCAGTTTTGCGACGCTACGAGAATACTTTTTTTTTTGCGCAAAGAAAACAAAACGAACAATTTACTCAACCATTCTTCTCCCCCGAGTTACGTCGTCCGCCATTATAGAGAGTATCACAATGTATATGCACGCTTTCGCCTAAGCTTAAACAACGCTTATTACGCAGCTTTCATTCATGGGCGCGCTTTCCCCCCGAACATCAACAACGCTGATTACGTCAAATACGTTCTTGGGTACTCTCCAAAATGTCAGAAGATGTAACTCGGGGGAGAAGAATGGTTGAGTAAATTGTTATTTTTGTTTTCTTTGCGGAAAAAAAAAGTATCTCGTAGCGTCGCAAAACTGAAGTTGAGCCACTGATGTCACATGGACTGTTTTACCGATGTATTTACTAAGTTTATGGATCTGGGAACATTTCAGTTGCGTTGCTGTCTATGGAGGCTCTGAGAGCTCTCCGATTTAATCAAAAATATCTTAATTTGTGTTTTCCGAAGATGAACGAAGGTCTTATGGGTTTGGAACGACACGAGGGTGAGTAATTTATGACATTTTGGGGTGAACTAACCCTTTAATTGAGAAATTGGAGTCATGTGGCTTACTTATGGATTATTGTAATGTTTTATCAGCTGTTTGGACTCTCATTCTGACAGCACCCATTCACTGCAGAGCATCCATTGGTGAGCAAGTGATGTAATGCTAAATTTATCCAAATCTGTTCCGATGAAGAAATAAACTCGTCCACATCTTGGATGGCCTGAGGGTGAGTAAACATTAAGCAAAATGTGAAATTTTTGTTAATTATTTTTCTACAAATTTAGGAATGTTGGACTCCTCAACAGTCATAGTCATAGAGGGAGAGGGGCTATTAGAAACCTATGTTGGATGACAAAATAACCTTACAAAAAATTACACTACATGGTTGAGTACATACTACTAAGTAAAAGTGCATCATACTGTATATAGTACGTCATTTGGGACACGGCTTCAGTCATACTTGTAATCTGATGGCTCATACTATTTGAAGCTGTTGAAATGCATTATTAGGAAGAGCGGTGCTTCATTTCCCATGAATAGGAGTGACTCACTAGTTTGTAACTGTGATGTTTGCAGGGTGGCAGGTGAACAGGTGAATGCACTATGACAGCACAGGGACAACTACATGCACCTGCCCCACACACCTGTCATACTGCACGCACACACACACACACACACACACACGCACACACGCTCTCTGCAAACAAAACGGTTTACTCAGAACGGTCTACTGGCCTGCTTATGCATACGGATGTGTGTTGATCTTTATGTGTATACTTAGATCCGTTTTTATATACAAGACATAAAGATGCCATTGTGGCCTCATGGCGTTTTAGTCATCTGAGCGTTCTGTTTTCGTTCAAACTGTAATTTTGCCTCTGGAGAAATTGCTGTGAGGCAAACTGATGGAATGTCTTACATAAATATTTTCTTGTTGGAAACTTTGCTTCTGAGTGTTGGAAGAGTTGTGTGTGTATGCTGCACTGATGTAAAGCGCTCCTATCTGCTGACCTCAAAACCTGTCCTGTGTAAATGTAATGCCTAAATAATTGCACAGAGCTAAGATCAGATCTCTGTGTTTTTCATAACAGCTGTGACTTATCTCACAATGTAGTTTTATTTCTCACAATGCTGCTTTATATTTCACAATTGCAACTTTATATCTCACACAATGATTTATGTCGCAATAACATTTATCTCAAAACTACAACTTTATACCTCCCAATGTCACTTCATATCTCACAATTGCATTTTGGTTTGTAGTTGTGACTTTAAAATACACAATGTGATTCTGTATCTCACAAATGCAACTTTATATTTTAATATTACGATATATTTATTGTAATTGTAACTGAATCTTGCGATGTGATTTTCTGTCTTGCAGCTGCGACTTTTATCTTGCAATGAGACTTAATATCTCGGAATTGCAACTTTACACCTCACAATGTGTCTTCATGTATTTTCATGTATTTTTCATAATTATGACAATGAGACTTAATAACATAATTCTGACTTAGAATCTAAATTTTTTATCACAATTGTGACTTTTTATCTTAAAATGTAGCTTTATTTCTCACAATGCAGCTTTATGTCTCACAATTGTAACTTTATATCTATAACTTACCGTCCAATGATTTATCTCGTGACAAGATTTACTGTATATCTCATAATTGCAACTTTATACCTCCCAATGTCACTTCACATCTCACAATTGCATTTTGGTTTGTTATCGTGACTTTAAATTAAACACAATGTGATTTTGTATCTCACAAACGCAACAACCTCGTAGTCGTAACTATTTTATCTGACTTATTATCTTAAAATTGAAACATCCCATAATTGTAACTGAATCTTGTGATGTGATTTTCTATCTTGCAACTGCAACTTTATCTTGCAATGAGACTTTATATCTCGCAATTGCAACTTTACACCTAACCACGTGTCTTCATATATAACAATTATGAATTTGTTTCTCTTAATTCTGACATTGAATGTCACAATGTGATTTTGTATTTCACAACTGCAACTTTGTTTCTCACAACTGCAACCTTATACTGTGCATAGTTACTTTATTTCTTAGTTTAAACCTTATCTCGCAACAGTCTTTTGTATTTTCTACTCTGAGGCTGAAAAAGGCTTCCATACTTTGTTGTCCAAATTTGGATGCGAACAGCACTCGTAAGCTCCTCAAATGCTAGTAGTGGAAATGCAGGTCTGCATTAATCAGACCGAACTGTTGAATGCAGACAGTGAGTCAGCTGCTGTCAGGAGCAAGAGTGAGTTCTCATAGTAAGTGTAGGTGCGTTTGTGCAGCATGAGGTAAGTCCTTCCATGTCCTGTCCCAGATCCGAACGTCTGAAAGAGTGTTTGTATGAGGAGCCTCTTCCCATTTAGTCACCCAACCACTCACAGACAAACACAATCTCTGGAATGCATGTGTCAGGTGCTGACATGTAGTTTACGACAGTGAGATGTAATCCTTGGGGTGGGGGAGGGGTGCTGGTTTGGAAAGAATTGTTTAAGCTTTACGCTTTGGTGATCCAACTGGAGTTAATTCATTGTTAGGTGCAGTGCAACGGTGGAAGGACGCAATCCTCCAAACGCTCTGGAAAACCGACAAGAAAACATCTGTATGAAAGCAGAACAGTTACATGTGGTCGATTTGTAACAAGCCCAGAGGGGAGGGAGAGGCGGCCTAATGAGATGACGTTATCGGAGTTGCTGTGAGAAACTTTAAAGAAGAAATCCCTGACAAAGATCAAATCTGCTCTGTCAGCAGGTAAAAAGACCACAGGCTTGTATATCTGATTCATCAAACATTTTCCCCCAAAAAAGCACATTTCCAAACCTGGAAAGTTTACGGTGAGCCAACACGTCAACGCACCGCCAGAGAGTTTGCTGTAACGCAACCCGCAGCAATATTTAGTGCATATTCTGTGCTAAGAAACAAAAACTAAATATGCACTCTCATACAGTCGAGGGATAATGAGACGTCTGGCTCTGAAATCGGAGAACTCCTTCCCCACTGCGCGTTCCCAAGTGCCAGAATGTTCACTGTAATTTACCAAAAGTGGCTGCTGCTGCTGCCATAAAGCATGTGTTTAACATTCCAGCCCTTTTCTCAAGGCTCATGTGTGTCTATTATACTCCCTTTCTTTCGCTCTTTCTCAACTTCGAATGGCTAAATTTGAGCACAAGTATGATGTGTCTTTGCCGTACTTCACATGAGGATCATCTCTCTCCCTCAGAGACACCCAAAGTCTCAGGCAGGAAATGGGAGTTTACATTGGCCTGACATTGCAGGGAGAAAACAAGTGGGCTCAAGTGTTCAGTGACTGCAGTACGGCTGCAGTATAGCCCCATCCCCCCACTCAAGCTTCCCTCCCACGCCTGCTCTCCCACTCAGTCAGGGGGAGAGCGCCGCTAGGGCCCTGGCCAGGACTTGGGGCTCAGGGCCTGGGATACAGGAAGAAGCTGTCAGCCTCTTATAAACACGAGCAGTTCTGCACCCACAACAAACTAGCGCCTGAGGGAATGCTCCAATGTCGCCGTACTGTCTGTGTCAAACTGGCAGCACGCAAAAAGTCACGCATTTCTCACCACAGGTATTCTAAACTTCAAGCATCTCTGCTGTTAGTACACCAGACCACTGTTATGTGTCCTGACTGTGTCTGAAACTGAACGTGTTTGTTGCTCAGTCAGTCAATGAATTAAGAGAAAGCGTTTACGAATGATGGTAACTGGTTACGGACCGCCTTCCAAGACATCATAACGTCACATCTGATGACCAAAGAACAGTGCTTCTAAAATGGAGGTACCACCAGTGCTATGAGGGCCCTGTACAAAAAGCATTATAAAATCAAAGTATATTTTATAACACTCAATATTACTGCAAAAATCACTAAAAACATTTTTTTAATATCATTTCCTGGAAGACCACTAGAAAAATACTGTATATATTTTTAAAATTGCTACACGAATAAAGTGTACATTTTATTATAATTTTCAGAGACATCACAACAAAATATGCATAGTTTATTATAGTGTTCTGAAAAATAAATACAAAAATTAGTTTTGTTTTATTATTTTCTGAAAAATAACTACAAAATAGTGTGTATATTATATATTTTCACAGAAAAGTAATAGGTTTTTTTCACAAAAGAGGTGTATATTTTTATTTTACTTCTTGAAAAAAAAAACCTACAAAAGTTTGTTTTATTCAAATCACTTCAAAAGTTATATAGTTTATTTATAATTTTTCAATATTCTTTTCTTTTTTTTTTGTTGAAAGGGAATTTCAAAAGACTGATGAGTCTCTTGCAGCACTTCAATTGTCTTAACAACAGTATTTATATCATAATATGGCACTGTGTTATACTTGCAGTTCATAAGTTTGGACTGAAAGGGAATGGTAGAGAACAGAACTTTTATAAAGTTCATTTATAAATTAACAAACTTTTTAAATGCTCCACCAGACACCTGTTTTATTCTTTCAACTGACTGCTGGGCTTCAAGAGCAGAATTGAGGGAAATCATAAGCATGGAAAGACACATCTGTGCTACCTTCAGAAATAACCAGATGGAGGCATTTAAATGAACAGATCTACATAATGGATTCATATGTTCCTTGATGACTTCCTACTTCTCTATACTGCATTTTTTCAGGTTCTGGACACAATCTATGCAATCGAGTGTGAATCATTTTAGATTTAGCCCCTTTATTTCAGGTTGACAGGAAGATGTTCATAACATGCTTCTGGATCAATGGTGTGGGAAAGCGAGTTTAATGACAAAGTTTTGCTTATTTCTACACATCTTAATCACACATCTCTATCTCAAAGTTAACCCTTACATAACCTGCATTTTTCAACGTCTGTCAATCAGATGTGCCCCAGTACAAACAGTACTAGTCTAATTACAGACAGAGACACTTCTGCATCAACTTCTCCAAGGTCTCCCATGAACAATAGCATCTAAACAAAACCACTAAACAAAATGCAAACAAAGACCCTCATCTCTCTCTCCAAGAGCTTCGGAGTTTGCCAGAGGGCCGCTGGAGAAGCAGAGAAACTTTATTACAGAATAATGAATCACACACTCACTAAGTCACAGGGTTGCTGAAGATGAATGTGCTCTCTGTTGGTTTTCCTGGAGCTGCGTGTTTACTAACCAATGACGCAGGCTGCACTTGATCAGAGACATGTGTTTCTGAGGTCTCAGTTCCAGTGAGAAGCCAGGGGAAGGAGAGCCGAGCGCGAATGTGTGGCGCCTGGGCTCCCTTGGCCCCGACTCTGCCACACACACAGGGGTTGGGGTAACTGTGGGGGTCACGCTGAGAAAAATAAACCGTGTAAACCTCAGGACAGGAAGCATACTGCAGCGAGGTGATCCACATTAAGCGAGAGCATGAAGCCTCTAATTTCAGTCTATGCACTGGTTTTGAACCTCATTGCAAGTCCCAAAAATCTTCCCATACGCTTAGAGAGCAAACAAAAGCGTTTAAGAAGCATCCCATAGTGACCTTAGTAATAATAGCTATTGAACTTCAAGGTTTGCCCACTAGTGGCACCAGCTATAATTGCAAACATGACTGTTTTCAAACAGGTTTCATTCCCGTCTTACACTGCACAGATAAGTAGTAATTTGTATTAAATAATTTGTTCAGCATTTATTATTCTAGGTTTATGTTAATTTATAAATATAATGTTAATTTACAAATACACATATATATATTTGTTTAATTCATTTTAATTAATAAAACATACACAGTTTTATCATATAAATTCATAATACATTTTGAAATGTGCATTTTAATGTAACATCTTGAAATCTTAAAGATCAATTTTTTATATGTAGAAATTAACATTATCTAGATTAATAAATGCTGTAAAAGTATAGTCTGCTGTTCATTAATTGTACCTAATGCATTAACTAACTTATTATAAAGCGTTACTGAATCAACCTTATGTTGATTGTGGGAAGTCGTGGCCTAATGGTTAGAGAGTCGGACTCGTAATCCAAAGGTTGCGGGTTCGAGTCTCGGGCCGGCAGGGATTGTAGGTGGGGGGAGTGAATGTCCAGCGCTCTCTCCACCCTCAATACCACGACTGAGGTGCCCTTGAGCAAGGCACTGAACCCCCAACTGCTCCCGGGGCGCCGCAGCATAAATGGCTGCCCACTGCTCCGGGTGTGTGTTCACGGTTTGTGTGTGTGTGTTCACTGCTGTGTGTGTGCACTTTGGATGGGTTAAATGCAGAGCACGAATTCCGAGTATGGGTCACTTTACTTTTATGTCTGACCCTTTCAAAACACAGATTGCAATTCCATTTGCTGCCACTAGTTGTGCATAAATTACACACTTTACCTTTAAGGTCTAACAAAATTACAACTTTTCACATGGTTCTTGATGAATTATTAGAGAGTTTACTACGTTCATGGACATGGCACATTGTAACAGTTAGCATATAAGACCATGACACACCACTTACTGAAATATCCTCATCAATGCACATTGCTTAAAGTCATGTAGAAATGCCTAATGACTCATGATTGAAATTCCTGCCAAAACAAGAGAAACATCCTTGACTGTAAAAATGAATGCAGGCGTTGGCTGAAAAACTAAGCGAGAGGGGAGTGAGGCACATGGAGGATGTAAATTCAATGTTAGGTCGTACTTAACTTGTTCCTGAGCATTATATCCTGTGCTCAGCTCCCGCTGCCCAGGCTTTTCCTCACATATGTGGAGGGAAAAGAGTGTCGTTATTCACAGGTTCAACCTCAGATGGACAAGTGTCAAAATGTTACTGTTAGATCAATGGAACCTTGCAGAATTTCGAGACTTTAACTCTTGGATTTCCTGTTGTTGTGGACCTGTAAAAGTGGGCGTGAGATGGAGAACTACTGACTGGGTGTGTTCTGAACAACTGTCCTTCAGATATAAAGAGCAAAAATGAATCCTTGATTGATGAAAAGCTGTTTATACACCAGAATCACGTGAGGTGGCTCTCAGTTTAACGAACTAACTACATTTATCACAAACTAACACTCAGTCTATCTACAGCTGTCATCTAACATCATGCAACCCACCAGCACCTTCCCCCAACACAAATACGTACGTCCAGGGGTGGTCTTTTGTTACATCAGCCTTATAATGACGAGAAACACTTTGCAACCTCGCGGTCACCCTGATCTACAGGCAGTCTCTAATCCACTATGAGGCATCGTTCTGATCTTCTCATCCCGTTGTTTGGAGGAGTTTGACAACCCACAATCTCTAAACTAACATATTATGAGAGGGGGGGATTCGCTCATTAATGTCAAAGATCTTCAGCAGGAAATGAGATGAAACTCCTCCAAAACTCACAACCACACATATTCATATTCTCATATATGCTAGCATGGGTGCATCAAGCTCTTTTGAGGGGGGCATATGAGATTCGACTTTTGGGGGGTTTAAAATATTCATTATAGGGAATATAATGTTTATGTATTTTTTGGGGGCCCTGACAGAAAATGACTCCATATGCATTGCATATAAGTCACACACCGCATTTGAGCCCCTACATTTACCAACATCAATGAATACAGGTTAAACAAAGCAGATATTCTTGCCTTCTTGTTCTCCTCTGTCAGTTTAACAACTCTCACATGCTGAAGTGATTAAACTGCAGCTTGTTGTTTTCCCTTCTCAAAGTAAAAAGGCTTCACGCAAAAAATGCTGAAAGATTTGCCACCCAACTGAGCTTTGGGTTATAGGAATGTTGGCTTGAAATATAAAAACTCTTATGAGCCATGAACATACAGTCTAAAATCGAAAAGTTTTCAAAGATAAAATCCGTCGTGTTATTAAATATCGTCATGGTAGACCAAAGTATTTCCCTACATTCAACTTATTGAGTCTGTCTGACATCAATTTGTGATGCAGAGACTCTGTGGTGACCATGAAATCTAGAAAAAGGAGATTTGAAACAGATACTCCGTGTAAGGGAAGTATGGGAATCTTAGGAGGTCATTTATAATTAAGTAAAAATATCTGTGCAAATGTAAGATAAGATGTGTTTTATAAGATTTTATAAACAATGCAATTTATAAATACAAATTATTTAATCTAAAATGCAAATTATATTTTGTATAAATAAAAAAATAATCTTGTTTTTTATTTTTATTATCTTTAAAATTTAGGAGTAAAGAATTTTGCAATGTTCTGAAAGATACCTTTCATTCTTAGCCATCAACACTGGGTAACATTATAAGAATAGCTCTTTCTCTTTTGCTCCCATGTTCACTTACAACACATACACAAAAGTAGTGTTTAGGCAGTAGTATGTGGACCGGTGGTCTTTCACAGCACTGTTTTAATGCAGAGCTCAATCAAAAGAACCTGTCTCTCACTGGAACGCTAAATGAGTGACACTCACCCACCATGCCGATCATTCACACCTTAGATCAAAGAACTGTAGGATAACAGCTTTTGCTCACATACCAGTAAACTTCGGCCAACCCCCTCCACCCACCCTCACTTTTAACACCCCAGTGATAAGTCTGAAGTGGGCAAATGGCACAAACACCTGTCTGCAGTTCAAACACTGACATCGTCCTTGTGCAATCACCTGTCGGCCATCAGTTGTGAAAGGGCTTCTCACTTTTACGAAGCAGGAAGGGGCTTTTCATTGTCTCTGCGAAATGGTCGGTTTGTTAAGTGGTTTGGGTCTCTGTGCATGGACCAGAGAGCTTGAATCACCCTCTAAATGGCCCTTTACAAAACAAACACTCATGTTTGCTTAGAAAGATGCATTAAATGAATACATTAAAGAGGATGACACCTAAGTGAACTTTTTTTATGCAATGCTACTTTCCAAATAGGCCACAATTATTTTTAATTCAATTGTTTAGGTAAAGTTCATTTATATTTAAAAAGAGTTATATGTGCACAATGAGAACTAGTGTTGTAAATCTCAACAGAGGAAACGCAGAAAAGAGGGATGAGGAGAATGAGAGAACATCAGAGGTTTGAGGGAGGAAATCCCACAGCAACCTGACCTCCATTTGAGCTAACATTACACATGAGTTCACCTACTCTCTCTTTCCCTTTCTCTCTCCTCTCTGGGTGTGGTAGGTACATCAAAAGCTACATGTCTCCATAGACTATTCCCATTTAGGACATTTTGGCAAAAACAAGCAAGGTGGCACCAGCCACAAAAACACAGGCAATTTTTGAAACAAACATCTACACAAAGCACATAATATGTCTCCCATGTAAATACGCACAAAACCTAGCAAGTGCATTCCCACAGTCTTGTGAAGCACCAGAGATAGAGGTCTCTTAAAGCGCTGCATTCCTCTGCACTCATCAACAGGAGAGGAAACAGAGCCCTCTATATCATCTGCTCATTCAGAGAGCTCATGGTCTGCATGTGATTTCAATATGGACACGGCAAGTCAACGGAGGGTCTGTTCGCATTCATGCTAATGCAAGAGCGGCTGTTGAAACGTTTCAGCGGGAAATTAAACAAATCTTTTGGAATTTATATGTTTTCGTGATATTGTTATATTTGTAACAAAGAGATCAACAAGCAAACAAAATAAATGTGTTATATTGGGAATACAAGGAAAACACATGCACCAATTTGTCCTGGATGAAAACAAACAAAAAACTGTGGAGTAAGAAAACTACTAATAAAAAAACAATAAAAATAAAATGAATATTAAAAAGTGAATTACAATATAGGAAAGTAAAGGACGTGACGTTTGGCTAAGTATGGTGACCCACACACACACACACGGAGCAGTGGGCAGCCATTTATGCTGTGGCACCCGGGGGTTGGGGGTTTGGTGCCTTGCTCAAGAGTCTCACCTCAGTCATTGAGGGTGGAGAGAGCGCAGGACATTCACTCCCCCCACCTACAATCCCTGCCAGACCTGAGACTCGAACCCACAAGCTTTGGATTACAAGTCCGACTCTCTCTCCATTAGGCCACGACTGCCCCATTATATATATTATATATAAAAAATAAAAAAAACATGTACTTGCATTGTTTTAAAGGTGATTTTTACTGGAAGACAATATATATATATATATGCACATTTGAAGTGGATCAAAAAAGTTAAAGTTTTGGTCTTAGGACAACTTTGATGGAAGGTTTTGATCCATTTCAAATGTTAACTACCGTGTATCATATATGATATCCATATGATATTTTATGCGTAAAACAAGAAGATGGAGTAAGGTAATAAATAAAAAATAGGCTAATAATAAAATTTTTTAAAAAAGTGATATCAATTGGAATATACATTTATTTGTCTTGATAAACATTTATTTATTTTAAGGATTATTAGGCTTTTTACTGGAAGATAATACAAAAATATAATATATATAATAATGAAAACAATTTTGGTAGGTTCATCTAAATTTGTGCCAAAATGGCACTGAAACGCTTCGGTCAGCCTGAACAGATTTCTTTTACTTACTAAAGTAAAACTGTTGCAAGGATGTTTTTTATATCTAGTTCTCACAAGAGCATAAACTGTGCTCTGTCTTTTCAGCAGAGGCAGCATATTAGTGTTAGTGAGGGATATGGCAAGTGCAGTGACGGGTGGGGGTGGCCGAGGCACCTTGCAACAGCTGGCCTGAATTAGCCGGGGGGATCGGGAGTGCAGGGGGGCTCTGAGACTGCTGGCGCCAGGAGCAGGCCAGCAGGTCAGGGTGGATGAAGATTACCAAAACACAAGCGGGCAGCCATGCCCTGTGGAGGGACGGGGAGGAGGGGGGAGCAGGGGTTCCTGGCTCACAGGCCTTCAGTCACAGGATGGGGCGGCAGGAGGACTTCCACTTCCTGTCAGATAACCCTTTCCTGTCCATATGACATCCAGAGAAAGAATGCCAGAAAAGAAAAACAGTGAATGCAGATATTCATGTGATAATGAAATATAGAACAACGCACCTTTCTTGTCAGATTTAATGTTGTTAGTGGCTTTTGCTGAGACATACTCTCGCATCGTAGTTCATATCTCTGAGCGAACACGACATGAGATCAAGATATTTAGAATTAGTGAGAGAACAGAATGAAAACAGAGAGAACAATGCTGTAAAGCTCTAAATATAGACTTTTATTAGATTTGGAAGCCAAATGGTGTATAAACACACTCAGCCACCATGTCGGGATGTAAAGAGGAGAATGTTCAAGAACAAATTCCATATGAGGTTGAGCAACACATTTACAGGCGTGTAGACCTCAGAATTTGGTCTCTAAACAGGCACTTAGAAGGAGGTACTTCAAATTACTTCTGTTTTGTGTTAGTGTAATCAATTAATCACAACCCCACAGAACAAAATTAGTTTATAAATAGGAACTGTAGTAGAAATATATTCAAAACTGAGTTTATGAAAGCCTTGTCAACTAAATGGTCATCATCAGTCTATGAACAATGATTTACTCGCCACAGTTAACCCTATGGTTAAAGGGGCACATAAGGCCATCTTGTGGCCGATTAAAATACAGCGCCAGTTAAAATGAAGAGCATCACACTGCTAATTTTGGTTGCCAGTTAGTAAAGGTATTTACGTTCAAGTAAACATAACTAACACTACAGTAATTACAATTAACATACCTAGAGAATCCTAGGAAAGAAGTGGGAGTCACCATTATTTCCCTATTAAATCAGGATTATTGCTTAGCCTAATCATAAAGACACTAAGATGTTGCATCACTGTTTGTCTGGACAGAACGCACTTCACAGGACGTGACTGAGAACAGTTCTGTATTTCATCAGTAGTCTTATGTCAAATTTGAAAAGCAATTGCTGTCCAAACACTTTCTAGCACACCAACTCCCGCTAACTACACCTGCACTACCACTGCCAGTGACTACACAATATCTATAGAGGGCGCCACACGCACTTCACTTCAGTACAACACAGGCTACAGCAGGGGTCGGCAAGTAAGTTTGGAATCGGGCCAAAAAAAAAAATTCGCCAATAGATGGTGGGCCAGAACATAGTCAAAGGATAATTTAGAAATAATTTAATTTAAACTAGAATTACATGTGACAGACTGTAACAGTGTCTTTTGTAACTGTAAGCTGTTAGTCGGTGTTAAATCCTGTGGTAGGACAGTCATTAACAACGGTGACAGGCAGAGTAGGCTATGTGAGCGGAGTGGAGCCTCCGCGCTCCGGGCATTTAATAACTCTGCTCCGCTCTCACTGAGATCAGAAACACCGCTCTGCCTTCGCTCCGCGGCTAAAGTATTTCAGTATCACAGTTCTGTTCATAGGCCTATATTAAAAAATAAAATAAATAAAATATTTTTTCAACGTGGCTTATTGGAACACTAGTGTGCAAACTTTTTTCCTACCACATTTACATTTTATCCAAAGCGACTTACAATTGCTATACATGTCAGAGGTCGCACGCCTCTGGAGCAACTAAGTGTCTTGTTCAGGGACACATTGGTGTCTCACAGTGGATTCGAACCTGGGTCTCACACCAAAGGCATGTGTCTTATCCACTGCGCCATCACCACATTAAAGGCACAAACCTTTTTTTTGTGATACGGATCGATGCATTCAAAATTGGAAAGATTACATTTGTTTGAATGCATTATTGAGAGAGCGATTACGTGTGAATAAGTGTTGTAGTAGTTGTATAAATCATGCTTTCAGCTCAAAATATTCAGTATATAGAAGGAACAAACAAATTCCTTGAGAACTAGTATAACTTCCCGCTCACCTCATTCACATTCTTTCTGATTTGAGTTATCCTTCTCTATCAAGCTATAGCTAAATATTTTAAACTTGTGAATTTTTGCTAAATATGCAGTTATATTACGGCCGGGTCGTTGGCATGAATTGTACTTGTGATGGAGCGTGGTGGAGCGCTCTTGGAGCGAGTGAAAACCACGCCACTCCGACTTTTAAAAAATCCACTCCTTGCTCCATTCAAAATCACACCGCTCCACTCGCGCTCCGCTCACATAGACTACTCTGGTTGTGAGTAGGCTAACTGTTGCTGTCATGACAGATCTATTTCAGAACCAGCCGCTATCAAAATAATCTGGCTGCGGGCGCGGGCCAGATATTATTGCCGGTCACTTTTGGGCTACAGGGTTGAAAGTTTATATACTGAGGCATTATTCTAAAGTATAGCTAAGCTGATTAACATGTTCAGAGGAACACATTTCTCACAAATTTCTTTCTCTTTTATCATGTAGAACAATTATGAATATTGAAAAAAGTATAAATTTAGACAACAGGGTCATTCCAAAATAATTCCAAAACATTTTATCATTGTTACTACAATAACTAAAAAATTAAAAATTAAATTACAAAGTAGGATGTGATTTAAGTTATATGGAATCCCTTTTTTATTTTAATGATGGTGATGGCATATAATGGCTGTGACACAGAAAATATAAGTAATCCAATAATTACACGTTAATTGTCTCCGATTAATTTCAAAGTAGAATGTTGCTATTTTCAGGTAAGCCATTTAAATTATGGGATCTCTTTAGTTACATAACCTTGCAGGTACACTCTTAAAAATCTTAAAAGGTTAAAAATTATTATATTTTATGCGTTGTTACTACAACTGGATGTCAATGTATATGCACAGCATCTCAATATGCTCTAAATTGTCAGTTCAGTATCATTAAATGCAAAATGAATACCTAATTCACTAGAAGGGTCACTGCTCAAGTGCCTGAGACTCTGCCAAGAAACTGTACTTCTCGAGATGCTTCGGGGTTCACACCAACACCCCACAATGCTAGAAGTGCAAGTGATGCACACAACTGACGCCCTTTCTCCCACTGTGGACAGATATCAAGCCCCTGAGGAGTGCTATTACATGTGTCAAAGTAGTATTGCCATATTTTCCTGCCAAGCCGTGTATTATACATAGTGCTAAAGTAAATGAACTACCTGATTTTTAGAATTAGGTAGTGCTGCAAAATGTATTCACTTACAGACATGGAGGCACAAAAAATACTATAAATGCTTATTCATATCACTAAAAAGCACTTGTTTTTATATTTACACAGATATGCCAGACATTTTAAGAGAGGACAAATTAAATGTAAAAATGTTTAAACATTTTTGATGTTTTCAACATTTTGATGTTTTGATGTGATCAAGAAACAAATACATTTCTGTAATTGTTGTTGTTGTTGTTATTATTATTATTTTTATTTCTTGTATCCAAACTTAGGAGGATGGCTATACAGTATATACAAAGTAAATAGATGTTAATATTGTGTTATATTTTAAACACAATATTGTGTTTTTGCACAATTTTGCCAATGAAATTATTACCTATAAAGCCACAGCAAAACTGTTGTGCATCTTTGAGCAACATAGCGGTGCTTAGTTTCTCAGTGAATCCGCGTTTTGAACGAATCGTGTGAACCAATGATTCAAAGGCTCATTCATAGAGAGAGCCGTTTACTTAAAGCTGCAGTCCGTAACTTTTTTTTGGTTAAAAATGATCTGAAATGGATATTTGAGCAAGTACATAACCAGCTGGTGTTCAAAACTATCACCTTACTTTAGCCCGATTCACAACTGTTACAGTGCCCTCCACTAATATTGGCACCCTTGATAAATATGAGCAAAGGCGGCTGTGAAAATAAATCTGCATTGTTTATCCTTTTGATCTTTCACTCAAAAAATTCACAAAATTCTAACCTATCACTGAAGTAAAACAATTGAAAGTGGAAAGAAAATCTCTTGATGAAATAAATGTTTTTCTCCAATGAATGTTGGCCATAATTATTGGCACCCCTAGAAATTCTTATGAGTAAAATATCTCTGAAGTAAATTCCCATTCATATTTAAAATTTTTAGCACACCAGGGTGAGCATGAAACTGTCCAGCCATGACTTCCTGTTCCACAGAATTATAAATATGAGGAACACAAAGGTCAAATTCCTTTAATCATACATCACAAGGAGTAAAACCTAAGAATATAGTTCTGATGTGCAGAACAAGATTGTTGAGCAGTTCAAGGAAAATTCTCCTCACTCATCCAAAAACAAACTCCAGAAAATTCAGTTGTCAGACACGACTTTCTGACAACGAATTTCAAATGGCACTGGCTTCTATGGTCAGATACTGAAAAAAAATTGCTTTTTGGCAGCAAACCCATCAGATGAGTTTAGTACAAACAGGGATAAAAAAGTACCCCATGTCCACGGTTAAATATACTGCTGGATCTTTAATGTTGTGGGTCTGTTTTTCTGCCAGAGGTCCTGAACATCTTGTTTAGACACATGGCATCATGGATTATATCAAATGCCAACAGATAAAAAATCAAAACCTGACTGCCTCTGTTAGAAATCTTACAATGGGCCAGGACAACAATCCAAAACAAACATCAAAATAAACACAAAAATGGGTCACCGAGCACAAAATGAATATTTTACCATAGCTGTCCCTGTCCTCTGACCTGAACCCATATAGAGAATGAGTGGGGTGAACTGAAGAGAACAAGTACTAACATGGAGCTGTGATTCTGAAGGATCTGGAGAGATTTTGAAGAAAATGGTCTCTGATCTCTTTTCAGGTGTTCTCCAAACTCTTCAGGCATTATAGGAAAAAACTCAGAGCTGTTACCCTGGGAAAAAGACGTTGCAATAATTGGTTGCCAAGAATTGTGGCCAACATGAACTAGAGAAAGCATTTATTTCACAATGAGATTTTACCCCACTTTCAATTGTTTTAGGCTTTGATAGGTTAGAATATTGTGAATTGTTTGAATGAAAGATAAAAAGGATAAACAATGCAGATTTATAACAGGTAAGATAACAGGATCCAAGATAACAGGACTTAACGACTACAGACTGTCGACTACAGGCTCTAACATCTGTGGTCATGAAGTCATTTGAAAAAATTGTTTTGGCTTATCTGAAGGACATCACAGGACCCTTACTGGACCCCCTGCAGTTTGCCTACAGAGCAAACAGGTCTGTGGATGAAGCAGTCAACATGGGACTGCATTACATACTGCAACACCTGGACAGACCAGGGACTTATGTGAGGATCCTGTTTTTGGACTTCAGCTCGGCCTTTAACACTATCATTCCAAACCTCCTCCTGCCCAAACTAACTCAGCTCTCCGTCCCCACCTCTGTCTGTCAGTGGATCAACAGCTTCCTGACAGACAGGCAGCAGCTAGTGAGGCTGGGAAAATTCTCATCCAGCACCCGTACGATCAGCACTGGAGCTCCTCAGGGCTGCGTTCTCTCCCCACTGCTCTTCTCCCTCTACACCAACGACTGCACCTCTAAAGACCCCTCTGTCAAGCTCCTGAAGTTTGCAGACGACACCACAGTCATCGGCCTCATTCAGGACGGTGACGAGTCTGCTTACAGACAGGAGGTTAAGGCCGTCTGGTGCAGTCTTAACAACCTGGAGCTCAACACGCTCAAAACTGTGGAGATGATCGTGGACTTCAGGAGAAACCCCCCTGCTCTCCCCCCACTCACCATCATGAACAGCACTGTGACTGCAGTGGAGTCATTCAGATTCCTGGGCACCACAATTTCTCAGGACCTGAAGTGGGACAATCACATTGACTCTATTGTGAAAAAGGCCCAGCAGAGGTTGTACTTCCATCGCCATCTGAGGAAGTTCAACATGCCACAGGAGCTGCTGAAACGATTCTACTCTGCCATCATTGAATCATCCTCTGCACTTCTATAACTGTCTGGTTCAGCTCAGCTACCAAATCTGACCTCAGAAGACTACGGAGGGTAGTCCGGACTCCTGAGCGAATCACTGGTACAACCCTCCCCACTCTCCAAGAACTGTACTTATCCAGAGTGAGAAAAAGGGCTGGTAAAATCACTCTGGACCCCTCACATCCAGCACACTCCCTCTTTGAACTGTTACAGTCTGGTCGACGCTACAGAGCTCTGAGCACCAGAACGACCAGACACAGAAACAGATTCTTCCCTCAGGCAATCCATCTCATGAACATTTGAACTCTTAACAATAAACATGAAACACACAACACTATCATACTTTTTATTTTTATTTAACACACATACTTATTACATTTCAAATTTGCACCTAACATACTGAATTGTCTATTCTGCACATTGCCCATTTTGTATATTTGTACATTATTTTTTTAATATCTGTGTCCTGTCGCTGTCATTCTGTCGCACTGTGGAGCTAATGTCACTAAAACAAATTCCTCGTATGTGCAAACATACCTGGCAATAAAGCTAATTCTGATTCTGATTTATTTTCACAGCCGCCTTTGCTCATATTTACCAAGGGTGCCAATATTAGTGAAGGGCACTGTAGCTTATAATTATGTTTTCTAATTTGAGTGGTACGGGTAGGTTTTCGCGGGAAATTCAAGCATGGCACTGCATCATTACATCACGTCTGTAAACATAAAGTAGTTGTCCCGGCTAGTGGGCTATCGCACGTGAGGATCCTGCAGGTGGCAGCTCGTTTATAGCCTTTTCTCACAGTAGCTAGAATAATTAAATGTATCATTTTGATGGCGGATGATTCTCAAATGATCTTCTTTTATGTTCCATAATTTATGTTAGGCCATTGTAGCTGAAACATTTATGTGTAAAAATGTTTGTGTTGAATCAACTAAAATATTTCTTTCTAAAGCTAATATTGTAACATCTGCATGATACTTTCTCATTTAACACAATAATAGCTTTAATCTTTTATGGGCACAGCAAAAAAGTTTGTGATTAATTAGATTAACTAATCGCTGCACAGTGTAATTAATTATATAAAAAAATTTAATCAACTGACAGCCCTATACATATATGCTCTATTTACTCATGTTAAGCCCCGTCTAGGGGTAAATGCGCAACATTAAAGAGTACGAGGGCACAGTAGAGTTTTGAAAAACTATCAGCTGTGCAATTGGGGTATTTTAGCTTCAGGAGCAAACAAGGCCAAAATAACAAACAAACGCCAACTAATGTTATCCCTCTAAATTCCAAAATTATTCACAAAATAAAATAAAATAAAATACAGAAATAAAATAAAATTCTCAGGCTTACTAACACATATAACTAAGTAGCAGAGTCAACATGGCAGAGCAAACAGCGAGCGAGCACAAAGCTAAAACAGGAAGTAATGATGAAGTCTCTTATAGGCAGCCAGGAGTCAGCTGACCAGGCAGGGTGTGGCACCAATTGGACTGCAGGAACCAATCAGATTTCCTCATGCACAGAAACACACACAAACACCTCCCAAACAAAAGACAACACAGACAAATAAAACAAAAGGGATGTAACACCCCCATAAACAAGAGTAAACGTGTCATGTTTATGAACAAGTTCTTGACAGAGAATCAGGAATAACATTATCTTTGCCCTTCTTATACTTGATGTCCAAGTTAAAATCTTGACAGATTAAAGCCCAACACATAAGCCTTTGGTTTATGTTACAGAACTTTTGCAAAAATACAAGAGGGTTGTGATCAGTAAAAACTTCAACAGGTTGTGAACTTAAACCAACATAAACTTCATATTGTTGCAAAGCTAACAAGAGGGCGAGGGCTTCTTTCTCAATGGTACTGTAGTTACACTGATGGCGATTGAACTTCTTAGAAAAAAAACACAAGGGGTGATCAATTCCATTTTCTTGTATCAGTACAGCACTTGCTCCAGCACCACTAGCATCAACCTCCAGTTTGAAGGGTTTGGAGAAGTCAGGGGTAGCCAAGATTGGGGCACTACATAACAAATTCTTTAAAGAATCAAAAACAACTTGACACTGAGGAGACCAAACAAATGGAACAGCTTTTAGGAGGTTATCAGTAAGAGGTTTCACTACATCAGAGAAATTTCTACAGAAACTTCTGTAGTATCCTGGCATGCCCAGGAAGTGACGGAGTTCTCTCTTTGTCTGAGATACTGGAAAATTTACGATGGCACTGACTTCTATCGGTCTTACGGTACCCTGGCCAATATTTAACAGTAACATGACAGAATTCACATTTGGCGAGGTTCAGAGTTAAATTGGCTTCTTTGAATCTAGTGAATACTTCTTCTAATGTTTTCAAAAGACTTCCCCAGGTTTCTGAATAACATACAACATCGTCAAGATAGGCTTCACAATTTTTCACATTGGACAGTACTTTGCACATCAAACATTGAAACGTTGCTGGAGCATTTAGAAGGCTAAAATCTAACACCTTATATTGTAAGAAAGCATCTGGAGTAGCGAATGCTGAAATTTCTGCGGCACGCTCTGTAAGTGGCACTTGCCAATAACCCTTGAGTAAATCTAATTTGGTTACAAACTTAGATTTTCCAATTTTGTCAACACAATCTTGTATCCGTGGGAGCGGATAGGAATCTGCTTTGGTGACTTGATTAACTTTTCGGTAGTTGGTACAGAAACGTGAGGACCCATCAGGTTTAGGGACCAACAAGCAGGGTGAGCACCAGGGACTTGCTTCACAGGGTAGTCAGTTTCCTGTTTCATTATCTCACGTTTGACAGGGTTAACACGATGATCAGCAACATCAATATCATGCTTTAACACATAAGTTACAGTAGGCATGTCAGAAAAAAGAAAATCTTTAACTGTAACAAGGCTGCATTTAATTAAATATATAGAAAAAGCAGTAATATCTTGAAATACTATTACAATTTAAAATAACGTTTTTTTATTTTTATTTTAACGATTTAAAATGTAATTTATTCCTGTGATGATGAAGTTGAATTTTCAGCAGCCATTAATCCAGTCTTCAGTGTCACATGATCCTTCAGAAATCACGCTATAATGGATTCACAGACTATGATGATATGTATCAATAGTCATAAGCATCATACATCCTAAATAAACCTAAAAAGTTTTTTAGGTTTAAATTTTTTTTAAATGTATGTGCATTTATAACACTATACTTTGTATTATTTTACCTTTGCATCAAATTAATAATAGAACGGCATCAACATTCATACATATAGCATCATGAAATATACATTTTACTGTATTCAGTAAGTTTAGCGCTTATTTATTTATTAGATTTCCTCTGACTAAATAAATAAACTAAGAAAAGTACACTCTTAAAAATAAAGGTGCTTCACAATGCCATAGAAGAACCTTTTTTGTCTTAATGATTCCATAAAGAACCTTTAACATCTGAAGAACCTTTCTGTTTCACAAAAGGTTCTTTGTGGTGAAAGAAGGTTCTTCAGATTATAAAAAGATAAGAAAGAGATGGTTCTTAAAAGAACCTTTGACTGAATGGTTCTTTGTGGAACCAAAAATGGTTCTTCTTTGGCATCGCTGTGAAGAACCTTTTAAGCACCTTTATTTTTAAGAGTGTAGTATTGCCATTGCAATGAGGCCATGTCCCTTCTGTTTAACGAAATTAACATACGGTTAAAGTAATGAAGCGCCCTCTACTGACTGAGTCTAAATGTTTTGATTGGAGCTCTACTATCTGTTTAACTGAAGATAAAATACATGAACAATTTACTAGAACAGACATGAGTATATGTGCAATATTTTCATTTACAGCTACCAAAATATGCTTGCTAAGAGTTTTGTGTTTTCAAACAAACGTGAAGGGAATGATAAAGAATAAAAAAGAGCTTCACAGTTCAGATGCGGCTCTTTAGTCTTTGAGAAAGGCATGCTGAAAGCCATCTGTGTCATGGGCAGGCTGTGTCTGCGTTTAAGCAGTTGCTCCACGAGACAGGTGCCACACTCCCCCCGGGACGGTTCAGAGGCAGAGTAAACTGACTTCAGTTGTGGGCAAACCCCCTCACATTCCACACCACCTTAAATATTAACTGTGGCCTCTGGCATGTGAATCACTGCCCTCATACGGTTCAGAGGAACCATGGGTAAAGCAATGAGGAGAACAAGGTAAATGTGTTTACACCTCATTCATCTGATGTACATGCTGTCTTCAGGTAGCCTGAGAGATGACCTCCACACAGATGGCACTCAGCAAGACATGCCAACTATATTAGCAAGATCTCCATATTAGCAAGTTATCAGAGCAACAACTGGTCAGACAAATGATTAAGGTTTAAAATTTCTTAACCCTCTAAGCGCCAAAGTCGCAAAATTGCGACAAGACATCATACTTCATGAAATGGGCTGTAGTTCCTAATCTGGTGTAATGGCTCATTTGTATTCCCTTCCACTAGATGGCAGACATGTAGTACTTCGATTCTAGACCAAAATTGTTCGAGGAAATAGCAGAGTAAGTGAGCTATCGGCTGTGTCCAAATTCAGGGGGTGCTTCTCAATTCTTATTTGTGCATCCTCGTTTCCTTTCCTTGCGTCCTTTCTTCGCATCTTAGCTCCACCCCTTCAGGATACGAGGGAAGGATGCACATAAAAGACGCGTGGATGGAGGAATTGAATCAAGTGAAATGATATATCCTCGCTCCCTTTAGCATCACTTTAGAGCGTCATCAGCTGCGCAAAATGGATCTGCCCTTATGTTGTTAAAGTGTTTTTTTAAGACTTTCAAAATAAACATTAATAAAGCAAGATGCCCTGTTGAAATATATGACATGTATGGTTTATTTAAATTGCAAAGGTAAAATATGAATTAAAAATTATTACAACAGATGAGAAGGGGGAGGAGAATTTACACGTGCGTCAGGTTTTTCGATGAAAAAGACTTCCGCATAGGATACACCTGTGTATCCTCGCTCATAGCTCCTTTGGAAGGCTCCTCACTCCTCGTTCCTCGCCTCCTCACGGTGCAATTAGAGAATTGATATGTCCTTCAAGATGGCTAAGCTCGATCGGTTTCCGGGTCATAGGATGGAGGACGGAGGAGTGAGGAAGCGAGGAGGGATATTGAGAAGCACCCAGGGTCTGCATCCTCCTTAGGATCCTTCCTACCCGGTTGAAGGAGGAGGGATCCTCCGACGTCCGCAAAACCCGGAAGTCGGTGTTTGTGAATTTGGACAGCCTACCCTTCTTTCAGTTCCCTCCCTTACCCGTTGCTCATATCCTGTCGCCTAGCAACCGTGACAGCGCCAAGCAAGAAGCGGGAAAATGGACAAACAAAGAGTTATTCTCCTCATTTTAATTCTTTTGGAAGAAATAAAGCAATTAAATAAATTAAATACTTTCTTTGCTCGTTGTCGGAGAGTTTTTTATATCAGACTACAAGACAGTTTTTAAGTATTCTACTAATTTCTCCTACAAATTCATTGAGCCGAAGCATAAACTTTAGCTTGTTTTGTCAGAGAAACTCCTCTCCCACTCCGCTCGCTTCGTCCGCCATTACGCTCTGCCGAAAAGAATTATGGGATAGGTAGGACGGGAAAGGATCCACCACACCCATCCTTCCAATTCGGGGGAAAAGGAGGACGTATTTGTGGGCCGCATTTGAAGGATCCTACGAATTTGGACAGCCTTCGTCACGGCGCTGTGATGTAACATCCTTCAAATGAGTACTCCGAAGGATGCAGACCCTGAATTTGGACACAGCCAGAGTGTCATTGATGCGGAAGCAATTCAGTTCATAGCGTCTGAGTAAATTGTGAGATTTGTGAGAGAAAATCGCCAAACGGCTAATAAAAAGTTGTACTGTGAGGATGTGTTGCAAATGTCATTCGCCGATTCTGACTCTGAAGGGGAATATTTGCCTTTTGGAAATGACGACCGGCCGTCTAATGATCGCGCTTCTCCCGGTACATCTATTTCGCGCAATGGTGCCGCTGCGCAAGGCGCGATCGTTCACAAAGCACAAACAAGTGATCATTTCAACACTTTGCCCAACGGGGATGAGGGTGGCAGGGGTGGACGTGGTCTTAGTGTCCATAGGAGAGCTGTTGCTCTCTGATGATCTGCCAGATTGCGCTGTTTGTTCTGATCGCGCGCGCTCCAAGGGCCCCCGGCAGACAGTACAGGTGCAGTCAGTTTGGGGTAGATCTGTGCGCTGTGCCATACAATGAGAGGTACCATACTCTAAGAACTATAAACTGTCACCTAGATACCTGATTGGGCAGATAGCTGGTCAACTGATCAAAAAATAGGCACATGTATTTTACTATGGCACAGTAATATAGTAATAATTTACTACTTTCTCCTGTTTTACTGTTGATTTCCTCTTTTCCTGATCATTTGGAATGAGGATAAAAAGACAAAAAAAACAACAACAACATGCAAATAAGTTCAAACATCCATTCAATATCTATTATTTCCTGAATATTACTGATGAACTGATCAAAAAGTAGGCTACTGTTCACATGCGTTTTACTACTATATAGTATAGTAATATAGTAATAATTTAGTACTTTCTCCTGTTTTATTGTTGGTTTCCTCTTTTCTGATTATTTGGAATGAGGAGAAAAAGACAAAAAAAAAAAAAAAAAAAAAAAATCAAACATCAATTCAATATCTACTATTTCCTAAATATTATGAAATTCAAGAGGGCCGCCCCTGATGACGTCATAATATGCAAATTAGATGAGTATATTTACACCCCACATAAACTTTCGGTCATGCCCAACATTTTTCTAATTTACAGTAGATCTCTATCTTTAAGCTCTTTCAAGCCACAAGCTTTTGAAATCTTGATGTCAAAATCCAGCCTTTTTTCCAAAAAACCCTGGCGCCTAAAGGGATGAGGGACAGAGCTGCTTTCACTCTATGCCCATGACAGAGCCTTTATTTTTTGCTCAGAATAGGCAGCTTAAATAGAACTTAAAACTTAGGGAACCAGGCCTGTGCTCCGCTGCCATGCTGTTTAGTAAATAAAAAAAAATCTAATCAATACATTTATTTATTTACCAGACAATTAATACACAAAAGGAGTCATTGCCGATTAACAAACTTTTGTCAGATTGCTTAAAACATTGAATAGCCTGATTTTGTTAACTAACATTTTAAAATGTTTCTGTTTCTCCTTCCCCGTTCTCCTCAGACTCGACGCTTACGCGGGTTACCAGATGTGAGAAGAAACTAAAGCAACTGACAGCATTAGCCAACAAGCCTTACAGTGTAAAGTGATGAGCTGCTCATAGAGCTTTTTGGATAGATGACCAGGTTTATTTTTTGTGGGGTAAAATCTGCGATCTTTGACTCAGTTTGTTTGCGGCTTCAGTGGCTGCAATATGCTGTGTTTTTTTGCCAACTGGCAACCAGGGCTGTCAAAGTCCTATTGGTTAAACTGGCAGTGAGTGAAGTCACACAGACCAAAAACAAAAACAGACATTCCAACACAGAACACACAAAGCAAATATGTGAATTTAGGATGTTTCCTAAATATCTGCAAACATATTATGGTATTTTTATGCTTTAGTACTTTAAGCAATTACATACAGCACCTTTAAATTTGAGGTGAATTGAAAATGTTTCTCTTTCGGTTTATACAGTCAGGAGGAACAACGACAGACACCAAGAAGCTTTTATTTAACACAAATAAACAAAAGTCTAAAATGGGGGAATAATGTGTTTCCAAGGGGAAAAGGTGTCCAAATAAACAGAGGGTGACATTTTTTTCCAATATTTTGGACTTTTCTGTTTTATTTATGTAAGCCAATTATTACACATTTTGAAAATATAGCTACCTTTATTTTGGAGGGGGGGCCTTGCAAGCAGATTATTATATTGGAGGGTCCTTGTCATGAAAAAGAAAAATCCTAAAACACTGGTGTAGTTAATATCAATGAAACACTGCCTTTTAAAACAATTTGAATATTATCGATCTACAAGGCCTCCATGATTTAAACTGTGTAAAATTAAAACATCATCAAGGAAGACAAATCAAACCAGTTCATTTTGCGACACCAGTCATGTTGATGATCATCACCGCATCAGTATGAAGTATAGCCTGGGGATGCTTAATGCATTACTGGAATAAGGCAGGGATTGCTGCGATATCCCAAAGTGCGACCGCTTGTCTGCATTGGTATAGATATTGGTGAGATAGCCAAGCGAAGGTATGCCGTGACAGGGCATAAATAGAAAACCAGCTAAAGATGATGGTATCCTCAGTTAGGGCCAAAGGCCATGACTTAACCCACTGAAAGACAGTCTATTGTCTGAAGCCACAGGGGTAGGAGCAGAGTCTCTTGTGTTTGTGTTGGGCTCTGCTCAGGGTATTGCGTGAGATTACTGAAGAGCTGAGGTATTCACTTATGTCTCCTCAATATGCTTTCCAGTCTCCCAACGGATGGATTGATGACTAGCGACAGAGACAGCGCAGTTGCTGAAAGGTTTTGCGGATGATTAGCTGACATCCAAGTGTTGAATTGAATGGAGCGGCTGCTGCTAACTGGCACCAGTGAATTCACCTTTAAAGGGCGGTGGCGGACGCCGGCGCTATTTTATTCGAAACACTGGCATGCTTTACTATTTTTCCTATTACCACTTGCAGAGCTGGGTGTTTATTTGAATTATCAGGTCTTATATGACAAATTAGGTATGTGTGGTGGTCTACCCCTTCCCTCTGGGCCCTGAGGGTGTTTTGGGGGCCTGGAGAACTTTCGACATGCCCTGACATTTGTGCTTTTTTCAGTTGCTTATAAAAATATAAATGGCTAAAGTCTAATAACACTGTAAACAGCACAAACTGGGCTACAATGTTATGTTAGCAGCATTTGTGTACATGATTGTGTTTTTGAGAAAACAACGTTTATGCGTGGTTAGTGAAAAACTAAAATTTTGAAGTCACTGAAATAAGACCATAAAACACATACAGAACAACTGATCACAAGACTTTAGAGAACCAGATCTTGTAGGCTAGAATATTTACTTCACAATTATGTGAAAATCATTCAGCTTACTCATTCACAGAAAACAATATATTGATTTAAATGTTTAAAGACATGTTTTGTTACTGAAAGCCAATATGCGAGGGAGTGGTAATAGCCTTGAATAGTAAGTGATTCTCACCTGAGAGACAAAGGGCCCTCCCCTAAAGCTGCTAATGGCCCATCAGTGTGACTGTGACTGAGGCAGGTAAGACAGAGAGTGTGAGGAGACTGAAAAAATGGGGTTTTTAAATTATTTGTATTTTATTTACAACACAGTATAATCAAAACATACATAATGAAGGTCAAAGACACATTATTGTGCACTGATCTAACCACAGAGATGTGAAGAGACTTTGACTCGTTCCTGCAACAGCTTCTGTTCAACAAGTGAAACAGATAAATCATACCTGATATTTACGTGTTATTTAAGTGTTTCTGATGAACTTCTGATGTTGGTGCAGCGCTCTCAGAGGAAAGAGTTGGAAGAGACTGAAAGTCAGCAGGATTCATCATCTGTGGTGCAGATCTCTGATTCAATAAAATACTAACAACCAAAAAAAGAGAAAAAACATTTGTGAGCATGTTTATATCAGGAGCATCTATATATATATATATTTATATAGGTTTTGTAGTCATAGACTCATTCATGCTTTGTATTATCGTAAAAAAAAGACATTTTATTTTTGAGAAACTAATTATTGTTTAGCATGCAATTATACTCTATTTTTGAACAGAGTAGGCTATTAATCATAAACATGTTCTAAACATACTTAGACTCGTAGCATTCATCATGTGTACTCTATATTACTTTTATTGTTTTATAAAGAGCATGAAAACATACTTGTGCCGTAAGAAATTTAAATACAATGAATTGCCCATCATATTCACAATGTTTTACTGGATTTCAAACATTTTAGTCAGGAATTATAGTTTGGGGAAAACCCAACTATGATTTTGTTGTCATATAGCCATCCTGAACATCATGTATTATTTTATAGTATAGAGGATATGATTCTGCAGTCATAGACTCACGCATGCTTTATACTATAAAAGGATGAACTTTGCACTATAAAAAATATATTTTATATCTGAGAACTAATTGTTATCGTTTAGCACGCTATTAAAATATATTTGTGAACAGATTATTAATAATAAACATGGTCTAAACATGCTTAGATGCGTAGCATTTATCGTGTTGTAATTTGGGAACAACCCATCTAGTAATGTGTTCAAGTTTATGTCACAATAACAGTTAACTAATGCAGAACATAAACATTACTTACTTATTCATCAAACTCTTGAGGAAATCCAGCCTTTACTCAGCGCGTCTTCTTCCAGAAAGTAACAGCAGCAGCAATGAACTCTTCACTGACGCTTTGTTTATGCTCCGCGCGCGCGGGTCACGTGGTGATTTACATGTGAACGCGAGGGGGCGGGATCTCATTAAAAATAATGAGTTAGACGGGACAGACTGAACATAGTGTTGGTTTCATACGGATTACTTCATCACAGAATATTTGTTTTCGATATGACTTACTTCATTTGAAAGTGGACACTTCAGGCTTTCTATAGAGATAACTCTCATGTTTCTGTGTTGAGTATTCGCTGAGTTTCACTTCATTTTAGTGACGCATTTCTGAAAACAGATCGCGGAGACGGAGAAGACAGAGAGCGCACCCTGTTTGTTTTCTTTATTCTTCAAAAGCACAACGTTTAGTTGTTATTATGAGTGTATACAAATAAAAGAAGACCCCTTACAGATTCGAATGGTGTATTGCTCTTATCTGAACGATCAAAAATGGCAGAGTAATTCAAGCTCATTTCTGCCTTATCAGGAAAATCAGCCCCAAAACGCGTATTCGCGTTTGTCGGGCTCAGAGGGTTAAAAGTGTGTGTGTGCCTGTAAATCTCAGCCTCCCTCCACTTCAGTCTCTAAGCCTGCTGGCATTTGGTGCACAATGATCTAAAACAACTGTGACCCAACTGCAATTGCAACTTTGAGTCCAGGAATCCCTATTTTAATCGAGATGATCTGACTTAACTCTACTGTTTCACAACAGCTGATTAATATGCAGATAAATATATGCATGCACAAAATCTGGCTCGTTTCTGGGTTATGTTGCTGAATTACCGTGGTTATTTCACAGCTATTTTAATCTTCCTAAATGTTGCGTATGTATAAAAGGATTTCAAATGTTACAGGCACCCTCCGATTTCATTATCTCTCACATTTTATCTGTCTGTCGACGGGGTTTTTTATGCACAGTCCCGCAAGTGAGGCTGTACATAACCCAGCTGCCACACTTATGAAGCGTCCCAGAATAGCCCTCAACTGGCCTTCTATATCTAACCAAAGTGCAAGAAAGTTGCCGTCATCAATGAAACACTCAATGCTTTGCCAAAAGATAGCTGCAGTTCCATCAACGACAATCATTTGTAGTTTTTCCACTAAATTGCTGTAATAGCAGCAACAAGTTTCAAAGTTGTGCTTTGTAAATTCTTCATTTTGTTGAACATTTTCTTGTTCATGCACAAATAATGAGCAGAGCAATAGTGCTCAGTGTCTTTAACAATAGGCCTTGTCTATTGCTCTTTGTCAGGAATGTCAGCCTTTGGCACGAGGCAGGGATGGAGTATTCTCGTCTATATTGGGACACTATGAGCCCCCTCCACTTTTGGTCCACACTCTTTACTCCTTTTCCACATACAAGGACACTGATCTCAAGGTCAGATCCACTGGGGCCGGTGTGTAAAAAGAGGCGCTCCGCTCCAACACACTCAATTACTGCACTGACACCATAGTGGAAAAGTAGCAGCGGCTGCCTGCATAATAAGCTGATTTTAGGCCTGTTATTTTAGCACTTTGTCTGGAAAGTTCTGCACCACATCTGCTGTTCCATATATCAAAAATGTGTTTTGGCAGTGAAGTGGCATGAATGTGTGAATTAATTATTATATGAGAAGCCAATTTTTTCAAAATATTTCACACTGATCCTATGCTTAAAAATAGCCCACATAACGCAGCCTTGCTAGCTGAATCATATTAAATAATATTTTTCACAAATAAAACCACTTTAGATGTACCAAATGCAGCATAAACCTTTACAAATAAATAATTTACAATAATATTTATGATATTTAATATGATTGATAGTTTATTGTTATATTCTATATATTTTACCAAATTTTTATACCACTTTTATGACAGATTTATAGACAGATTTGGAGTTACTGTATTTATTTTACAACTACTCTGTCAGAAAACTGTGCTCGTTTCCATGGTGGAAAGAAAATCCCTCTCAATTACGTTGCTATTATCATTAAGGGCAGTGGATCTTGGCTTATATTGACACGTATTTTTAGCATCTCATATCATGTCAAGCACAAGGGACCCTTCAGTAATTTCGTCTAGGGTTGCATTTACTGTGGCCACACACACACACACTCACACAAACAATGCCTCCCTCCGCGGGCGTTTACAACAAAGGATTCCTCAAACAAGCAATTAGAGTAAGGGAGAAGACTGAACACATGGGCATTATGTTCATCTAATACTTGTACTGTATGTTGAGGAGAGAATTGTTGACGAGTTATTGAAGAGATGTTAAAGAGCCAATGTTAAGGGTGTTGCTTGTTGCCGCTGAGTGGATCTCTGTAACCTTTATCCAAGCAGGGACCAGGGGGAATTTACAGTGACCGCAACCACTTAGATAATTGTCAAATTGAAATCAAAATATAACTCAAAATAAAAAAGAATTAACTGAGAAAACTTTACTGCATTCATTAAAAACTTAGGTGTTAAGTTGAAGCATAATTGTTATGGTTACAGCAGATCTGATCATGCCAACATTATCATTAAACATGATTTTGACATCAGTTTGATATTTTTTAAGAAAATAGAAACAATAGAAATGACAGATAGAAAATAGAAATAGAATAGAAATGACAGAAAGAAAGAAAATAGAAATTACAGTGTTCAAGAAAAAGTAACTCACTAATTGCTTTCAGAAATTACTCAAATTTTCACATAACAGGTTTCACATTAATTTTAAAGTGAGAAATTGAATTAAAATGTAAGTTAAAAACATGAAATCTGTAGCACATTTAATGCTCAATGATGAAAAATAAAAATAAAATTTGCATTTCCAATTGTTGTTAGTATATTTGTTTTTGTTTTGCTTTTTTGTTTTTTCAAAAAGCAAAAACAAATTATTATTTAAAATCAGTTCTGTAACTATACTGATTGAAGAAAATTTTAATGTAATAAAATGTTTGTAAAAAAACAAAAAAATAGACTATCACACAATCACAATCAGTGCCCTCCAAAATATAATCCTGCTATAAAAATAACTAAGCATGGGTTTGTGTTAAGATAAAAATGCGGCTTGCCCTTTTGTGTCAATTTGGGCACACAGTAAGCACCAATAGGCTCTGGAGGAGGTGACACATGATCATTTTTGTGACCATGACCTTGGAGGAGATGATAAAAGGAGTTTGCCCACTCCACCCATTCAGTCCGTGTTAAGGTCAGTTAGCAAATTATGACTGGACACATTAACTAATTTAATTTGCTTGATCATTTGTTTATAATGCTACAATAATAACAAATCATAAAATGCCATCAAAACTAAAAATCTAATTTTCGGTCAATGATGAAATGCTTTGTTTTATAGCTATAACATAACTTACCTCCTGGAATAGACATTTAAACAGTAGGCTAATTGTGATTATTCCTGCAATGTTTACAAGTTTGTGTTTTGCATTTCTTTTTTGTCAACATAATATAATATTTTTAATTTTTTAATTATTTCATTTTGAAGTGTAAACTAAAATATGTGTCTTCTTTTATGGTTATCTGTAAAGTTTTGCCTTCAGTAAGTAGCGGTGGATTTATCATCATGTCGAGATTACTGGATATGAAAGAGTTTGGAGAAGCTGCTCCGTTTCTGCGCAAATCCGACCTGGAGCTGCTGGCAGCGCAAACTGTGGCGTTTGATGGTACTTGAGATACATTTTCAACTGACTTCAACAAATGTTTTACGGCGGATACAAACATTTCTATTCTCTATGAAATACTTGCCATCTTGTTTACGCGGCGGATTTTTGGTGTTCGTAATTGCATGTTAGGCTCTTAACCTGTAATCTTGAAAAGGGCATATTGAGATAAATCTGGCATTGAATGATTGGATTTCTAACAAACAAAACAAAGAAAAACTTTGTCGGCGCCTGGATATTGATCACTGAAAGCCTCCCTTGCGCGCAGGAAAGAAGCGCGCTTGGATACCAGATGAAAAGGACGCGTACATTGAGGTGGAAATCAAGGAGATTGATGCTGACAAAGTCATCGTTGAGACCAAGGACGGGAAGGTAACACTTTTTAGTAAAATTGAATTTATCATGTCAAAACAATATGAGGACATCCGAATTGAACGATTTGTAGATATGTCAATATAAACAAACTTTTGCTTCATTATCAGGCTAATAGTGCTTCTGAATGGTTTAGATCTCAATTAATGAAATTAAATTGTAATAATGGTTTTGCAATTGCATTAATGGCGATAGGATATTTTTTATTAATAAATAAACGAACATGAAATATTGTTTTGAATTTAAACTAGTTTACATGTAGGCTAAATTAGGCTAGTTTAAAGCTTTTCATAGCTAAGAAAAACAATGCAAAATACGAGCACTGCGGAACATTTAATTATAGGCTTTAGTAGTAGTAGGCTAATACAGATGGAGTAACGTTAACTATCATGTTAGTCGGCAATGTAGCTTGTCTTTCTCCAAGTTAACTATTTGAACTTTTCATCGTCCACTCTGTATCCTGATGTTCTTCTGATCTGAGCTTCCAGCCATTTATTCACTTAACCGCGTTTAACACATTTACACACTTTTACATACTTCCTTCTGCTGAGGCTATTTGTCATTACAAGCGGCAGTAGTAACAGTTTTAAGTCGCCAGATGGCGCCACTAACTATTTTTAAGTGCGCTAGAATGAAAAGACAAGGACGGCGGAGTGCTATGGACGTAGCTCTGCTTTGTTGACATGAGCTACAGTGATCCAGTTTAGCGGTCATTTCAAAATAATTTAACAAATATTTGAGTGCGCAATTAACCAATAAGAATCAAATATTCCCTTTAATAATGGATCATATTATTAATTATTTTCCTGTCCCATGTTATCTATAATCCTGCTCTGACCCTGCTTAAATCCTGCAGTGTTTAACTGTGAAGGAGGATGGCATTCAACAGATGAACCCTCCTAAATTTGACATGATAGAGGACATGGCCATGCTCACACACCTGAATGAGGCTTCGGTGCTCTATAATCTGCGGAGGCGCTACAGCAGTTGGATGATCTATGTTGGTACCATCACATCACAACTCAAAGCAAAGAAAAGATCTGCCCTTTCTCACTAATCTTTGATGCCACAAATAACTTGACCTGAGCATTAAACACAGAGGGGCGGCACTATTCATAGAACTTTACAGTCACAGTAATGAATTTAACACTTGCCTTTGCCAAGGGACAAATACAAGTGAATTCCCTAGAGGCATGTCCTTTACAACTGCCACAGTTAAAGCACTTCATAAAGTAATCTAAGGGAAGTTATGTTTTGGGAAGTTAAGTTATGTTTCATAACTAAAATATGAAAGTCCATATTTAAAGTAAATAGTCAAATTAGCATAGGAAAAAGTCTTATTTTGAGATATAACAGCACACTCATATGGCAATTTGTAAGTGTTATGTTATAGCAGATTAGTTCAATTTTTTACAATCTCATGTGTTTTTGTACGATCAGCTTGCAGCCCACTGATGGTTAGGTTTACGGGTGGACCTTCTTGCTTTATTGTTACATTTTTGTATGAATCAAATTATACGAATTTACGTGAAAACACCACCTCATCAAATAGTTATATTTCATAATAAAAAAACACATTATGAGAAAGAAAGTTAATGTAGTGGTCTTTAACCCAAAATTCGGCTAGAAATATCATTGCCACTTCGATTTTAAAAATAAGAGTACAGATTTTGTACATATGACCAGTAAATATTTTTTGGCTTTGTAATTTAAGCATCATAATACAACCGTCTGCTTCATCTCTATATCCACCAAGGCTTGAAAAAGGTTGATGTCCTCTGGCCTGAAGAATTGTGTAATTTATCCTGACTGGATACGATACCTGAGATTACTTTTGTCAAATCTTCTCATGGCAGACATATTCTGGACTTTTCTGTGTGACCGTGAACCCATATAAATGGCTTCCCGTCTACACGGCCCCTGTAGTGGCTGCCTACAAAGGCAAACGCCGCTCCGAGGCTCCACCTCACATCTATTCCATCGCTGACAATGCCTACAATGAAATGTTGCGCAGTAAGTATTACATTAAAGGATTGTTTGTTTCTGCCCTCTACAGTAATTTACAGGAGGGATAATTTCACACTTATGACCTGAAACAAATGTGTTATTGTTTACCCCCACAGATCGTGAGAATCAGTCCATGCTAATCACGTAAGTTTTGACATACCTGTACACATTCTGTATTGCTGAGATGAGAGACATTTTCAGTGTGGAAAAATATTCAGCCACTGAGAATGTAATTTTTCAGATTACACGTCCAACTTTTGATTTTTGTTTCTTTATAGAACATTTTGTTGCACTGTTTTTTTTGTAATGTTCTTTGCTGTGGTATTTTTCTTTCTTTTTTGTTTTTCAAATGTCTTATCATTAAATCATTTCTTGATACTCATAGCGGAGAATCTGGTGCTGGCAAAACAGTAAACACGAAACGTGTAATTCAGTATTTTGCCATAGTAGCGGCTCTGGGTGAGGCACCGACTAAAAAAGGAGTAAGATGCAAGCTCTCTCGGTTTCCCTCAAATCATCTCCCTCTTCTTTTTCAATCAGCTTTTTTTTTTCTTTTTCTTTTTTATACCTCTCATGCTGGCAAGTGTTTGTAATTTCATTGTGAAGTCGCTCCTCATCTAGGTGTCCAGTGCATTTTTACAGTGAAATTACTATGTATTGTGACAAAGTTAACTTATGGACATCCAGACTGAGGTTTGACTATCCCTTCCATTTGCATTTATCTTTTGGCTAATTTTCCCAAATGTTTTTGTGGGGTGAACCTGACTCCATGTGTCTTCTATAGCTTAACCCCAGCACATCATCTCCTGCATTTTTCTTTTCTTCCTTTTTCTTGAAGTTTTTCTGTGAAACAAATTCGTGATTAACATTTAAGCTTTCCTTTTTTCTGTTTCAAGCAGGCCCAACCTTTCAGTTTCCTTGATTTCAGCTTTTTGTCTTCATTTTTAAATCCATTGTTCACAGAATAATTTTTTTCTCTGATTATAAAAGGGTGTGATTGTTAAATACTTTGATGTATTTGATGTGAGCTAACAAAATGTTGCCCCATTTTTCATTCTTATTCCACGTTTGTCTATGAATTAGCATTTTCAGTTATAATACAAGTCTTTTGACGACTGTTGACTAGCATTGTATAATACTTTTTTAAATTTGTAAAAAAAAAACTGCATTATATTGCATTCACATTAAATAATCAGGCTGTTAAATATAGAATGAAATATTAACAATAAAATATAATAACAGAAGATGAGAAATGTGCTCTTTTACAAAAAAAATCTATTTTTATTTGTTGTTGTTTTATGTTTTAAGGCCCCTGCCACTAAAACAGGGGTGAGTATATCTTAAAACGTGGGGACATACTGCATAAACTGCAACAAATAAAGCTAAAAAATTTATCAATTATAAAATTATGTTTCTCAGGGTACTTTAGAAGACCAGATTATTGAAGCTAATCCTGCAATGGAGGCTTTTGGAAATGCCAAGACATTGAGGAATGACAACTCGTCCCGTTTTGTGAGTATTTGACACTATATATTTGACACACGGCCGGGGACTCGAACCCGCAACCAGTCGGACTCGTAATCGAAAGGTTGCGGGTTCGAGTCCCCGGCCGGCAGGGATTGTAGGTGGGGGGAGTGAATGTACAGCGCACTCTCCACCCTCGATACCACGACTGAGGTGCCCTTGAGCAAGGCACCGAACCCCCAATTGCTCCCCGGGCGCCGCAGCATGGCTGCCCACTGCTCCGGGTGTGTGTTCACGGTGTGTGTGTGTGTGTGTGTGTGCATTTGTTCACTACTCACTGCTGTGTGTGTGCACTTGGATGGGTTAAACGCAGAGCACCAATTTCGAGTATGGGTCACCATACTTGACAATACGTCACAAAAGATATATAGACCAAAATTTTAGTTTTTGCGTCTAAATTCCATTTACTTACAAGTAAAGACCTGTTACCACGTTGTAAAATTAAACTATCAAGCATTGTTGATTCAACCATGGCGTATTTCCTTATATCCCTCTATAGGGTAAGTTCATCAGGATCCATTTTGGACCAACAGGGAAACTGGCTTCCGCTGATATTGATATATGTAAGTAAATGATTCAAAGAATGGCCCTCCAGTTCATGTCATTCCAAAATGTATAAACTCACAGTGCAGAGATTTTTCAAATTATTTCTCAAGATCTTCTGGAAAATTCCAGAGTGATATTTCAGCAGCCTGGAGAGCGTAGTTACCACATCTACTACCAGATAATGTCACAAAAGAAGCCTGAACTTCTTGGTAAGATAAATGCTATACAATTACAAATGACAAATACAACAATATTTTATTGCCATATTATTAATGCATTTATTCTTTACTTGTGGATTTCAGACATGCTTCTGATCTCTTCAAACCCCTATGACTACCATTTTTGCTCCCAAGGAGTGACAACGGTAGATAATATGGATGACGGGCAGGAGCTTATGGCTACTGATGTAAGCTTTAAAATCTCTCATCACCTCTAAAACCAAATTAAAAAAACCTTACAATATCATTCTCTTGCCCATCCAGCATGCCATGGATATCCTTGGCTTCACTCCAGAAGAAAAGTACGGCTGCTATAAAATAGTAGGGGCCATCATGCACTTCGGGAACATGAAATTCAAACAGAAGCAGAGGGAAGAGCAGGCAGAGGCCGATGGCACTGAAAGTGAGTGTAAATCTAGAATCTAGTTAGTCATTATTAGAGTATTACAGTTAAAGATGGTCCATAGCTTCAATGAAATAATCTTTCCAGGTGCTGATAAGGCCTCCTATCTGATGGGTGTTAGCTCAGCAGACCTCATAAAGGGTCTTCTGCACCCTAGAGTGAAGGTGGGCAACGAGTATGTGGTTAAGGGACAGAATGTCGAACAGGTGAGAAATGTTCCCAAAACCCGTCCTCGGTGGATGCATGTCTATAGCTACAAAAACAGAATTATTTTGCTATGGCAATAATAACGCATGTTGAAACCACTTACATTTACTGTTGATCTACTAAGATACAAGGAATAAAGCAGCCTGACAAATCAGCCTGGTATCTAGGCAACTGTTGCAATCCATGTGAGTGACAGCTGTGATCTTCATGTGCTCCACACATATTGTGTGGCTCCACCAGGTTAACTTTGCCTTGGGAGCTCTGGCCAAAGCCACTTATGACCGCATGTTCAAGTGGTTGGTGGGGCGTATAAATAGGACGCTCTACACCGTTCTCCCACGCCAGTTCTTTATCGGAGTGCTGGACATTGCCGGCTTTGAGATCTTTGAGGTGAGTGACTCTCGAAATTCCACACCGCACTTATCTAGATTTCCGTCGGCATTCACACTTGTGCATCTGTCATGTGGATTCTCTCAACAGCTCAACAGCTTCGAGCAGCTCTGCATCAACTTCACCAATGAGAAACTGCAACAGTTTTTCAACCACCACATGTTCATCCTGGAACAAGAGGAGTACAAAAGGGAGGGCATTGAGTGGACCTTTATCGACTTTGGTCTTGACCTCCAGGCCTGCATAGACCTTATTGAAAAGGTTTTTTTTATTGGACTTAAAACAATGAGATGAATACAGTAATAATTAAAAAAAAAATGCCTTCTGAGCTGTTTTCTCTTTGTTAGCCCTTAGGAATCATGTCCATCCTTGAAGAGGAGTGCATGTTTCCTAAAGCTACTGACAACAGCTTCAAGGCAAAGCTGTTTGACAATCACCTTGGCAAATCTGCCAATTTCCAAAAGCCAAGGCCTGACAAGAAGAGAAAATATGAGGCTCATTTTGAGCTAGTGCACTATGCAGGAGTGGTGAGTTTCTACCAATAATAGAGCTCCAATAAGACAAAATTTAAGTCACTTAGGCAGCACTTGAAATATTACAGGTATTTATGATGCATTTTAGATTATTCTTGGTGCTTTTTGTACTGAAAAACAACTCAAGCCAGTCAGTTTTCTGGTTTAAGCTGGACTTCCATTCTGGCAAGCTGGAAAGTGCCCTCTTATGATATCATTTTAATGTAGATATTGATTTTTTTTTTTATCTGAATTTCAGGTGCCATATAATATTATTGGTTGGTTAGACAAAAACAAAGACCCCCTGAATGAAACGGTGGTAGCTTGTTTCCAGAAATCAGCCAACAAGCTTCTGGGCAGTCTATATGAGAATTATGTTAGCTCTGACTCAGGTAAATATACCCCACAGTCTACCTGAAATATGCAACCATTCTCTTCTAAACCATAAAATACTCCTAAATACAACTTTTACCTTTTAGCCTCTGACACAAAAACAGGCGGCAAGGAAAAGAGGAAAAAGGGTGCTTCCTTCCAGACAGTGTCACAGCTACACAAGGTAGGAATATGACCAGACATTACTGCACTTGTTGCAAATTAGTTAGTAACAACAGATGGACAGATAGTCATGGTCATTAAAACAAGAAAATCAAAACTCTTCAGTACCGAGAGGGAGGCAGTTAAGACTTGCAGTGATGTTTAGAGAAATGACACATGAACATCACTTTAAGTCTGTGCTGGCTCCTGTTCTATCTGTTTCCACAAAGATCATCAACAACTCAGGGTAAGTCTAAGAACACATCCGACAATGTTTTGGAGAAGGACACTTTTGCATATGTTATTATTGATTGCATTTGCTTTGTGCGGTCTAAAAGGTTAAGAACTTCTGTACAATAGTACTTAGAGGAGTTTATGACAGTTTCTGTTTCTCCAACTACAGGAGAATCTCAACAAGCTGATGACAAACTTGCGGAGCACTCAGCCCCATTTTGTGCGCTGCATTATCCCCAATGAGACCAAAACACCAGGTGTTGTAACCAATGAGCGCTTCAACACATCCAAACTGACAGGATTATGATGGGAATCACTATTTTTGAGCATCAAACAATTTCACAGCTTAGTTTTACACTGAAACAACCTGAAAGAGAATCTTGCAAACTTCTCTGAAAGAGAAGTTGCAAAACCTCAGTGCAAATGTCTAACTGAAACATTTTCATATTTTTGCAGGTATCATGAATGCTTACCTGGTGCTGCACCAGTTGCGCTGTAACGGAGTCTTGGAGGGCATTCGCATTTGCAGGAAGGGATTTCCTAACAGAATTCTTTATGCCGATTTCAAACAACGGTAAGAAGAGCTACTATTGACACATCTTGTGTATTCTTGAGAACATCAAAAAATGCACAATGAACTACAATAAATTTTAAACTTTTATCCACTAAATGAGCTCATTTCAAATTTGATGCCTGCTACAGGTCTCAAAAAAGTTGGCACGGACCAACAAAGGGCTGAAAAAGCAAGACATTTTGAAAAGAGCTGGGAGAACATCTAGCAACTAATTAAGTTAACTGACATCAGGTCTGTAACATGATTAGCTATAAAAGGGATGTCTTAGAGAGACAGAGTCTCTTAGAAGTAAAGATGGGTAGAGGCTCTCCAATCTGTGAAATAGTGCGTAAAAAGATTGTGGAATACTTTAAAAACAACGTTCCTCAACATCAAATTGCAAAGGCTTTGCAAATCTCATCATCTACAGTGCATAACATCATCAAAAGAGTGGAGAAATCTCTGTGCGTAAGGGACAAGGCTGAAGACCTTTGTTGGATGCCCATGGTCTTTGGGCCCTCAGACGACACTGCATCACTCATCAGCGTGATTCTGTCATCAACATTACTAAATGGTCCCAGGAATACTTCCAGAAACCACTGTCGGTAAACACAATCCTCCGTGCCATCTGCAGATGCCATCTAAAGCTCTATCATGCAAAAAGGAAGCCACATGTGAACACGGTCCAGAAGCGCCGTTGTATCCTGTGGGCCAAGGCTCATTTGAAATGGACCGTTTCAAAGTGGAAAAGTGTTCTAAGGTCAGACGAGTCCAAATTTAACATTCTTGTTGGAAATCACGGACCTTCCAGCGTGTTATCAGCGTTCAGTTCAAAAGCCAGCATCTCTGATGGTATGGAGGTGCATAAGTGCCTACGGTATGGGAAACTTGCATGTTTTGGTAGGCATTATGAATGCTGAAAAGTATATAAAGGTTTTAGAGCAACATATGCTCCCCTCCAGACGACGTGTATTTCAGGGAAGGCCTTGAGTATTTCAGCAGGACAATGCAAAACCTATTACAACTATTACAGCTGCAGCTATTACAATATCATGGCTTACGATAGAGTCCGGGTGCTGAATTGGCTTGCCTGCAGTCCAGATCTTTCACCTATAGAGAACATTTGGCACATCATTAAATGAAAAATACATAAAAGACAACCACAAACTCTTCAGCAGCTGGAAACGTATATCAGGAAAGAATGGAACCAAATTCCAACACCAAAACTCCAGAAACTCATAATCTCGATGTCCAGACGTCTTCAAACTGTTTTGAAAAGAAGAGGAGGTGCTACACCATGGCAAACATGTCCCCGTCCCAACTATTTTGAGACCTGTAGCATGCATCAAATTTGAAATGAGCTCATTTTGTGCATAAAATTTTACAATTTCTCAGTTTAAACATTTATTATGTTATCTATGTTCTATTGTGAATAAAATATTGGCTCGTGATTTGAAATTCTTTTAGTTTTCATTTTATTCAAATTTAAAAAAAACTTCCGGAATTCGGGTTGTACAATAAAATCTTGATATTCCTTTACTTTTAGAAAGTATAATTTCCCTGTGTTAACATGTTTTGATCAATGTAATGATTTGCTGTTCACCAACAAAAATGAATTTTGAAGGCATCGTGGTTACAAGTTAAACTGTGTTATTTCTGGGGTGCTAGTGGCACTAAATGCAATTGAAAAAAAAAATGGTTTCCAAAATGTTCTCAAAATCTCTTACCACCTTTTAGTGGGGCCAAAATTTGGATCATATTGCTTAAACAAATTATTTATGTTTGATTATTTGATTCAGTTATTTCCGAAATATTCTGAAAACATCACAGAGCCACAAGTGTCTTCATTTTATGGAAATTAATGTATGAATGACTGGCTTAAAGCTGTTTATTCTCAATAAACTGGCATTTTGAGTTTTTCAACATAATACAATTGCTCACTTCATCTTTAACCTTCAGTGGCTTGTGAGAAGTCAGCTTGATAATGAGCCAGTTGTTAAATAGTACAAATTTCTGCACATCAGTTAAATCTGGAACAACCTAGTTTGCAGATGATAATGATAAAAAATAGTGAATAAAAATAAACAATAAGGATATCTATATTCCTCCTTTTCACAGGTATCGCATTCTGAATCCTCATGCAATCCCTGATGACAAGTTTGTTGACAGCAGGATGGCTGCAGAGAAACTTCTGGCTTCACTGGATATCGACCATAATCAGTATAGATTTGGACATACTAAGGCAAGTCAGACTTAAGCCAGTAAAAGCTTGTTGCTTTCAGCCTCAAGCAATGGGACATCAATAACAGGTTAACTCTGTACACAAGACAAAATGGGCTAAATCAACCCGTCTGTGTCTCTGCATTACAGGTGTTCTTTAAAGCTGGTCTGCTGGGACACCTGGAGGAGATGAGGGACGAGCGTCTGGCTAAAGTTCTCACTCTACTGCAGGCCGCTAGCCGCGGCAAGATCATGAGGACGGAGCTGAAGAAGATGATGGAGAGGAAGTAATACATGATTCTATGCAAAAAAAAAAGAAAAGAAAAGTAAACTAAGATTAAATTACAGTGGCCCCAAGCATATTTGGATATTTAAGTCACACTTAAAAATGAATACAAATAATTGCATTAGATAACATTTCCAAACAGGTTCCAATTATTTTAAAGAAAGATATTTCACAACAAATGTCTTATGTCAGATAGTTAGTGAAACATCCACCCCCAAAAATTACTTTGACACATTGAGTTATTCCTGAAAAAAGCATAATTTGTTTAAAGATGGCACTTGGTTTTATACTGTCATACTTAATGCAAAATGTAAAGAAATGTATATATTTTAAGTGTAGTTTAAGTGGCAAAATACATTTTGGGGTAACTGCATATTGATTTAGAGATTTTCTCAATATAAAATATGAAGTTACATATTCAGACTTATTAGCAAAATTTCTCAAGCAAAAAGGTCTGAAGCACATAGACATCACTTTCAAACCAAGCATCTTTCTGTTGGTCAGAGCAATGAATTCACATGACCAACTTGAATCTGATGTGAAATCTGCATATTGGAAATCTTTTGCCCTACCACGAAATTCCTGGTCATGTGGATTTCTATTGAAATTACTTGATTTTGACTATGACAATTCACCAAACAACCATAAATGTGAACACAGCTTTACCCTACTATTAGCTCTTACATGGTTTCAATCCACTTGAATGGAGAAAAAGGCTTCTATATGCTTATATTCTCCATATTATTGATGCCGTCCGACACAAATATTCACAAACTATACTGATATCCACCAGGTTTACTTCAAATAAAGTTAGCAACAAGCTATTGTCACATGATATCTCTCAACCCTCAACATATGAGAGATATTTTTGGGCCATGGATGGAGTGTGTGAGGCGTGTGTCTTCAGACATGCATTTGTCCATGTGTTCATGTGTGGCCGAGACCCTTCATATGCTCCGACACTCTCTGTGAAACGCGAGGTTCTCCATGCCCATATCCATAACCTCCACCCTTCCCCTTATTAGACAATGCAGACGGTGTCCTTAAAGCCCAGAAGCCCAGTGAGTCACATGGCAGCTGCTCACCCCACTCCCCACTAAAAATACAGGCCAGCTCCCTGCTCAAAGGCCTGTTTTGCCAAGGCGCCTGTTCCTCTAAAGGACCACATTGAAAGCATAACTGCAGACTGGCAAAGGATTAAAGCCACTGCTTCACAGAAGGCCTCAGTTTCTAAATAAATATTAGGCACTTCACCTTTTGGGTGGCCTGCAGCACAGATGCATGGCAGCTATTTGATCAGACCGAATTCTCTGCCGTCATCTGCTAACATATAACCACAGTACTGTGAAAGCAAGTGCATGACATCTGAAAGTCGCCCCAGTAATAGATGAACTAAAATGAGCCTCGTTTCATGCATTCATGGACGTAAGCCAGTGGGTCATATGGGGGTGACACAGTCTTCCCATGATCAGTGTTGTTGTTGTTGACTAAAACTATTTAAATCAATTTCACTAACTAAAATAAGGTTCAAATAACAAGAAATTAAATATTAATATTAGAACATTACAAAACTGGCTTGGCAACTCACTGAATTAAAATAAGTTTTAGTTGAAGTACTAAACTTACTAAAGCTAAAACTGAAATTAAAACAAAGCTAATTAGAAATATAAAAAATATATTAAAACAGGATTATTACAATAATATACAAAAATGACATAGAAAGCACAACAAAATACATACAAAATCTTAAAATTAAAATGAAAACTGAAAATATAAAAATAAACGCTAATTCCAAATATTAATAAATACTATAACAGTATAAAATGAAAATAAAACAACACTGATGCATTAATAGTTTGTGGGCTCATGTGGTTAACACAATGTTTTTAATAGTCTAAGTATGGATGAATGATATGACTGCAAAAATATTAATGTTGCAATAACTCTAAAACTAAAATGGACATTGTATTTTTTTAAAAACAAGAGGATTGCGCAAAGCCACTCAATATAGCGGCTGTAAGAATGGAAGCCAATCACGTGATGTAACTGGACCAGGCTGAAAAATACCGTATTTTAGTACAGTTTAGAAATAAAGAAACAAAAATGTAAAACTTAATACTAATAATTTTAGGTATTTTCTCATTCAACTATATAGGAGCTATAATTATATCACCAAGATGGCCACCAAGTGGACTGGCATGCCTTAAAGAGACAATACCTATACCTAATTATACCTGCCTCCTGTCATTAGGGAAGCTCTTATGATCATCCAGTGGAATATCCGGGCCTTCAACATCGTGAAGAACTGGCCGTGGATGAAACTTTTCTTCAAAATCAAGCCCCTGCTGAGGAGCGCCGCCACAGAAACAGAGCTGACCGCCCTAAAAGACGAGTTCCTGAAGCTAAAGGAGGCACTAGAGAAATCAGAATCCAAACGTAAGGAACTGGAAGAGAAACAGGTCAGCCTGATCCAAGAGAAGAATGACCTTTCCCTGCAGCTTCAGGCAGTGAGTATCAATGGCAATCGTGCTGTTTGCTCACAATCACCACACATTTTCACATTTTACTGTGTTACAGCAGGACATTTTGTACAGTTTCATACCGTTTGCCAAAAAGACTCAAGTGCAGGAGAAATTTATTAAAAAAAATAGCTGAATGCATAAAAGTATAAAACTATTCTTCTCCAAGACACCAATTTTGACATGATCCATGATCTAAATAATCTATTTAGGTTTAAAGGAAAGAAAATGATGAAAAGGATTGAGTTTTAATGCAAATTACCCAACAAATTATGAAATAGTCCAAAAAGAATAAAATTAATTGTACATATTCAAATGTTAAATTGCTTAAATTTACTTTCTAATCGCTCAACAGGAGCAGGATAACCTGGTAGATGCAGAGGACCGTTGTGACCTGCTCATCAAGACCAAGATTCAACTTGAAGCCAAAATGAAGGAAATGACAGAACGCCTGGAAGACGAAGAGGAGATGAATGCTACAGTTCTTGCAAAAAAACGCAAGCTGGAGGATGAGTGCGCTGAGCTGAAAAAGGACATTGATGATCTGGAGATAACCTTGGCCAAGGTAGAGAAGGAAAAGCATGCCACTGAAAACAAGGTGAGCCCATTCTGTTGACGAAAATGAAAGTCAAGCTTTGTTGTTGAGCCACTGTGAAGTCTGTTAAACTAATTAAAGTCTCTTTTCATAGGTAAAAAATCTGATAGAAGAGATGGCAGCTTTGGATGGAACTATTCTGAAGCTCACTAAAGAGAAGAAGGCCCTACAGGAGAGTCAGCAGCAGACGTTGGATGACTTGCAGACAGAGGAAGACAAAGTCAACACTCTGACTAAGGCCAAAGCCAAGTTGGAGCAGCAAGTAGATGATGTAAGTTGGATAAATGTTCACAGTTCCAAACAGAAGAATAAATCAGAAATCAGTAATACACTATAATTCCATGTTTTAGTTGGAAGGGTCTTTGGAACAGGAGAAGAAATTGCGAATGGACCTGGAACGGGCCAAACGCAAGCTGGAGGGCGATCTCAAGCTGGCAATGGAGTCTGTCATGGACCTTGAAAATGACAAGCAGCAATTAGAGGAAAAGCTAAAGAAGTAAGAAAATATCACATAACAGGATGCTGTAAAATATTTCTGTTCTTATATTGTCTTTTTTTTTAATAGGAAAGATTTTGAAATGAACCAGATCAGTTCGAAAATTGAAGATGAGCAAGTGCTCATCATTCAGCTTCAAAAGAAGATCAAGGAATTGCAGGCGAGTCAAACTGAACTGTTGGATTTCTGAGTTTGTCTCTATCAGAACATTTTTATTCATTCTTTTATTGTGTTTAAGGCTCGTATTGAGGAGCTCGAAGAGGAACTGGAAGCAGATCATTCCACCCGAGCGAAGATGGAGAAACAGCGATGTGATGCGTCCAAAGAGCTTGAAGAGCTCAGCGAGCGTCTCGAGGAAGCCGGAGGTGCTACGTCAGCTCAAATTGAGATGAATAAGAAACGGGAGGCAGACTTTCTAAAACTGCGTCGTGACCTTGAGGAGGCCATATTGCACCACGAGGCTATGACTGCCGCACTGCGCAAAAAGCATGCAGACAGTGTGGCTGAACTGAGTGAGAAAATTGACAGCCTTCAGCGGGTCAAACAGAAGTTGGAGAAGGAGAGAAGTGAGGCCAAGATGGAGGCAGATGACCTAACCTCCAATTTAGAGCAGCTGGCAAAGAGCAAGGTGGAAAATATGATCCATGTTGCATCACATTCTGATCTAATTTAACTAGTATTAATTTAGCTTTGACTTTAACATTGAAAAATCATGGGATGATCAGTTGAGCTCAGGTTTAAATCTTTTTAGTTATTTGCATGCTCTTAGTTTGTATATACTATTTTTTTATCAAATTATTTTATACAATAAGGTTATTGGGTATGATAAATTTACAACAAAATATTTTTTACTGCTTTTATAAATATGGCTTAATGTAATTTTTTTAAATATACTCAAACATTTATAGATTTACATTACATATACATTTAGTCATTTAGCAGACTCTTTTATCCATAGTAATTTACGAATGACTTACAGTACAAATGAGGACAATAGAAGCAATCAAAACCAACAAAAGAGCAATAATATGTAAGTGCTATGAGAAGTCTCTGTTAGTCTAATGCAGTACACATAGCAGTTTTTTATATAATAAAATGAAAACAAGTAGATAGAATAGAAAAAGAATAGAGAACATTAGTAATAGAGGGTCATTTTTATAATAACTAAAAAGAAACCAAGTAGATAGAATAGAAAAAGAATAGAGACTGCTAGTGATAGAGGGTCTAGTTTTAATAAATAAATAAAAATAGAATAGAGAGTGTGAGTGTTAGAGGGTCAAGTTTTTTTAAATGAAACAATTCAAGTTGTATAAATTAACATCATTGAATATATTATAAACAAACAGAAATGAACAAAACACAATAATATGTAGTATATATATGAATTAACATTAACCTAAATGAATAAATGCTGTGAACTAATGTTGCAAGTTTATCCTTATTGTAAAATTAAAACATGAATAAGGCTTAAGAATCAAAAGATTCAAATCCCTTAAATTTGACAATAAAATTTGCCAAGAGTAGTAAAAACTTTTTAATACAATGACAGATTGCTATAAAATAACAGCAGATGGTGCAGAAAACGTGAAAGCCTTATTATCCAGTTCAGACTGAACTTTAGGCACATAAGCACATAAATGTATTCAATACACAAGACATCTGCGCATCACGAAATTACCAGACAGCCTTAGTAATATTCACTGAAATGACTAAATAGTATAGTAGTACACACATAAATAGTATACCTGTTTTTGATTTCCTACACAAACACACATACATACAAATTTATTAATTTTATAAAAATATTACAGGCTGCCACTGAGAAAACATGGCGCCTCTATGAGGACCAGATGAACGAATCAAAAGCCAAAGTGGAGGATCTCCAAAGGCAACTCAATGACACCAACACACAGCGAGCCCGGGCTCAGGCTGAAAGCGGTATACAAACAAACTACCTACTAAACAAATTCATACTTACCAAGAACCCCTGAGACATTTATGCGTTGGTTTGAGACATCTAATATCCTTACTAACTGTAAAATTTTTTACATAATACAGCTGAGCTGGGCAGAAAGCTGGAGGAGCATGAAGCTCTGGTGTCTCAACTGCAGCGCAATAAAAACTCCCTTAGCCAAAACATTGAGGAGCTCAAGAAACAGCTAGATGAAGAAACCAAAGTAAGAGAAACTATTTGTCTCACTGCTCAACTTGTTCCTGCTTTATGTGGAACCAATTTCTACTTTTGATTTGTCTTTGGCATCTGCTCCTTTCAGTCAAAGAATGCCTTGGCTCATGCCCTGCAATCATCCAGGCATGACTGTGATCTGCTGAGGGAACAGTACGATGAAGAGCAAGAGGGCAAATCTGAGCTGCAGCGTGCACTGTCCAAGGCCAATGCCGAAGTCGCCCAATGGAGGACCAAGTATGAGACAGACGCCATACAGAAGACAGAGGAACTTGAGGAAACAAAGTGAGTGTGTGGACTAGATAGGAAATAATGACTGGCTTCATTCGAGCTAAAACTGAATCATTAAATTCCACAAATTGACAGGAAGAAGTTGGCCGTCCGCCTCCAAGAGGCTGAGGAACAAGTCGAGGCATCAAACGCAAAGTGCTCCTCCCTAGAAAAGACCAAACATCGACTGCAGTCTGAGATTGAGGATCTCGTAGTAGATCTGGAGCGCTCTAATGCAGCCGCCGTTGCCCTGGATAAGAAGCAGAGGCAATTTGACAAGATTCTGGCTGAATGGAAGCAGAAGTATGAGGAGTGTCAGTCTGAGCTGGAGTCTTCACAGAAAGAGTCTCGTAATCTGAGCACAGAGCTGTTTAAACTCAAGAACTCTTATGAGGAGGCTCTGGACCATCTGGACAGCATCAAACGGGAGAATAAAAATCTACAGGGTATGTCTTGAGCTTTATGGATTACGAATTGAGAAACAAACTGCAATATCATATTAACGTATATCATCAGTCACAAAATGTGACGTATCAATACTTTTCATGTTTCTAACAGAGGAGATTTCTGACCTGAATGACCAAATAGGCCAGGGAAGCAAGACCATTCATGAGCTTGAGAAGATCAAGAAGGGCTTAGACCTGGAGAAGACTGAAATTAAAGCAGCCCTGGAGGAAGCTGAAGTATGAATCTTCTTTGTGTCTGCAAACTTTTGTAGTTGAAAACCAGAAATAAAAAACCTGAGTCACATTAACGTTATGATAGAAAATATACTTGTGCATTGACTTAAACATTATGTCATTAGTGTCAAAAGGAGAAGTATTTTAATGATTATTATTGTGATATTGAAAAAAAAAAACAGAGTGGTAAATTTCCTATTGGGTATTTTTTTAGGTAAGGTTAAATAGTCACTATTATTTGTATAGCGCTTTAAACAATACAAATTGTGTCACAAATAGTGCATGTATTGAAGAAAAATGGTTTGATTTAATTAAAACCTAAAATACTTTATTTTAGAGTCAAGTCAAGTCACCTTTATTCATATAGCGCTTTTAACAATGTAAATTGTGTCAAAGCAACTGCACAATATCAAAAAAGGAAAATAGTGCGTCAATAATGTAAAATGAAAAGATTAAAAAAAAAAGATTTTCAGTTAAAGGCATTTCATTATTTTAGAGAATGACTTAATGATACATGAGATTCCTGGAAACAATAAATGTATACCTTTCTGTTTTGTCATTTAGTTTTTTAACTGGAAATAATCCATTAAAAAAATAAATGAAATTAATTTAGCTGAAAAGGTTTATAAAACTAGCCCACAGTATATAGAATAATATCACACCAAAACGGATTTAAAGATACTTGGACTCTCTCATTACATTCTCCTATATATTTTTGTGTCAGGGAACTCTGGAGCATGAGGAGAGCAAGACTCTACGTACACAGCTGAAGCTCAACCAGATCAAAGCAGACATTGACAGGAAGCTGGCTGAGAAAGATGAGGAAATCGACAATCTCCGGTGAGTTCTACTCAATGAGTGATGAAGACTGATGATTGAAATATTATTTTCCATAACTCCATTGCATTATACAACCATTATTAATTATACTACAAGGCTTCTTAACTGCTTTACCCACCTTTAACTTCTCTAGCCGTAACCATCAGCATGCCATAGAGTCCATGCAAGCCACCCTGGATGCAGAAGCAAAATCCCGTAATGAAGCCATCAGGTTGAAGAAGAAGATGGAGGGCGACCTGAATGAAATGGAGGTTCAGCTGAACCATGCAAATCGCTTGGCCACCGAGTCCCAAAAAATGGTCCGCAACCTGCAGACACAAATTAAGGTAAATGTGGCTTTTATTATAACAAACATATTTTAATTATTGCATCATAATTGTGGGAAATAAAACACAGGTTTGGAGTATTTCCATATTATAGGTATGCAAAATGACCTAAGCAAATGGTCACTAACTCATCTCTAACTAACATAAAACCTCCTGTCATATAAATTAAAAGGACCTTCAGATAGAGCTGGATGAGACTATTCACCAGAATGAAGAACTGAAGGAACAGGTTGCCATTACTGAACGCAGAAACAACCTCCTGACTGCTGAGGTTGAAGAACTCAGAAGCCAGCTGGAGCAGAACGATCGCGCCCGCAAACTGGCTGAGTATGAGCTCCTGGAAACCACGGAGAGGGTCAACCTACTGCATACCCAGGTAATGGCCAGATTTTCCATCAGTCTTTGCAGAAGGCAGTTCTTCCGATCATTGACCATAAATAATACATAATCATTTTCCATAATTTTTTCTTCTTCCCCAGAACACGTCACTGCTTAATCAAAAGAAAAAGTTGGAGAGCGATATCTCCACGTTGTCTAGTGAGGTGGATGATGCTGTGCAGGAGTGCAGAAATGCAGAAGAAAAAGCCAAAAAGGCCATCACTGATGTGAGTGTCTTGGATAGAGTGGATGTTTTTTGCTAAATATTGTGTTTAGGAAATTTAATATGAAGCCTTCAACATGCAGGCTGCCATGATGGCAGAAGAGCTCAAGAAAGAGCAGGAGACCAGCGCTCACCTGGAACGTATGAAGAAGAACATGGAGCAGACCATCAAAGATCTGCAGATGCGTCTGGATGAGGCCGAGCAGATCGCTCTAAAAGGAGGCAAGAAACAAATCCAGAAACTGGAAAGCAGGGTAAGTTAAAATATTGCTGCATGAAAAACATGACTGACTCTTGGCGGTGTCTTGTGTTGTAATATAAAGTAAACTTCTACCTTTGCTTTCCTTAAGGTCAGAGACCTGGAGAGTGAGCTAGAATCTGAGCAGAAAAAATGCAATGAATTCCAGAAGGGAGTCCGCAAATACGAGCGAAGGATCAAGGAGCTCACCTACCAGGTACAGACTCCATCAGAGAGATGCACAAATTCACTTTAGATTCTTGCTTCAATGGCTTCAAGAGCTGCACTATTCTGGAAGAATAAAGCCTGTGCCACCACCTGCTGTTTCTACAGACTGAGGAGGACAGGAAGAACATGGCTCGTCTACAGGAGCTTATAGACAAGCTGCAGGCCAAAGTTAAGACCTACAAGAGACAAGCAGAGGAAGCGGTGAGTTTACAATTAAACCTTAACATGCTACACCTCAGGTACTGCATACTTAAAACATCACTGATGGTTCCTGCTCATTGTAATGTAGGAGGAACAAGCTAATACCAACTTGACCAAGTACAAGAAGATCCAGCATGAGCTGGACGACGCTGAGGAACGAGCCGAGATCGCAGAGTCTCAAGTGAATAAACTACGTACTCGGACCAGAGACCCGGGCAGCAAGGCTAGTCCTAAGGCATGTAGCTCTTGAATATTTCATTTTCACTTTCATTAACTCTATAATGACTAATTAAACAGCTTTGTTTTTACCCATTTTAGCTTGCAGAGTGAAGAGGAAGGCCCTCTCTTATAGGATCACAGCCCACAGCTGCAACAGTTTTGTGTGAGATTTAATTAAAAATGTGCCTAAAGCTATAAGCTAAATAAAAAAATGTCTCTTTTATGTTTATGTAGACTATATAAATCTGTATTTCATGTTGTCTTTATTTGTACCAATGTTAAGGCCTACTGCAACTTTGACATCTTTGATTTTAAACTTTCAAAGATAAAACACAGCCCCTCCTGAAACCCTCTTCAGGATATACACAGGCTTTTGCACAAAGGAGCAGTGATTAAAATGAGTTTACAATGAATACCTTTTTTTTTTTTTTTTTTTAAGTGCTCTAATCTTTCCTGTTATTATGGTCGATATGGCAGTCTGACACCTAGCGCGTGGATGCACACTAATACAGATATTCAGTTACTAGTACCATAATGGAAATGAGCTACTAACAAATGCAACGCATTCATTTAGGACGGTTAGCGAGAAACAGCGAGTAACGTTAAAGCTGATCTCAGTCTGACCCGCTCTTTGTAACATAAATGGCCTTTATTACGATACTGATATGACCGCAGTCTTCATCTCAACCGCCTAAGTGTACATGATTTTAAACACTTTAATAAATCCACAAATTTAGAACAAATTAGGCTACTAAGCGCATCTCTAAAATTTATCACACAAGAATTTATGGAAATCTAACCTGGAAATGAAACCTGTTTTTGAATTCCAGGTACATAAAAAATAATAAAAGAAGCAATGTATGATTTATACTGAAACTGCAATAGATTTCCACAAGATGAAGCAATTGATTTTGAAAAGCACAAAAAAAAAAAAGTAAATCATCCAACTTGTACCGTCAGAGGCAAGATATTGAATTCAGTTTTATTTAAAGCATCATTTTTACTGGGCTTGACATGGTTATGACTTAAATAAATCCATCCAGACAGAGCTACTTAAGAAAATGCAGGTATTTAAAACCAAACCCAACCCATGCGACACATGAACCAAGGCCTGTGGATGATGAAGAGACATTCAGATTCGTTGTGTTGATGTAGCAATCATTCAAATCAGAAAAAGCGCACATTCACACTACTGCTAATATTACAACTATACACATTCCTGGGGTCAAAGGAAGCGACCAAAAAACTGCAGCATTCATTATACCTCTATATATCAATTTTATGAAATAGTTTAGCCAACGCAAAGCAATGTGACAGTTTAAGCATCCAATATAAAGAACAAACATGAAAGAACTTGCAAATATCCACAGGTAAACGCGAAGCAACTCTCGTGAAACACATTTAGTAATTTATACAGAGGAACTTCTGCATACACAGTGAACTCAGGTGCAACAGAATAAAAGCCGCAGCATGCTCAACCTATAGGGGTGGGTTAGAAAACAACACCAATGAAACGAGGTAGTTGATTGGAAGTTTCTAGTTTAGCGCTTCTAGTCTAGCTCAGCTACCACATCCAGCTCAAAGCGACCGCAGCAGAGCAGCACCTTCACAGGTTCCCGGCTGTCAATCGCCGGAGCTTCGTGTTTGAGTGCAACACAGATTGTCAACATCTGAGGCCTGTAAAGTTAGAAGATGGTGATTTAGTGGTTTGCTACAGAACAAATGACATATGGCAGCATGGAGGTCAAGGCTAGCTGGATATTTATGACCATGGTGTGAGTGAACCTGCATAGTTTAACACCTTCAGTGCCCACAAGATATGAAGTGTTTCATTGTGAGAAATAAAACAAAAGGGACAATACTTTTTGTTTTTTTAACTAATACAAAAAAAATTAAAATACATGAATTCAAGATCTCTTATTTCATGTGTGCTTGATAAAACCTAACAAAAGGAGAGAAGCAATGGAGAATATGAAAAGAAAACAGGTTTATGATGTCATAAGAGAGCAAAATTACAAGAGAAATATGAGAAAATAAGACTCGTCCAAATTCATTTTCAGTTCTCTGTCATCTACACTGTACAAAGATTTTGACATCAATCAGTGAAGCATGAGGGTCGCTCACCACCTGACAGCTTGGCAAAGAATCATCGAAGAAGCCTCCTTTCATCAATCCAACACTTTCTGTTTTGCCTTTCTAAGCATAAATTACAGAGAAAATCTCTAAAGGCCGACTGTGCAGTTCATAGATCACCAGATAATCGATTGCCCTCAATCGCGGATGCATCTTTCCAATCCATTTAACTTAAATATTTTCATCTTTGTATATTTCTCTATAAAAGGCCCCAAATGATTTCCCCAAAAGAATGCCACCGAAACACAACAAGACAGGTTCAGGTCAGAGGCTCAGCTCTGGATTGAGCTGTCTGGGTACTGTGTTCCCTCTCAATGAGTGATGGGACGGGCAATCCTTAGCGGGATGTCCTTCGCCGCAACCGTGACCTGGAGATGAAAAAGTGGAACATGGGCACCAAGTAGAGAATGGACAGCTCACTGAGCCAAAGCATGCAGTCAGATGAGCCGGGAGGCTGTTCTATACGCTCTCTGGACCGCATCGGAGCGGAACGTGCAAGTCCCTCCCCAAGCCCACCCGCAAGAGTCAATCCTCGAGAGGGTCCCGGTCTAGCTCCATGTAGGGCTCATCTATGTAGCTGATAATGGAACAGGGAGAAGTCCTGTCCTCACCAAGCAGTACTGAAACAGTCTCCTTCCAGAAACTGAAGGGAATACAGGAGCTCTGAAAGACAAGTGAACATAGATAAATATTATCCAAAAGCAGTGTTTCTCCAACTGGGGTTGGTGAAGGAATTGCAAAGGGATTGTAGCTTGATGAAAAGGTAATAATCACATTATACAGGATAATTTACAATTAGATTTAAAACAGTAATACATTTCTATTTTCATTTTTTAGAGTTACAATAATAATGATAATAAAGTTAATAAAATGAAGGAAACAATATTTCAGTATGGTCTCTAAATGTAAATATCTTATATTAGCAATATAATATTAAGCAATATTTGAAGTTCAACACTTCAAAACTTTCAACAGATCTCCATAACTTTTTAATTCATTAAAATAAAAAACCTAAATTAAATATTTTCATGATATAAAACGATACGAATCTCTTCAGAAAATTTGGTCTAAACTGCTCAATACATATGGAATAGTTTTACGATCTCTTTATGAACTTTTTGGAAGGTCAAAGTGATAATTGCGTAGACTGTCAATGGAGGAAAAGAAATCTCTCCGTGTTCATCAAAACTAACTTCATTTGTGTTCCAAAGATGAACGAAAGTCTTACGGGTTTGGAACTTAATTTTTATTGTTGGGTGAAATATCCCTTTAAGACGCATTGCTTCAATTTAAGACCTTTTAAGGCCTTCGTCTGTGGAATAAATGTGTGCGTGTATGTATATGTATGTGTGTGTGTGTGTGTGTGTATGTATGTATGTATGTATGTATGTATGTATGTATATATGTATATATGTATATATGTATATATGTATGTATGTATGTATGTATGTATATATATATATATATATATATATATATATATATATATATATATATATATATATATATATATATATATATATATATATATATACACACACACACACACATACGGCTAAAAACACATCTCTTCCATCTTTATTTGACCCTCTAACTCTAGCACTCTAAATTTATGTCTTCGTATTTATTAGTATTCTTTGTATCTATCTGACCCTCTAACACTAGCTTTCTTTTTTATTTTATCTACTCGTTTTCTTTATATATATAAAAAAAAAAAATTGTTGCTCTTTTGTTGGTTTTGATTGCTTCTATTGTCCTCATTTGTAAGTCTGCTAAATAACTAAATATAAATAAACACATATGGGTAGTTGACAAATAAAAATTGAACCGTGTCCTATGGTGTGACAGCAAAAATGCAGAAAAATAACTATATAAGGGATGTGTGCTACGACTAATTTGACTGTCGCTTAAACGTAAGTTTTGTATGCGACTAGTCAACTAGTCTAAAAGCTAGAAACTAGTTGTGGCAAAAGAAGAAAACTGCGTGTGTCTATATAACAGCCTACACTTGAAATAATTCATCTTTGAATCACACTGTCAAATCCCTCAATGAATTCTGCTAAAAATAGGTCACGATTACGCCGTATACTTGCCTCGCGTTATATCATTTAATTTTAGGCGGCTGTTAAACAGAAAAAAAGGAAGAGCATATACTCAACAAACCAGTGCATAGCTTATTTATTTGGATCAGCTGGAGCAATGCAGAAATGGAAAATCAATCAATAGACTGACAGAATTCTTCATCTTCATATAATGTTAGCCAACACATTAAAACAAGTCAAAAACAATAGGAAAGTTTATCAAGGAATAGCATTAAAATGGCTTTTAAAAATGTAGGCCTACTTCATGTTGGCTATATGGTCTAAAAACAAAACAATCCTCGTTTTACTTAAGACTATGCGCATTTGTTCAGTGAATTTAACATGTTAACGTGGTCTGGCGAAAGACGGGACTAGAGGCGATTCTGCACTTGACAATAAAAGTGCTCGGCAGGAACTGAAGCCACAGGCACGCAGAGAGATAACTACAAGCAAGCAGACCATTTCGAAAAGAGCCTGGAAATCCCGCACCGTGGGTCTTTGTTTAGAGGAATGGATGACACAGATCGAATCGCGGGCCGCAGCGGCAGGTTGTAGTGTATGACATGATTGACATTTGCTGGCTTTGGCTAGCCTCCAAGTTAACGCATAAGTGCCTGTATTGAATATGATTACGCATCGCTCCAGTAAAGTAATTGTAAGCCAATCTGAAATTACACAGTTTACACACAACTTTTCCGTTTCCTTCTAACGTTAATTCAAAAGAATCCCACACCTTGCTGGTCTTTTGCGTGGTCATTTTTGAGCTTGACATGAAGAAAATGTATGCGAGGTCTGAGGTAAAAATGTAGTTTCCGCCCAGATACGCTTTTAAAAATATGTATTCAAATATTTTTATAACGCATGTATTCTTTTATTTTAACTTGTTATTTAAAATATTTTAAATGTAACGTTAAAATTATGGTAATTTGAATGATAAAAAAAATCATGTTTTTTTTTCTCTCGTGTAATCGAGATTGAAATTGTTTTCAGTGTCGACTGTACCGTTTAGTCGACTAGTCCCGCACATCTCTAATTAATATTATATATATATATACACACACACAAATAAATACATAAAGGTTATAAAAAAAAATTAAAAAAAAAGACCATATGACCAGAGAATCATGAACACGTGTTGTTAAATAATTGAAATATTTACTTAACTCAGGGTTTTTTTTTTTTGGAAACATCTTAAAAGGCAGGATTCTATACAGTTAAGTGTAAAAAAAAAAACTCACATTCTCCAGGCAGGTGCTGTCCTTGTCCTTGTTGAGGTAGTGGTGCTGCCAAAAGCGCAGCAAGTTGTGGAAGTTGTTGAGCAGGAAGCCGGGATATTTCTCTGTGTATTCCTTCTCCCGCAGGGCGTTCAGGTAAAACGGGAGCTTGCCTCTCCTCCGGGCCAACATCAGAATCACCAGGCTGGTGTTAAGACAACTCACATTCTCCTGGGAAAGCAACCAGAAAAACACAGGAATAATTATCATGGAGGATTTAAATAAGACAAACAGGGAGAGGAGATCTGCACTATGGTCTTGCCTGTGTGAGGGTTTGCACGTTGATGATGTTAACCAGCCTGAAAAGAAAGGACAGTCTGTTCTCCACTCGAGCCATGTAGGACAGCAGACAGCACTCAGAGAGCACTTCAACCACTGCAGAAGAACAAACACAGACTAAAATAGACACTGCAATTTTAAAAAGAGATCAGACTAAATATTTTTCAGAAATCTAAGTCTAATGCTCTGAACCGACTTCTTATATGATTAAGTAATTTACAAGATCTGTGAAAGTGATCATATTGTTTATGAAACACCAAGTTACCTGGGAAAATATTTTCATCTTCCCATCAGATTTTTCTTAGAGACATCAACATTTTTACTCTAACAATTAACAATAAACACACATATAAAGTGATTGTGATGAATTTAAAGCAGTTTAAATTTGACTATTAAATTCCCTAAAGACTTGTCATTAGCCTAAATCAGACTATTGAGTACGAGAATGTGAAGACAACTGTTTGATCTCTGATCTTTAAAGGGATAGTCCACACAAAAATGAAAATTCTGTCATCATTTACTCAACCTCAAGTAGTTCCAAACCTGCATGAATGTCTGCGTTCTGCAGAACACAAAGGAAGATATTCTGAAGAATGTGGGAGCAGTTCTGGGGCATCATTGACTTCCATAGTATTATTTTTTTTCCTACTATGGAAGTCAATGGTGCCCCAAAACAGCCTGGTTACAAACTTTCTTCAAAATATCTTCCTTTGTGTTCGGCAGAACAACAAAATTCATACAGGTTTGGAACTACTTGAGGGTGAGTAAATGATGACAGAATTTTCATTTTTGGGTGAACTATCCCTTTAAGTTGTAAAACCTGTATTTGACCTAGCAAGTTCAAGATTCACTGAAACTTAGGAGAATTGAACTGAAGTCTATTTAAACCAGTATGGAGATACATACTGCGGTTTATTACTATGTTTTGTTATTTTAGTTTTATTTTAACAAATAAATAAAAAATCTTCCTTGGTGTGAACTGTGTCAAACTAGTGTAGAAGCAGGGGTGTGGACTCGAGTCACATGACTCGAGACATGACTCGGACTTGAGTCCCAAATTTGATGACTTGCGACTCGACTTAGACTTTGACAGCAATGACTCGAGACTTAACTTGGACTTGAGCCCTGTGACTCGGAAAGACTTTATGATCAGATCAGCGTCGTTATCACTCTAGACAGGTGCAGCATGCTTGTGCTTGACTGGTAATAAGCCAGAGACTGCGTTCCGGAGCGCTTGATATACAGTATATGCTAGTATAAATTAATGGAGTAATAGCATAACTTACAACAAAAGAACCGAGATAAGAAATTACATGATTCGTCTAGTAGCTATCTCTGCTCGTGAAAAGCACTGCCCTGCCCGTTTGATCGCCACCCAGCAGACACACGGAGCAGGCACGAGAAACAAGAGGTGCGGCCACGATCACTGGTGCTTGCCTCATCATCACCGTGACCGCTGCTGTTAAAAGTATACCTTTTGGGTAGAAACCAGATTTTCACAGCATTTTACTTTACATTATTGATATGCCTGCCTTTTTAATATTTATTTACAAATACATACAGACTACCAATCAAATGGGCTCAGGTACATTGGGTAATATTGTTTAAAGAGGTCTCTAAGGTTGAGTTTATTTGAAAATACAATTACCGCTAATATTGTGTTTTTGGAAAATTTAATTTATTCCTGACAGCGAAGCTTAAGTATAACATGATCCTTCAGAAATCATTATAATATGTTAATTTGTGCTGATTAATATTTTTAAAAAGGAAAAAATTATATTTATTCACGATTCTTTGATGAATAGAAAATTCAAAATAAGAGCATTTATTTGAAAGTAAAATTTGTGCTGTATTTTTAAATTTGAGATCAATTCAGTGTTGTTGGTGAATAAAACTATTCATTAAAAAAAACTTTAGCTGCATTGCTAACAATACAGGAGTACAATAGCTGAATTTACCTTTCACATCTTCTGTCTGGCTCTCAAAGCGGTCTAGTGAGAGGACGATACATCGCACAAGCATGTTGGAGTCCACCAGAGAGCTGTTGATTTGAGTGAGGAACACCTGGAACTGAAGGAGACACGTTGCATAACCAGTCAAGCACAGGTTGTTTATCAACAGATTTTATTTCTCTATTACGACAGACTCTACAATAAATCAGAAATCATGTATGCGACCCTCTTTTTGCTGCTGCCAGTACCTTTTCTTCTGTGTTGACATATTTGTTGAATCTCTTGAAGGCATCAATGTTGAACTTCATAAGCTCCCCGAGCAAATCAAAGTAGCTTTGCAGGACATCTCTGGACTTGCAGCCGCTGTCGATGATGCAGAAGAGGATGTGCTACAAATCAAAGACAGAATTAGACAATGCAGACACTCTACAGGGACGGAGAATTCCACTACTCAAGTTAAACATATCGACCAATAAGACACGCAAGCATCTATTAACGTTTTTACCTCCAGCAAGCCTCTCTTCAGCAGAAACATCTGGTCTGCATATGAGGTGGCCCCTCTGAGGAAGCTCTCAACAGCTCTGGCCTGCCAGAACCTACAGAGGGAACATGCGTCACCATGACTTGTGTGGCATTTCAAAACACATTTAACCAAATCATTAAGAACCCAGTGTCTCACCTGAAGGAAGAGTCTGGCGGTTCTCTTTTCATAACAGTGAGGAGCCGCGTAAGAAGCCCTTTTTTACCATCACACACTAAACTCCTAAAAGACACCACAGACCAGACAGATTGCAATATCGTAAAGAAATGATGCATATTAGCATGTAAATTATCATTTCATTCTGAATACTACCTGTCGGTGTTTACTAGAGCCTCCACCTCAGGGATGTTTGCCTTTAGGGAGATCGCACTTAACTCGTTCAGCTCCTGAGCATTCAAAAGTAGGTACTTATTCCTGAGGACAAAAAAATTAATTACTAAATGTGTTGTTCTGCCAATCTACAGGTACGTGGCATGCCACTGAAAGCTGACAATCTAACTTACTCATGGTGGTCGCTAAAGCTCTGCAGAAGCCTCAAGAACTGGATTTTAAATGAGATTTCCTGTGCAATAAACAATAGCATAATATGATCAATCAGAATTTTGGGAAATATAGAATACAGTGAATGAGTGAATACATTATCCCACAGCTCACCGGGCTGCAATCACAGTTTTCATTCTGTCCATGAACCACATGATTCGAGGTGGTGTATTTCCTCCAGATGAGCTTGTCGAAAAGGTTATTGAGTCCAGGAATCAAACGAAACTCTGCCAACATTTTATGCACCTAACATATTACGATAAATAAGGATGGGAATTACAACATTAATCAGCACTAAGCAGATCATTTACTGACAAGAACGGCTCTTACCTGGTTCCGCTGTCGGCCCATGAGAAGGACACACAGCACGTAAAGCACTTCCACCTTATACATGATCTCATGGACGATCTTCATAGACTGCGGCAAACGGTGCCTCAGAGGGATGGTGGCCAATGTACTCTCATCAGACGATTCTGTGAGGAAGAAATAATAAAGAAATTAATTTATTTAGCAAGGACACATTAAATGAATCAAAAGTGACTATAAAATGTTGCCAAAAATTGGTTTCAAATAAATGTTGTTGTTTGGAACATTCTATTCATTAAAGAATCCTATAGAAATATATTAACATTTCCAGAAAAAAAAATATTAAGCAGCACAAATGGTTTCATCACTAATAATAACAAAAATGTTTCTTATTCAATAAGCTCTTGGAATGATTTCTCAAGGATCATGTGAAACTGAAGATTGGTGTAATGGCTGCTGAAAATGTAGCTTTCCCAAAGAGAGAAATAAATTACATTTCAAAATATATTCAAATAGAAAACATTTATTTTAATACTTCACAATACTGCAATTTTTACAGCATATTTGATCAAATAAATGCAGCCTTTGTAAAAGACTTTTCAAAAATATTTGATCATCTTGTAGTGTATATAAGTGGTAAAACTACAAAAAATATTTGGTGGAATTTTAAAACAGAAAGAAATGAACAAATTATACACTGCATAATCCTAACCAATCACTAAACTTCTCATCCAATTTTTTATTTCCTGCTAGTGCACACTTGACTTTGTGACATTTATTTCCAGAGTGATGTAGCGGTCGTACCTGTGCTACTGTGCTCAGCTTCATCAGTTGCTATCTGCATGAGTGCATCCAGCACTAGAGTGTTGTCGAGCCAAGTGTACCATTCCTCCAGTTCCTGCAGAAAGTTTGACGTTCCAGTTGCCTCGGAGACCTTCCGTGTGGCCAACTTACAGAGACGCTCAATGAAGCCGGGGATGTTCAGAAGTGTGACTGGAAAAAATGTCATTATGTTTTCGTTATTCGTGCCCTATTAACCCTAACCCCATGAATAAATCCCCGCCAAAAATACTCTATATAAATATATACACACACACACTGGAAAGTAGCAGTATACTGAATGCAAAAATCAGTAATTTCCCTTTAGCAATGACCTTATTCTCCACAAATCCTCCATTACCACTTTACCTTTCTTTGTGGCATTAGCTCAAAATAAAGTCACAGTTTGTAGTCCACCTACCCTGGTTGACCTCGGCACGTGAGGGGTTGGTATTGCGTTTCTGCTGTGCATTTTTAGCCAGGAGTGTGTGTTTGTCATCGTTCCCCACATCTGGCTCAGAGATGGTGACGGAGAGGATACGACAAAAGTTGGCGAGCTGCTGCTGGTCAAAGCTTTGAACCAGTCCTGACAAGTTTTGGATCCACTCCAGCTGAATCATTTCCTGTTATGAACCATCATTAAACACCGTCAGATATTAGTGGTTACATATCCAACAAGATTATGACCATTAAATAATTAGGTGGGGTTTTTTTGTAGATAAGACGAATATTCGTAATTTTCACAATGGATTTTAACCCTGTCCATAGTGTCAACATGATAAATCCAGGGTCATTAAAATGTATTAACAGCTTTATAACGCAATCTAATTAAGGAAATTAAGGTTGTAGTTGCAGCTATAGAATATTAGCACTGACCTTTTTGACTCCAAGAATATCCTCAATTAACGTAGCTGTTTGCAAAAAGGTCTTCTTGTTTGTCATCAGCGTGAAGAGAAATAACACAAAATCATCCCTCGATGCCAAGCTTTTTGTGACTCCTTCCGTCTGCAGGAAAACAAGTGCACTTATTGAACTCACGAACTGATCATGTGGATATTAATCATGCTTGTGATCAATTTATAAATGAGAAGAAAGGCTGAATACATACACATATGCAGCAATTGTACAGCACACTAAGGCAGTCCTTCACCAAGTCATCGTTCACTACAAGCAGTTTAAAAATGACATTAAGAAAGATTAATTTATACATCTGTTGAAGACAGCTATAAATACATTTCAATGGTTACTAAAATAAGTGCAGATAAAATAATTACCGATCTTTATAGTTCATATAAATATATTTTTTTGTTTCAAAATAAATAATTATATAATTGTTCATGAATCTCCATAAAATCTTCTTGTCAACTTACTCTTGGGTTTTTGTAGCGTAGTCAGAGTGGGTCTCATCAGAAGCTCCACCAGCAGCTAAGATGACAAACAGTCAATGAACTCATCTATGGCTGCAAATAACATCTATGTTGATAAGTAAATTAATCTGCCAATTACTTATTCATTGGATAATCAAAAGTTCATTTTATTTACAGCATGTCATTGAAAAAATATTTTCCCCCATTTCCTCCTCCACGTTCAAAACCAGACGGACTCTTTGAACTCTTTCTAGGCTGATTAGGGTGAAACATCTGCAGCACACTCTCAAATAAACACTACCCTCATATCGATAGATAACACACAAGTTTATTTATACACATACACACACATATATATAACAAAATATAAAAAAACATGCAATAAACTTTGTGAAAAACACTGTTCCAATTCTTTAGAGCTTTCTGTAGAATTCTGCACCTACAGATTCTGTGAGTCTGCCAATGTTCTCCTTTAACAATGACTACGTTTACATGCGCACAAATAATGCGATTATTTCCAATAATCAGAGTAAGGTAATAAACAGAGTAAGTAATAGACTTTTGTATGACTGTATTCCATGCTTTGGCACCATAGAAATGTGACGGCAATTCGCTTTCTTACGCTGCTGTCATGTTCTACTCGCTGTTTCTGGATGAGGGTAAGGAACAGAGACTGGTGGCAGTGAGTTGTGTTTTCCCCAGAAATGCGATGCTTTCTCCCTCTCCATCGTTTCTAATCTCCGTATTATTACAGGTGTGTGTCACGTCATTCATGTATGTCATGAGCACATGCACACTTTGGTCAGAGCGGCAACACTGCAATTAAGGTGTTTACATGCCTGTACATTTCGATTAAAATCGGCGTACGCCACCTATGTTAATACGATTATGCTTCCTGCGATTATGAGTTTAAGCGCATTATTTAGATCGAAGTATTGCGTTAACATGAGGTAAAGTTTAATCGCAATATTGTTAAAATCTCATTATAATTGCATTAAGAGGGTTCATGTAAACGCACTCAATGTGTAAACAAAAGCTGAATAATTGTTGTTGTTTTTTACATTTAGGAATTATATCACTCACATCTACACCTCCAAACAGGTCAAAGGTGTATGTGTTGGGAAAGGTGGACTCCTGTGCCGTCTTTCTGTCCTCCGTCACAAAAGTCATGGCCTCCATAGAGAGCAGGGATGACAGTTCCTGTATCAGAACACCACAACTAAGTAAATAATGAAATACAGTTATCAAGAGGCTATAAACCTGTTTGTAAGATATAAGTAAGTATACCAGACTGAAATAAGAGAATAGAGAAAGAGACCTCACCTTCAGGACAGTGTGTGTACGGGTGAAGTCACTGTTTAGGTGGCTGCTCTCGAACAGCTCTTGGAGTAAGACTGGAATCCCGTGCCATTTTGCCCTCTTATCTCTCTCCTTAAGAAGAGCTTCTGGGACCTGGAAACAAAGAATAAATGCTAACTAGATTTGCTTTTCCTTATTAAAGAAATTCCAGTTATTGCAAGTCAGTGCTAGACTTTAGGCTATTGTTCTTAAATGCTATAAAAATTCTGCATCACAGCTGCTTTGTCACCGTCATGGCACTCAACATATATCTCTATTTTTATATACACATTCATACATAATCAAATGTGAAATTGAAGACAATAGAGACATATAAACAAACACGCACATATACAATATACACACACACACACATATACTTATATATACACATATGTGACCCTGGACCACAAAACCAGTCTTAAGTTGCATGGGTATATTTGTAGCAATAGCCAAAAATACATTGTAAGGGTCACAATTATTGATTTTTCTTTTATGCCAAAAATCATTAGGACATTAAGTAAAGATCATGTTCCATGAAGATATTTTGTAAATTCCCTACTGTAAATATATCAAAACTTCATTTTTGATTAGTAATATGCATTGCTAAGAACTGCATTTGGACAAATTTTAAGACGTTTTTCTCAGTATTTTGAGGTTTTTGCACCCTCAGATTACAGATTTTCAAATAGTTGTATCTCAGCCAAATATTGTCCTATCCTAACAAAACATACATCAACGGAAGGCTTATTTATTCAGTTTTGAAATATTTACACTTATGACTGGTTTTGTGGTCCAGGGTCAGTCACACACACACACACACATATATATATATATATATATATATATATATATATATATATATATATATATATGCACACATTCATTAAATTGTAATATATACAATTCATTTATGATTACAAGTACAACTAGACAGTTAATTATCAGTACTGATATATCTAAAATTTTACATAAAACTAAAACTAGTTATTAATAACATCAATCAGTTGAATATGCTGCCCTGCAAACCAAGTTAAAAAAAATGCATTTGCATGTTTGACAACTAATGGCAATAATGAAATGCTACTACAACAAATTTACATGAGCATTACTTTGGAGGACAAACACAACACTGACAACCAAATGCAAAAGACATGTAAATACAAGATATAATCTTTACATTTAATTTGGTGAAAGCTCTACATCCTGACACATAGGTTACATATTAGTTTATTTAATTAACAATCTAATGTTCATTTTATCAGTATTTATTCTAACTCTATCACTCTCTATTCTAATTCAATTTTATCTATGCGTCGTCTTATTATTAAAAACAAAAACAAACAAACACACATTTGACCCTCTATCAATTGCATATTAATTCTCTAACTGCTAGCTTTTCTTGAAAAACTAACACTAGGTTTCTTTTTCTATATTCTATCAGAGCACTTGCATGTTGTTGCTCTTTTGTTGGTTTTGATTGCTTCTATTGTCCTCATTTGTAAGTCGCTTTGGATAAAAGACTAAATGTTAATGTAAATGTATTCCAGGTTGCCTATTCTCAGCTTCCTCCCATGGTTCTTGTCATTAGGTCGGAGAAATAATGTTACACATAACGCTTATAAAGTGTGGTTTAAGATCAAAAGTATTGATACAAGTCAAAAAACTGTAAGATGCATGTATGAACTTTAACATTATATCACAAGCCACCTTTAAAGTATGTCCTCTACCTTTTCATTTATTCTAAATACATAAAAAGGGAGTCAGGAACTAGTAATAAGCTAATTTAAAATAAATGTACAACAACACAGGTTATTTGGAAACATTTACCAACCTATCACCTGTCTAGAAACATTAGACAGCAAAGATTATTCTTAAAGGTCCTCACTTTAGAAAGTGTCAAATTCTGTGTATGAAGAGAAAGTGAAACCTGTGAGGTTTAAATTGAGTGAAGTTCCCAGGCTCAGATCCTGTCCAACTCAACGGGGCATCTTATATAATTCAAGCACTCGAGGCCTAGGCCAGCAAAATATCACTTGCTGTTTAGGCTGGTGACGGACCAAAACTGGATAATAAAACCTATAAAAACACGATCTCTGGCCTCTAAGTTTCATGTCTCAAACGTACACTACATGAAAAGACAATCTTGCATACTTACTACGTCGACAGCATTTGTTTTGTTTAGTTTTGTGGTTATATGATATCCAAAAGCGCTCATAATGGTCAAAAACGCTGTCTAGGTGGGCAGCTCACTAGGCTGTTTACACTTGAAACAGCTGATCGATTATAAACATATGATTACAGATAGATCCGTTTGTGATTACTCATTCATAATAATACGACTCCGTGTGTCGGAGCCTTTAATTGGATTGTATTTGAACTGTTTTTAAAGCCTCGTTTAACCAAAATTATTATCTTGCAGTCAAAGCCAAGAACAATCTTATTAGTTAACGGCCAGTTGTCATTCTCCGTTTACGTGGTTTATTTTTAAACTATATTTAGCGTTTGACTTCACATGTATGAAAAGATTAGAGATAAGCGTCAGACCCGTCCGATTTATTTGGTTTCTTAACTTAAATCAGGTTGATCGACGGTTCAGACAATAACCGCGGATCCCTGTCAGCAGCACAAACTCTCCCGTTTACCTGCGTCCCTCTGCTGAAGCCCCGGCCCGTGATCTGACTCTGCCGTATTCTGCTGAGAATATTTCTGTTTCGAGTCCGTTTCTTTCCTCCCATCCAAGGGGACTCGGGCCCCAGTAACGTCGCCATTACTTCGTCTTCCTGAACTGCTCCAAACAGGAAGTTAGAATCGTTCTGCTCTCGACGCTCACTGGTGTGTGTTGAGCGCCCTCGTGTGGACGATCTTTAAACTGGCCAGTAGAGGGCGCTATGCCGCTGCGAGCTCAAACGCATTTACTGAACGAGACATTGCTAAATCTGCATTTCATTTGAATCAAAATACAATATTAAAATTAAACGTAAATGTACAAATATATAAAAAATCAGTTTATTTTTTATTTTTATAAAACCAGATTTTTTAATACATACATTGCAGACAGCTGAAAAGACATTCATACACTAGGAAACGTTTCAATCAAAATCAACATGCATTGACCTGCCCTCTAAATAATCATTTAGCATTTCAACATTACAGCACATTTTCAAACTAAATGTTGAGATTTATCGTTAAATGTCGTCTTTTTAAAAAAGAAAGATGCCAATGGACTACCATTTGTGACAAGTTTTTATTATAAACTGAATTTAATGCCATAAATTAGGCTACTATAAATTGTAAAGGAAAGTATGGACTATTTCATAATAGAGACAGCTACCTTATTTTCTACACATTTAAAGGGACTAATTATAATATTTTTTTTAAATTGCCCAGTCTCATATAAATCATGGTCCCAAAACCTTTATGTCAGTTATCACCTAGGCCTATATGTAAAAGGCAGATTAAAAAGTTGAGCCCCATTTTGACTAAATAAATGACACATTATTAAAACAGTAGATTTCAAAATATTGTTACATTAAATGAAAAGTAAAATAAAATGCATTTAAAACATTTTTTTCTAGCACAATTTATTCCCCACAATTTTATTTACATAATTATGTTATGTTGCAAAATTATGTTACATTTTGTTACTTTGCTTGTATTGTCAATTTGTATTCTGTTGGGTCCTACTGACCAACTGAGCAATTAATTCTGTAGTTTCCCAAGGTAATGCATCCTATACACTATGACAGACACAAAACATAACTATAATATGAAAACACTTCAATGAAGCATGCAATAACAATCGTTAAATAATGAACAAAACATCATTAATCAGTAATTGACTAACTGGGGCACAGGTCAGGAAGCAGACAGACTGGCTAAACCGACCGTCTGCTAGCCGTCTCACGTCACAGAAGTCAGTTAATTCTCAGCACATAGAGACTCTTTCACCTAGATATCACACTATAGAGACTGTGTCTGTTCCCTGAACTAGAAAATGCAGAAAACCAAAGTAAGAGTAACAATTGAATTGATGTTCAACAAATAAAAAACAGATGAAGTGAAGTACTGCCAAGTATGGTGACCCATACTCAGAATTCGTGCTCTGCATTTAACCCATCCAACGTGCACACACACAGCAGTGAACACACACACACACCTGGACCAGTGGGCAGCCATTTATGCTGCGGCGCCCGGGGAGCAGTTGGGGGTTCGGTGCCTTGCTCAAGGGCACCTCAGTCGTGGTATTGAGGGTGGAGAGAGCGCTGTACATTCACTCCCCCACCTACAATCCCTGCCGGCCCGAGACTCGAACCCGTAACCTTTGGATTACGAGTCCAACTCGCTAACCATTAGACCACGACTGATGAACTGATAAAGCTTGGCTTATTGAATATTAGATCCCTTTCTACAAAAGCACTTTTTGTAAATGATATGATCACTGACCATAAACTAGATGTGCTTTGTTTGACAGAAACCTGGTTAAAACCAGATGACTACACTATCTTAAACGAGTCTACCCCCCAAGATTACAGTTACAAACATGAACCGCATCCAAAAGGTAAAGGGGGAGGTGTTGCCACAATTTATAGCAATATTTTCAGTATTTCTCAGAGGTCGGGTTTCAAGTATAATTTGTTCGAAGTAATGGTGCTTCATATAACGTTATCCCAAGAAACAAGTGTTAATGATAAATCCACTGCGATGTTTGTACTGGCTACTGTATACAGGCCACCAGAGCACCATACAGACTTTATTAAAGAATTTGCTGATTTTCTATCTGAGGTAGTGCTGGCTGCAGATAAAGTCCTAATTGCTGGTGATTTTAATATCCATGTTGATAATGAAAGAGATTCGTTGGGATCAGCATTTATAGACATTATAAACTCCATTGGTGTTAATCAACACATTTCAGGACCTACTCATTGTCGAAATCATACTCTAGATTTAATACTGTCACATGGAATTGATGTCAGTGGCGTTGAAATATTGCAGCAGAGTGATGATATCTCAGATCATTATCTAGTTTTGTGTATATTCCATACAGCTAAAGCTGTAAAGCCAACTCCTTGTTACAAATATGGTAGAAGAACCATCACTTCTACCACAAAAGACTACTTTATAAATAATCTTCCTGACTTCTCAATTCCTCAGCATATCCAACAGCTCAGAACAACTTGATGATGTAACAGAAACTATCGACTCTCACTTTTCTAGCACTGTAGATACGGTTGCTCGTTTACGCTTAAGGAAGATTAAGGAAAAGAGTACAACACCGTGGTATAATGAGCACACTCGGGCCCTAAAGAGAGCAGCCCGGAAAATGGAGCGCAGCTGGAGAAAAACAAAATTAGAGGTATTTCATATTTCTAGGCGAGAAAGTACCCTATCCTACAGAAAAGCATTAAAAACTGCTAGATCTGCTTACTTTACGTCTCTTTTAGAAGAAAACAAACACAACCCCAAGTATTTATTTAATACAGTGGCTAAATTAACAAAAAATATAACATCAGCAGGTGCAGGCATTACCCAGCAGCACAGTAGTAATGACTTTATGAACTACTTTACTTCCAAGATCGAAACTATTAGAGATAAAATTGTAACCATGCAGCTGTCAGCCCACAGTATCGCATCAGATAGTGCACTATAGATCCCCTGAGGAACAATTCCACTCATTCTCTTCTATTGGAAATTAAGAATTGTATAAACTTGTTAAATCATCCAAACCAACAACCTGTATTTTAGACCCTGTTCCATCTAAGCTCCTAAAAGTGGTGCTTCCAGAAGTAATAGATCCTCTTCTGAATATTATTAACTCCTCATTGTCATTAGGATATGTCCCAAAAACCTTCAAACTGGCTGTTATTAAGCCTGTCATTAAAAAAACACAACTTGACCCCAAATAATTAATTAATTAAGACCGATCTCGAATCTCCCTTTTCTGTCAAAGATATTAGAAAAGGTAGTATCATCACAACTATGTTCCTTCTTAGAGAAAAATTATATATGTGAGGATTTCCAGTCAGGTTTTAGACCATATCATAGTACTGAGACTGCTCTCATTAGAGTTACAAACGTCCTGCTTTTATCATCTCATCGTGGCTGTATCTCTCTATTAGTGCTACTGGATCTTAGTGCCGCGTTTGACACTATCGACCACAACATTCTGTTAAATAGACTAGAAAATTATGTTGGCATTAGAGGAAGTGCACTGGCATAGTTCAAATCGTACTTATCTGGCCGCCATCAATTTGTGGCGGTAAATGAAGAGGTATCATACCAATCACAAGTGCAGTATGGAGTACCTCAAGGCTCAGTACTTGGCCCCTTACTTTTCACGCTTTTCATGTTACCCTTGGGAGATATCATTAGGAAACATGGTGTTAGCTTTCACTGTTATGCTGATGATACCCAGCTCTATATTTCTTCGCGACCTGATGAAACTTACCAATTTGCAAAACTAACGGAATGTATAGTTAATATCAAAAACTGGATGACTAGCAATTTCTTACTGCTAAATTCTGAAAAAAAACAGAGGTGTTAATTATTGGACCAAAAACTTTTGCATGTAATAACTTAGATCATTGTCTAATACTTGATGGCTGCTCTGTAAATTCTTCGTCATCAGTTAGGAACCTAGGCGTACTTTTTGATAACAATCTTTCCTTTGAAAAAACATGTTTCTAGCATTTGTAAAACTGCATTTTTCCATCTTAAAAATATATCTAAATTACAACCTATGCTCTCAATGTCAAATGCAGAAACATTAATTCATGCATTCATGACCTCGAGGCTAGATTATTGTAATGCTTTTTTGGGTGGTTGCTCTGCACGTTAAAGACCCATCTCTTTAACCTGGTTTACGCATAATCGTATTTCCATAATTCAAATCCGTTAAAGGATTGTCAGGCTTCATTAATTAGGTCAACCGGAACCGGGAACACTTCCCAAAACATCCAATGTACTTGTTACATTGTTAGAGGAATGGCATCTACGCTAATATTAGTCCGTTGAAATTGTGGTCAAAATGCCCACCAAATACCCAAAACATCTTTAATTTAACTTCATCTGAGTCTTACAAGACTGTCCTGTGTTGGATGTCACTCAGTCCAATCTGACTCCTCTGTGACATAATAATATGCTTTCATTGTCTCTCTTAGTCCTTCACTGACCAGACTCTCCTGGTCGGTTCCCTTTACCTGCCTTTGAATCATTGACCTGATGATAAAAAATAAGTTATTTTATAGAACAACTAAAAAAAGCATCCTACTAAATTCTAGTAGAAGACTGGAAAGTGTGATCCAAAAATAAAAACTGAACATACCTGGACAAATCTCTCCAGTTAAGATTGGACCTCTGGATTGATATTGGTGAGGGTCTATGCATTACAGTTCTGTTGGAGTCGTGAAGTAAGCAAGGTTCAGTCAGCTGACAGTACGTACCATTAGAAGACCCTGTAAATGGAAGAAATTGAGCGTTTCTTCTGTCCCTTTTAACATTCAGATGTTGTTTTTATCCTCATTAAAATGCAATGGACTATCTTTTGAAGGTGGAATAGGACTAATGTTGAGTTTACAACACCATTTGGGCTTACGTGAGTAATAGTTAACCAACTGTGTGAGAGTGGAGAAGTAGTGGCTCTGGTGGATGTAGAACCAGCCGTTGTGGAGCTGATGGATTCTGTAGTGCTTTACATTGTGCACATTGTCGCTATCTTGTCGCATGGAAAGTGAGTAGGAACCTACAACCAAGGCAATGCATTTGTTATGGTTAAAGCAACTGTATGTGGTTTTGTATATTTTAGAGCCCCCTACAGTTAAGTAAGTGGAATTCACAGTGGTAAATACATTGGATGGCTGTATACTGCATTTGTTGCTGAGCTTTTTCATACCGGCTCAACAAACTCCCAAAATAGACGTTCGTGCCTTATAGAGTCAGTGTAGTGACATATTTAATTTTTGACGGGAATGAAAATGAGGCTGAGGAATGTAAGTACAGTGCGTTCGGATTGTAGCCTACTGTGGTTTAATAAGGACTACTGATTGTTCATCTGGTGAAAGGTTTTTTGTTTGTTTTTTGAGAGAAAAAAAAACTTTCAGTAGACAAACACTGCAAAACATTTTTAAAAAGTTATGAGTAGATCATTACATACATAGTGTGTGCCATAGTCTGTAAATCAATTCCACACAGCCTTGTTTTCATAGCCTAAGGTTAATTAGAAGTCAATGTACCATCAGAATGATTTTGAAACTGATATTTCAAGGTAAAAAAACAAAAACAAAAAAACATTAACTTGTAACTTACAGTCACTTTAAGAAATAGACATAATTTTTAATACAAAAGAGGGCAATCAAAAATTTGCTACTTTTGGGGAGCAGACTAACCAGGGCATGACTGGCTTTCTCGAATTAGAAAACATCCAGAGTAGTTTGGAGGCAGCATAAGAAGTTGTTCTGCATTTCTTCTTGTGATCCCTTCAAACAGCCACCTTTATTCAAATAGACAAAACCCCGAAAAAAGTTATTAAAGGACATAATTACACAGTTTCCTAAATCTCTCAATCATCGGTGATCACATGGTACGATATGATTCAATTCAATCCATAATTATGATCTGATGACATCACATTACACTCTCTGCATATGCTTTTCTCTTATCACCATTTTTAATGATAGATACAATAACAGAAGAAAAGTAAGGGGAGAGAACACGCAGGCCAGACTGAAACCCATTTCTCTCATGAGCGTAAAAAGTCTAATGCCTTTAGCATTCACTTATTTCCTTAACTGTGTAAAAAACTTTTTGAATGTGACTAACCCATTATGCACTTTGGAAACGTAGGTGTGAGGAATGAAAAACTCTGTGCCAGTTGTTGTAGAATAAACCATCAACATGTCTTCATCCCTGCAACAGAAGCAAACCCATTAAAAACCCTGCATTCACTGTAGCTAAAGCCCGAGACACACTGCAGGATTTTCAGCTGTCCCAGACGAAAGATTGCCATGATTGTTTCACGATGCCAATCTTTCATCTGGGACAGCCGAAAATCATGCAGTGTGTCTCGGGCTTAACACTTACATACTTTTATCTTTACTTACTCTGATATAATGTTCAGTCTGTCTCCTAAAAATATAGCGTGTTCATCAGACCTGTGGGGTGGAAAGTTACACAAGGCCACTGCCATGTGCATGTGATTTCCTGATGCTAAAGTAAAACAGACGCAGGAGATGGCTAATTATACACAAACAACATTAATGATAAATTACTACGAAATACATAGTAAAAGTTAACTGAGTAAAGCTGTTTGTATATGGAAGTTTAATTGCATAATCGTGTCCATACATTCATCAGACATCAAGACGAGGTCCTCCAGTCTGTGAACAGAAGATCGACGCCAGGGTCTGCTTGTTAGACAACCCATGTTTATTTTATGACCATGTCTGAAAGATTTATGCACAGAAGCCCACCTGAAAACACAACTGAGGAAACAACACTGTATAGTCAAAAAGCTTATAAGTGTGTGTATGTGTGTAAGCTTCTTGACCTTTTACATTCAAGCTGAACGAAGAAGAAAAAACACATATCTTCTGGAGAATAAAGAAAATAAATAAAGAATCATAATAAATAAAAAAAATATATAGAATAAATAACAACAAAGCCACGTATCAAAACAAGTCTAGAAAACAACACACACAGAAAATTAACTAAATAATAAAAATGAAGAAAGAAATAAAAATTTAAAATAAAATCAAAATAAAAAGTAGACTAAATAAATAAAACTTTCTTCTATAAAACTATAAAAAATCTTCTAAACATTTAACCAGGCCGTAGAAAAATACAAAAATACTTACTTTACTCAGTTTATTCAACTCTGTGCGAAAATATGCTGAAATTACAAGTTGATTTTCTTGGCCAACAATACGCAGTAGGCCATATTAAAAGAGCATCCACTATAGAGATCCCAGCACTACAGAATGCCCAACAGTGTTGATGCGACCTTTATCGTCTGTCATGCGTGTGAATTGACTTGTGTGATCTCTTGTGTAGGAGTTGCAGTGAACAAACCAATATGCAAATGAAGTTTCCTGTTCTATTACGTTTCAAAATCTATAATCGTTCTACAGTCAGAAGTAAACTGCTATAAAGTGTGCAAGATGCAGTTAATTCAATTAAAATAAATTTGATTTAGATATGTAGATTGTACATTCAGTACATATGAAAGGTAAGCATATGCCATATCAATTATAAAGACAATTTTGTGTGCATGCAATAAATTTGAGCTTCTAATGCTTTCTTGGCACCGTAATGTGCACTTTTCATTATTTTAAGAGGTTGTTAAAAATAGTCCAACCACACCCTGAGGATCTTGGTTGCTCATTGCGAGTGTCAAAAAAGTACATTTGTGGTTGGAAACTTTGCGACTCGATAATCTTTCATCTCCTTTACCGTTGAAAAATTGTTTCTTCAGTGATTCTGAAAATAATACAACTATTTTGAAAGCAAAAGTAAAGCAGTTATAAATGTTTAGTATTTAAACAGGGAAAAATGCACGAAGAGTCTTATTTTCCATGATCTAACTTTATTTAGTAATTGAGAATCAGTGGACAGTGACTTTGTCAGACACTATATCATACTTGTATTCATGTCTATGAAAGCTGTCATTCCATGTGTACATCAATTTATGATTTGATTAAGAATAATTATGTTAAAAATGGTAAGGGAGCAATTGTACAAAAGAAAAAACACGATTTAAGTCATACTAAGTCCTTGCTACTTTTGTTTTGAATATTTAAAAGAGCGATGGCCTTAAGTATTAAAAAAAGAAACAAATATTAAAATAAAAAAAGAATGATTTTCCACTTCTTTTGTCTGGTGAGTCATCCACAGTCTTCAGAAGCATTTATCACCTAATAGCTGACGGCTTTTAGTTTAACCTATCAGGTTTTAATATAAATACAACAAAAGTCAGTTCTTGAACATTCATTACATTCATAGGATGAACAGAAAAGTGGATTCAATGACAGAACACGACAATATCACACAGTGTAGCAAGATAACAGCACAAGAGAGGTCACAGGTCACACCATAAAACAAAAACGAAAATTTTAATGCATGTGTTTTTCATTTAATTGAGAGTGGAACTTTTTCACTCTAACAATCAAAAATGTAATGCTAATATATATATAAAAAAAAAGCTTGGTGGAAGATCTTTCATGTGTAAATATATTAGTCTTTAATTTTATCTGCTTTTATGACTTAAAATTTGACTAGTGTATATTAACATGTATATATTCAATATGCATACCTTCAGTATGGTCATACATTTCATTCAAGCTTCCCCTGCCTCACTATTAAAGGCTTTAGAAACAAGTGAGAATCTGACACGAATAACAGGAGGTGAGGGGTGAAACGACAGCAGACAGCAGATTCTGAGCCTCAGGCTTTAGCAGGACACCTCCATTGTTTGTGGCCTGGCCTGGTTGTCCAGGACTCCAGAGTTGGGCCCGTCCAGAGGGCTGTTCAGGTTGCGGTTGCGTGAGCCGTCCATGGATGTGATGCTGGACGAGGAGGATCGGGACCGAGACAGGCGGGTCATGCCAGCTGCTGGTACTGTGAGATGGGAGAGAGATATGAGAATGTGATTATTGCAGTCTTCAGTATAATCAGGGGTGGCAAGCAAAACGAAAGAAAAAGCATCATGCAAGAGGAAACCAAACCAAGAATGTAATAATAGATAATCACAAGTTCGTCTCGTGTCTGCCTACACAGATTATAAATGTGCACACAGAAGCATTTCTGACAAAATTTAGACCTACCAAACGACAAGCAAAGACATATACAAACAACACATACCTTTTGGAAAATGTGTAACAAACTGCAAAAATATTATTAATAAGAATACAAACAAATATCATAATGTAAAAAAATTCTAATAGGAATTAAATCAAATAAAAAAGTAAAGCCACATTCAAGGTAACATTTAAAATAGCATTTAGTTAAGTAATATTTAAAAACTAAAACTTTTACAAATTAAGAAATAAATAAAACAAGGTCTACATATCGTACAATATGTCTGCTGGAACTTTTTAGTAATTGTAGTGACAGACCGATATGCTGACCTGGCCATGTAACAGTGGTATTGTATCACTATATAGTTTTAAAATCTAACAACAGCTTCTTTAGATGTAAAATAGGCATATGTTTTTAAACTCAAATTGTGTTTAAAAAAAAAAATATATATTTTCAATAAAAATATCAGATATTTACCACCCAACTTTCTGGAGATGTGCAAAGGCCATTGAAAAACCCATATCGGTCGAGCACTAAATATTACCATGTCAAACATCTACATGCGAATGTGTCTAAAAACAATCACAGAGGTGAGCCATGCAAGCATGTATACATCAGCCAAATTACATCCCGGGTACCTGATTCAGAGCTCAGATGGCTGAGCAAAACATGAGGAACTGTGTGCAAAATTTGAAGGGAAACAGAGAGAAAAATAAGATCTCTATACAGATATTTGATGGAAATGCTTTCAGTGAAAACAGGCCAGATACTGTTCAAATACTGACTGTGGTCGGGGACATCTGTGTTTTACTGCAAGTTACGACCTCGGCCCTACGAATCGCAGCTGTAAATCTCGCATGTGTCTACAGCTATGTTTTAATGGCTTCTCTGCAGGGATTAAAAAATTGCTAATCTTTTCCTGCCTTGACATTTAACTACCTGAGCCTCATCCTGCATTTGTGGCTCTTCACCTACAGAGGGAATCAAGAAGCAAAAAACATGCTCTAATATATCCTCAGATGATTATGAATATTTTTGGCACCAAACTAATTAAAGGGCTAAGCTAATTAGATTCTTCATAACCTTCGTAACCTTCACTCTAACTTTTAATCGTGTTTTCATTGTCTGGGACCTCCAGATATGACTGCTGCCCCCATGATGAACTTTTCATAATTTGTTCATTCCAAAAAAGGAGTGTCTAATTACACTAGGTGCAAATAGCCCGCCTTGTAGGGAGGCAGTGCCTCTTCAAAATATTGAGGGAAAAAAAATCATAGAAAAATAAAGCAATGCCAATATAACAAAATACAACATTAAAAAGTGTATAAATCACTCATTTTAATAAATAGTAAATCAAACATTGTCCAGTGACACCAGCAGGTAAAGGCGTCTCTCGCCTCCCCTGAGCCCACTGAGTTTTAGCAAACCCCCAAAGAATGCAGTGAGTTTGGTAGGGGGGTAATTAAGAATGAATGGGGGAAGTCACATGAAAGGAGGCAATGCCTCCATTGCGATATGATTGGATATGACTGGTTATGTTCGGCTGTCATTGGTTCATGAGACAAATCCCCCCTCTTGTGTTCGTACGCATTCGCAAATCAGTCTGAATGAACATCATAATGGCATTAATGGGAAGACAAATACAAAAGGTAAGTAAACAACTCTCATACTTAGACATAACCACATTGTTACATCAAAATAAGATTAGAAATGACCTGAAAACTTGATCTGTGGGGGTTTTTAGTGAGTAATCACCTTAATTTAAAGTAAATCTCCATGTCTTTGATCAATATTTAACGAGCTTTGATGACCTGAAGAATTAAAAAAGTTAAAAGTTAACTATTAAAATAAAATAGCTGAACATAAGTTCACAAATAAAATATATTGTTTAAATTGTTACTGCCTTGAGTTATTATTTTGGAAAAAAAAAAAGTAAAATGCTTAAAAAATACTAACCTACAATGAGGTTCATACTTGGCTTTAATAAATAGAATATAGATTACATTGTTAATGTACAAATATATGTATTTTTTCTTTTTCTGATAGTGTAAGTAATGTTTGTTTAACCAAGAAAATGTGACTGGGACATGAATTTACATTAGATTTTTTTTTTTTTACTTTGAAGAAAGAAAAAAACGTTTCCTCCTCTTTTCAGAACACCACTGATAAAGAGCTGTCCAAGGATGTCAGGGACAAGATTGTAGACCTACACAAGGCTGGAATGGGCTACAAGACCATTGCCAAGCAGCTTGGTGAGAAGGTGACAACAGTTGATGCGTTTATTCACAAATGGAAGAAACACAAACTAACTGTCAGTCTTCCTCGGTCTGGGGCTCCATGCAAGATCTCACCTTGTCAATCATCTCGTCAATCTCGAGCATCTCGAGCATCTCGTCAATGATCTCAAGGCAGCTGGGACCATAGTTACTAAGAAAACAATTGGTAACACTATGCCGTGAAGGACTGAAATACACAAGATCCCCCTGCTCAAGAAAGCCCATGTACAGGCCCATCTGAAGTTTGCCAATGAACATCTGAATGATTCAGAGGAGAACTGGGTGAAAGTTTTGTGGTCAGATGAGACCAAAATTGAGCTCTTTGGCATCAACTCAACTCCCCATGTTTGGAGGAGGAGGAATACTGCCTATGACCCCAAGATCACCATCCCCACCGTCAAACATAGAGGTGGAAACATTATGCTTTGGGGGTGTTTTTCTGCTAAGGAGACAGGACAACTGCACCGCATCAAAGGGACGATGGATGGAGCCATGTACTGTCAGGGCCAGGGCATTGGACAATGACCCAAAACACACGGCCAAGGCAACAAAGGAGTGGCTCAGGAAGAAGCACATTAAGGTCCTGGAGTGGCCTAGCCAGTCTCCAGACCTTAATCCCATAGAAAATCTGTGGAGGGAGCTGAAGGTTCGAGTTGCCAAACATCAGCCTCGAAACCTTAATTACTTTGAGAGGATCTGCAAAGAGGAGTGGGACAAAATCCCTCCTGAGATGTGTGAAAACCTGGTGGCCAACTACAAGAAATGTCTGATCTCTGTGATTGCCAACAAGGGTTTTGCCACCAAGTACTAAGTCATGTTTTGCGAAGGGGTCAAATACTTATTTCACTCATTAAAATGCAAATTAATTGATACATTTTCTGAAATGTGTTCTTCTGGATTTTTTTGTTGTTGTTATTCTGTCTCTCACGGTTCAAATAAACCTACCAATAAATTATAGACTAATAATTTCTTTGTTCAGCGTGCAAATGTACCAAATCAGCAGGGGCTCAAATAAATTCCCCCCACTGTATATGTCCTCACTGATGTAGAGGAATGTAAACTTCTGACCAATAAGAGGACTGTTTTGCTCACATGTGACCTGCATAAACACAGTCTGGTACACTTTGCAGTGTTGCCTTGTGAAAGTGCACCGAACCAAAAAGAAAATGCAAAATTGTAACAAATTAAAGTCCCTGTTTTGGAACAAAGCAAACAATCTACAGGTCTGAAAAACCCCTTGGATTCTTCATGGCATGACCCCTTTGAAAACTCTCTAGAGCGTTGACAACTTAATTCAAAAGCTTGTGATGAATGTTACAAGCATTATGCTCTTGAAAAGCAACCGTTTTGGTCCGACTTCTGACATGACGTAAATTCCTGTCTGATTGGAACAAGGACTATACAACAGCGCAGAAATGAAACAGCAAGTATCTTTGGAGGGGGAGGTACAGGGTCAGAGAGAGGGTGACATATTTTCACACAGAGTGCTGGCAGCACATCGAGCGCTTTACTGGAGCGCCAAAATCTGTCAACAAATATGTGTTGGATGGCTCATTCAGAGCGCATTGTGATGTCGCGCACGTCTGTACTTTGGAAGGAAAACTAATCAAAACACAGTGTGGGAAGACTTGCTGAGTTGTGTGTGCGGTAAAAAGAAAGAAAGAAAGAACAAACCAAAGACAGACTCCCTGAGCCGGATTTGTCTTAATAAAAGATGCCCATTAGTCATAGTGTTGTGCTGAATTGCTAATTAGCATAGCCTAGCATCTAAGAAACCCAGATAAACAGATGCATGTTTATGGAGAAAGCTGACCCAGATTGCACAGCAGATTCAACAAATATCTCAAGACAGATTCACAAGTTAAAAGTGCCAAACGTTGAGGTAAACTGAAAAATACTCACTGTATCCCATTCCCTGTACAAAGTATTTGAAGGCTTCGGCCAGCTTTCCAGGCTGTTGGGAGACTAGAGGTCATTTACACTGGTTTATACTTTCATATCACATGCATACGTTTGTAAATATAACAGTAGGGGTGCAGGTTTTTAATATGGTGTTCAATAGCAAGAAATAAAGATGGAAGACTAACCTGAACAACCTGAGGCAGACCGCCACAGTCAGCCATCTGACAGAGAGAGAGAGAATACAAATAATGTATAGTGAGAAAGAGATTTAAATAGTTAAATGCTGAAGTTAAAGATTCAGGGTTTTGCTAAATATCAACTTCATCTTACCTTCAGCAAAGTGGTCTTTGTTGGATTTAACCTTGAGTTGCATTCAACCTGTAATGTAAAATATTCAACAGACTTAAAATAGTGAAGGGCAGAGCAACAAAAAAACCAAAATGACCTTGTACTTAAAAACTTACCACAGCCTCCACAGCAGGGGAAGTGTCTCCAACTACCAGAAGAGCAGGGCATCTGTACAGGGACAGGCAGTGATCCAAAACAATACACCAAGATTATATATACATAAAAAAAATAAAATAAAAATAAATGAATAAATCTTACGTCAATGTTTTCACTGTATTCTCATTGAGTCCGACAACTGGCCTTTCGATTCCAAGGTCTTGACGCCTGTTATAAACAAACACATAATTTAGAAGGTTTTTCATCATAGGTTATAATCAATATATACATTTTTAATGAAATGTCACTCACGCATTATATGAGCCACAGAAGAGGGCCAGGTTGTCCTGGTTGATGTCCTGGGCAATGTGCAGGCGGTACGTCTGAATCAGTTCTTGGTTGTCAGTCAGCTCCTCCTAATTGATCAGAATAACAAAAGAAAAACATTGTGTTTAATGAGAAATAAAAGCTAACTGGCTCTCATGGTGCTCACAAAGCATTTTGGGATTGATTGATGTAAAGTCAAAGGGGTTCACTCACAGTGCTGAAGTGATGAGCCATCACAGTGTCCACTAGATTGCTAGTCCACCCAGTGAGCTAGAAGGAAATCAGAATAATATTGATGTGGTTAATACCATTAAATAAATCAGTAAACATTCAGATATAGAATTATAGAATTGTAGAATCATCTTCTGTTTGTTCAAATTGTTTACTCACCTTAGAAGCAGCCCAGTCAATCCAGCCCTCAGCGCAGGGGTCCACATTGATCAAAACCAGCCCCTCCACAAGGGATGGCTGATTGAGCTGCAGACAGAACAAAGGGTTTAGTCTTTAATGAGGATGACATGGGGAGAGTGATTTAAAAATGCATGTAGTCACGGCAGAAGAGGAGCATTTAGCAGCTGGACTCAAAGCATCTCTCTTCAGCACACACTGCTGCTGTCGGTCACTGACATTAATCTTTCAGTGTGTCACACACATGTGCATAGAGGATGAGAGAGCAAGGCACAGGAAATGACACAGGGCTCTTAGCAATGAGTAAATGAGAAAAGAGAAGGGGTATTATGTATTGCCTTGCATAAAAAGAAACGCTGACTATATTAGGCTTGTGAGTGTGTCAGAGATATTTCGACTTTGATCAATAGCCCCAGATGCTTGAGGCTGCAGTGCATGCAGTACTATATCAGTCCTGCATTCACAGCCTCTGGGGGCAATGCGGTTTTGCGGCCCTATTTTGACTCTGAAAACGGCAGGTGGGGATGATATAAAAATATGTGATATAGCTGTTTGATATAGGCCATGTACATGCAGTTAAATATGCACCATTTTAGTGGTTTTATTGTTCACAAACTATTAAAAATCTTTTTGTGAAAAGATGAAAAACTTGCACTAAAAATGTATGTAGTGTTCAATTAAGATTTGCAAAAATGTAATTTAATTAAAATAAGATGAATTCAGTTATTATTATTATTATTATATTAAAAGTAATTATAAATAGTTTTTTTAATTAAGTATTTATGTAATTAAAAATATTTATTTACACTTCAAAAAATGTTATTAAAAATATTTGTAATGGGCTGGTGAAAATGCAGGAATAGTCAAATTTGAACTTGACCTGAGACAGCAGAAAAAAAACAACCTTTTTGCTGAGCCCTGTAGAGGTACCTAATTTGCAAACTGTAACTTTACAGTCACATTAAGTAGTTAAGTAGTTATTATTTCTTCTACGCTAATGGCAAATGGGTTAAACTGTTGGCATCCATGTTCCTTGTTTACAACAGAGACGCCAAAATGTTGCTATGGTTATGGCGACGGGTTTTGGAGGGAATTCGGTATCCTGTAAACCCACAGAATGCTAATTTAGGGGTTTCAGTCCCATAATAAAGAAAGAAAGAATGAGTGAGACAGAGACAGAGAGAGGCACAGTCAATGGTTTAAGACAACAAAATTAAAGTTATGCAAAATGAAAAGCTGAAAAATGTCAGAACTCACAGCAAAGCGGGTTAAGATGTACGCTCCTGCTCCCACACCAATGCCAATCACGCTGTTCACCCTGCAAACGGAAACACAACCACATCCTATGTCACTTTCAACAACTGCAATATTTCGTCAGAGAAATACTGTAATTTATTCAATCCATGACAAACTGCCATTATGTGCAGTTCTGCCAGGCTGAGTCTTACAGATGCAGAGATGTCCTGTTCTGTCCTGCACATAGACAGACCTCACTAACTGATGTGGTAGAGTTTGATTTATTGCTAATGGACCGCCGTGACTTTGTTACTCACTTTAGCTGAGTCAGGACTGAGGGCAACATCTCTGCCAGCTCATCCATGGTGGGGTACTGGTAACTGAAGGGCAACAGATATCAAAAATCAAGCATGCATCACAGCATTTAGACTATCCCATGAGGCCATGGGAGTGAATTTGTGAACGGCATACGGTCGTATGAAGTGAAGTGATACAACTGATTCTGGTAGGTCACATGACAATGACATCATGGTGACTGTGGTACATCCTGATTGCATTCATAGCGCAAACATTTATATTTAGGGTTGCCAACTTCAGAAAAGGAAAATAAGGGACAATTGTGGTTTTTCATAGAAAAATAAGGGACAGAATAAGGGACACATTAGTCTCTTAAAGGCTGTTTTTATTTGATATAAATACAGAAAAAAATTGTAATATTGTGAAATATTATTGCAAATTCTAATATTGTTTTCCTATCTTAATATACTTTAAAATATTATTTATTTCTGTGATGCAGAGTTGAATTTTCATCTGCCATTACATTACATATGCTGATTCATCATCAGCGTTGAAACTGTTGTGCTGCTTCATATTGTTTTGGAACCTGTAATACTTTTTTCAAGATTCTTTGATGAATAAACAGGTTAAAAGAACAGCATGTATTCAAAATAGAAATATTTCCTAACAATTTAAGTCTTTATCACTTTTTATCCATTTAACACATCCTTGCTGAATAAATGTATTCTAAAAGTTTCTTTAAAAAAAACAAAAAACAAAAGGAAAAAAGACATTCACTGACCCCATAGTAGTATATATTGTAACACAAAATTTATATTTTGAATAAATACTGTTCTTTTAAACATTTTATCAAAATATCCTGAAAAAATATCACAGGTCCCAAAATATATAATGCTGCACAACAACATTTATAATCAAACATGGATTATAAATCAGCATATTAGAATGATTTCTGAAGGATCATCTGACACCGAAGACTGGAGTAATGATGCTGAATATTTAGCATTGCTTCACACAGGAATAAGTTATATATTAAATTATTTTAAAATAGAAAGCTGTTATGTTAAATTGCAATAATGTTTCACAAAATTATTATTTATTATTATTGAAGTATTTTTGATCAAATAAATGCAGTCTTGATGAGCATAAGAATCTTCTTTAAAAATATAAAATATCTTTGTGATCCCAAACTTGTTTTAAAAATATATATAGGCTATATCTATGTGTGTGTGTAAGTATACACAGTAGGCGTACTACAGTATATATGAAAATGCATATTTTTTTTAATTAAAGAGAACTTATAGAATTAATATGGGCTGCTTTTGGTGGTTGGTCATTTTGTGTTTTAAAAATGAGATTCAAGGTTAAGAATACGCTGGAAGTTATATATTTTTAACATTACCCACAATAGAGAAAATGTCTTCCCTCAGGTAAAATGCAAGTTTTTTGTGTGGTCGGATGTTGGACTCATGAAAAATAATCACGCTGTTTGCATTCGCCCAAACTCTCTTGCTAAAGTCAAAATGCGGACATAAAAAATAATGATTCATTTTCAGTTTAGAGCTTGTTATTTGTATGGTCTAGGTGGTCATACGGCATAAGCCTTAAATATGGGACAAACTGCCTTCCGTATGGCTTTCATACGGAGTGCTTCTTTGATGCCTTATATACAGGACGATTCCGTATTATACGGAAACGGTTGGCAACCCTATTTATATAGTACTTTAATAGTGGCAAAGTAATTACTTATCCAAAAGAAGTACGAGTATGCGATTTCGGATGCAGTCAATATGTTTAATGACAATACTGCCACATTGGCTATGAAGACGTGACACTCACCCTGTGGGAAATGGGGGTGCTCCGTCCTGCTGGCCAGGGGCGTCCACAAGCACAACGGCAAAGTGCTGAGTGATCTCCATCATGTCCTCAAAGTTGAACAGTGTGTTGAAGCAGGACTTGTCTAAAAACCAACCAAACACCATCACCGTCATCATACTCAAGTATAAAATTGATCTGTTACTTCATTTTTTCCACATACGGTTGAGGCCGATGTCATGATAGGTCAGAATGACAGGACGGTTGCCTTTAGGGCTTCCTCTCATGGTCACATGGAGCACACCGTGGGGCGTCTCAATGTCATGCTCCTGGAACAAAGAACAACAGTTCAAATACACAAATATATACAATAAAATCTCTCCCCAAAACCTCCTCAAGATGCCAGAAATGCTTGAGGATTTACTATGCTGCTAAGTTAGTGGAGTGTTGGTGCGGCTGCTTTCAGGAAGCATGTATTTGTGTAGCAAGTGATATCTCCCATGAGGCGACTCAAGCAGATGGCTGCGGGATCAATAGAAAGATCTAGAGGGAAGGTCAAGCAGCTGCACAGAGTCACGATTCAGTTCCACCACACATCATTGCTCTTGCATTAAGGCTATGTGCTTTAGAAATGTTTTTTCAATGCATTGTACACTGATTTGGGTGGACGGTTAATATAGAGAATCCCTGGGCATTCAATTAATAATTAAAGATTAGTGAAATCATCATGATTAATATTCATTGCCTAGATTAATACTATTGGCTTTATGCAAGTTAGTCATCTAAATATTAGAGCATCAAAGCTCTGGATGAGTATACATAAATGTTGAAAGAATGAACCATGGACTTCTTATTCTTTAATTTCACTCCAGTCATGACAATCCTAATCTGTTTAATAATAAATCCAAAATCCATAATACATCCTTCCAACACCCCAATTAGTGCAGCAATATTGTAGCTTTCTATCCTGCCATTAAGTATAAAAGCAAACATACATACTCTCTACACTACCATTCAAAAGTTTGGGCTCAGTAAAAATCAGGTTTAAAAAAAATAAATGCAAGGATGCATTAAATTGACCAAAAGAGACAATTATGGAATTTATAATGCTACAAAAAAAAAAAATCTATTTTAAATAAATGCTGTTTGTCTAACCTTTCTGTTCAAAGAATCCCATAAAAATAATCATGGTTTCAACAAAAATATTAAGCTGCACAACTTTTTTTTGTTTTTTTATTGATAATAAGAAAAGTTACCAGAGCACCAAATCAGCAGATTAGAATATTAGACTTGACTGTAGTATTGGCTGATGAAACTTCAGCCTTGCCATCACAGGAATAAATTACTGACCACTTTATTAGATACACCTTGCTAGTACCGGGTTGGACCCCCTTTTGCCTTCAGAACTGCCTTAATTCTTCGTGGCATAGATTCAACAAGGTGTTGGAAACATTCCTCAGAGATTTTGGTCCATATTGACATGATAGCATCACGCAGTTGCTGCAGATTTGTCGGCTGCACATCCATGATGCGAATCTCCCGTTCCACCACATCCCAAAGGTGCTCTATTGGATTGAGATCTGGTGACTGTGGAGGCCATTTGAGTAAAGTGAACTCATTGTCATGTTCAAGAAACCAGTCCGAGATGATTTGAGCTTTGTGACATGGTGTATTATCCTGCTGGAATTAGCCATCAGAAGATGGGCACACTGTAGTCATAAAGGGATGGACATGGTCAGCAACAATACTCAGGTGGGCTGTGGCGTTTAAACAATGCTCAATTGGTACTAAGGTGCCCAAATTGTGCCAAGAAAATATCCCCCACACCATTACACCACCACCACCAGCCTGAACTGTTGAGACAAGGCAGGATGGATCCATGCTTTCATGTTCTTTACGCCAAATTCTGACCCTACCATCTGAATGTTCCAACAGAAGTCGAGACCAGGCAACGTTTTATTGTCCAATTTTGGTGAGCCTGTGCGAATTGTAGCCTCCGTTTCCTGGTCTTAGCTGACAGGAGCGGCACCCGGTGTGGTCTTCTGCTGCTGTAGCCCATCTGCCTCAGGGTTCGACGTGTTGTGCGTTCAGAGATGGTTTTCTGCATACCTTGGTTGTAACGAGTGCTTATTTGAGTTACTGTTGCCTTTCTCTAACCAGATCATCTCTAACCAGTTTGCCCATTCTCCACTGACCTCTGACATCAACAAGGCATTTTCGTCCACACAACTGCCGCTCACTGGATATTTTCTCTTTTTCGGACCATTCTCTGTAAACCCTAGAGATGGTTGTGCGTGAAAATTCCAGTAGATCAGCAGTTTTTTAAATACTCAGACCAGCCCGTCTGGTGCCAACAACCATTCCACGTTCAAAGTCACTTAAATCCTCTTTCTTCTCCATTCTGATGCTCGGTTTGAACTTCAGCAAGTCGTCTTCACCACATCTAGATGCCTAAATGCACTGAGTTGCTGCCATGTGATTGGCTAAACACAACACCATGACTTTGCAGAACTGTAACAGAATGCAGCCCTCACAAGAGATACAGAGAGTGCTTTTCTGCTTTTCAATCAGAGCAAAGCTCTGAGTCTCAACAGTTACTGAACTAAGTCACATTGCACAAAAAATAAAAAGCAAAATGTCTTCAACTCCTGAGAGGTTACTAGCTATTATTTTAATTTTATTATTGATTGATTTATTTAGTTATTTTGATGCATGTACAGTAACATGTAGTGCATGTAGAAGCTGTGTATCACAATTTGTACTGACAGATATTCTCATTAAATTCTATGCATTTTCTTCCATTTTTACAGTGTGAGTCTGTCTATTGTTTTAAATAATATATTTCAAATAACCCCACCCCTAGGTGAAATGTAAAAACAAAGCAAACTGATTAGCCAGGTGATCTCCTCCTACAGTCTATCCAGAAAAGGTGCAAATTGCCATAAACCAAAATTCTGGCTATGCAAGATGGTGCCTTTCCTTGCCATATGATCCTTTAAATCCAATTTTCAGGCCTAAACCAAGTCATATGCCTGAAAAAGCAGAGAGATTCCTCTACAAGAGGAGAGATTCCTTGAAGAAGAACTAATGAATGAATAATACATACAAAGGGCACAGGGACAGAAAGTCTCTTGGTGGTCCTGGGTGGAGTGTCATGTTCAGTGATGTATATACTGACGTCACAAGGTTGGAGTATAATAAAAAATATATATACAGACACGTAAGGGAGCACTTGTGTGTGAGAGAGAATTGTGCGCATCACAGCTTCTTCTGCATCAATAATAGAATGAGTCACAGCAGAGGGACACTCAAGGAGTCCTGAGATTAGAAAAATTAGCCTCTGTTCTGAAGCTCTTTATGTGAATAAGCGGCACATAATTGTGAAAGGCTATTCTTTAATAGTATGGGCCTCTCATTTGTTGAATTTGGGATGAAATGGAAATTTATCTCGTTTTGAAATGCATGTTATAGATCTCATTGTTAACAATTAATCCAAGCATAAAAAAATGCTATATTTATTTTTAATTAAGAAGTCATGACTGGATCTTCCGGTGAAAAGGGCAGACTTCTCAATGTAAGTCGGACTTCATTTAATCATTTAGTCCGGTTATACTCCACACCTTTCTTAATGTCTGCAAGTTTGCATTCAGTTCAATAAAGAATATTGAACTTATATCTGATTCACTGATATATTAGTAACTATATGGAAGAGAATCTCTGTTGCTATTTCCGTTTCATCACAACTTTAACATTAACAAAATTTATATATATATATATACAGAAAATGAACAGTCCTTCTCTTACAGGAAGACAAACCAAAAATACTGATGACTCATCCTGCACTGCACAGATTTTGTCCAATCAAATGCTATCTTGAGAGTGTCACACCACTTATTACCACCTGCAACTGACTAGCAGGTAAATCCATATCTCTGATATAACTAAAATTTGGCATTCATTAAATATGTCCCATTCAGACTTCAATGCTTCACTATCAAATACATCAATATGGGAAAATAAAACTGTCACATGATTTTATGGTCTTTAATATAATACTTGCATCTCTGTACAGGGAATGATAAAAATGCTTATCTGAATGACTGACTGGTGCGTGACTTAAAACTGGTTGCTTTGGAACAAATCTGAAAATTTTCAGTTCTTGAGGACATGAATGATCAAGGACAGAGAGTGGGAGAGTCTGAAATCTAACGTTTTAAAAAAAGTCTCTCCTGTTCGCTCTGCCAAACACACTCTCAATCTTCTAGACACACACACACATTTACACTCTGCATGTGGGTCTAGAAAGTGTGGGAGAATCTGGAAAGAGGAGCAGAATAAGAATGAGCCTGAAAAAAGAAGACTAATTCAAAGGGACAAACAATGATGGGTCATCATGATCCCTGACTAGGTCAACAATCGGCAGCAGGAGCTGATCTAAACTCTAAAACGTATTAATTGCAAACCATAAACGCCCTAAAATATGATCTGATATCAAACGCTTGCATCATCTTCCTCTCTGTGCTCTTCAAAAGAGAAAATCAGACAAGAGAGCACTGCAATATCTACAGCCTGCTTGTCACAATCAAAATATGCTGATCAACCAGCATAGTCTTGGTGAAAACCAAAGACATTTATGGTTTGTCTAGTTAAAGAAGCCTGGTCTTTTCAACTAGGTAAACATGTTTCTTACACCCAAACAGTGCTATAACAACCACTGACATTGAAGGAGACAACTTTTGCCCAATTTTCAAATTACTATTGGACAAATATGGGTTTTTAAATGGTTGATTCTTAAATAATTATATCTAGTACCCTCATGTCCTGAATATGTGGTTACATCCTTGTGTGCTGACATTCAAACATGGGGAAAGGACAATCAAAGCAGCTTTCTCTTTAGAAACAGAGGCTAAGCCAAGGTGAATGAATGAATACAAGCCAACAGTCTCAGCCTTTGCCCCCCCCCCCCCCCCCCAACCCCCGCTCCTGCTTCCTAGCTAATAGCATCAATCACACACCACAAGCCTGGGAGCCATGACACAGCACAAACTTGATGACAGACCACTATTACACATGCCCCCACACACACACACACACACACTCACTCACAGATGCTAATACACAACATCCATACTAGAAACACACACAGTATATACTCACTACCACACCCTGCCAGTAATGCTTTTTTAAGTGCTCCAAATGTCCTTGATGTGCTTGACCTATTAGACCGCTTGGTGATCATTGGGATGTGTGCCATATTTAAAAGCCAGACAATTCCTTGTGTTCACCAATATATCATTTTAATATACATCCTGTACATTTGAAACTCCTGAACTGAAGATCTTTGTAACTAACAGTTTAGTCCCAGACTGGTTTAATCTGTGGTAAGTAAACAAGCCGAGAGGTGCATGACTCGCATGACTAATGCATGAAAACACATCCCTCATTGAAAAGAATCACGTATACTAGCTCACACATCAACCATGACATGCATGCACATGCAAGAATATCAACGCTAAAACACTCCGAAATCAGGAGTAAGGAATCAGTCTCGGCTTTCAGTTGAAGCTGTCTTTCTTACATACACACTCACCACTGCATCTCCAGTGCATGCATTCTGATCCACATCCAGAACGGTTGACATGTTTCCACACACGAGACCGTGACAGCTTCAGAGAGGAGACAGGAAGAGATGGGAGGATCCACGAGAGAAACACAGAGTGGCTGAAGGAGGGATGGAGGAGAACCGACAGGGAGAGCAGTAGCTAGGCAGAGATCCAAGAGGGAGGGGAGACAGAAGAGGAGAGAGAGGGAGAGTGAGATAAATGAAGAGAGGAGGTATGTTTTCAGAGAGAGAGAGAGAGAGAGAGAGAGAGAGAGAGAGAGAGAGAGAGAGAGAGAGAGAGGGAGAGATGGTTGAGATGCAGATAGAGTGAGGAGGAGAAAGAAGTGACTGCGGTTTTGCTCATGCATACGGCAGTGCTAAAAGAGCACCGCTCTGATTGGACGAGAGGGAGTCAGGTGGGCGGGAGGTGGCAGGAGCAGGGATGAGAGGGGTGGGGCAGACATCGAGAGGGCGAGGAAGGAATGATGCTCTCCACTGCACTTCATTATTTATTTTTGGGTGGGGTCAACCAGTTCACTTCTCCGATTCAGCAATTTTTCCCCAGTTTGATTTGAATTGATTTGGCAAACAATTAAGACAACAAAAACAACTGATTATTATACATAACTATACAAAATCTCCTTACAGTTTCTTTATATTTCTGGATGTCAAATGACAGATGAAATTGACAAAATACCTTACAGACTGATTGGACATACTTTATTTTTTACATCAAACATTTTATATTGAATATTATATAAGAATAATAACAACAATATACATATAAAAATGTTTAAATAAATGTGTGAATATTCAAAATAAAAATTCTTAAATTTGCACCCAAAAGTGAGCTAAATGTCAAAACCTTCAAACAGGGACATTTTCAATTGTAAAAAGAGTATAAAAATAAAGTAAACAAGTTTTCTGTTAGGGTTAGGTTATAGCATTTATAACTAGATATAGAAAAACAATATCTATGAAATGTCCCTGTTTAGATTGTGCACACACACGAGCACGTACACTATGTATTGAAATATACATATATATGTACACCTTTATAGATTGTGACTCACCAGTTGAAAATCACTGATTTACAATACACCAGTCAAATAAGCTATCAAATCAGTGTAACGACAAGAACTAAACCTATTATCACTTTCCTTGGATATACAGTAATGTATATTTCTTCATTTTCTACCACTGCAATAAATTACCACGGTTTCAGAAGAACAGTTTGCACGTCTGTGACCCAGCAGAGGTGCAGTGTGATATCATATGCGCAGTCTCTCTATAGCTCTTGGTCTCTGAGAGGTTATTGATCTGCCTTACTTCCATTTATCAGTAGACGAGGCTGAAACGTTGTTTTTCATTCAATAAGCCTCTTTGTCGTTCCTCAGGGGCCACTATAGACAAACACAATCTGAGAAGCACACAACTGGAGCTGGCAAAGGAATTCAGCATTTGTGGATTGGAATACAACACTGTGTTTTGTATTAATGTATCAGGCGATAAGCTACAATGCATTATTCAGATAACTTATACTGCATAATGCAACAGACAGAACAAAATATACAAACTGCTCTTGCTATCTATTGCATACAAAAAATCATACAGAAAAGTACCCAAAGGTTAAGAAGTAACATGGTTTTATTACATACTGATGGACCTGCATTTTCAATAATAAATCAGATTGTGTTAGTCACCGCACCAAAGTGACCTTCAGGCAAGCATGCACAGACCAGAGGGCAAAACAGACAGACACACTCCTGAAGGCCTGTCAAGATTGACTACCAAGAAACTTGAGAATCAACAACATGCAATTCATAATAGAAATAAAACGTACACAGTAAGGGAGAGAGGTCAATATGATTGTAGAAATTTGGGTTACATTTTTAGATCACTATTTGATGGCTGAGACTGAAAGAAGGTCACAACTGGGGATCAGAGATTAAATAATGCTCTAAATAAACAAACCACTTCGCCTGGGAAGTGGTTTGTTGCTATTTGAGATTATTTTGAATGTCTTCTAGTAAATTAATGAGACTGTTTTGGAGTCAAGGATATGGCTTTGCTTATTCTGAGCCTCTGATGCCCTCTATGGGACAAAATTGTCTCTGAATAATGATGAAGCTGTCGTGATGACTTGCAGTATTCACACAGATGCTTTAGCTATTATAATTGGCTAAAAGCATGGGGAAAAACAGGGTCTCCAACAGGGGCCTTATATATAAAAATACAAACACACACATACAGTGCTTAACAAATTTATTAGATAAGGTTTTTGCCACATCAGCTGTCCTAAACTAACAGTATTGGTGATTACCAAAATCATTTTTTATGTTTCTGTGATGGTTAATCCACACCAGTCGTGGCCTAATGGTTAGAGAGTCGGACTCATAATCGAAAGGTTGCGGGCCTAATGGTTAGAGAGTCGGACTCGTAATCGAAAGGTTGCGGGTTCGAGACCCCGGCCGGCAGGGATTGTAGGTGGGGGGAGTGAATGTACAGCGCACTCTCCACCCTCAATACCACGACTGAGGTGCCCTTGAGCAAGGCACCGAACCCCCAATTGCTCCCCGGGCGCCGCAGCATGGCTGCCCACTGCTCCGGGTGTGTGTTCACGGTGTGTGTGTGTGTGTGTGTGCATTTGTTCACTACTCACTGCTGTGTGTGTGCACTTGGATGGGTTAAACGCAGAGCACCAATTTCGAGTATGGGTCACCATACTTGACAATACGTCACGACTTTACTTTACTTTACCAGTATGTGTAAGTTCTTTAGTCACAGTAGCACTACTAATGCTAAAATATAATTATTGTTGGGATTTAATGGATTCGAAGATAGATCGCACACAAGTTTCATCAAAAGCATGTCTTTGGGAACAACTAGAAACTATTTGGAAGTCAATAACAACAGAGACTGTGGAAAAGTACATAAAAACAATGCCAGCAAGAATGCAAGCTGTTATCAAGACCAAAAAAAAAAAAGGTAATATTAATTTGTTTTGGTTATTATGTGTGAATAAAGACTATTTAGTTGTTTCAGTTTGTTATTTGCCTAATAAATGACAATACAATTTTTAGTTTTAAACAAGTCTATTTAAACAACTCTATTTATTATGACAGATGGGCTAATAAATTTGTTAAGCACTGTATACACACACACACGTATAGGTACGTACATATATATATATATAGAGAGAGAGAGAGAGAGAGCACAAACAAATCTAAAATTACATGTATATAAATTAGAAAATTCACATAAAATCCAAAGAAGAATTTTGCAACTTTTTAAAAAATTTCTTTAAAAAAACAGCATTCTTTGCATTATCACTTTTTTAATAGTTTTAACATATAATAATTGAATTATATTTTTTTTTATAGATTTAGACTGGACATTTGTTAAGTATAAAATGATTGGATCTATCCAAAAAACAATGATTTAAGAAGTAACATTAACTAAACAATGAAGGCAATGCAGTCTTAACAAAAGAAAGTAGGGCTGTCGCGATTCGTCAATTTTATTCAACTATTTGATTAAAAATCCTTGACTTCATTTTGCCCGTGTCGACAAACCGGCAAAATACCGGAAGTGGCATGATTTATTAAACCCATTTAAAAATCAAAATTAAGCATAATTGTGAATTCACAAACGCTACGATTGAATTAAATAATTATATGCGATGCAGTTGTAATACAGTAGCTATATGCGCTGTATCAACAATCGCCAGGTCGTTGGCGCCCTCTGCAGGTCTTTGTTGTAATGCGTAATGTATATTAGCTCTATTGTTTATTATACATTATGTATTTTAACAGTTTTGTTCAATAAAACCATATGATTTCTTACTTTTGATACTTTATATGAACTAATTATTATTGCAGCATTGCTATTATATATGTATTTGAAGTCATTTAAAAGGCTATTGTTCACGTACATCTATCTTTAATACCAAAACAATTTATAAAAATAAATAAATAAATATTATAGGGCCCTAAAAAATCAGTTTTATTTCCAAATTCATTTTTTTTTTCCATTTTCATTTTTCTATACTCCGTTTTAATGGTTAATTTAAATCGTATTAATCAAAAGCCTGTCTAATTAATTGAGTTTTACAGTTTTATCTTTATCAAATTCTGTTTTCCATTATTTTCTGGATTCCATTTTAATGGTTCCATTAAATTTTAGTAACCAAAAGCATCTCCAATTAATTGATTTTATTAAAAAAAAAAAAAAAGTATTTTTTTTCTTTCTTTTTTTTAAGAAATACTGCACATTTACAGTTTTCTCCTAAATAAATTCTGGTAAATAATATTTCTGTTAAATACTCCTTTAAAAAGTGTGTTTTTTTTTTTTTATTATAATTGTATTATTAGTAGACTAGAACACGTGGATATGTTGTCATTCTTACACTATAATACTGAACTTTGATTTCAGTGATTTGGACTGAGATGGACACTTGCTTCTTGCACTCTATGTTGCACTTTACTTTTGCTTTAAAAAAGAATTTAATAGAAATTTGGATTTCATTTGGTTTAATGAAATATAGTTTAATAAAATATTCTTAAATAAAATTGTTGATTTTTTGTGGGAAATTAATCTTTTAGATTAATCGATTAATCGATAAATTAGTCAATAGATTAATCGAAATAAAAATAGTCGTTAATGGCAGCCCTAAAAGAAAAAAACAAAACAAATGAAATTTAAAATGTTGAAACTTATAACAACATTTGGGACATAAACGTTAGGTGTAATAAAAATGTAAATCACCAAAAAAGTATAAACTGTCGCCTTCCTAATTTGTCCAACGAATTGCTTTGCACAAAGCCATATCAGATAGAATTGGTAAACATAAGTGTTCAATCTGACTTTCACTTTAAAAAACTATAAGCACTGGCAAACCATTTACTGCAGTGGTCTCAAACTCAATTCCTGGAGGGCCGCAGTGATCCTGAAGAGCTTGATTAGCTGGATCAGGTGTGTTTGATTAGGGTTGGAGCTAAACTGTGCAGAGCTGTGGCCCTCCAGGAATTGAGTTTAAGACCAATGATTTACTGTATGCTATTAAAAGGACAACAGATTATTTCACTTTTATCTACTGTCTTTCATGCGCTGCTTTATTGGATGGTGTTGTGAAAAATAGTCTGCATTACCTCTGTTAACCAGCAGAGAGCAGTCAGACCTGATCCACCTCACACACATGTACGTGTTCTGCAGCACTCAGTGCTAGAGTGAGATTGGATTGGTTGGCCTGGTGTCAGCCCATCATTGGACTCACACTTAATATGTGTGAGCTGCTGTACAGAGGCTTGCTGAGTAAGGAAATCTAAACTCACTATAATGTAAAGCAGGTCAAGCGTGAGTCTCAGCATGATCACGTCACCAGCTGCAGGTGCTATATTTAGCTCATCTGAGACCCCTGCACTGAAAAAGGAGGATGTGATTGACAAAGAATGGTTTTCTTACTGCTAAAGAGACATAAAAAACTTGTGAACTAAAAATGTGTGTGTGTGTGTAGATGCACAGTGCCCTCCAAAAGTATTGGAACAGTAAGGCCAATTCCTTTATTTTTGCTGTAGACTGAAAACATTTGGGTTTCACATCAAAAGATGAATATGAGATGAGAGATTAACATTTCAGCTTTTATTTACAGGTATTTTCATCTGGATCTGATACACAACTTAGAAGATAGCACCTTTTGTTTGAACCCACCCATTTTTCATGTTACCAAAAGTATTGGAACATGTGACTGACAGGTGTGTTTTGTTGCCCTGGTGTGTCCTATTAATTGATCATTCAAACAATAAATAGCACTGAATGTCTGCGCTCAGTTTCAGATCCGTGCAGACTGCATTTATAGTTAGTTAGATGTGTAACCAACATGAAAACCAGAGAGGTGTCTATGGGTAAAAAATTAGCAATTGTGAAGCTGAGAGAAGATGAACAATCAATCAAACCATTGCACAAACACTGGCAATAGCAAGTACAACCATTTGGAATCTAATGAGGAAGAAAGAAACCACTGGTGTACTAAGTAACACACCTCGAACGGGTAGATCAAGGAAAACATCTGCAGTTGAGGACAGAAACATTGTGACAGCTGTAAAGAAAGACCCTAAAACAACTGTTAGTGACATCAGCAACAACCTCCAGAGGGCAGGAGTGAAGGCATCACAATCTACTGTTCGCAGAAGACTTCATGAACAAAAGTACAGAGGCTACACCAGAAGATGCAAACCACTCATTAGCAAGAAGAATAGGAGACGAGCCTCACAAATTCTATTTGTTGTGGAAAAGTAAGGAAAGTTTGTTCAAGCGCCAGCAGAAAACAGTGTAAAGAAATACTCTTTGAGAGAAGCAGTCTTTATCAGCGGAAGTTAAAAGTAGCTCGTAAGTGTATGTACTTGTCTTATTAGTGTTTAGCGCAGTTGTCGTTGCTAGGAAACGCTTGTTTTGTTTACTGTGTGGAGACGTATCGCGTTTGGTCTCGGTCTGTCTCGAGTATCTTGTCAGTGTCTGCGCTTACTTGGCCATTTGTTGTGAAAAATAAGGAGTGTCCAGCTAAGTTCAGTTAGTATTTTGTTAGATGGGTAACGTTATAAAAAAAAGCTTAGTTTACTGCGGCAGTTGTCGTGTGAAGGCCTCCTCGTGTGATGACCGAAGAGTGTAAAGACCATCGACTCAACCGTGTGACTGCACCGGGCTGGGACACCGCCAAAGGATATAAGTATCACTTTTTATTTCTCCTCTTTTCTACTACTGGTTTCACTTCTGTTTCAGTTTTTATAACCATTTCTAACTGTGTAATTAAGTTGTTGTTTTTAGCATGTGTGTTTGGTAGTGTTATTTCTTAGGATTACTGAAAAACTACACTGTCGTGATTTGTATTTGTTATCTATTTTAATTTTAGTTAAATAATGTCTGAATTTATTATGTCTGTATGGTGCTTTTATTAAGTTTTAGTTTGAATTAATTTGAGTTATTTTAATACTTCAACAAACTAAATGGAAATGAAATTTTATATATATATATATATATATATATATATATATATATATATATATATATATATTGAATTTATAAATGTGTTTGTATATGTATTTATGTATGTATGTATGTGTGTGGTTGTACATATACATATATAGTTGTTGGTTTTTTGGTGTTTGGTTTAGCGTTATGTTAGAATCATTATTATTCAATCATTTTGAATTGTTTTTAGCTTTATTTTATTTTATTTTTTTCATTTAAATGTTAAGTTTTGATATTTTGTTGTATGCATTTGTCATTTTTATTTTTAAAATGTGTATAGGTAGTATTTATAAAGTTTTAGCTTTTAGTTTTGGATCTGTTTTTAGTTGTTTTAATACTACAATTGATTGCTTCTGTTGTCCTCATTTGTAAGTCGCTTTGGATAAAAGCGTCTGCTAAATGACTAAATAATAATAATAATAATAATAATAATATATGTATATACATACATACCTACATACATACATATATATATAAAGATGTCAACCTCAATCATATCATCCATTACTCAGCAGAATGGATAATGATCAGTCTGGATAATCCAAATATGTTTTACAGGAAGCTGCATTAAATATAGAGTGCCTTCTCATATTACAACACCAGGATCATCTTATTTCCTTTTAAATGGATTTATTTCAACTAAACAAAATCAGTTTATGGCCGTTGGAGCTGATTTAGAAAGTCCTGGAGAGATAAAGGTAGAGTACCCGGTAACATCAAATCTTATTCTCATATTCAGGTTTATTAACATCAAAATATTACGTTTTTCCCAAAATATCACTTCTGATATTAAAATATGAAGGCTGAACAACTTAAAATACTCATATCATACCACTTGACTGTTTTAGCACACCTTACTGAGCGTTTAAGAATAACTCATTTTATCTCACCCACTCAGGAAATATTTATAAGTCTTATCTTACCTGACAGTCAAAGTCTTGGAAGTTTTGAGAATTCTGTAGGAGAAAGAGATGATATTTGATTATTCTATACTCACTGACTTGCATGAAAATGTTTAACAATGTTCAGTTCTGATCATATCATCAATTATTCTCTATTCAGCTTGTGCTGCTCTTTATATTGACACCACCAGGTGGAGTGAGAGGTCAGGGAGTCACTCCAGTTCAATCATTTAAAGGATGGTTCATCAAAAAAATCTAAATTCTGTCATAATTAACTTGTTGTCATGCCATTTCAAACCTGTATGCTGTTATTTTTTATTGCAAAGTGGAAAACTAAGACTTGGAGTTTGTGCACGAAGTGAATGGATGATTTGTATGTCATTATAAACTGCTGCTGTGTGCAAGAACTGCATAACTCTATCAAATTTCAAGAAAAACTAACAAAAAAACAGCAGGTTTGAAACAACTTATACATGATAAAGTCCCAACATTAAATTACCCACCTGCAACTGTAATGTAACCATTTTCCATTTTCATTTTAGTTAAAGCTTTAGTCATTTTATTCGGTTTTTGTCATTTTTAGTAGTTTCTTTTTAAATGTAGGTATATATCAGCATAGTTTTGATCAATTTTCATTTTAGGTTTAATTATTTAAGTACATCAAGTTAAACAGAGTTAAAATGAGAAATGCTGCCTTGGAAACTACAGGTCCTTTTAAAAAAATTAGCATATTGTGATAAAGTTCATTATTTTCTGTAATGTACTGATAAACATTAGACTTTCATATATTTTAGATTCATTACAACACAACTGAAGTAGTTCAAGCCTTTTATTGCTTTAATATTGATAATTTTGGCATACAGCTCATGAAAACCCAAAATTCCTATCTCAAAAAATTAGCATATCTTGAAAAGGTTCTCTAAACGAGCTATTAACCTAATCATCTGAATCAACTAATTAACTCTAAACACCTGCAAAAGATTCCTGAGGCTTTTAAAAACTCCCAGCCTGGTTCATTACTCAAAACCGCAATCATGGGTAAGACTGCCGACCTGACTGCTGTCCAGAAGGCCATCATTGACACCCTCAAGCAAGAGGGTAAGACACAGAAAGAAATTTCTGAACGAATAGGCTGTTCCCAGAGTGCTGTATCAAGGCACCTCAGTGGGAAGTCTGTGGGAAGGAAAAAGTGTGGCAGAAAACGCAGCACAACGAGAAGAGGTGACCGGACCCTGAGGAAGATTGTGGAGAAGGACCGATTCCAGACCTTGGGGGACCTGCGGGAGCAGTGGACGGAGTCTGGAGTAGAAACATCCAGAGCCACCGTGTACAGGCGTGTGCAGGAAATGGGCTACAGGTGCCGCATTCCCCAGCTCAAGCCACTTTTGAACCAGAAACAGCGGCAGAAGCGCCTGACCTGGGCTACAGAGAAGCAGCACTGCGAATTTTGCATGTCATTCGGAAATCAAGGTGCCAGAGTCTGGAGGAAGACTGGGGAGAGGGAAATGCCAAAATGCCTGAAGTCCAGTGTCAAGTACCCACAGTCAGTGATGGTCTGGGGTGCCATGTCAGCTGCTGGTGTTGGTCCACTGTGTTTTATCAAGGGCAGGGTCAATGCAGCTAGCTATCAGGAGATTTTAGAGCACTTCATGCTTCCATCTGCTGAAAAGCTTTATGGAGATGAAGATTTCATTTTTCAGCACGACCTGGCACCTGCTCACAGTGCCAAAACCACTGGTAAATGGTTTACTGACCATGGTATTACTGTGCTCAATTGGCCTGCCAACTCTCCTGACCTGAACCCCATAGAGAATCTGTGGGATATTGTGAAGAGAAAGTTGAGAGACGCAAGACCCAACACTCTGGATGAGCTTAAGGCCGCTATCGAAGCATCCTGGGCCTCCATAACACCTCAGCAGTGCCACAGGCTGATTGCCTCCATGCCACGCCGCATTGAAGCAGTCATTTCTGCAAAAGGATTCCCGACCAAGTATTGAGTGCATAACTGAACATAATTATTTGAAGGTTGACTTTTTTTGTATTAAAAACACTTTTCTTTTATTGGTCGGATGAAATATGCTAATTTTTTGAGATAGGAATTTTGGGTTTTCATGAGCTGTATGCCAAAATCATCAATATTAAAACAATAAAAGGCTTGAACTACTTCAGTTGTGTTGTAATTAATCCAAAATATATGAAAGTCTAATGTTTATCAGTACATTACAGAAAATAATGAACTTTATCACAATATGCTAATTTTTTGAAAAGGACCTGTAGTTGAAATATATTTTATTTCAGTTAATGTTTAAGAAAATGTTTTTTTTATGGTTTTAGTTTTACTTTCTGTTTTAGTTAACTATAATAACCCCTTGTCTAAACATTATCTCAAAATATAAAAATAGACATTACAAATATTTTCTATTTAGTTGACACTACCTTTTTCTACCTTCTATTTGTGTTCTGTTAAATGTAGAAACCAGGAATATATATATATATATAAATAAACCTCTTCCTGAGGGGTCTCTGTCTGAAAACCCAGTCTGCAAACCCCTGCTCTATGCTTTATGCCATTCATTAGTCCCAAGGGGGAGGAAGCCACCCATAAAACATTTGTCCCTCGCCTTGTGAATTATACTGGCAGCCTTGCTCAACGTTAATGGGTGTATGGCATTTACATTTCTATTTTTAGTGTTTCTGATATGGATGCTGTGTGGCAAAGAAGTATGGTAAAATTTAAACTGACAAACCCTGCAGATCCCGTGATGCAAATTCCTGCCAACAGGGGCTGCAGGAGGAATAATAATTGCTCTGGAGAAGACAAATATCTTTAATTGTGCAGAATTTTTTTGCACCTCAACCCCACTCATCCTATCTTTTTCTACCCCTGTCCTTTCAATTTTGTTCTTCCACTTTTCCTCTTTCTCTTTAAACCATTTCACTAATATTCCACCCCATCCACCTCTTTTCCATCTCCATTCATTTCTCTTGCTACAGTAACTCCCACATGAATTATTCAGTTCGATGAAGTAAAGACAGACACAGGGGTAGAGAGGAACTTTGCTTCGGATACAGAAAATCCCAGATCTCGAACACAAGGAGCCATTGAGGGAAGACGTGTGTGAGAGTGTTTTCATGTGGCATAGACGTATAACATGAGTTCTGAGACTTGATGTGAGGTTTACACTGTGTAACTAGTGATGAGCTCTGTGGTGTCTATAGGCTTTTTTTTGCTCCTCATACATTTATTGGTATATATATCAACAACGACTCAAGGTCTGGCTGCAAATTCTGCTGATTTAAACTAAATATCTAAGACATATAAGATTTATAAAAATTGACTGTAATATTTGAAGATTGGGTTGGAAATTACAAAACAAAAAACCTGCAATAGAGTTATGTTATAGTTGTATGATTTCTAGCTATTATTGCTTGTTTATTATTTTGGTCAAGAATTGGTCAGCTTAAATTATTATTATTATTTATTTAATTTTTTTGCCACCACATATTTGCAAGGCAAGTAAATAAATTAATAAGATTTTGTCTCAGTACCTGAAAGAATAATTTTTTTAATTGTTTATATTACCATATCTCAAGTTCCATCATTTATGTACTATTATTCTAAAATTTATATTAAAAAACTTTTTACGTCTAGGGTATATAAAACATGGCATTTGCAAGAGCATTGACTTTGGACTTGATAAAACACAATGGACCAACACCAGCAGACGTCACAGCACCCCAAATCATCACTGACTTCAGAAACTTCACACTGGACTTCAAGCAGCTTTGATTCTGTGAAATTATTTTTGAAATGTTTTACTTCACATGTAATAAATCTAGAAAATATGAAAGTTTCCCTTTTTGAAATAAGTGACCAAACAAAAAGAACTTTTTCACGATATTCTAATTGTTTTAGATGCACCTGTATAGCTTGTTAATGTATAAGTATGCAAGCATGCTAGTGTGTGTATCTGCATATGAGCCGGATGTTTCTGGTTTATCTTACCTTGTAGGTCAGCAGAGGCTTGATCTCAGTCAGCTGAACATCTTGTAGCTCATCCATCTCTGTCTGTCTGCACTACAAAAAAATATGAACATTTGGGAAACACTCACGTCATGATCAACTATTTCTTATTATAAATAAAAATCAATGTGTACATGGTTTCAATTGAATCTAATTTAGTCTACTAAAGTCCAACTTTGCCAGACAAATCTCACACCGCGTCACATTTGCAACAGACCTCACCAAGTGAATACAGAGGCCTTGTATTGAATTTCTATTAATAAAACACGCTTTGCAAGGCATTTAGCAGAGTTCTAATAATTTCCTCACTTGTAATCAACCGTAAGTGTAGTCACCCTTTTTATTTTTAATTAACCTGGAAGACCTGAGATTGGGGATCAACAGCCTTTAGTTACACACACACTCAGTAAACAAAGTAGGTAATGAAAGCTGAGCACCAAAGGAAATGTCTGTACAATTAAATCTGCTCTTTTAGTTGCCTTGGGAACAGTGATGTTTTGATGAAAGGGTATAGTTTGCTAGCTAGCTAATATATAAATGTTGCATGATTCCGGTCTGCGATTAACATTCTCAAGGCTGAACAATAAGCAAACATGCACAATGTATTTAAATAATCAGTTTCTATTTATCATTCTTGCAGCAAAATCGCTTCCTGTTTTCATTACAAGGACTGAGACAGGAATGATTATTTGCACAGACAGCTGTGACTAAGCAAACAAAGCCATACTTTATGATATTGTTCAATGTTTATTCAAGGTGAGACCAACAGAAATATTATGTATGATCAAATTTTTGGCTTGCATACGAATAGGATAAAACACTGACATAGATGCTACAGAGATGTGACAGTTGGTATGAATGAGGTGCCAAGAGAGATCTGCTGAGCTCATGTTGTATAGTGGAATGACATGCTGACGTGGCTTAACCCACTTCCACTCGCTTCATCTGTCAACTGTCACAATCATCCTGACCTTGGGACGGGACCAAACGTGACTGATACATAGGAAATAGGCCTACCATCAGATTAGCCAGACCTGATATGACGACATGCAGTTTTAAAACATTTAAATTAAGATTCAGCCATAGATTTTTTAAATATTTTTTAAAGGAGTCTCTATGTTCACCAGAGCTACATGAAAAATACAGTAAAAACAATAGTATTGCGCAATATTATTACACTTTAAAAACTTTTTTCACTGAAATTCTTCAGTGTCACATGATCCTAGAGAAATCATTCTACCATTAATATCGGTGTTGAAAACTGCTTAATATTGTTGCGAAAACTGTGATACATTTTTTTCAGGATTCTTTGATGAACAGAAAGCTGAAAATAACAGCACTTCAAATATAAAACTTATAAATGTCTTTGCTGTTGTCACGCTTCGTCCGAGGAAGGGAACGAGAAGACAAGAAGTTCTTCACAAACGGTAATCCTTCGTGAGACGTGGAGTACAGGCAAGACGAACACAGAATGACACTTTCAGACAGCACACAGAGGCAGGGAAACACAGGGCTTATAAAGGACAGACTAAACTAGATAGTTAACAACACACCTGGAACTAATGAACTGATAACTAAAGGGAACGAGGACAGGAACACCAAATATGGGCACGAGAGGAGGGGAAACACGAGACACTGTCTGACATTACGCCCCCTCTGGAGGCCTCCAGGGATCAGGGGGCAGGGCTACAGGCCTCCAGAGCGGTGCCCGTTCCGGGAGCCATGGCGGGACAGGGGACTCGGGAGGCCATGGCAGGACTGGGGACTCGGGAGGCCCTGGCGGGACTGGGAACTCGGGAGGCCATGGCGGGACTGGAAGTTCCGGTATTGTGAAGAAACCAGAGAGGACAACAGCGAAAATGGCAGATCATGGAAATAAATTTTATGTTCCAGGCTGTGCAGGGGATGTGAATTGCAAGGATGGGTTGGTGTCTGTAATTAGAAAGGCACGGAAAACAAATAACGCGTTCTAATAAAATAACGCGAGCCACTAAAGGGACATGGTTAGCTGCTTGCTAGCGGTAGCCTGTTACATTACAGTACATAAGATTTCACTTACCATATAAACAGAGTAAGGAGAGATGACTGAGGATGATGGCGAATGATTTACAGATCCTGAGCACCACTGACAAGCATCTTGTAAAATGTGTGGTAAGTACTGCCGCTCCATAGTATAAACAGAGTAAGTGCGATCGCGAAAGTGAAAGTAAAAAGCAATCATGCATTCCAAAGCAGTTTCAATGCCCAGCATATTAATAGCGGCTCCCTGATGCCCGCATTTTATTTACAGTATAATTACCCAACGATATAACTGCGCCAGAAAGTACTGAAATATATATTTTCCCTGTGTTTCCTTCCTGTGAGCTACTGAAATGAGCTGCACTGTGAAACAGCCAATAAGAGCAGAGCTCAACATTATTATTCATGACCCTTCCAAATAAGGGAATAACAGACCATTTCATTCTAGAGAGAAATGCTAGGGTTGTAAATGGACATTTAAAACCGTTTCTGGAGAATTTTTGCCCTTACCTAAGCCACATACCTTCTATGTAGATATCAGAGAACAATTTAAAATATTTTATCAATGCATTCCATGGCACCTTTAAAACATAAACATGTAAATGGTGGCTGTCATAACAACCTGACGGATTTATTCAAACAAATTAAACATTGAAGAACAGTAAAAATTATAATGAATATATTATGGTACATATATTTAGCAAAATGCTCCTCTAGTATAATTTTTCTAGCTAACTAATGTGTTTATGTACCAAATATGTTCTTTCTGAGGTAAATGTGGCGTTGCGTAACATTGTTAACAAGCCGTTATATTGACGTCTTTGCGCGGCTGAAACACTGATTGAGCGATTACATAAGACAAGATGCGGATTCTGGCAAGTACTCTTTTTTTTAACATAGCCTACCTTAGGATGTTGATTCCTGTTTATTTTGTGCTGTAACTAGTTACAGCGGAGGAGACGGTAAGTTAACGTGTATTTTGCGCTGCCGCTTCTCTGTGTGGCGCTACAGCAATCTGTCACTCCAAATTAAGCACCAAAACGGTATTTATTGTTTGAATACTATAATAAAATGTACAGAACTTGAAATCTAACACTTTGTTTCATATCAAAAGTAACAAAATACAAAGCTTATTGTGATTTTTTGGATACGATGGGCGCTACAATGTTCTGTTCATTACGTGAAAACAAGCCAGACCAATCGATTCTTGGGATTTAAGAATCGATACTGTTCCTTAAAAATGAGAATCAATTAAATCGAGAATTCAATATTTTTTACCCAGCCCGAATATTTAGGTTACATTTTCCATTCTGTGAACATTTCAACATTTTCAAACAACTTTTTGCTTTTAGTACTTTGTTTCAATTTGATATTTGGTTTGACAAATAAGTTTTTAAAAGTATAAAAATCCATGTCTTCAAATAAAGCATATTCATAAAAAGCTGCACATACAATAATGAGTAAAATAGTTCAAAATAGTTGTAAAAGTTGTAAAGCAGCTTCTCTTATTCCAAAAGGTCAGTGCCTTTCATCAATGAAAGACCACAGCAGCATGAAAGCAAACTTGTATTACGTAAAAAGCAAGGAAACTACTAGTACAAATTAAGAAGTGAAAGCTCAGGGGTGGATATCTCCGCAATCCCAGCAGCAAATCCGGATGAAGGGCATTAAATAATATTTAAACAAGGAGTAACACAAAAAGAAAACAACAAATGTTCAGTGTGTCTGTAAAGATTTGCCGTATTGCTCTCCACTTCCGCACACGGTTCATGAAACTAGGCCGAGGGCAAAGGCCAAACTGCAATCATGGCATCTGATTGTAATCCAGTAAGACTCCAGCTGGAATTATCAAACAGAGTCATACACATATTAGAACACTGCAGAGATTAATGTCATATGTCTTGCTTCACTAACCCAAATTAACTTCCTCATCAAAACTATCGACTGCAATCAATGTCATCTTCAGTTTTCACCCACTCTAGTTGAGCATTCAGTGAAGTGTAAAACTGTTGCCATAGAAACAAAAGGGCTGATGTTTATTTTCAGAGAGGGATCCTGAAGGGATGGGAAGGAGTAATGAAGACTCAGAACAGCAGACCGAGGCATTAACTGAGACTCTCAGACACCACAGTTCTTCATTTACTTTATTCCTCACATGACATCAGGGCTTTTCTGAGTATAATTGTAAACTTTACTGTAAGTAAACCCACAGCAAAAATCCTGATTCACCATCTTCCCATGTGTATTGCATAACTATGCCGTCCGAAGAAATGTGACTCATGTAAAAACACTTCCCAGGGTTCCTGCCTCCTATTTCACTCAGATTTGTCCGTGCAAATGTGTATCTACACAGCTGCGAACAAAAAAATACCAGATCAAATGAGAGCTAGGAGTCAAATAGAGCATTGCTGAATCAATTGCACAGCTAAATTGTTTTCAAAAAATCATCTTTTAGCCCCGACAAGCTAAGAGTAATCATCTGTATTTAAATTTTCATTAAACTGTTTCACTATAATATTGCTGGAAGCATGTTCACTAGTCACGCTCCCCAAACCCTGTTAATAAGTCACATATGGATAAGGAGGCCCTATAGGACACATCAGCCCACCCACACACAACCTTGTACACCCTTGAGGGCCTTTTCCATTCATCTCTCTTCATTCTTATAAGACGTTTATGGAGAAATGCATCTGGATTATTTTAAATAGTCGACTGTATGCCACAAGTCAATAGGAATAATGTTTGCAACACATATTTCCAAAAGATGCTATTCCTGAGTAAATGCGTTATATAATGGAAAAAAAAAATCTTGGCTGTAACACAGACCATTCTAAGTTTAATATTGTATAGCAACCTTAATAACATGCACTAATAAATCATTCACAATAAGACCAAAAACGTGCATTAATGCATGGGCAATTTGTATTTCATCTTGATGTTTAGGTGCATATAACCTGGAATATAAGATAAATCAGTACTTTTTTATTTTAAAGTTCAATTTTAATAATAATTTAATTATTTAACAATTATGTAATATTAATTACTAAAGATATTATTTAGCCCTACAACATTACAGAATGTTTTTGCATTTTTAGATAGAGATTTATATATTATATTCATAATTTTTCCTTGTACAGATGTCTTCACATGTTGATTTATTTGGAACTATTCCTTGGAGGATGTCTAGAAATTGTGCCCCCACACATCTGATAACCTCTTACACACACCTGCAAACATATACTAAGTGAAATAACAAGAGGAGCTGGCACGAATGCTGTCAGCAAACACTGCTGAAAGATTGATGGCCATCACAAAGCACTTCTACTCTTGTCTGCCCATCTATCTCTCTCTCTCTTTCTCACACTCTCTTTTTCACCTTGAAGCTATAAACAGCCCATGAGTCAACAGTAAGGAGTGTCCACAGATGTGGACAGATGGTCTGTGCCCTCTCTTCTGCATAGGTTAAGTTCTGTCCAGTTGGCGTCACACAACTGACTTCAATAAACTTTGGTGAATCATTTATTAACAGGAACATCCAACATTCTGGAGAGCCAAAGTATTCACATACAGAAAACAATGGGTTTTTTGCCTTCTGAAAAATGAACCTAAATATATTTAACAAATAAATAAATAATACTTAAAGTCCCCCTGTGGTGAAAATCAAGTTTGTAACAGAACTCAAATCATGCAGTAACATCAACAGCACATGCTTCATAAATTGGTTACTATTCAACCTCTTTTTAACGTGGAAGGTCATTCTGATGCTCAGGCATCACCACAGACCACTTCCATGCATCCTCATATGTTGAATTTAAACCAGTCCAATCATGTTCTCTCAATCTCCCTCAAAGAGAGTGGGAAGCTGAGGGACACAATAGCCGCACCTATTATGCAAAATTCACTTTCACATGTTGTTTGGACATAAATGTGTGTGTGCACACAACCACTCTATAATGATAAAAATCAACCTGCTCTTTTTTTTTTTTTAAATCTCCATATATCATTAGCAGCATCTCAGAGCAAGCTGATCACAGAATCCGTAAAGTGTGACATCACAATTTACAAGCCCCACCTACTATTGATCGATTGACACTGCCGTAATCTAGCCGAGACACCGCCCTGAGTGAGCCGCACACAATCTGCCCTGTTTATCTTCAGGCTAGAGCATTTAAAAGCAGCATTCAAGTAATAAATATCTTCTTTTTAAGGCTATAGACGTTATTCAGTCCAGAGCAGTAAGTGATTCTCTGCTTTTATTTATTCTTTGGGTCATATTAATAGCATAGACAGCAGTATAGGTACTGTATATTATGCTGATGTCACTTAATACACAGATCTAATATAAACATGCAATTTCTTTCCCAGAGATTTGTTTACCTTCATAAACATAACCGACTGTTTTTTAACTTGTGTGTGTTTTTAACATAAACTCGTGTGTGAAAGAGAACTTTAGTACTCTGTACTTTAGTACTGCAGCCACTTTCTGTACGCGTGCTACGGATGTTTGCACTCAGAAAACGTCTATCAGAAGTTTAAACTAATATGGCTTTAAAAGGCGTGATTTCAGTGCGATAGACATGATAATCAAAACCAAATAGATGCTTTTTTGGCAGTTACAGGCTGTGAAGGCACTTCTCTATTCTGGAAAATAGGGCAGGGAGCAGCAGCTCATTTGCATTTAAAGAGACATGTTCTAATACAGAGTGTTTCTGCTTCCACTCAAAATAGGCATTTTCAAAATGATATAATAAATGATCTGTGTGGTATTTTGAGCTGAAACTTCACAGACACATTCTGGGGACACCTGAGACTTATATTACATTGTAAAAAGGGGCATAATAGGTGCCCTTTAAAGGTAATGTCATCAAGCTGTACTTCTGCTTTGGTCTCCATCTCTGTGGCTCCCTCTATGGCCCTGTCCCAAATGGCACACTTCATGTGCACTTTCGGTCTTGAGGACTTACAATGGCCACTGCATGCACGTATCCGTTAAGTCCACGAGACCGTAGGGTGTCCCATTCATCATTTTAGCGTTCAGAAGGGTGCTCGCGAGCGCCCCCTTTGTGGCCGCTATGCGCCCTCGATGCATACTTCTACTGAGCTCGCAAGCCTGCGAGTTACGCAGCCGACTTCTACCCGGCAGTCAAAGTGGCATTACATCACGAAAGTGTGGACTCTGAGGAAGACCGTGAGGGTTTAGGGTGCCATTTGGGACAGAGCCTATCACTAACTGAATTAAGGGAAACCCCTCATAAGCAGTTGTGTACGTGACAGGGAGACACGTACACCAAAAGCTCTTGTTGTGGCAGAGTGCAGCCAATTCACTAGACTCTCTGCCAAAAAAGGACTTCCATCTCTCTCGTTTCATACACTAAAGGCTGAGGGACACCCTGCATGCTGACGCACACCGTCACAGGCTCCCAGAATCGCATCCATCATACTTTGGCTTTTGCCTTATACATTAAGCCACTTCCTTGCTGTCATTTCTGGAGAAGTGAGGACTTGCATACATATAAGGGTATATGAGGACTTGTCTGCCTTTTCTAGAAGTGTTCTCAGAAAACTCTCTTAAGCTTGCACACACAATCAAACTGTCTTTCATTTCATATACCTGTATAATACAGGCTATAGCGAAACCCTTCTTAGAGTTCCCAGAATGCTTTGAAAGGAGTGCATTATTCCTGAAGAGTCACAGTATTTAACCTTATTAGAACAGGAAGCCACTCACTGTATTGATTTAAAGCTTACCATTTGTTGGCATCATCAGTAAAAGCATCTTATGCCTTCCATACACACACTTACATTTTCAAGGCAGTTTCACACAGGAGCTTTTAGTGAGCATCAGTATAAAGTTCACAGCTGAAAACAATCCATCCTAACTTACAGCAGCGAACCACTATTGATGATGCATTACAATAAGGGATGCAATGAAAAATGGATATTCGTTTTAAAATTTGCTAAAAAATGTATATCAAAAGTATTCTAAAAGTAGAAGTATAGTAAAGAAGCATGCACATTTAAATATACAGGGGGGGGGGGGGGCAATAACCAATATGTTACCAATACAATGTTTTTCTAATTTAAGTCTTTGCAAGCTCCTAGATAAAAATACTTAAAAAAAAGTCTTCCCAGGCACCATGAATTCAAGAGGTTAGCATGCTTATTCTTACTGTATGTTTTTTTGTAGACAGCATGTAAACCTACCCTAGTAATGTTTTACGTTTATTTGGGGACATATGTGGCATCAAAACAATCCTATTACAGAATGCAAATGTCTCTGGTCTGTTTTTGAGTTCACAAATACATCACATGACTTTGAAGAGATGTGATTGAATTCTTAGAAACTGTGGCCTCTGTTTGTGTGCTGAAAGCACAAGGATTTAAAATAGGTTCAAGTCAAACAGATGGATGTTTAATTTTTAATCCATCTCTAAAATGTATAATCAAGCAAATATATAATCATTTATATTCTATATATTTCATTTACATTCTTTCATAAAGGAAATAATTCATAATTTATCACAGTAACCCTCGTAAGGGTGCCAGATCCCCCAAAGATGCACGAAGCAAAGCATGGGCTGCATTAGATGGATGTTAACAAATGAATCTGGTTTGAGAATGACATAAATTTCCCACCTATCCGGACAAGATGCGAGCTGGGTAAATGACTTTCTGCAACAGCTCACAGAGCCATAAATAAAATGTAAATGTGGAGCCAGAGCTAAATGTATTTAAGAGAACCTGCATTAGCAGCACAGTCTAAAGGGAAATCCCACCTGTCTTCAGCAGGGCCGGGGAATGTGCTCAAGAAACAAGTTAGATTCTCATCTGAACAACATGACTCTTTACTTCTATCTTAAATTGATCCATTAACCCTAAAAAGTTTTGTAAAATGCCTTAACAAGGTCTTTGACCAAGGTATGTGTTTGTATTTCAGAGTGAAACAGGACAATCAACAAGACAACAAAGTAGGGCAGGACTTACTTTTGTTTATCAGTTGACTGGGCCATGAAAAGTGGCAGTTAGATTTTAATTTGAAAGCTGGTGGTCGGAGAGGATTCGTGTTTAGGCAATATACACAGTTTAAAGTTTGGGGTCAATAGTTTAGGGTGCATCATCATCATATGTAATCATGTAGGTGTGTTCTGAACAACTCATATCTATCCAACAATCAAAATAGTAGTCCTACCTTTAGGAAAAAAAAGACTTTTTAGTGCAAAAAAATTATAAAACCTCAAGAAATAGAATATTAAAAATGAATAAGACCCCCCCCCCCCCCCATCTGAGGGTTGTTCCCCCTAAAAATATGATTTAAAAAGCACGCTGTGTATTATAAATAATGTTTTATACTTAAAATAATTGTGTAAGTAGTAAAACAACACAAACGCAAACGGGTCAAAAATGTGTTTTAAGTTTCAACATTTTGAGTCTCCCCCTCCTTTGCCTCACAGTGCTTTGGTCCAAATGCTTTCCTCTTTTATATCACACATACAAGTCAAGAGATAATAAGTCTCAATAGTTGTCGAACTCTAGTAAGTAAGGCTGTCAATTGGCTATTTTATTCACTTAAAAATCGGATGAAGTGATTATTTTCTCTATGCGAGAGCAACGTGTTTCTGAGAGCCCGCTCACGCATTATTTTAATTTGCTTTCGCGCTACAATGCGGTCTCGACATTTGTCATTAAAATAACGCCTTAGTCTCCCTGCTACACTAATAGTAGTAGCTTTCCTCTGTGTATATCCTTACAAGAACAAATTTAGCTGTTACTTGTGTCCCCTTCAAAAACTGCTCTTGAGAAATTTTATGTACTGTATATTATCCCACGAAATTTATGCCCCTGACACCAGTAATGTTTTTTTTTTCGAAGTATGTTTATAAAAATTACTTAAATGTCCTAATTGAACTATGGCCTAATCCTGGCTTAGTCTAAACCCTGTCTGTGAAACCAGGCCTTAAACTACTTTTCTTACGTTATCACAAACTTACCATTGACAGAAACAGTCAGCTCAACTGCCTTTCCTTTTGCATTTAAATCTTTATTACAAGCAATCCTGCGGTTCATAAAGAACTTTGTTTTTCTACCTCCACGAGTACCATTTATTATTGCCTTGTTTATCTAAAAGTGCTCTTTCCCTTTAAACCTAGCTAAAAAGCCCAATGTGTTAACTGTGAAACAAAGTAGACTTTAATTATATGCATTTATGGTGTTATTACTGCATTTTCGTGTCAATCCATGTTCATATTTACTGCAAACAATGTGCTGTTACTTTAATTCAGCGAGTGCAGTGGAAACGATCTCTGCACTGCTGCAGAAGCACCGCTCCTGGAAAGCCGGACCGCAGCAGTGTGCAGTGTGAACGCTCTAATCCGCTATGATGAGCGTGGAAAAAATACGCACCTCATACAGCTGTGATCCTGGCGTTATGTGTGAGTGTGTGTGCGTGCGCTGAATGGTTTAAACATTGGCAAGAATTAAAAAGAAATGCAATTTATAAACTATAGTGATGACGCGACCCTGCCTCGATTGTGCAAGTGACAATTCCTGTCAACTGTTCAGTGTGCAACTCGCTTATAGTGCAGACGCGATTTGATTTGAAGCTGTTTGCGCATTTTGAGAAGGAAAGAGAAAGCGTGCGCGGTGATTCACTCACGCTGTTTGTGAAATTACGTTTCACATAAGGTTTTCAAATTACTTTATAAGTTATTTAATGAAGAAATATGAATTGTACCTCACCTACAGCATTATAATTATTTCACCCTCGCCAAACAGAGACTGAGACGGTGCCGCTGCGTCATGCCAAATCTCTCAAAGCAGGCACGTCATCAGCTTGACATCGTTTTTTTTTTAGATCGGCGTTTTTAGAGACCGCCGATCAAACATCCCCAAGCGATTATCGGCCGATAATGATCGGTACCTGATCCATCGGAGCACCCCTAATATTAATCTTAACAGCTGTTACAGTAAAAACAAAGTGAAAGTTTTAGAGGGTGTTACACATGTAATGCTCATTTCATATGCAAAGTCAATCATAGCAGTGGGTGTTTATATTGAAGTCTCACAGCAGACTGAGTGCTCAAATCAGAGGGCTAAATTTAGGGTAGTAAATCACTATTTATTTCTAAATTTGAACGAAAAAAAAAACATACTAAGATTATAAGCACACCACAGGTAACATTATAAAATAATTGTAAAAAATGCATATCCGCTTTAATGCGTTCTTGCTATAAAAAAAAAATAATTAATTTAAAAAAAAAATCTTACTGACCCTGAACTTTTGAGTGGTAGTACTACTTATACTGTTAATAACACAATAGGGATTTTAGGGCAAAAAGCTAATAAGGCACTAAACTTTCACATTCAGGCTCATGTAAAAAACATTTTTTGTAAAAGCAGAACTAATACTGTTGTGCTTACAAAAGGATTGTTATATGTTTTGCTTTTAAGAGGCCTGACTCCTTAGGGATCCAGTGCAAACTATTGCTCAGGATTAAAATTCAAGAACTGCATGAAGACACACTGAGCAATTAAAATAAGAGCCTCTACTGTGATCTGAAAAAGTGCAAGGTCAGTGTGAAATCTGATGATCATTTTGATGGAATTGACCGAGATCTCAGCAGGCCGGCCTGATATTGAGCCATCAGGCAGAAGCACAGCTGTCAAGGTGAAAATGGGGGGAGGAAAAAGTAGGAGATATGGCACAAAACCAAAGACACAGGTTTTAGTGGGCTGGCCACGGTCCAGGACAACCACATGAAACCCACATGGTCCATGCGACAAGCCACAACGAATGACCTTAAATGCTAATAAGACAAACTCGAACTGGTGAAATTGATTAAGAGAGCTCTGAGATCCAGCACAGGGATGATTTGCTTTGGTAGGTCAGATATTAGATGGGTTTGAGCTGATTAACAACGTGCACATCTGAAAATGAAAAAAAAGCAAGTGCACCACATAGCAACAGCAGAATCTAAAAATTAAGGTCACAGGGAACTCACAAAGCTTCAGTCATGCTAACAACAGGCGCCCTATGCCGAAACCAGTTTCACAGTGTTTTGGACAAATAAAGGTTGAAGCAGGGAGAGAGCAGTGCAATAGATCTACTGAAAGCCTTTAAAATCCCACTACTGAATCGCTAAACAAATCAGACTGACGTTTGTTTACGAGCCGTTCTCTCTTCACTAGAATGCACTTAAAGAAGGACACTCATGGGAACAAATGCTCCAGAACATCAAATATGCCATTCACTATGCAGCAGTTGTTCTATGTAAAACAACCAACCTGTTTTTCAGTAAACGCTCCAGTCTGTAAGGTTAAGTAACTACCTCCAATTTTACTAAATAAAAAACGTATTATTTTAATGCAAACAGTACCAAAGTTTTTGTTTAAAAGACCTTGGAATACTATGAACACTACCATTAAAATATTTGGAGTCGGTGCGATATATTCATGTTTTTGACAGAAAAAGTCTGTATCAAAAATAGAGTAAAAACAAATTACTAACATAAAAGTAACGAATTATAAATTATTACAATTTAAAAGTACTGTTTTCCATTCTAATTTAAAAAGTGCAATTTACTTCTGTAAAGTCAAAGCTGAATTTTCAGCAGCTATTACTCACTTAATATTGTTGTGGAAACCATTACATTTTTTTATTTTCTCCAGGATTCACTGATGAACAGGACAGCATTCAAAAGAACAGCATTTAGTTGAAGTAGAATTCTTTTTTTAAACATTAGATGTCTTCTCTTTACTTCACTTTTTATCAATTAAATGCATTGTTGCTGTATAAAAGTAACAATTTCTTTACAAACTATTTTACACTTTAATCTTAAACTTCTGAACGGTAGTGTAAATACCATGGTATATGGAAATAGCATTCTGCATCATGATATATTCCAATAATATTCAGATTTTTTACTAAAAAGGGCATTTCCATTAAACAAATATATTTAACAAAATATCTTACATATTAGATAAACTCATATTACAAAAAAAGTGCATTAAGCCGATTTTATTTGACAAATTTTGCTTGGTATCAAAATCTGCTTTCAAATAGCTCATTAAGGACTACAGACTGTCCCTTTGGTCTTGCACACGCAGTGAAAGAAAGGCTGGAGGAGCAGCTTGGAATCTGTCCACATCACACAACCAACAGCCTGACACCTGTGATATTGCTCCACCTGCACCAGGTGCTTTACAGAAGATGCTGAGGACTGCAGAGGGACATTACTGCTTAGTATCTTTAAGAGATGTTTTACTCGCAATGTTACATTTTCTTAAAATTAAAAACCTCTTTCCTGCTCATCAATAGTTTTTAGTGATCACAACCCCAAAAAGGACACAAGAGACCATTAAAGGGCAACAACTGTAGTCTAATGCACTATATACCAAGATGGATATATACCATAGTAATATGGGCTATACTCATTTGCCCTCATGCCAGTCCACAGTCCAGATCAGCAGGGTTATTGAGATTGTGAGCACACTCAATTGAACTGAAGCATAGCTTAATTAAAGCTTGCTGCTCCCAGGAGCCCCAGGATTCCCTGACATCTATCTATCTACTCATAGGAACACACCAACTCTCTCTCTCTAGCTTTACATATAAAAAATGTACTTCATAGAGAAGTAAAAATGTTAACTTAATGTTTCAAACAATAGGAAACACACCAATTGAACATTTTTAAAAACAAGGGAAATGAAAACAGAGACTTTAAAGTGTATTTAAAATTAAATGAGCTAATGCATTCGCTTTTAAAGTCTGAAATCAGAATAAGAAGCATTCTGATTCACATGAAGTACATTTCCTGTGTGATGCACTGATTATTTGGGGATGGTAATGAACAAGAAAGGTCTTAACTCAGTCGTTAACTTTCCATAAAAACTAGCAAAACAACAAAAAACTAGCTTTTCACGTGAGCAGTGTCTCATCATTAATTGCATCTAACAAAATATAAAATTTCCCATGTGAAATGCCTGTTTGTGAACCAGGGTGATACTAGGATTTCTATTGAAATAAACAGGCTGGTCTGTTAAAGCTGACTGTATACTATAATAACAAACACTGTCAATGTATGTACGACAAACAGATTTCAGTGAAAAGACTCTGAGGGGTCTCTTTGGAGCCCTGTGTTGATGACAACAGGTTAGTGGTGTCCGTTTGTTGTATCAACAGTGTGTAGTGCACCCTGTCTTAAACCGCACACCTGCGAGCACATCCTCAGCATTGCGACCTTCCCATGAGCAGGTGACCGAGGACAATGTCATTTGTCACGCCGGAAGTTGTGTCATATACGATCGAAACTAACTGTTACCCCAAAAATCTGTCACTTTATAGTACGTCTTTGAAATATAGGCGTCATATTAGAAGGGCTAATCTATTGAAAAATACGGGAATGTTATACATAAGGGTTAAAATGAAGAAACAGGACTTGATGCCATCACAAATCAAAGTTAGACCGACGTAAATAATTTAGGAAAAGCATAAATTCAGATACACTACAACAGCAAAACGTTCTTTCATTTTAACTGCTATATATATTGTAGACAAAGACAAATCATATTGAAGAGACTGAATGTAGGATGCAGCTGGCCCTCTTTATCTACATGAGAAGAACCATCTATGAAAACTATGAAACATCTGCAGCGACGAATGGACTAAAATGCGCTGAATTAAAAACCATCACATCTAATGATGTACAAAGTTTCTATGGTGTAGGATGTGTGAGATAAGGATAAAAAAATCGATCTATAATAAATCAAAATGTGCGTGCGTTTTTTCCCCATTTCTGTCTTATTCAGCGGCTGTTGTGTTGGAAATCGACGTTATTGTGGCTCCTGGCAGTTTAGAAACATGGAGCCATTTTAAATAGAATTACATTGTTCCTGTAGAGAAGATAACCAATACTATCACTATAAATTGTCACATAATTCCCATCGGGTTTTTTTTTTTTTTTTTTTCATATTCCTACAACAAATCGTACTAGTTTAGTTCTAAAATTAGGCAATTAACTCACCAGTCAGTCTTGAGGTACAGTATTTGAAGCTGACTCTTGAAAATCCACCACAAAGATGTTGAAGTGAACGGAGGCTCGCAGGCTCCTCCAGCCGTGTTTCTCCGTCACTCGGTGGGCGGGGTCTTATGGGCTACCCACATTACACTCGACGCGTTTGGAAGACCCCCCTCATACGCGATTTATCGCCCTCGTGAGGTTATCTATGATATCAAGTCACTTTATATATATATTATTTTTTCAAATATCTTGTGCGTGTAAATATACTTGGCAGTAAAGCTCATTCTGATTCTAAATAAAATCACACAGCAGACCAAGTATAGGCTACACATACTGTATACATACAACGTGCTTTTATTGTAACAAGCCAATCTCCATCATAAAGGGGAATACTGTTGTGTACATAATGACAGACTTTGAATATACACATTAAATGCTAATCAAGATAATAACCAATATGCATATATTTAATATTTCATTGAATAATTAGAATTCCAATACTGAAATGCATCCGGATTGTTTTTATGCGGTTTAGTCTTTTGTTAAAAATCTAAGATTTTATGGCTAATCCATAAGGAAGTGTTGACACTGATCACATTTGTGACCCTGGACCACAAAACCAGTCTTAAGTGTAAATTTTTCGAAATTGATGTATGGTTTGTTAGGATCGGACAATATTTGGCCGAGATACAACTATTTGAAAATCTAAATATTGAGAAAATCGCCTTTAAAGTTGTCGAAATGAAGTTCTTAGCAATGCATATTACTAATCAAAAATGAAATTTTGATATATTTATGGTAAGAAATTTACTCAATATCTTCATGGAACATGATCTCTTCTTAATATCCTAATGATTTTTGGCATAAAAGAAAAATCAATAATTTTGACCCATACAATGTATTTTTGGCTATTGCTATAAATATACCCCAGGGACTTAAGACTGGTTTTGTGGTCCAGGGTCACATTTGCTGCATGAAGGTTAAAGGACTAGCAAACTACTGATGATTACAGTAATTATTTTCACAGTTGTTCAGAAATAAATATGCAATGTTCAAAAAACCTTTTAACATTCTAAACATTTGATCCTTTAAATACAATGTAGAACACAATCAACTGTTTCATTGTGTATTTTACTTCAAACCCAACCTCTTAAATAGAGGTTAAGGGGACATCGGATGACATTTTCACTTCTTTTTTATATTTTTTTGCATTTAGTTAGGTTTCTGGCATATCTGCCAGCTCAGAAAAGTTGAGAAGAAAACGCCTAGCCAGTTTGTTATGAGCTGTCTGAGTCTGAAACTGACAAGCAATGAGCTGTTTCAATTTGCAGCCAGTTTCTGCATAGATAGCTAGCTATTTGTATAAGACCACCTCCGAGCCATATACAGAGTACGAGGTAGCGATTCACAAAAAAGAGAGAAGTGATCAGTAGCTTGCTATCATTTGATGAGACATACACCGTGATGGGTTGGTGTCAACAGAGCGGTTTTGGACAAGGTAAAAAAGGGTGCTGTTTTACACGACCATTGAGGAATTTTAAACAAAGTATGTTACAGACATTTCATAAAGACCCTAAACAATCATACTAACTTGTGGAAAATGGGCATCTGATGTCCCTTTTAAGGATTACCAGCCTTTTAAAGAGCACAGGATGGATCTGTTTTTGACTCTTCAAGTAGGTTTTTAGCTTAAACATAACTCTAAATAACCAAAAATCTCTGGAAAGAAAAAATATGTTTTCTGGTATTTGCATGTGTTAAATTTCCTAATGACTTAGTGTAAAAATATTAGAAATTGGTGCATGCTGTGCATTGTTAAATGCCAAAGACATATCTTGTAAACTTTTTAGCAACATATTTTGTTGTATGTTTCCTTTTTGTGAAACAAAGGATGAAAAGCAGATTACATTTGTTGTGAAAAGGATAAGTGAGGTGATAAAGTTTTGTAAAATACAGTCTTAATTCCACATCCACAGTCTGAATCACAGACTCTGTAATAACAAACAGCATGTTCAGTTTCACATGTTCTCAGTTTATTCTTTAGGCTCTTTGGTTCCTGGCCTGGTTAAGGAATGTATCAAGCTGAGGTAATCCTGTGATGGTAGTGAAATATGCCCGGACGCCCTCATGTGGCACAAGTTAGAGCGATCTGCTGCACCTTTCCCATTTCATTCAGCAGCTGTTTGATGCTGTGCTTGAGTTCAGGGAGACGGTCCAGCGGCTCTGGAGGCTCCAGCTCACCCGTGCAGTCCAGCCAGTTTTCAAGCACTGAAAAAGGAACAATGTTTAGGAATCAATATATAGTTATAGTATACATGAAACATTCCCATAATACAAATCACCGCATGAAAAATAGCAAAACATAAATCCAGCCCTCTGAAACCCTCTGACACACCATCAAGCTCCCTTTCGATGAAGTCCATCCTGTGAGTAACCTCTTCTTGTACAGTCTCGATATGCTCCAGCAGATTGATCCTCCACTGCTGCTGCTGAGCTCCGCCCTTAAACCCACCTCCATCAGCACCCACCTCACACTTCTCTCCTGCATCCTACGTGCAATAAAGTAACATTCACCAGTCACCAAAACATAAAACAGTCAGTCTACACTGCCGTTCAAAGGTTTGAGGTTGGTAAGATTTTTGCTGGTAAGATTTTTTAAAGTGTTGTGCTCACCAAGGCTGCATTTATTTAATCAAAAAAATGCAATTACTTTAAATTAAATAACTAATATGTTTTAAAAGGGATTTTATTCCTGTGATGGCAAAACTGAATTTTTACCAGCTATTACTCCAGTCTTCAGTGTCACATGATCCTTCAGAAATCATTCTAACATACCAATTTGGTGCTCAAGAAACATTTCTTATTATCAATGTTCGAAACAATTTTGCTGCTTACTATTGTGGGAACCGTAATACTTTTTTTGGGGATTCTTTGATCAACGATAGTTAAAAAACTGTTTAATTGAAGACATTATAAATGTCTGTAATGTTTGATCAATTTAATATCAATTTAACGTGTCATTGCTGAATTAAAATATTAATATCTTTTAAAAAATCTTGACCCCAAACTTTTGAACAGACACATTTTAAAGTACACTAAGTACAAAGTTAGCTGTAAATCATTAAAGGAATAGCTCAAAATAAAACCTTGATGATTGACATCAAACCTGCTCGGTCTAAATGAGCCATATTGTTATGGACAAATTTCCATCTGGTCATCACACAAAACTCTAGATTTTGATTGACTATTTTTATGATACTCTTATTGTGCATTTCTGTCATTTTGGACCTTAACAACAACACATATCCACATCATTACACAGAAAAAATGGCATATTTCTATTCCTATTGCACAGTATTGGTCAGTGATATTAACGTCATATTAACCTCATTTGATGTGACCCTTACCTTGCTATGGTTCAAAAGCTGAGTACTAGATGTCTTCAGTAGAGCTGGTTGGATCTCTCCATTATAGTGTTGTTCATTCTTCAGCACTGTCTCAGTGTTGTGCAATCTGTCTTCCAGCACTGACTCCACCCGTGGCTTCAGCACCAGCCTCGGCTCCAATACCTGGTATAGTGTTTGTGGCTTTTGGTAGCAATGCTCACTGCTGATGTAATCCTGGAAGGATGAAGTCAAGGGCTCTTTACGTTGAATGGCTTCTAAGGATGCTGATGCAGAAACTGTTTTTGTGTCTGGAAGAGCCATGCTTTTCATCCTGGATTTCTCAGTCAACTTCCATGGCTGCTGCCACAACTTGAGGTCTGGGTGACTTTGGCTCCTGCAGTAAAATGGTATTACACCCTTTTCATGAGGCCTTTCAAATAACATTTGTCTTATGGGTTCAAACAGAGATAAAGCAGGATCACTCACTGTAGCACACTGATTTTGAGCTGCAGGCCATTGAGGACTTCCACCACATGCTGAACGTCCCCTAACAGCTGATGAGTGGCTGCAATCTTCTTGCTGTTCTGATGGGAGTAGTTCTCCAGGAAAGAGAGGCCGTACATATGGCCGGTGCTAAGCCAGTCCCTGTCATACCAGTACCGCAGGCTCTGTCTCTGACCTCTGATCTGCCCTGGATGCACACAAACAAATACACCGGTAAACTGAAATTAAACTGAAAATGATGAAGATTTCCCAGCATGAAAATAGGAATTGACAAAAAGCTAAGTCACTACTCAACCTAAGCTCTAAATTAGGGTTACATTCAGAAATTAACACTAAAACATGCATCACTGCCAAACCTGGAGAATCCCGGCAAATGAAGCAAGCGTATCGTTCTGGAACATTCTCTTCCAGGAGGCCCATACAGGTTCCATGCTGCCAGTACAGACACTCTTCACACTGGGGTGCAAGAGAAAAAGCAGCAAACATGATGGTTGTTAATTAAGAGAGAAAAATGAAAAAAATTTAATATATTTTAAAAATGTAATTTATTCTTGTGATGGCAAAGCTGAATTTTCAGCACCATTACTCCAGTCTTCAGTGTCACATGATCCTTCAGAAATCATTCTGATATGCTGACTTGGTGTTCAAGAAAAATTTCCTGTTATTATCAATATCTATCTATTATAGAATAGAATTCCAAGACCAATTTAATGCATCCTTGCTGAATAAAATTATTCCCATCTTTAAAAAAAACAACACTGACCTCTAACCGTTGAATGGCATTGTACGGGCCAAATTAATGATCACCTGTAACATGAAGTCATTTTCCTCTTCCACTTCACACACACAGCGGACAGTTTCCCGACTTCCTGTAGTGGAGGCAACAGAGCTACAGCTGAGAGGTGAGGCAATGACTTCCAAATCTGCCCCCATTTCATCTTCACTCCATCCACAGCTGTCAGAGGACCAGTCAGAAATGCTATCCTCATCTGGAAACATACGACCAAAAATTACTTGAGTTATGAGGGGGGAAAAATCTGATATAAAGGAATAAAGATTCATCATCACTCAGAAAACAACGCTTCAATACCACATTGCATTGTGGGTAAATAGAAGCCAATTTTCTTCACCTGATGTGGTTTTTCTCATCTTTTTCTTTTCCTTCAACTTTATTCGCAGGAAGTCTCTAGTTTGTTTTTCTTTTAGCCTGTCACGTTCCTTCACACCTTCTACAAAGGAAAAAAAAAACAAGCTTAGATTATGTCATGTTTCAAAGAAAAACAAGGAATAACACTATAAATCCCACATGTTTTCAGTGAAATACTATTTAAATTCTAGCCACCAGCCATACCCATTTCCATAAACCTCTTGTCTCTTTCCTTGTTGAAGTATCTATGCATGTTGCTGTCTAGCTGATTGTCTCTGGTCTTGTTCTTCTGTGAAGGCCACCGTTGGTAACTCTGTGCACTGACAACAGGGGGAACTAGAGAGCGTCTCTTCACAGTCATCTGCGCAAACTCATGCGATGTAATGCACCTCTTCTTAGGGCTACCCTGATTATTAAGTGTGGTGTGATTATCCATTGCCCTGGTCTGGTCCAGTTCAAGCAGACGGTCATCTCCATGGTAGTACTTCATATGATAGTGCAGGAGTTTTGCTTTGCGGAAAGACTTCGCACAGCCAGGAGCGCTGCATTTATATGGATTATGGTCCAAGTTGATAGAGAGCACCGGTGGAGGCTGGTTTCTGATGACTCTGTATACTGAGATAATTAGATGATACATTCAGTCAATAATTCAAGATCATTGTGATGAATCATGAATCTGTGAATTTGATCATTACTCACATGGCTCTCTGCTGAATCGGTTGGGGTTGCGGAAAGCTTGTTTTCTGACTGCTACAAAAAAAAAAGAAAAAAAAACATTGATCATAATGAACGAGGTGTTATTTCAGCATATATGTGTTGTACAGATGAGATCTCACCTGTAGGCTTAAAGGTTTCTGATTGGCATTGAGCCTTAGGTACTGCTGTTTCATTGGATGATTGCGTTAGATGTAAAGGGTCTGATCCTTTTCCTTGATTGGTGGATGCAAATGTGGGCTTGCAATCATTATGTAAACTTTTTTCTGGAGGAAAGAGATAAATAATGAGGAAATCTAACATTATGGCATCGGTAAACACATTTTTACGTAACAATCACATAATCAAACCTGAATCAGTCTTGCTTTTTTTGGAGCTCCTTCGTGCCATTGAAAGTCTCCTCTTCCCTAGAAAAAATACAATTAAAATGAAAATGTACAGCTATCATGACAAACACAACACAATGTCAAGTTAAAAAGATAATTATTTTAAACATTACATTTTTTTTTTTTTTTAAATCAAATCATATATTTTTTAAATAAAATATAATATATTATATAATACAATATATAATATTTTACTATAGGTAAAGTGTCGAATCATTCAGTCTCAAATCAACCAAATTTCAGAAACTTCTCAGGCTCAAATTTTTGACCTTGCTAATATTTTTTCTGAAGAAAGATAAACGTGATGAAAGCCAAAATATTAATTGTCATGGATGAACATTTACTGAGTAATCCACTGTTTTGTAGAGGGGGGTCAAAATGGCAATTTTCATCTGAGATTCAGAGCCAAATTACAGGGGCAGCATCATAAAGTTATTTTTACACAGAGATTGGTAGGTGTATTGGTAAAAATATGTTGACTTTAGCTATCTTTGTTGCGATGTGTGACAATGGTGACAATTAAGAAATGAGGAAACGGCACTTTTCAAGTTTTTTTCCCCCAAGGTTTGCATGCCTATAACTCATGAAGTATTAAAGATTTCTTAATGCCCTTTTAAATATTGGGTCTTGACAAACTTTCCTTTTGGCATCTTCATTTTTAAGGCCCTATATGGTTCGGTTCCAGAGATATTGGGATCTCAATATGCAAGTAAAAATCGTTAAATCATTAAATTGTACACATTTTCAATGGTCAAAAACCAAATGTGGGTCACTTTGCATAAATATGATACTTCCTTTCTTCTAAAGAGGAATGTTTGAAGAACAAATAATGTTGAAACTAGAGATGCATCTTGTTTCCTTCTGTCAAAACAACTGCATTGAACATACATTTCTGAGTGCCATAAATATTCTTTTTCCACAGTTTGCATGCCTATAACTCAAGAAGTATTATAAATCTCGCCATATAATTTTAGATTCTATTTCTTAATAAACTTTTTTTTTTTTGGAATCTTAATTTTCAAGGCCCTAGATCGCTCAGTCCTGGAGATATGGGGATCTCAATGAGGTTATATTTTCAGATTGTTAAATATTACCCATTTTCAGTTCTTGAAAACCAAATGTTGGTCTCTTTGTATACAACTGATACTTATTGTATTTAAAGCGGAATGTCTGGAGAATAGTAATGCTGAAACTAGAAATGTATCTTGTTTCCTTTTATCAAAACAACTGTATAGGACATGGTTACAGCAAAGGGCCCTTAAAGCTTCTAATTGCAATTTTGGGAAGATGGATCACAAATTCCTGTTATATGCTACCCAATCTCAGAGCAGATGCAGAGATCAGTGTGTGTGGAGCAGCATTTACTGCACACTGAGACCCGAAAAACACTGAATCATGACCTGCTTGTGTGTAAAAGAACACAGTGCTGCCCTTCACTCTGAAACACATGCCACATGTATTGCACAGATATCGCACCCTTTGTGATTTGATAATTGCTCTAAGTCATATTGCAATTTAAATTTTATTTTGATTATCCGTGCAGCCAAACACATGGAGTTAATAATGATGGTTTTCCGACTGGTTTCCCAAACACAAACCCTGCCACTAAGCAGACAATCCAATAGCCCCACCCCCAAGTTCACATTATTGGTTGAGCCACTGTTGCCAGGTAGGGTTGGTAAGGACAACAACTTTCGAAGTATTTATATTTTCCAGGAAAATCAACCTAAAAATCACTTGCCTACTGTCAAATTTTTTTTATCTAAGTTGTACGTACTTCTTATGCGCTGTCTCCGTGATTTTCTGTCATGAGGAACACACTTTCCTTTGATTTCCTCCTTTTTTTGTTCCACGTGAACTTCTGCTTCCTCTGTTTCATTTCTCTTTACCATCCCCTCAATAAAGTTCATACCCGTGTCAAACACCACAGATTTCTCCATGTTCACTGCGGCTTCCTCTTCTTTCTCCTCAGGCCCTGAGACCTTCTTCATATATGACTTACTGTAATTGTGCTGCCCTATTTGCTCCAAGCACCTCTCCTCATATTCCTCCTTTATGCTTATATCTCCCACTTCAAGGCATGTCCCATTCCCATTGCTTTTCTTCTGTTCAACTTCTCCATCCAAATCTGAGCTCTCATTCGCCTCTTCCTCAGGAACACGGTCAGTTTGCCCTGCTGCTTGTTTATCGCCATTGACCTCATTCACTTCCTGCATTTTCTTGTCCTTTTCTGTCTTTTTTACTATGGGCTTCTCTTCATTTTTAGCAGTTAGTTTCCTTCTCTATTTAATGAGAATGAGAGAATGAGTAAAGGGAGAGAAGGCCAAAACGAGTACTGAAATAGAGGTGCAACATGAATGGGATACAAATGCAAAATAAACCTCTTTGGTGAAGGGCTTCACATGGATTCCTTTGACTGTTTGGATGACACCATCATAGAACTTAACCGTGTAGGATGCTGCAGGATAAATAAAATCAAATATGAATCACTACATTTAAATTTGGATAAGAATCTGTTCATTTAACACACCTGTTTAATGCAATGACTATGGAAACTACTTACTATCTTTATTGACGGCCAAGACTTTTGCAGGATAAAATCGACAATCGGACCAACTGGCAAGAACTTTGTCATTCACATGAAATCCCTGCAAAAAAAGTATGAATGAAAACAGAATTAACTGAATTCCTTTTTAATGGCTTTAAATGTGGCTCAACCAATGAGAACTTAGGGTCAGATTATCTGATTGGTAAGGGATTTATTGACCTTGATCCATAGTCATGGTGGTATGTAGGGGTCCTATGATACTGTTTACGGTTTTGTTTTGTTTTTTTGTCCATGTTTCTGCATGTTGGTTGCACCACATAACTAATATAAACAAATATTTTTTTGACAGAAATTGATACTTTTTTCTCTGCAATGATGCATTAAACTGATCAAAAGTAACAGTAAAGACATTTAAAATTTTACAGAATATTTCTATTTTAATCCATCAAAGAATCATGAAAAATATAATATAGGCTAGTTTCCATAAATATTATATTAAGCAGCAGTTTTCAGCAAATGTTTATCAGCATATGATTTCTAAAAAATCGTGCAACACTGAAAAATGATCAGAAATAAGTTACATTTTAAGATATATTAAAATAGAAAACAGATGATTGAGCAATGGTTGATTACCAGCTGGACTAGTATCTGTAAAATACTGTATATTGGTTAATTAGGATTTGCTTGTATGATTCACACAGTAATAATCAGCTAAAATGACAACAGGACTGATGCAGCATCACTTTCACATCTCAGTAAACAGACTTATACATGAGGCTGATCCTAGATTAGCTTTCATATACTGGGATTTTTAAAGAGCACAGATTGTGACTCACAGGGATAAAGCTGTCTTCCTGCCGTCCCTCTCTCCTCAGCTGAACCCTCTCAACGGGCCTCAGGTACGGACTGGCCCAGTCAAACCACTCATCGTAGCGATGGCTCCACTGGCGATAGTGGATTAAGATCTTCTCGTTCTCATAGTCAATCTTCTCAATGTTGGCAACATACCTGGGAGTGAAACCACACCGAGAGAGCTTGCTATAAAAACAGAGTGAGAGAAAGGCTAAGAAAAAAAAAAGTGTTTTTAAAAGAATGGCACTTGCCAGTTCTTCAGACTGTCCCGTGCTTCAAGAGCAGCGCCCACCTCAAACTTAATTCCTCGTCTGTTAGGAGGCGTTTTGCTCATAATGTCAGCAACTAAGTAATATGAAAGAGTCACATTTTAGTAACTTCCCAGTGATCATTATCTTACATTAGGTCAGTGCCATTACTGTTTTTACAAGTAGACCATTTGAGAGCTAACATGAGAGAAAGAGAATTCTCAAAAATGTAGTAAAATTACATTTTAGTAATTTACCTTATACATTTATTCGTTTTAAAAAACTGGATTTGTTTGGATTATTGTAATGTTTTTATCAGCTGTTTGGACTCTCATTCTGACGGCACCCATTCACCTCAGAGGATCCATTGGTGAGCAAGTGATATACAGGTACATCTCAAAAAATTAGAATATCATGAAAAATGTCAATATTTTTTGTCATTCATTTCAGAAAGTGAAACCCATATATTATATAGATTCATTACACAGAGTGAAATATTTCAAGCCTTTATTTCTTGAAATTTTGATGATTATGGCTTACAGATAATGAAAACCCAAAATTCAGTGTCTCAGAAAATTTGAATATTACATAAGATCAATAAAAAAAGGATATTTTGGGGTGGTGATGGCGCAGTGGATAAGACACATGCCTTTGGTGTGAGAGACCCGGGTTCGAATCCACTGTGAGACACCAATGTGTCCCTGAGCAAGACACTTAACCCCTAGTTGCTCCAGAGGCGTGCGACCTCTGACATATATAGCGATTGTAAGTCGCTTTGGATAGAAGCGTCAGCTAAATGAATAAATGTAATGTAAATGTATATATTTTAAACAGAAATGTCAGGCTTCTGAAAAGTATGTTCATTTCTATGCACCCAATACTTGGTTGGGCCTCCTTTTGCATGAATTACTGCATCAATGCGGCGTGGCATGGAGGTGATCAGCCTGTGGCACTGCTCAGGTGTAATGGAAGCCCAGGTTGCTTTGATAGCGGCCTTCAGGTCATCTGCATTGTTGGGTCTGGTGTCTCTCATCTTCCTCTTGACAATACCCCATAGATTCTCTATGGGGTTCAGGTCAGGAGAGTTTGCTGGCCAATCAAGCACAGTAACACCATGGTCATTGAACCAGCTTTTGGTACCTTTGGCAGTGTGGGCAGGTGCCAAATCCTGCTGGAAAATGAAATCAGCATCTCCATAAAGCTTGTCAGCAGTAGGAAGCATGAAGTGCTCTAAAATTTCCTGGTAGATGGCTGCGTTGACTGTGGACTTCAGAAAACACAGTGGACCAACACCAGCAGATGACATGGCAGCCCAAATCATCACTGACTGTTGAAACTTCACACTGGACTTCAAGCAACATGGATTCTGTGCCTCTCCACTCTTCCTCCAGACTCTGGGACCTTGATTTCCAAATGAAATGCAAAATTTACTTTCATCTGAAAAGAGGACTTTGGACCACTGAGCAACAGTCCAGTTCTTTTTCTCCACAGCCCAGGTAAGACGCTTCTGACGTTGTCTCTGGTTCAGAAGTGGCTTGGTAGCCCTTTTCCTGAAGATGTCTGAGCGTGGTGACTCTTGATGCACTGACTCCAGCTTCAGTCCACTTCTTGTGAAGCTCTCCCAAGTGTTTGAATCAGCTTTGCTTGACAGTATTCTCAAGCTTGCGGTCATCCCTGTTGCTTGTGCACCTTTTCCAACCCAAATTCTTCCTTTCAGTCAACTTTGCGTTTACTATGCTTTGATACAGCACTCTGTAAACAGCCACACCTTTCAGTAATGACCCTCTGTGACTTACCCTCTTTCTGGAGGGCGTCAATGTTCGTCTTCTGGATCATTACCAAGTCAGCAGTCTTCCCCATTATTGTGGTTTCAAAGAACAAGAGATACCCAGAATTTATACTGTAGGGATGGTCATTTATTGAAACTCAAATATAAATATTCTAATATTTTGATATACTGATTTTTGACTTTCATGAGCTGTAAGCTCTAATCATCAAAATTAAAACAATTTTTTTTAAATGTTTTGCTTTACATGTAATGAATCTAAAATATATGAAAGTTTCACTTTTTGAAATGTTACAAGAAAAAATTAACTTTTTCACGATATTCAAATTTTTTGAGATGTACCTGTAATGCTGAATTTCTCCAAATCTGTTCTGATGAAGAAAAAAACTCATCTTTATCTTGGATGGCCTGAGGGAGAGTACATTTTCAGCTATTTTTTTTTACTTTTCCTTTAATGGTCAACTTCTTACTATATTATTCACACAATAAATCCTATTCAGTAAATCACAGACAAACTATTTATAAACAGTGGATAAAAAGAAAACACACATTATGAGATGAAAAAGGGAAAATATAACATCCAAGTTACCGATGAGGGTTAAATAAAGTATCTTTTAAATAGAGCTTTATCAAATACAGCTTGAGATTCACAGTAAACCCAAAGATTTATTTTACGTGCTACAAGTCTACATTACCAAAATTTTTATTAAAATAGTTAAAATGACTAATTGAATAATAACAATTAAATTAATTTTAGTGATTCGGTTGAAAAACTATACGCAGTAATTACAACAATCACAATGTTTAATTTGAAATAATTTTTAATCATAATTATTTTCTTTTTTTACTTTATTTTTTTGGTCTGCCAAAGCAGCAGCAAATGTTTCCCCAGTTAACTTCACTGATCTACAGCATTCAACTTTACAGTGTAGGTGCAAAGAAGCAGTAAATATCACTAAACACACTGCAAAGAACAGACTTAACAATTATCAATAGCCTACTTAGCTAAGCCTCTTATTTCTACGTAACCTTAATGTTGAAGTTGAAATTCAACATTCCTTTTGTATTAAAAAACATTCAAAAAAAATTAAGAATGGATCTATCAAAATGACAATTTAAATTGTTGCAAAATTACATAAATCATAATATTTTAAATTACAAAACACTATTTAATTTAGTTATTTACTCTTGCATGAGTAGTCATGTAAGTGAGAGTATGATTTTATCAGGGGCCCCCAAATGCCTGACAATGGAAACAATAGAGATCCCAGATATTCCAATATTACACTACTGCTTGCTACTTCCAGATCACAGATTTCTGCCTGTCTACAGCCAAAGGCAGACAGAGAACATCATTTAAGATTATTTGAAATCCTACAGGATCAATATTCATCTTACTGAAAACACAAGCAGACATTAACTTCCTGACTGCTCCACACCCTCCAAGAAAATAATGACATGGATAGTAATGGGCGAGTACATCGCCACTCCCACAAATACAAGCTGTAAATCACAACATGTATCTACCGACCGACGCACAAGTTGCGACATTTATTTGATTGCATCACCTAAAATCTGTAATTGCACATTCAATTTTCTAAAACAGCATCTTTAAACATTCCGTACTCGTCCAAAGTCTTGCTATTGAGAAAACAGTATTATAAAAGGCTATAAACATCAGTTACCTGTTGTGATATCCGTCTCTTTAACTATAAAGGCGCGTCGTGCATCTATTAAAGGTTCTTTTATTGTAACCACGTTGGGCACGCACTTACTATTTTCCAATGTGTTCCACACAGACTACCGGTATGAACAATACCGCCACCGCGCATGCGTCAACACCGAGTCTATATAAAGACCTCTAGTAGCTTCATTGTGAGGTAAACAGACATTACATTACACTACCTCTAAAAAAGTGAGAGGTCAGTACGATTTTGCTTTTTAAAGAAAGTAATACTTTTATTCAGCAAGGATGCGTTAAATGTATATTTTTAAGATTTATATTTCATATAAAGGCTGTTCATCTGAGAATGCTGAAAAATTGTATTATAGTTTCGACGGTTTGAGATGCACAAATGCTTTCGACACAAGATATGTTTCTTGAGCAGCAAATGACCATATTAGAATGATTTCTGAAGGATCATGGGACACTAAAAACTGGTGTAATGATGCTGTAAATTCAGCTTTGACATCACAGGAATAAAATGCATTTTAAATTATATTAAAATTGAAAAGTTATTTTAAATTGTAATAATATACCCTAAACTTTTGAACAGTAGTGTATTTACATAATGTAGGAAAAAACATATATAGCTTAAAGAGTCATTCTACAATATTTTCTTACAAATAAATGTAACATCTTTATCAAACTTTATTAGATTCCTCAACATCCATTTCACACAAAATACATACACAATCCAAAAGGTGTATTGAATATTTTGCTCGTACACGATCAGCCGATAGCACAGAATACTAAATACAAAAGTATTTTGATTTTTAAAATCTATTTTCCAACAACTCACCACCTCTCAGTTCCATTTATACGTATCGTCAGTAAAATAAGCAGCATTATTTACAAGCTTTATTTACAAACAAAAACTCAAAAAGAACATTACACAAAGGGTACCTGTCTTTTTAGATAAGTTGTGAATTTTATTTACTCTTTTCCAAGATTTAATTCTTCAAATGCTATTTCACAGGCATCATATAATGGCATTTAATTCCATTATCACTTAATATATTCATTTACAAACTCTCTCAAAAGTAGTAGATCTAAATGGTATGTTAGAGGCTGCAGATTTCCAATGGGAGCTAAAAATGTGCCGTTTCAAGACTCGGGACAATTTTGCATTAAAATGGCATTCCTGATTATCAGGGAATAATAATAGTTAACAAAACAAAACAAAACATAAAATAAAATAGAAAACTTTCACACCCTAACTAAACCTATTTTTCTCTTTTCTATAGTTAAAAAGTTTTCAGATCAAACTAGGAACACTTATACATTTGTCCTGTACACGACATAACAGATTATCTCTTTATTTTAAATCCACAAATACACAAAGATACTGTCTGAGAACAAAACAAGTGGTTTCTTAATGCCTCTCACACTATGACTTACTATACAAAACAAGCAAACTGCATTTGAGTGCTCACAAAGCAATGCATCCATGCAAGTTATTTTTTAGGTTGACCCTTGCAATGTACACATGTAAACCATTAACAATCCATTGGAACTGAAGATTTACATTTTTCCATGCTTTTCTTGAGCATGCAAAGAACTGAATTTCAACTTCAACAGTCTTTATCTCAATAAACTGTACAGAACACACTTAACTAACGAAAGTAACAGTGAAACAGTTTTGAGTTTTCCACTCAAAAAAACAAAACAAAAAAAAAAAAAAACACAATCATCTTTAAAATTGTACATTTGTCCTAGGTTTTTAATTTTTGTCCACAATGTCATTTGTGACTGTGTTTGTAAGCAGGTTGGTTGTGTACCACTGATTGCTGTTCTGCTAATAAGAAATAGGAAGAACTTTAAACAATGCCCTCTATGAAGCTTGTGTCCAGATGTACAATGAGCATTCGCAAGAAAGACATCTCTTTGCGGGTGTTCTCAAATATGACACGGGGGTCGTCCGATTGGCACCGAAGGCAATTAGGAGCCATTACCATAGCAAGGTTGTTCACGTCCATTTTAGTGACTGCAACGTTTGCAGGCTGAGCAAAAACCTGAGGAAGACACGGGAAATGCGTCAGAGCAGTGCGATAAGTCAAAAGACATCTTTGTGCATTTGCTGTCTATTGTGTGTGTGTTTGTTGAGTGTTGTGAATACCTGCAGGAAGTGGATGAAGTAGCACAGCACCAGTCGGTTGATCTCAGGCAGCGACTGCACCACGCTGATGGCTGCCACAGGAACATCATAGTTACTGACACACTGCTTATAGAAACTCATGGGGATGAGAGGCTCCTCCAGCTCACGGTACCACAGCTTGATCAGAGAGGCTGAGGAAAAACAATGATATAGATGTTTAAATATTTTTGGTATGGTAATGAAATGCCAGTACATATTTTCTTTGGCTATGTAATATTGCTGTAAATGCATGAGAATAGTTACTCACCAGGAACATTGGGGTCTGACAGATTTTCAGGAATCCTCCACTGGTCCACCTGAAGCTTCAGTGCATTAACTTCATCAATGTCACCAGGAACTCTGCAGGACGAGACTGTAACATTACACTCGAGGACCACCAGAGGGAGACAACACACCATAGTTAAGTCTGCGCAAGTGATAGTGAGTTAAGGAACAATGTATGCCCCATGTTTTACAGAGTTTGAAGAGAATATTCCTAAGATATTTAAAAGCAGACATTTTTGGTCCCAATTTTGAATAAAACCAGAACCTGATTTATACATACTTTCCATTACAAATAAAAATAATGCACGGTTTACACAAAAATGTTAAACAGCTTTCAAACATTTTCAAAAATGACAGGAAATGTTTCTTGAGCACAAAATCAGCATATTAGAATTGCTCTTTTCTTAATTCATTCATCTGAAAGAACATATTAGATTTTTTGAAGGATGAATGTTTTTTGAAAACATTTATATTAAATTGCATTTCACAATATTACTGTACTGTATTTATGATCACATAAATGCAGCCTTGGTGAATATAAATCTTCTTTCAAAAACAGTAAGGAAAATCCTACAAATATTTGAACAGTGGAATTGAATCAGTTCAGTTAGCATGTTAATATTTGAACCTATGAGCTGCATATGTCAATAAGCTAGTTTAGTGTTTTGTCAAGTCACACTGCTCCTTGTTAACAGGCTACAAAATTTATCTTGTGACTGGAAAAGCTATGCTATTAGAAAACACCTGTTCTAAAGTCATATTATGAAAAATTTAGTTAAAATTAGTAGCTTCGCAATTTTAAATTATGTACTTGTCAGCACACTCATATAGTAAAACACAGTCTGCTCTTCTATTCTGCCTAATTAGCAGGAATTTGAGCAGGTTTTACCTGAATATGCCTTCAGTCTGCGCTCCGCCCAGAGCTAGCACATACTGAGACAGCTGCACTTGCACCCATGGCAACTTCCTGTCTGGGAAGAGTTCACTCTGCCGCTCCATCACTTCCTCTAGAGAGCTGCCAAACAGGGAAGGGGTCATGATGGCACGCCGACTGTGGTCTACCTCCTCCAAACTGGGCTTACGCAGACCCTTTATGGGAAACACAGAAAACACTACTTATTTTTCTCTTTCTTAAACACCTGATTCTCCTTCAGTGTATTTGATCAAAACTCACCTTTTTCCCTCCAGTGACCGCCACTTTCTGGAGCTTACGGTAGCAGTACTTGGCATATGTGCTGACGGGGAGAGCTGGAGGCAAAAAGACACGAGTGATTACTACTATTCTTAGACACAGGACCTGCACAGTCTAATCGCTGACAGATTTACATCTAATGCATCAAAAACCTGTTTTACAAGGTAAAGGCTTTGAGAACTGAGTCACTTTTCTTTGTCTGGAACAGCTAAATTGCTCCATAATAGTTGACATGGAATCAACGATCATGGGATCACAGCAGCACGTGGGGAGTGAAGCACTTCAAAATGATTTTTAACAATGAATGAAAAATGACGATTTAGTTGTGTCAAAAGTGTGGAGGATGAAATCCAGCCAGCACATTCTGTTTGTAGTGACTCATCAGATCAACATGTGAACTAGAGGAGACGAAATAAACAGGGTTTTCTACTAGGCTGCGTTTCATCAATGTGCTGTCTAGTACTTCTGTTATGTAAGAGCCAAGGACATTAGGACTATAAAAGTACACATCGCAGAACATTTTCCACTAGTTGGAAATAAATGATATTCCCAGAAATCACTTGATGTCAGATTGTAAAACAAACTCCAGGCTTGTAGAATCACTGGGATTTATTGTACATCCAGCAATGCAGAATTTATAGCAGCCTATGCTTAGCATTTTAGAGAAACCACAAGGATTCCTCTGGTTTCAAGAGAGCTTCATAACTCCAAAGTAAAATCCATAGGGGGCATTTCTAATATAGGCTTTGCGAATCTTAACTAAAGGAGCCAGATGGTAAAAATCGGTGCGGCAATAAAAAGCATCTTCTCTGGAATGTGCCTCTACTTGACACCTCTTCAGATTTATGGCAAACAGGTGACACACATGCATGTTGACACAACCTCTTGTTAATTTCCGTGCACCAGACTGCAATTATGTCTAATGAGAGATAGTGCATGATAAATTTGCCCTTGATCTCTTTTTTTCCCCCTGGATTCCTGAACCTAAACAGTTCATTTACAGGGTAAACATACAGATTCCGCTGCATTCATACATGCAGACTGATTCTGATATTTTGCATGACTGAATAAGTGCTGGTGGTCTGACTTTGAAACAACAGCTTGCACTCATTTGAAATGAAAGGCAACAATAAAGTGAAGGAAATCCAGAGGAAACAACAATCTATTCAGGGGCCACAAATGAGACCACACAGATCTTTGTGGTGACTCCCTATGTCAGGGAGATGTGTAAATTCCTGTTTTACAATGGCTCCGTCATCAGGGCTTCCAACTTAACATCCCAATAAACTCTTCAGCTGAGCCGGCCTTGCAAATTTAGACCAGATCCAACCTCAAGAATCCCCCATTGTGACTCACACCCAGCTGCAGCAGTATCTGTGAAGTCGACCCACTCATCTGGACATCTTCCCATCAGATCCAACTAAGTGACTCAAAAACAATGCAGGCCAGGCCAGGCATATGAGCCATATCCTGCTCCTTCAAGTGGCCAGTAGCTGGTGCTGGTCTAATGGGCTTGTGACTAGAGATGGCTCATGAATAGGTCTGCAGCAGCGGCTGTGAGTCACTGTTATGCCATGCCTGCAGGCAGTGAGACCTAGTGTAAGGGATCCTCACTGCGGTCAATACTATGGTTATGTGTAGGCAGAAATTTGATGAGATCATCCGGACCACTCATTGTGGTAACAGTCACAAGGTCAGAGAATCACCATATGGGGGCACTGTCATTTACTGATAAGCACACGTGATGCATCCTGCCCAAACGTGCTAATTAACATCGTTTTATTGACATGGCAAATAATTGATGCAGCTACACATGACAATGAAAATCACTCAATATATCTCTACAGAGGCCTGCATACCAACATATGATTCTCCTTCTGTGTATTTCATAGTGGTGCAGTAAATCTCTGGTTGATCCATTACGTTAAACTTCAACAAAGTTAACAAAGTGAATTTAAAGGTCAGTTTACTCTTTTATTGTTCCAAAGTGTCTCAGATATGGAATCATCCCGTTTAAAAATACCCCTACCTTCTGTTTCATCCTCTGAGTTCTGTTTTCTCTTCTTCCTTGACTTTGAGTTCTTCTTCTTAATATCCTGCTGGTCCAATATGTACTGGGTTACTGCAATGAAAACACAAAAAGCAAAACAACCTATTAAATAATCCATATATAAAAAGGTGTTGTCATTTGATAACTAAAATAGTAAAAAAAAAAAAAAAAGAAATTCATTACATGTATACACGCTGTTATGGAATAAATATCTGTTTCTGTTTTAATATATTTTAAAATGTAATTTATTTCTGTGATGTCAAAGCATTCTAATATGCTGATCTGATGTTCTAAAAAAACTTTTTTTATTATTATCAATGTTGAAAACATTTTTTTCAGGATGAATAGAAAGTTAAAAAGAACAGCATTTATTTAAATCTTTTGTAAAATGAATAAATGCCTTTATATAAATTATTATTAAATATAAAAACAACTAAAGCAATACAAAAAGTGGCTTTACATGTCAATATGTTGTTTGAACAAAAAGCCTATTATTAGACCATAGCAATCCATTTTGTAATCGAGTTGGTGTGTTTGTAATGGATCTGTCTGAGGTTGGCCCCTAAGGTCTTTCACACAGGATGTGTTCTTTGCATTTTTAAGGCGAGAAATATTTTAAAAATGTCTCGAGGCCTTCAGTTTCATTCAGTTGTTTCAGAGCACAAGAATGTGTCCTGTCTAAACAGCTTTTTGCTGATTTGGAAAAAAAAACACACACCCTATAAGCCTAGTGTAAGTCTTTTTAAAAAATTTATTGACAAACTCACTTTTCTTGTCATTGGCTGGCTCCATGTGTCGCTGAATGTAGCCTTCCAGGTAGCAGCAGAACTTGGGTGAAGGAGCGAAGAAGGCAAGGCACACAGCCATGAGCTCCCAGCCTGCTGCCAGGCTGCGTGGGCTTGTGTTGCCTGTGGTCTGCCTCACGAGTTGGACATAGAGCTCGTCCCTCAGGCCTTGCATGCCCCAGCACTTGGTGACAATGAGGAGAGCAGCGTGGCGCCGGTCCAGCCGTGAGGGCCGGTCACCCATGTACGCCTGGACGAGCTTAAACATCTCGCAGGCTTCTTTGCGTACAGTGCGGTCGTTTGTCATCAGCATAGGCTTCTTGATGGAGCCGCGGTTCCAGGACATCATGTTGGCGATGGAAACTCGGCGGCGGAACAGGCCCTGGGTGTGCATGTTCAGGTGCTTGCTGGCCCAGTCAGCCATGTTGGTATCTGGGGGTGGGGGTTGACGGAGGGTGGCATAGGAAAGCTGGTAAGCTCCACCACCACCTGCCTGCAAATTGGAGTCGCTGGCTACGTGGCGATGAGGGCCGAGTGAGCCCGTACGGTTATCTACCATACCTTTCTTTCTACTGTCCAGCTGAACCGTTGGCTCCAGAGTTCCCGCCTATAGGAGAAGAGAAACAGGGTGAAAACACAAAAGCATTCATAAAACATCTATTTATACACAGCTACTTTGTTTTTGTACTTCAGCACTTAAACTTGTAAATTCACACAAAAAACACTATAAACTCCATCAAATACTATAGATATAGAATTCCAATCCTCTATAGATGAAGCAGGACCAATCGCTGACATAAAAAGTCCTTCTACAGTAAGTCGTTTCTCCTTCCATGTCTAAAAAATAGTGCAAATCCAGCAATGGCCTCATTTTGATCCCTAGAGGAATTATGTCCTGTAAGGAGGTCCCTTATGCAGTCATTGCCTCTCTCGCTATATTGAAAGTTTTATTCCTGTTACAAACACCAGACACAACACATGTGCCAACCTCATTTTTATACTTTTATATACAGTGCCCTCCATAAGTATTGCAACAGTAAAGACAAAATTGCTCTGTTGGCTGTGGAGTCAAGACATTTACAAATATGATTAAAAGATGAATATGAGACAAAATTACAGAATGTCACATTTTATTATTAGCTGTTTTAACACATACATGTTTTACCAAATAAAAAGAACAGCACTTTTAGAGTTCATCCCACTCATTGATGTGAGCATAAGTATTGGGACAGTTGAACATAAGGCAGATATAAAAGATTAAAAGCTATTATTTAGTTGCAGATCCCTTGCACACAATCACAGCAGTGAGTTTGAGATCCATTGACATCACCAGACTCTTGGTCTCATCCTTTGAAATGCTTTTCCCAGCCTTTGATGCAGCCAATTCCAATTGTTGCTTGTTTTGGGGAGTTTGTGCCTTTACTCTCCTCTCCAGCTGGTGAAATTCATGTTCAATCGGATTTAAATCTGGAGATTGACTTGGGCAAACTAAGACTTTCCATTTCTTTGCCCTTATAAATTCCTTGACTGAACTGGCAGGTGTTTTGGGTCATTGTCCTGATGCAATATGAAGCACTTCCCAATGAATCTGGTGGCATTTTCTTGAATATTGGTAGGGATAATATTGGATCATTGCAGTTCCCTTTTTTCTCTTCACATTTTTGCTTTCCCATCACTTAGATAAAGGTTCATCTTTGTCTCATCGGTCCATAAACACAGTTCTAAAACTCTTCTGGCTCACCTTTGTGCTTTTTTGCAAACTCTACTCTTGCCTTTCTATTTTTGGTGCTGGTCAGAGGTTTGCATCTTGCTGTGTAGCATCTGTAATTCTGTGTCAAAGTTTCCTGAAGACAGTAGATTGTCAGAGCATCATCCCAACTTTCTGGAAGTTGTTGGTGATTTTACAGACATGTGTTTTAGGTTTAATTTTCACAGCTTTTATGATTTGTCTGTCATCAACTACTGTTGTTTTCTCAGCCGATCAGGTCGTTGTTGGTTGCTGGTGTCGCTGGTGGTTTCCAAACTCTTGATTTCTCCATGCCCTTTGTTTTTGCTATAGCTCTAACTGACTTCCTCTTTTCTTTTAGCATCCAAATTGCTTGATTTTCTCTCAAAGTCAGCTCCCTCGTCTTCATCCTGGTCTGTGTGTGTCATCATCGAATGCAAGATTCAGAATGCAGAAGTAATGGATATAACTGATACGACACATTCCCTGCTTTTAATATCTGAAGAATTAATGCAACAGGACACAGCTGATCACTTAGAAAGACCTGTGAGGCAACTTATGCTCACATCAGATGTGACATTCTGTAGTTTTGTATCATATTCATCTTTTAATCATATTTGTAAATGTCTTGACTCCACAGCCAACAGAGCAATTTTGTCTTTACTGTTCCAATACTTTTGGAGGGCACTGTATATGGGTAAAAATGACATAATTCATAGAGGTTATTCAAGCAAGGCAAAGTTCAGGTTAGAAAAAAAAAACCCACTGTGTTTTAGTATTATTTAAATGCAATTTTTTAATGTTGAATTGTTTTTTATGTTTATATTCTCAATTTTGTGACATGTTTTTATCATATTTATATAGACATATTTAGCTTTAATTTTTTTTTCAGCTTAAGTGATTTAAGTACTTGAACAACTTGAAGGTTTTTCATCTAATATTTATATTTCATTTTATTTTGGCTCCATTTAAATTAACAAAAGTATGTTGTATATTACTTCTTTTTTTCAGATTTTTTTTCCAGTTTATTCACCTCATCTGCCAATAATTGGGGAATTAGCACATTGAAATGCCAGTGTGGTGAAATGGCTTATACACCAGGGAATGAGGTGACCTATGATGTCATCAGTTTATGGAACAATCCCCAGCAGGTACCAAACCCCTATCGGCTGCACCGCAGACACACAATTGGTCTGTACAGTGACCACGCCTGTCCGGGACCCAACTGTCCCGTCTGTGTCAGCAATGCTACCATATGGGCCACAGTAGCCATCCTTCCTGCTCAATAGGCGTCGTGTTTTGCAGCTCTGCTACATTCTGGCATTTCACCCATTACCATGGCAGACCACTGCTGGATTCGTACGAGAGGACGGCAGGAGGGGAAGGGGTGGGCACGACGGGAGTAGATATCATCACCTCTTTTTAAATAGGTAAAGAAAACATTTGCAATGATCAGCACCTGTAAGTCTCAAAGCCTTAAAATAGTGCACCTGTAAGTCTCAAAGCCTTAAAATAGTCCCTTTCATGTTTCCAGAGCTTATTTGGATCGAAACCCAAGTAGTTAATTCTTGAAGGCATTTGAGAAAGTACAGTCCTCTGGGCACCTGGCTGTGGAACAATGCAGATAGAATTCATCACTGAGGGTGGACAGATTACAGCTTTGCTACGGATCAGAGCGGCAGTAACCGTTCCTTTGAGTGATCATTGCCCTTAACTAGAATCATGTGTAGCCGGGGAATAGCCTCTAACTTGCCTGACTGGAGTGCTGAAGACCCAAGAGAAAGATGTTGTTGCCTCATTGCAATTTATGATTTAGAATAAAATAACAGGATTGATATTTTACATCAGTATTATGTTATAATGGGTAGAGTAATAATCTGTTTCTAATAAAGACCATGGGGAAAAAAATCAGACAGGCATGAAAAACTTCAACCAAACCAAGCTCTCTCCCAACAGTCCCACATGGAGATTAAACAAATACGACGTCTGGTTTTTAAGGATGCTGAAACTCAAGATCTGTGGAAAATAGACTGTGCCAAAAGTTCATACACATATTTTATAAGAAACTGCAAATCTCTATAAAATAAATAGGCTTGTAAATTTTAAGCTCATAATAAGAAAGTAATAGTTTACCGGAAGGTCACCTGTAACATTTTAGAATAAGATTTTAAATCTTTTTTTTTTATTATTAAATAAGATTTTATTTGTTAACATTAATGTATTTGATTTATAAATATACTATTGTTCATTTTAGATATGTTTTTTTTTGTCCATACAATGTCAGTGGGGCTCGTTGTTTTGGACCCCATTTAGTTGCATTGTTCAGACAAACAGGTCTTAAAAATATCTTCTTTTTTTTTGTGAGTAAAAAATAATTTTCAGTTTAGATGGACTATCACGTTAACCGAGATTAAAAACTGCTGTAAAATTACTGTTGATTCATGATACCCAACTAATGTTAATGAACTGAACCTCACTGTTAAAGGGTTAACAAGCCATTTGTACCAAAGGAATATTAAACTGAACTTGTATGTAGTACCTGTGAAGGGGGTCCAGTAATCTCAGGTGAGGACAAAGTCATACTCTTCTCAAGCGTGTCCACCTTTTCATAAGTCCTCTTCTGTCGTCCCGGAATCTCCAGAGGTGTGAATGCCATACTGGGAAGGTTACTTGTCCTGCTAAGTGACCTGCTGCTAGATGCAATGTCCTCCCTGGAGGAGCACCGTCCCACACTGTGTGTGCGCTGGGAGGAAGAGCTCTCCGACATCTCAGAGTCCAGACTAGCTTTGGTCTCTCGCATGGTGTTCGAGCGACTAACCGCCTCCCTCATCTCTTCCATCAGACGCTCGTTCAGGGCTGTGAGTTCCCCAGTGCTGCCCACAGATCCGGGTCGGCCCTGGGCCCCGGCACCCATCCTCCTCCTGCTTTTCCTCTGCAGACTTGGAGATGGGCCGGTTGAGTAACCTGAGTCTTGATAGCTAATGGCGGGAGGTGGTGGTGTTGAATAGTCCTGAGATCCTTGGCTGCCCTGCCGGCTGTGGTGCACTTCCATGGCTCTGAGAACACTTGCTTCTAGGATCCTCCATGACTGCTTCTTCTCCAGGCTGGCGGGCTCCTTCTGAAGCCCCCTTGTCGGGAGAAGCAGAGATTCGGATGCAGAGGTTGGAGAGGGGATGGGAGAGGGGACTGGTGAGATGGAAAGAAGCCCTTGCTTGGGGTCTACATTCACCATGTGCTTGATACACTCTAAGCCTGCTGGACTATAGTCTGATGGGTTCCTCTTGTGTCTGGAACTGCTGTGAGATTGACCCAGGTGCTGGAGAAGCTTCATCTTCTGGAGACTGTGTCTAGATGGGCCGTTATGTAAGTGAGCACCTTCAACCTCCATATCTACTGGAGGCTCATCGTAAATGGGGCAATCAGATGATGGATCATCGTAGAGGCGTGCGGTTGCTCCATACTGAGGAGATATTGGCCTAGGTGAGTTAGAAAGTGGCCGTAGAGATGCTGTCAAATCCTCAGGGGTCACCAGGCAGAAGCTGCCGTTGCTCGCCTTCCTCAAGTGGTGGGCCTGCCTGGAGTCTGCTGCTATTTTTCCTCCTGGTGTGGTTTTGTAAGCCTGTGGTGACAGCATGTAGCCTGAAACAGATTTGACACTACCAGGATTAAGTGTGCAGGCACTATGGTCACTGGCTTTGCTCTGTGGGAGATGAAGGGAAGCAGTTCCGCTGGTTCCTCTTGTCTGGCTTCTGCCAATGCTGCTGACCTTTACCAACATGGCGGCTTTGGATCCAGGAGAGGGCTGCCACCTTTGAGATGTGTCTCTTTGCTCTTCCCTGTTGTAAGAAGTAAAATGCATTTTAGTTTTTCAATATACAGAAGGCCAAAAATACAGAAAGAAAATGAGGCACAGGCAACACAAATCTACAGAAGCGGTAGCAAATAATCAAATCTATGAAGCCAAAACCAATCATCTTTATGACACCTTTAACAAGTCCAAAGCTGCAATCTTCACCCATGCCTTAATCATCCAGACAAGTTGAGCTAAATTCTCAGCAATTTAGGGAAACTAAGGGTCTGTTAAAAGTATAAAATGTCTAAACACCCACAGTGCCATTGTCAGGAAAACAAAACCATGATTGCTCAACAGAAATACATTTTAAAGCACTACAATGTTTGAGTTTAAAACAGTTTTGTGGTGAAAATGAATGCAGTTCCTTTAATTGTTCTTGTTTGAGAGTTTGCCAACAACATGTTATTGTCACTACGCCAATCTGCTGCTGCTTGTAAACCGAACAATGTCCACAGCCTCAGCAGTGCTAAACAGTGGTTCATACTTAAGACTAAAAGCACTATTCCCAGCCCAACATGGCTTTCTAATTGCTCCACAGTGGTTAATTTTTACTTATTAAACTCCAAAATAAAACAATATGCATTTTAATAGTAATTAGATGCCAAATGTTTATCAAATACATAGTGAAAACTGAACAGAAGTGTTAGTTAAAAAAACAGAAAGTCATTCACATATAGATGATCCCTAACCATAAAATCATATCCTTAATAATACAAATATAATAAGAAATCAAGCTAAGAGAGAATTAAATACTTGATTTACCGTTATTGTGTAAAGAGATTAATTTCTGTCCTATATTGAAAGATGTGTACGAGTGAAATGCTTTCACAGGGCTTTTATGTACACAACTGGACACCACAATAAAACCCCCAAAAAACCTCTGATAAAAACGCTTAAGCGTCCTCCTCTGGGGATTTCTGATGAGTCACTTCTCAAATGAACACTTCCTCTTACACCTCTCCATTAATATAAACAAAACAGATATATCCCATCAAAGTGGTAAGAGTTAAGAGAGTTGTATCAGACTGTAAGTTAACACTTTTACAACCACTGAAGTGACTGTTATAATCAGCTGTTGCATTTCAAAACAACAAAGGTATATCGCTGTGATGCAAGCACTTCCCTACTCTTCCGTCCACTGAGGCATTTTCTGCCATTAGAATTAGACCCTTTTCTTCTCAATAATTTCACACATTTGAAGATAAACACAACCATTTGAGATACCAGACAGGTACAGCACATGTGAAGACTGGAAGCAAGCCATCTGGCAGAGCCCCAAGGCCATTGTAAAGACTGTCTGACGTGACAACATGACAATCAACAATGTTCAAAGTCTGTCACACTGATAGAGAGACTTGACACTTGATTCACAGAGTGTGAGTGTTTAGATGGTGTGGATTTTCTCAAGGTGGTGATGGAGGGGATGTTGCTGTAGAAGTGTTACCCACCAAAGACAAGACTGTAAACAAGTAGCTGCTCTTTCCTGTGAAATTCAGCCTTCTGCGTCTGGCATGACACAATGACATAACATTTTTGGTTTGCTTGAATGTTGGGTATGCAACACCAAAAACACTAATGTAGATTTGGGTCTCCAGGATGTGACACTGAACATCCAGAAGAGATGTTTATGTAAGGCCCACAGATTCAATGTGTTGTTGTTTCACGAGTTCTGCCGATGTGAGCAAGCAGGCAGCTCAATTTCCTGCCACAGGGAATGACTGTGTATGAGTTCAAAGGACAAACTACACAGCACAAAGAGAAAATACCAATGCAGATATAAATTTAGCACCAAATTTACTGTTTCACTTGTAATACGTTCTTCAGAAATGCAAACAATAATTTCATGTACACTACTGTTCAAAAGTTTGAGGTGGGAAAGATTTTGTCTCCTATGCTCAACAAGGCTGCATATTTGATCAAAAATACAGTCTAAAAAACAGTAATATTGTGAGACGTTATTACAATTTAAAATAACTACTTTCTATTTTAATACATTTTTTAGATGTAATTTATTACTGACGGCAAAGCTGAATTTTCAGCATCATTACTCCAGTCTGCAAATACGCTGATTTGCGCCTCAAAAAATTCAATTCATGTTTATTTGCATAGCGCATTTCATGATACATGTTGTTTCAAAGCAGCTTTTCAAGTAGTAGAAACATTTCTTTTTATCATGTGTTGTGCTACTTATCGTTTTGTAGAATTTCTTGATGAACAGAAAGTTAAAAAGGACAGCATTTATTTGTAATAGAAATCTTTTGTAACATTATAAAGGTCTGTACTTTCAAATTACACTTTCACATAAATTAATACTTTCGACACTTTCGATAAATTAATGCATCCTTGCGGAATAAAACTATTAATTCCCTATACTGACCCCAAACATTTAAATGTGTTAAAATGGACAATACTGATTGAAAACACAAGTAGTTTCTAGTAGTTTTTTTCTAGAAATGAGGGGAAACTCTCTTTCAAATCTTCATTTAACATGAGAACATGGCCTGAATGAATAACATAATTACAATAATTTGTCAACAATTATACAATATATCAATTAGCTTACACAGACATGGATATCTGAACATATCTAATGTTGGCAGATAACTATGCAAGCAAATTAAACTTTTGCATTTTTTGCTTACTGAATAATGACCAAATCTATAAAATATTTCTTTAATTTTTCCCAAAAAATAATAAATAACTACAGCAACCATGACTAGAGTATAGCACCAACACACGAGGTGTCCTTTGTATTTAGGCCTAAACGTACTCTCTGTAAAAAAGTACTGTGTGACCATTAATGTGAAGAACAAAAGAACAAAAACAAGTAACATGAGAGAGGAAGAGAGAAACTGAGAGAGAGTGAGATAAGTCATGGGAGGCTGCTTTGGTTGGTATTAGACACAACGTTGGCATTCCTTCCACTGATCACTCAAAGTCATCGGGATTGTTTAAATAGCGGTACAATGCGTGGTTGTTAAGCGCCATGACAATGGTTTTCTTACCATAACATTCCATAATAAGATCCTTGTGGGTAGGGAGTGTGGCTGCTACCAAAAAGACTGAACGAAAGACAACCTAAAATATCAAGGTATCACAAAAGAAATGTCTTTTCAAAAGTTAAAATAATTCAGCATTTTTCTTTGGCAAGATTACTTAGATCTTATTGATTATTAATTCATTAAACCTATGTACTTATGACAATTTACAGATGACACAGTTCAAGCACACATTTTATTAATGCAGTCATGAAGAAAAAGAAGGCCAGCATTACTAGAAAGCGAGTTAGAATCCTGTAGAGCCGCTTTGGATAATTTAATTTGGCAAGGAGGAAAATAAGGTTAACTAGTCAGGGAGGATCAATTTGTCCCAGGCTGTCTGGTGTCTAATAATCCTAGCAGAGGCAAGAGATTAAGAGTTTTGCCGGGTGAAATGTGTCTAACCTCATTATATTTATGAATGCATTGGACTTTCCATCAGTATCGGAAAACATATCAAGACAATGTGTCTAAAAACTCTTCCCCAACTAAAGAGGAAAAAACTGACATAATGGGCTATATTCATCATGTGGACAGGAAGAGGAAATGTGGCCTATAGCAAAAATCTGAAGCATGACTCAGAGTTGACAATCATCTTCTCAACAGATGCAAAAAGCTAAGCAACATAAACATACACTCATATATGCCATTCAAAAGTCTGGGTTCTGTAAGTTTTTTTTGTTTTTTTTTGATAGAGCATTAATCAAAATACAGTCAAAACAGTACTATTCTAAAATATTAACATTTTAAATATCTTATTTTTTCAATTTTGAAGCATTTAATTTTGTTGATGAATAGAGAGTTCAAAAGAACAGAATGTTGATCAGTTGAATGCATCCTTGCTAATCCATGCTTTTGAACTGTACTGAATGTGTATTAGAAATAAGGATGCATTCTTTCTATTTCACATATATTATTTCATCAAAATGATTAATTTGACTAAAACCTGATGTGTACTAAGGTCTAGAGGACTCAGCTGTTTGTGGACAGCTGAACACCTCTCATTACTGAGCCAGTGAGTCTAGCTTCTTCACATACCGCACACGTGACCGGCCCATCCTCTCCTTCCACACCCTGCTCTCAAAAGACTTAATAACAACTTAAGCAGATAATTCAAATTATTAATTGCAATAAAGCCAGACCACTAACAGGGTGGGAATCGCTAGGAGTCCCACGACATCAACACAATTTTGCAATACTCCCAGTACTTGGATTTACTTTGAGAAATACTATGGTTTATTCTGAAACATTTATATTGTATGTTTCACACCGAGCTAATGCTGTACACTCGGCTCTCTGTAACCCCCATAAAAGGCAGTCTAAGGGGGGCTGGCTCAGCATATGGACAATGAGATGGCTCTGGAATCTCAGCACTAATCTACATCTGTTGATATGAAATCAGATAGCATGAGAATTCACAGCTCTGGTTACAGCTGTGGAAAACGCCTCTTCTCTCACGCCCACAAAAGTGTGGCCAAAAAATTTGAAAATTAGTTTAGAATACTTTTAATATGGTTGAGAAGTCAGTTGAGAGTCGCAGTTTTGGTCAACTAGAAGAACCATAAAGGTAAAGAAATTCAGCAAATCAAAAGGTTGTTCCAGTTTAGAGAATCTCTAGGCCTGCACCAGACTTTCTGCGTCTCTCTGTGTTTAAAGTGAAGCCAGCGGATCAAGGCAGCAGTCTGTTCTCAATGTATTTTAAGCAACACCAAAGGCACGACTAAAATAAAACAAAAGACGGTTGAAATTGCTCCACTTTCATAGACGATCTGTGTTAGGCCACTAATCTAGTTTTCAGAGTAAAGGACTGAGGTAACACACAAAACATGTGTGACATGGAGTGCAAATGATTTAACTGAGCCCGACTGAGTAGCTTTGGTGTGTCTTTAAGGAATCTCAATGTTTATGACCATTTAAAGGTAAAAGCATGAGAAAGGCCAAATGATTTCTGAAATACGAGATGCCCCTGTAGCGATACTCCCTTGGGATATTAATGGTGACCTTTCCACTCCAAACATGAGCGATAGCATCAGATATCCATGTCTTAATAATTCATTTGAAAAGTCTTTTGCAATCTTAGCTATTTATTAACTCCCAGACATTCAAATAAACCTTGTGAGCATGACACAAGTGAAAGTATGAGCACATGACTGGCATGTTTCTCTTTTACAGCTTTCACTTTTGGTATCTAACCAAGCCGTTACACAGCGGTTTCCAGCCTCTTCTGAGAAATCCCCAAAAATACAATTATTATAATGACACATGTTATCTATGTTATGGCATGCAACATTGTCACAGTTATCATCAACTGCATCCCTGAATAATTTCAGTCTGAAAAGCACACAATCACAAGGTATCTGTCTTTAACTCTAAATATCAATACTATTCACATCTGACTGAATTCCTTCAAAGCAAAGTCTGTTAAATCATTTGTCCACAAAGACAAGGTTGTATTAGGCTGGGTGTTCATTTAATGTCTCAGATCCTACTCCAATTCATGCTATGGGAAACCCTAACAGCTGGTCTTCAGGGATTGGCGTGCTTAACTAAAACCCTTGTCTTCCAATAGCAGCCACTCGGCCTGGGGTCCGCCTGCAGGACAAAAGAATTTCATGACCCCTTCACAACTTCCCCAGGTCATCCCTGGGTTACGTTACACCATTGCGTCACACAGCAAAGGAAGCACAGAGGTGTCCTCTAATCTCCAATCTTCTCGCCATGGTAACCTACTAAACGGCTGAATGCTAGATAACACAAACACTGTTAAATAAACCCTTGTGATCTCTAGTGCAGATGTGGAAAAAGTAAGCTTCCTGTTTCTTCACACTTAATAACTTTCACAGAAACACCCCCGTCCCAGCCAGCCATCCATCATTTAAACAGGACCACATTGTATGTGTGTGCCAGTGTGCAAGTGTTTGTTTACAGGGGTTAGTTAGCATGTTTACAGAGTTCTCTCTGACTAGAGTCGAACTCTGCTTGTCTGTACTATGACTGTGTCTTGGAGGGGCGGTGTGATGACCACCAGATTTAGTACTTTGTTCATCAATCAGGGGAAGCTGCTTGTACCACACACGCCATATGATAACACAGATGGTGCTGTTTGGATCATTGTCAGGCTGATATTTTATGACCACTCCCTAGCTTTTATTTTTAGATGGACAAACAACAGAAATCGTTATTGGAGACTCCTTCCCCTTGAGGCATGAAACAGTAATAAAAGAACGTGCCACAACAGATCAATAATAATTATACAGCTTTATTCTGGTGTAAGCAAACATGGACGGTAAGAGCAAAAATAGCTTCTTTCCATGGGTGGAATATACCTAAATAATCTGTTTTTCATAGAATATAATTTGAAACCTTCATTAGCCAGAAATATATGCCTGTGTTATGATTTCTGCAAGTCAGCTAGGGCTGTGCGAATATAACTATATCTCAATATTTTTCAGCAGAGGAAACAATTTCAATTAAACTTCCACAAAAACCAAATTAGGGATGGCCATTTTTGGCAATTTCTTATTTCGATCATCGATAGGTTTAAAAAAAAAAAAAAGAGTACTCTGGGGGAGGGGCATGGCCGTAATGGAGATAATGAAAATATCTGAAGACTATTATGAAAATGAATGTTAAAAATAAAATTTTTACATGAAAACATGTCTATGAAAACATGAACACATGATTAGATGTTAGATTATGATGCCGCAATATTAAAAAAGAAGCATCTAAAAAAGAATAGCTGCCTGAGGTGAAGCTGACTTTATGCCAATAAACTGAAACCTGTTCGATGACACTTCCTATGATATTAATTAGATAACTTAGATACATAACATAAACGTAACATTACAACTTGTATCTGCACAAAAGGATGCATATGCCAGTGAGCTTTAAGTTACGTGCGTGCACGAGTGAGAGAGAGCGAGAGCTCCCGCCTTGACACGCTTTCAACAGCGCACTGAAACATGGGCAAGGACAGAATTCACTATAGATTTCACAATTCACATTCTATAAAGTTCTCATTATAATGCTTATGTCATTAATGTTTCTGGCAGGTTTGTGCTATATTTTCATCTACATTATCAAGTGATTACTAAAATCGCCTGCGTGTTTTCGAAGCCATACGAAGTACGACATTTTTTTTACAGGATCAGTATTTTTGAAAAAGAAACATCTAAACGCAATATGACCGTCTCAAATAACTCAATATCGGGCATTGCATTTGAGCATGAAACTAAACACTGGTAAGTTAATATGCAGCGCATTCAGCTGCATATAAATAAATGTTAATATCCCAACGCATCCTATATTAGATTAATCAGATGTGTATGTAGCTAACCCAGACATCACTACGTGACTTCAAAGCCAAGCTTCTCTCTCTTCTCACGTCTGTAGCTACGTTGAACCGCATGCTGTTTCAAGCTAAACAATCAGAGCTCAGGGTGCCGCCCAAAGTGCTGCTATAACCAATCAGAATTTTTTTTCCACAATCATCGTTTTCATGATTGATCATCGCTGTCACGGCCGAGTACTCGATCGCTGTTGCACATCCCTAAACCAAATGTATATAGTGTGAGAATTAAAAACAGTAAAATGCTTAGGTATAAATAACCTAGACATGCAACGCTTTGTATGACATTAAATGACATTATTTATATCCAACAACAATAAACAACAATACAAAAATAAAAAGCAGTCTGATTTTGTTGCCCTCAAAATGACAGGTCGGTAAGATTATTATTATTATTTTTTTTTAAATAACCCTCACCAAGGCTGTTTTAGTAGCGCGATATTTTGTTTGGCGATACTGTATCGATTCTCCCAAACGAAATATCGATATTTAAAAAAATTTTTTTTTTAAAAATCATACAAGATTCATGGCAGTTGTTTCGTTTTGAGTTCATATGCCGACCGCTAGTCTCAGGGCCGGCGCTAGCCATTTGGGTGCCCTAAGCACAAACGCTTGGCGGTGCCCCCCCCACCACCACCAAAGAAATAACTACCATTCAGAATTTCTTAGTTAGGTTCTCTTTACTTCCAAAATAACTGCTGCAAATAAATAATTGGAACAGAACAATGTAAACACAGAAAGTTAAAAGTGCAAAAAAAGTTTAAAGTGCAAATAACAGTATAAGTGTATGAATTTTATGAAGTATGAATTTTAAAGTGCACATTTTAAACTGCAAATAACCATACATAACTGCACAGTAGAATTTACTCAACAGAGGGACTACATCTCTATAAAGAGACCATTCTGCTATTCTATAGAACTATATTAAACATTTTCACTACCATCAGTTGTCAGAGGCCCTACAGAGGCACACGCCTACATTTCCTAGCTGCAAAATCAGCTATCAGGTCATCATATGACAGTTTCTGAGCCACGTCCCCATTGATGCTGATGACAGCCAGACCACTTAAACGTTCCTGCCCCATTGATGAACGCAGGTACGTTTTGATGAGTTTGAGCTTTGAAAAAAAATTTTTGTATAATTATTTTGTATATATAATTTTGTATAATTATTTTGTATATATAATTTCTATATACAAAATAATTATACACAGTACACGCACATCATGTAGACACAAACTTTTATTTTGGATGCGATTAATCGAGATTAATCTTTTCCCAGCCCTAATAATTTGACAACTCTGTGAATATGAAAATATACAAACACTGAGATTGTGGGTTTTTTTTTTCTAATTTCAGTTTCACCAACAGATGTCGCCCTTGGCCGAACCTCTTGAAAATGACCGCATAGAACAACAACGAAAAAACTTTATCTAAGCGGTCTAATTTGGCAAAATCACATCACGTTCAGTTGCAGGGTTTTTCTAAAGTTCACCTTACCAAGAGGCAGATAGGCATTATATTGAAGCGAAGAAATTACAATAGGGAACGTTCTGCACTAATAGCTATATGCACACACATCTGTAACGTATAGCCTACCTAGGGGGAAAATTAGCTTTATTTGTCATTAAAATATGACGATGAGGACCCCAACGATTGGCCTTCCTTTCTTCTCAAACAAACTGCATCTTTAACAGCCCAAGTTTCAAAATTTCCCGGGGGAGAAACCCCCGGACCCCGTTAAAATAAAAGACTCAACATGCAGGGCTAAAGCCCCGGATCTTTTGCACTACTAGCGACGCGGACGCGCCGACGCCCCTGGACATGCATACTACACGCACAAAACTAACATTTTTATTTAAAACATTGTCTTACCTGCAAGCGACGCGCGAGCATCATCCCGCTGTCTCTTCTTTTTTCCGCCCCCGACTCTTGGTGCCTTTTCGAGGCCATGTCTGAGGTCGGTGTCGGCCAAATTTGAAATTGATTGAAGCATAATTGAACAGACCACTGGGAGGTGGGGAAGGCGGGGCACCAGAGGGAGACTGGCACAGAGATTCACCTTTTTCTCGACTAATTTGGTCTAGGCCTATATTACTTTTGTATTGCTTTTGTATATTAACATGCTAGAAATATTTTATTTGTTATTTATACTAGTAGCCTATATTGTGATGATATTTTCACGACCCAGATTTTTTGGTGCCCCCCCCCAAGCACTTGGTGCCCTACGCGCAGTGCGTGATGTGCGTGTGCGGAGCGCCGGCCCTGGCTAGTCTTCATCTCTGAACTTAAACAGTGACAGGAAATACTAGCATCAGGGCACTCCACTAATGTTAGCGTTAATATAGTTCGCTGCCAGTAATGGAGGATGAAAGAATTGTTCCAGTTCTCGTTTCGATGTACAAAGCTGAAGTGTGGCGCCATTTGGGCTTTTGTGGTAATGTCCGCCCCGGGACCGCGGTGCGAGCGCAACCTCGGTTCTTCTGCTTGCCGCGTCCCGTGTTGAAGAGCCTTTGCGCGGGGCGCGGCGGGCGGTAGAGTCGTTGTGCAGCTGCAGCTTTCTCTCGTAATTCAGGAGTGTTTTGTGCAGTTGGGACGGTGCTCACGTCGCGGTCTCGGTGATTCCACGCGAAACATAAATACAAACTGAAAAACCTGTGAAATCCAAGTTGAAAAGTTCTGAGAATGTTTAACATCTGTATTTATTTGATTGTTTTACAATTGTTTTCTTTTCTTTAGGAATCCTGCAAGCACTTATTTTTCATTGATATTAAGCAGATGTCATTTTTTGTTCAGATCAAATGTTATGACATTGTATGTCACAATTGTAAACTTAAACTGTGAACCTTTAAAGTAGAGTCTATAAATATATATTTTTATCTTTTTATAAAATACATTTTCTACATACATTTAACTAAAGAATCATGCAAGCACTTGAATATTTCCCCCTTTACTCGTACTGCACAAAAAGTGGTTCGGTAATGTTGAATGTTATAGGGACTGTTTATTGCAAATGCAGATCCCAGTGTGTTCTGCGGTGTGTTCTGGTTAAACTATTTTTACTTATTTATTTTTTGCTAACGTTTGCATTTGGTGGTGTGTTCTTAGTGACAGCTTTACTAAAAAATATATATCCTATTCCTAAAATAAGAAATATACCAATATATCGCCTTGCTAACAGTATCGCAATATATCGTATCGCAACCCCTGTTCGTGATACGTATCGTATCGCCAGATTCTTGCCAATACACAGCCCTAATTTGAATATATTTTAAAATAAAATTTATTCCTGCTGCTTATTATTTTTGTGGAAACCGTGACATATTTTTCAGGATTTTTTTTTTTTTGTTAAACAGCATTCATTTGAAATACTTTTTTTGTAACATTATAAATGTCACTTTTGATCATTTTTTTACATCCCTGCTGAATTAAATGAATTTCTTTCAAAAGATAAAAAATCTTTTGAACAGTGGCATATACTGTATCATGAATATTCAATGTGTCTCCCAGCCCTACACACAACCCACAAAAGTTATTTGAAAACAACTAAGATATTATCATACTGCTAAATTAGGCACAATGCACTCATAAAGCTATAGTTATGGTCTCTGATTCTCTCACACACAGCTGTCCATTGTTTTGGACACATCGTATGACCTTTGAAAAATGTGAGTCATCCGTAAGGAGGCTTAGACGTGTGGGGTTCCCAAGAGAGCCGTACGGTTGCTTGAGAGGTTTGAAACACATTGGAGGCCAGGAGGTGGGAGATGAGTGGTTTGTTGGCCTTCTAGTTTTACCTAAAGGTCAAAAATTTGTTGCCCTTCTAGTTTTACAAAAAAGTAAAAAATGTTGGCCCTCTCAGAGACAGCAGTCATGCGTGTCTAAAGCAAAGAAAGACGACAGCTCTTCACTGCACTCACCACTCACCAAGTAGCTCGTGCCACAAGCAGCCACAATATTTCAAAATCCTCCAAAGCTACAGTGGGATCCCGCAGTTAAAATATTGGACTCCATTAACTCTTTTTCCATGGGTGGATTTGAAAGAACGAGTGCCCTGCTAAACATCTCCCTGAAATAGAAAGAACCACTGTATATGCTGGATAATGTATACCATGGCCTCAAGAGCGCTTTTCTTTGCGGAAAAAAGGGAAAGTCCAGCCACTTTCGAACCACAATGGTTTGGCTCTCCCAGGGCCCCGACCCCAGCAGCTTTCATCTGGTGGGCCCAGAGATTGTTTTAGGAAAGAATGAATGGCCAAAGGATTGTAGTTGGATAAAGCATAAGGCACTGAAATAACAGAGACAAAGCCCAGTGCCAGGTGAAACAGAGCTGGCATGACTGGAATCTGGTTATGACGGTGGTTTGATGGGTCTGGGAAGAAACAAACTAACTCTCATAAAGAACTCGATAATAAGGGTTATGAGGAAATATCAACTTTTCACATTTGGAAGCAATTTATCTAAATAACTGCCTTACGATTACATGACAAACACAATGAGTGCAGCAACAAATGCTAAAGGAATATTCTGGGTTCAGTAAATGGTTAGCTCAATCGAGAGCATTTGTGCCATAATGTTGATTAAAATTCCCACTTTTGCCTACTTTACTTTAAAAAAAATGTGCTCAGCGTGAATAGGACCAATCTGTAAAAAGTACAAATTCAATAGTATAGCCACAGAACATTAACAACATGTGTTACCATGAAGTGTGCTCAAGCTTTTCAGTGTTACAACTTTGTTGTCATAATAACCACGCATAATCCCTACAAATGCAAAAATTATTTAAAATCACTTTTTGGTTTTATTCAAAATTGGCCCCATTTCCTTCCATGCTTCAACGTAACCTTGTTTTTTTTTTTTTTAATTGAATTTGAGTTTACTTTTTTTTTCTTTTTTTTTTTGTAATCAACAGTATGCCACAAGTGCTGCCAGTTGAGCCCAGAAGGTTCTTTAATTTCAGGGAAAATCAGATTGATATTCCAGCAGTTGAAGATAATTGGTCTCTAGTTAATGCCAGTTATTTCTGAGGAACCATAATGGCTAGACTCAAGATAACATGCGGAGAAAGCCTAGAGCCCTACCTGATTGAGTCTTTGCTGCTATCGACGCTGTGGATGTCTGGTTTCTGTCTGTTGTCCATTTCTTGTTGTTTAGGCTCTTTGCCGGCACATTCTGGCTCTTTAGTGTAGGGCTCCATAGGTGGTAGAGGGGTGCGTCTATCTTGAATCCCTGTGGACTGAGTTCCATGTTGCCTTTCCCTAGTACCTCCATCAGCCTTGCGCTCAGACGCAGTGCTGCGTTTCATGGCCTGGAGCTGAGACAGAGGGACAATATCTGCACCCTGAGGTCTGTGCCACACGGTCATGCGGCCAGCAGAGTTGTAGTAGTAAAACCTGTTGCTCTGGAGGTCAAAGAGCTCCCACCACTGGTTGCCATCAGCCTGGCGGACGGGCACATCGGTGGGTGGGTCCCAGCCACACTCCCCCGTGGCCAGATTTACGTACATGCGCTCTTGCGAACGAGGCTCAAGGATTTCCACCCAATCAGCGCTGAGGAGAAAGAGAGAGAATTATCATCATTTAAATATTTCATTTTAGTATGCAAAAAAGCAAAACTTATTTATTGTGTGATTGTTTTCCAAACAAAATATGGTACATTGGAATTCTAGTAAATCAAATCAACTCAACAAAATGGCACAGCTGCACTGTTATAAATTAAAGGCGGTACTTCTTGGTCAATCTCTTAAATGTAATCTGATGGATGTGTTAACAAGGGAATTAGGCCAAAGCCACGGAGAGATTCGCCATGTGTGAGAGTGCATGCCCAGAAATGCTGGCTCAGCACACCCTTAATCCTATCTGCAGATACAGCCGAGGAAACAAAGTTGTGAGCTGGAAAGCATGTATTCCCATACACACACACACAGGGCATCGGGAGACAAGTCAGGTCTCCCATCTGGTAGTAGATGCGCTTGTCATGGTCTGAGCTCTTTAAGTCATCTTAGTGTGTCACGTGACTCACTACGTTAAAATATTTACAGAAGGATTGGAAAAAAGGCGGGACTAAAGACCATGCAATCATCTTGGAATCACACACATAGACACTAAGATGTAGAAAGTTTAAAAACATGTTTGACCAGACCCTTGACATTACACAAAACCTGTAACCAAGCACAGTGACTTATATCATAGAAAAATTTAATTTCATGCAGACTTATTCCTTTTGTTTTCCAAGTACATACTATTGATATTACTGTGAACATTTAATCTATTCACGTTTAATCTTTGTAACAAAAATTCTGACCATGCTGAACATCTCCAATTATACTATTAATTATATCACACCAGGACACTCCATGGAGAAAGTGACATCTGATGGGAGGCGTAAACAACAAAAAATACTCTAATGCAGCTAATTTGGGTCATGTTGCCCCTCTGAGAAACCTATTATGTTTCTTTTTATCTATTTTCCTAATGCAGAGAATCTTAAGTGTGCTAATTTAAGTCATGTGGGAAGCCGGGCGGCGAGATTACTTCTGCCACCTAAACCAGCGAACGGCTTGCTATGACTCAATCTGAGAATCAAAATACTGATATTTATCTTATGTGGTTTAAGCCTTAGTAAACTAAACAGACACTTACATACTAGAAAATAACAAGAGACGATATGATGTCTCAGATGTATAGATGCGCAGACACAGCTACTGTAAATTATCCTATCAATTCTTCAGCTGTTTAGCATGGTCTGATGATACTCCAGTGAGGCATTTCAACGTTTGCCCAGTTTCCACACCACAACAAGTGTGTTCTTTCTCTCCTGCTACGTGTCCTCTATACCACTGGTCAGATAGTGAACAGTGTACTTGCGCGTTGTCACAGCCATATGTCCTTTTGTTCCCTGGGCTTCAACTCAAGCTGTGGCTCAGGATCAGAAATAGTCAGCCCCCCTGTTCAAAGGTGCTCGAAATGTAACACAAAGCAGTCCAACTCTCTTTATTACTCTGGTTTTTACATTTGAAAAAGCAACAAGTGCCAAATCTTTTAATATACCATTGCATCTTCATAAAAACAAATGTAGATATATAGTGGCCATGAGAGACCAAATGGTGCCAGGTAAGCTGGGAAATGCAAAGCAACAGACCTGACTGAGTCTCAGCAGAGACATGCTGGGACACCATCTGTCTCAAATATACCAATCATTTAATTTTACCTTCATTATCACCATTAAATATTTGAGCCTTGCCTTGAGGGAAACAGCGTTTGACCCGAGGAAATGCATTGGTTTTGTGTTGATGCATTAATCCTAAGGGTGCGTGCACATTTGACAATTTGAAAAAATTAATTATGGGTAAAGCTGGCAATGCTACTGATCACGAAGAATCCTGTCCTGTAGTGTCTATATTCTGCACAAACTATTTCTCGCAACCAGATCAAGAGCTTTATGGGTGGGAGCTGTGTAATTGAAGAGCAGTTAAACTGGAGGCCTTTGTGTGTTGATAGCTGAACTCCACCCACCTTTTTCTCACTCATTCGCACCGTCTCGGTTTCTGCAAAAGAATCCTCAAGACTAAATTCCTCTTCATCAAACTCAAATGTTTGCCATTATATTATCAAGAAAACAGATTTGCGTACATGTGAAAAAATTAAATGGATAGAATGTGAAAAGTTGCATAAGAAAGCATTAGGGTTGACTGCCAAGACCACTGTGAAAATCAAACAGACAGGCATGTGGTTGAATGGTCTCCTTTGGTATTTATTGGTTAAATACACAAGAAGCACATATATAAGAGTTGAGTTTTTTTGACATGCATAGAGAAAAAACTCCATCCTTTAATAAAAATAAACTCAACAGAATAAAATCAAAACTCTAAAATTAATAATAGAAAGAATTCATGTTGTTTGATGGGTTTTTTTTCATGATAGAATATCCTTTTGTGCAAAAATAAGTAGGTATCCTGTTACCCTCCTATCTGTAATAAATTTATCAAGTTAAAAATATTAACTCTTAACTCAGGTTCTACAAAAGCTATTCTCTACCAGCAGTTATTCTAGAAATCCATTTAGTAACACCACCAAAAAGAGACACCCTCTTTTTAACCCTAGTTCTATATGGAGAAATATTTTTAGAAAGTGTCTAATAATATGTCAATTAATTTCCTAATACATAAAACAATGAAATCATTTTTCAAATTCCTGAAGTGTAGAAATCTGCACCATTGTTTAAAAATAACTGTAAAATGGCTGGTCTCCAAGCAAAGAATTACAAAAACATAATGGACTAAATCCATTGTTCCAAAACGAGGCCAAATGCCGTTTTTATTCAGTGCTTTTTTTTTTAGCCCGCAATTTTGAAATTCCACCTTAGGTGTTTCTGATTTAGACTACCCGAGACCACTCTTAAAGTAAGAAAAAACTCTGTGCCAAAGTCTTTTAGCTGCCAATTACTCCTCATAAAGTTGAACGCCAGGCCAAACAATAACATACTATTCTGAGTTTGACACTTGACAGCTTTGGCCATGCCAAGCCAAAGTGTTTAAAAAAAGAACCTGCCTCTGACTTAGACACCTTATTAGAAATCTTACTAGCTGAAAGTGCGTAACATAGCCACTCCAAATAAACTGTTCCTGTGAAGGATTATTTACCAAAAAAGAATATCCTTATAATAACCGATGAAAGGGGGTTTAGGTGATGTAATGTCATTCAATATGGTGGAATGGCATGCAAATTGTGTGACAGGTGGGGTTATGTAACTACCTGAAATATAGTTCCTGAGGTGTGGCAAGAAAAAAGTTTTTACTTGCTTTGATATACTAAAACGTATCAATTTGTTTAACCTTAAATCAGTATTCACCTCTTAAACTATTTCAAACATATGGCCTACAATTAATTTAAATTTGTTGCATTTGAGTACAGAAAACATGCTGTGTCACTCTCAAACACAAATGCACAAAGTGTCAGCTGAGTACACACATAAGCAAACAATAGGCGTAGCTCCACAAACAACACACATGGAAGGACACTGCCCTGCCTCTTCAATAGAGAAGAGCGTGCAGTGCACACGTTTATTCAAACAAAAAACAAACTGCTGCACCTGTCAAAAGAATTCTGTGGCTCTGTTAAGTAAGGTAACTCATTCCAGTGATACTAGGAAAAGTTAGATGCATAAACTGTACTCACACATATTTGAATGACAATAGCTGAATGAAAATGGATGGATACTTTTTCTTCTATTCCTTCCATGTTGCATGCAAATGCTTCATTTATCCTATACTAAACACAGGGTTTAGTTCCTATGTGGTTGATACACAGTAATGAATAAAGGTGCAGGTTGGTTTGACACATCTTAAAGAGCAGACTAGGCCTCCATCAGCAGAGGTCATGGTACAACTGCTCCCATCTGTTTCACTTTTATTCTGCCTGGCTATACAGACCTATACTGGCTTCATTTATCTTTGGGGGTAACTCATCAGGACTGATATAGCTGGCCTTGTGTTAACAGACTGGTTACAGGAATGGTTGTGATAAAGACGAGAAGAATAATATTAAATAGACATGGTTAAATCATACTGAACAGAACTTGATATGGAAAAATACTTTTATTTACATTAAAAGTAACATAAAACTACTGGCATTCAGCATTCAATAGAATGAGAAATAAGAAAATAAGCCTATCCCTATCCCTTCAGCATTATTTTATGGTGGTGCTCTTAAGTGGTCAATTAGGTCAAGCTAGAGCTAAAAATGGTTACAAATACAACCTATGGCAGCTGTTTGTTTGAAAGTTTCTTACTGAGATTTTTAAATAAGAAATTTCATGTATTTAAAGCAGGGCTCTAGACTGTGACCAAATTGCGAGTGCATGGTCTGCGCTGCTCCAAAGCGTCTGCTTCATACAGGAGTTAGATGTCACTGATCACGTGAAGAGAGGCGCTTTCAGCACGAGTGCTTCAGGTGTAGAGCCTGGTTTAATGGTATACTCGCTGCGTCAGCACCTGGTTTATACTCGCTGCGTCGCGAAGGTGCACGCAGCGGACTGAGTGCAACGGAGGATTTGGTTTTCAAACTAAAATAAAAGACCACTTCTTAAACCAGAGAAGATAAACATGCTGGTATTCTTGTAGAAAAAAACATGCAAGTCCTGTCAGTGACAGCCAGTTTAGTTTTACTTTTCTTTTTGTTTTGAAAAACTTATCTTTGCTGTTTACCTCACGTTACGCTATGGAGGCTTTCCTTAATTTTTTTTATATTATTTATTTGATTCCTCAGTGTTTGCTAAACATTCTGTAATTTATTAGTCGGTATATAATACAGCATGTGATGTGTCCTATGCCATGCGTTTCGCTAATAAACATTATGTAAGACAGTTTGTCATTGCAGCCTACTGTTTTCTTGTAGTTGTGCTTTTTAATTAAGAATAACAATGAATCCATCTTTTGCTTTAGTCTTAAAAAGTGAAAGGTGTATAGATGTAAGCAAAACAGACAATTATCTTTTCTTGTAAAACGTGACACCAAGATCGCAAATTTGAAAGCGCATGAAAAAGGAATTCCTGTTCACAAAATTTAAATCACAAATAATACTGATTAAAAAAAACGGGTTGAATGCTGAACACTTTCGTTACCATATAACTATAAACTATGATGAAAGTTCATCAGCATGCAATGATTAATCAAATGTTATATAAAAAAATAATAATAATTGCGACCAAATTATGTGCTCGTGCGACCAACTGAGAAAGTTAGTCGCAAAAGTGCGACCAGAGGGAAGAATGAGTCTAGAGCCCTGATTTTAAGTATTTATATAATCTATTTAAGGTTTTATTTAAATCCAAATGATAATATCTGGATTAATTAAATAGATCTATTCAGTGCGAATTTCAATGGTCAAGTACACACTGCAGCTAGACACAGATGTAACTCCAGCTGGTTATTTACAGAAGTGATAATTGCATTACAAATTTACATAAAAAACAACATTTCAAATGAAAAAATTCAGGTAGTGACAACTGAACTTTTAATACAGCGGCACAGATTCCAGTGTGTACAGATCTGAAAGTTGTTGAACACTTTTGAACACTGACAGCTTGTCAAGACGTGCGATGTTAGAAAACCCACAGATACAGGTATGACTCACCTACAATTCTTGTTTATAATCATGAGATGCTGAAACTCCTAAAGTTATGCAAAAAAATAAATCTTATTTGCCAAAAATATCTAAACATGTTTAAAGGTGGCATGAAATAAAAATTCACCTATTTTATCATTTTTATTTAAGCGAGTAATTTTCAAATAATTAAAGTAAATTCATTTTGTTTTAGAATCTTAAAATTTGTATGCGGTGTAAATGTGGAAATCATAAGGCTAATTTCCCTTGCCTTTCCTGAGACGATGATAGCTAAAGCAGTTAGTCCTCAAGTATTGTGGTTCAGAGAAGGAGGGCATCAAACTTGTCTAACCAAATTGTAGTAAGTCAGTATCATATGCATGACAATACGTGAGAATTCCACCCATTACTAATGGATAATGGGCACATGACAATGGAGAGCATTGTTAGCTCAACCATCAGCCTCTATTCATTTGAAACAACCCCCTTTACAATTAAAGCTCTCACGACACCAGCGCCCAATCAGAATGAGAGTCGTGCTTTAACGGGGGTGTGTGGCTTTGGGGTAAGGATAAGGGTCTGAGATGCTGAACTACAACCCCCTTTCCGGGAATTCTTTCTAAATAAAGAAAGAAAAGTTGACCTCATTGGGATGATGCATTGCCTATATGTGCTATATGGCTTTTTTGTCCACACTGCTGCTGATCTACTTCCTGTCTCAGTGGACACTGCTGCCGGAAACTGGAAGTTCCAGGCGGGAAGTCTGTAACTGCCAAACAGCAACTGTGTTAGCAAAACAATAAATCCTCTTTCTAGAGGGGACAAATCTGACTTGCAGGCATGCGCTCACACACAACGCCAAAGGCCTTATTCAGGACAAACGAGCAAACTGACAGCAACAGTGAGACGTGAATGGACATGTGTGTGGGGGTAATACACACTGAAGTTAGCAGCATAGATATGCGCTTAAATACAGAGTCGCTTGTCTACTACCAGCTGTCAACGTCAGTATCAATACTTCTTTTGAATGAACATCTCATTCTGAAATACAGAGGCAACTGTAAAGATTCAGTAAGATAAAAAGAGATTAACTGTTCCCTGAGCTGACCATTCCTGCTGTACATGATGACTTTATCATAACGTATCCGGCAAGAGTCATACAGGCAACAAGTTAAACTCTACCATCTACTCTGAGTGTTTAAAAATATCAAATTCAACACATCAAATTTTCTCTCAGTGTTGAGGGTCATGCTGGGTGACTGGGTGGGAGGAGGGTCAGGGGTCACCTAACCACCTCAAAGGACAATGTTGTCAAAGCGAGCTCCTAGGAGATGGGAATTGGAGCCCCGAATGCCCAACTGATTGAGTTGTTGTTATCGTTTGTTGGTAGGGAGGTCCTAGTAAGGACAAGATAAAAATAATGCTTTCTGCCAAAAGGCCTGAAGTTTTGCAAAAGATTAGCACATTAATGGTGTAAATTGTCAAGGTGGGGTCAACAGCTGCATTTTAAGTGCCCCATGCTGAACAAACACAGGAGATGAGACATAAGAATACCAATAAAACAATTCAAATAGCACTAATAACAATAAATGTGTTTCAAAAGACTCTGATCAAATAATTTGACTGTTAATCCTATAGTTATTTGTTGGCCCATTAATGCTGGCAGGTAAAGCAGTCAACATGCATACAGGCTGGTTTTGAATGAAATGATGAAAAAATCCATCCCTTCTTGTCCTCCCACATCAAACATATTTGTTTAGAACAGTTTTGGACTGTTTTTACTTGTAAACAGTGGCTTATCTGTGCTTGATCTATATCAAAATAATATTATAATAGGGACATGGGAAAAAAAGAGGGTGGGGATGTGGTCTATGCATCAGTTTTTAATTGGAGGCCATTCTGAATGTGAATTTGACAGACTGGAAGAAAGGGCTTTTAGTGGACTAAATGATTGCAAAAGTCTCGTATACGTCACCAGAAAAAAAATATCACTCAACCCAAAAATGGGTTTGTGTCCTAATCAATAGGATAGGATGAATTTCCACAAAATGCCAACTTAAGGCAACTAGTCTGTTTTGAAAAAAAAAATTGTGCTTAATTCTATTAAAATGAATGCACCTTCAAAAGTGATGCAGTGTCAATGTCTTTGCCAGACCAACAAAAAGAAACTGTGACAGATAACAGCCGAAATTCACTGTATTATTTTAAAAACCACATAACTATTTGTGACGCACTGATTGACTGTGTATCATTGATACAAAAGAAAAGCATCATCATCTGACTACATCTTGACTAAAAAACAAACAAAACTGGAACAGAAAAGCAACTCATTGGCCTGCGAGGCACACCCTCAGGCAGAGCGCTGGAGATGAGCCATTGGATGCTTTTCACATTGAGCTCAAAGGTCTTGTTAAAGCACTGGTGCTAAACTGCTGTCACAATACTACGTCCTCCCTTTTGTCTGCACACTATTGTGTACCAGACATGTAAACAGGGGAAAAACATCCTATTGTGAGATCCCATTCTGGATCAAAGATAAACCTCAGGTTGTCAAAAACATACATTTACACTCACTAGCTGGAACTGAAAAGCTGGAACAGACCACAAAAGTGCCCATCAACGGTCTCTAATCACATTAGAGAGTAGTGCAAATCTACAACACCATCTGAAGCATTTTAAACAAGCTTCAAACTTCAGTGTACAGAGACGTGGCTTCAAAAAGCATCAAGTGTCTAATGTCATGCCCCTTGTTCAGCTTCTGAACACGGAACTTGGAAAGAGGAACAGAGAGCCATCAATAATATGGCTGATCAAAGCTTGGTAGTGTGTTACATCAAACAGTTAAAGTCTTTCAACCACCTCTTTTCATCTATTTACACTTCAGCATCTGTGTCATAATCAAGCTCAGGGTGGAAAAAGAGGGTCGACTACATTTTTATTTAATGAATTTAATTAATTCGTACATCTGTAAGCCTGTGCTTAACAGATGCTCTGTGTCTTTCTGACAGTGCAGCACCAGTAAACACAACATGTGTCCCCAGCTCACATTATGTGACTTCAGTGTGTCTAACCACAGTAAAGGTTTTGTGGGATATCAAAGAGGGTTCTGTTGGTTTCCTGTAACCATCAGCCGATATTAAGAAGCTTTGAATATAACACTTTTGAATTAGACCAGATTCACTATCTCATACAACACTGATTTTTCTGTATTGGAACAAAATGGGACACAAAATCGAAAAAATATAGTTTACATATCAAGGAATTATAATATAATAAATGATAATTATAAAACAATATGTGCATTTGTTAACACACTCAGATTAAAAAAGAATGAGCCATTATGCCATACATATTTATTATAAATATTGACAAATCCCACACTTTAGTGTATGAATTAATTGAGCATACAGGATGGTTTCGAATTTTAAGCAGCATCTATTGAATTGTCACCACAACCACACAGAATATAATTCAATACTGACAAAATATTTTTCCTAGCATTTGTGTATCAGATTACTAATTTTTCTCTGGTGCCACTGACCTGCTACTCTTAAAATGACAGAAATTATCTAAAAATATCTTCATAAAATAAAAATAAAAATCTTCATAAAAGGCGTTAATATGATTGTGAAAGAAAAATCACACAATTACCTTGAACTATTTAATAAAAAACATTAAATGTCACCTTGTTGACTAAAATTAATTTGTCTAACAATCCCAAACATTTTTTTTAATGATGGTTCCTAAACATCATGGTTGTGGCTGAAAAAATGTAAACAAAATTATTTAACTTACAATTATGTACAAAACTTTTTTAAAAGTCTCACCAGAGCCTGTGTGATGTTATTGAACTCAAAGCAAGTGAAATATTAGAAGACCTTCAGGATGAAGTACCTGAATTATTTATTTAAATATCTGACATATAGCTTAAAAAGAGGTAATGGTGTGATTAAGTCAAAAACGGAAATATTGCTATTTTAAAAACTAATGTCGGGCAAAGTTGTGAAACCTGTTTTATTAAATGTGTCAAGATCAGCGAACTGTGCAGTAGTTTAACCTTTTCATGCATCAGATGAGACCAGCCTGAGATTTCAGTGATTGAAATACTAGTCCAAACAGCCAAAGATCGTCGGGTTCCTGTGAGCCAGTGTTTACAGTAGAAGTTAAATCAAATCAAATACATAAGTTGGCCTCCAGCATAGATGCTGATTTATGACACGACAGCAAACTGAGCAAAATATCACATAAGACTGAACCCTCGTGAGTCGTGAAGTCGTGGGAAAATCATCGCTTCATTCACACAATCGCCATATTTTCCCTCATACTGTCTTATAGGCGACTTAAATAGCAATTTGAAGTATACTGTAAAGTAATAATTCAATTACAGAGCTAAACTAGTTGAGCGGCTAACGTTTAAGAGACACCGCGCTAACCCTTCGTGTCAAAACTTGCATAATTTTCTTTAAAAAAAAAAAAGGACTGAAACTTACCTTGTCCCAGCCATTCTCCTCACATTGTACGGTTATACCACCAAAAGTATAAAGTGAGTGGGTAAAGACGGTAAAACTTTATCTCCTAGGTCTGTCGGACGTCCTGCGAGAGCTTCGTGATGTGCATAGAGTCCCAAATGCTGCTGCGCGCGCGTGAGCTGGGTGGCTGGGGGTGTCTCGTGGGCACCTCTCTCTCTCTCTCTCTCTCTCCACCCCCTACACACACAGATAGAGTCACAACGGTTTGCTATACACTGAGTAATTGTGACGCCCAACAACTTTAGTAAAACCAACTACATGCTTTGGAGAGTTTAGGTGTTGGATTATACTACACGACAGGTGCAAATTCAGGTTGAGTTGGATTCAAATGTTTGATTGCCTGAAGGGATTTATATCGGATTATTCAAATAGCGCCACCTGCTGGCGAACAAGGTAACATGTTGTAAACGAGGAGCACACACTGAAATGTTTTTCAGTGATGCTACAGCTACACTGCTTAAAATACACAATGTGTGCATGATGGTTTAGGTTTAGGCTTAGGCTGTCTATCTGGTCTCCCAGCCTAGCCAAGCTAGATTTAGCTGGTGTTTAGCTGATTTAGCTGATTATCTAATGGCCTCCCGTCAGTCTGGCTGTAAAATGTGATTTATTTATTTAGTTTGGTAGCAGGGTAAAAGAAGTCGTAAGAATAGTATCCACATATATAATCCATTTATAGAGAGATCCACACCCACAGAAATCTATAGCGTCAGAAAATTCATAACACTGCTCAAAATAACTGGTTTAAACAGCCAACAGCGAGGCCAACCTGGCGGAGAGGTACAGAGCAGTAAACTAGTTTTAGGCTGGTTTTAGTTGTTGTTTTACCAAATTTCTGTTTAAGTTGTTTTTAAGTTTTTGTGTTCTTTCTAGAAAAAAATATATATTCACTGAACAAAATTATAAAACAACACTTTTGTTTTTGCCCCCATTTTTCATGATCTTAACTCAAAGATCTAAGACTTTTTCTATGTACCCAAAAGGCCTATTTCTCTCAAATATTGTTCACAAATTTGTCTAAATCTGTGTTAGTGAGCACTTCTCCTTTGCCGAGATAATCCATCCACCTCACAGATGTGGCATATCAACATGCTGATTAGACAGAATGATTATTGCACAGGTGTGCCTTAGGCTGGCCACAATAAAAGGCTACTCTAAAATGTGCAGTTTTATCACACAGCACAATGCCACAGATGTCGCAAGTTTTGAGGAAGCGTGCAATTGGCATGCTGACTGCAGGAATGTCCACCAGAGCTGTTGCCCGTGAATTGAATGTTAATTTCTCTACTATAAGCCGTCTCCAAAGGCATTTCAGAGAACTTGACAGTACATCCAACCGGCCTCACAACCGCAGACCACGTGTAACCACACCAGCCCAGGACCTCCACATCCAGCATCTTCACCTCCAAGATCGTCTGAGACCATCCACCCGGACAGCTGCTGTAACAATCGGTTTGCATAACCAAAGAATTTCTGTCAGAAACCATCTCAGGGAAGCTCATCTGCATGCTGGTCGTCCTCATCGGGGTCTTGACCTGACTGCAGTTCGTCATCGTAACTGACTTGAATGGGCAAATGCTCACATTCGATGGCATCTGGCACTTTGGAGAGGTGTTCTCTTCACGGACGAATCACGGTTTTCACTGTACAGGGCAGATGGCAGACAGCGTGTATGGCGTCGTCTGGGTGAGCGGTTTGCTGATGTCAATGTTATGGATTGAGTGGCCCATGGTAGCGGTGGGGTTATGGTATGGGCAGGCGTATGTTATGGACAACGAACACAGGTGCATTTTATTGATGGCATTTTGAATGCACAGAGATACTGTGATCAGATCCTGAGGCCCATTGTTGTGCCATTCATCCATGACCATCACCTCATGTTGCAGCATGATAATACACAATTCCTGGAAGCTGAAAACATCCCAGTTCTTGCATGGCCAGCATACTCACCGGACATGTCACCCATTGAACATGTTTGGGATGCTCTGGATCGGCGTATACGACAGCGTGTTCCAGTTCCTGCCAATATCCAGCAACTTCGCACAGCCATTGAAGAGGAGTGGACAACCTGATCAACTCTATGCGAAGGAGATGTGTTGCACTGCGTGAGGCAAATGGTGGTCACACCGCGTGAGGCAAATGGTGGTCACACCAGATACTGATTGGTTTTCGGACCCCCCAATACAGTAAAACTGCACATTTTACAGTGGCCTTTTATTGTGGCCAGCCTAAGGCACACCTGTGCAATAATCATTCTGTCTAATCAGCATGTTGATATGCCACACCTGTGAGGTGGATGGATTATCTCGGCAAAAGAGAAGTGCTCACTAACACAGATTTAGACAGATTTGCGAACAATATTTGAGAGAAATAGGCCTTTTGTGTACATAGAAAAAGTCTTAAATCTTTGAGTTCAGCTCATGAAAAATGGGGGCAAAAACAAAAGTGTTGTTTTATAATTTTGTTCAGTGTATTTATGGGGAATATAAAAAGTACACATGGGTATTTAACACTTTATTCACCAACTACTACACCCTCATAGTTTTCCAAATTTCAAGGCAAAGGAAAACAGCAAAAAGTAAGGAATTGGTTGACAACTACACAAATATTTGAAATTTCATAACTATTATGACACACTACTCAAACACTGTTTAGTATGTTATTAATAAGTGCATTCAAATAAACGTAAAACCTTTGTTAGACTGAGGGTGCTCTCCTTTCACAGAGACAAACTCCCGTATGTTCAGTCTGGTAAAAATATTCTAATATTTACATTAATTGCACATACATTCAAATACACACTATGCAGCATTCAGTTCCAAATGTTAACTTACAGTAGCACCATGTTTCAAAAAGTAATATTTCCATGAAGAGAATCACATAGGTTGCAGGTGACATTAACATCATTATAGCACAACATGTGTAAAGTATTATGACATTTCATTGGGGTTTTCACTTTGAGAGTAATATTACAATATCCACAGCAGCAGAGAAGTCAGAGCACACTGGCTCTGCGTTTAACACATTATCAGAGTCCCACAGTCTTACAGAAATGATAAAGTAGTGCGTTTACTGAAAAATAGATGACAGGTTCATATCTTGATGATGAGCGATGTGAGTTTTCTCGTTGTATGAGAGCAGTGAAGGTGATCGATCTTAGCCACAAAATGTTACATGCTTGATTGGACAGAGATTTGCCTATCTCCATCGAAGCCCATTATGGTAAAAAGTTTTCATGATGGAAGTCTTTCATTAAAAAGTTCACAAAAAATGTAGCAAATCAAAAAAATGTGAATAGAAACATTAATGAACTGCATTGAGAGAGAAACTGAGATGGTCACACCGATACAACTCCACACTTCATTATAGCTAGACGACTGCAGAGTTTACTTTCTGTCCTTGGGTCAGGAGTTCATCGGTTCACATTCCTCACCTCTGCGCATCCTTCACAGTGGATAGTAGAGACAGATCTAACCTACCCATCCTTCCCAAATTTGGCCCCTGAGTAAACAAACAATAACAAATCTTAGTTCTGAGAACGGAACTTCAGGTTTCAGCAGAATATGGACAACATAAAGACAAAAGAAAGTCAAGTACAAAATGAGGACAATGTGTAATTATGGCAGTGGGACGCTCTGCACCATTCTGTATTATGTTAGCACACTTTTTTATCAGTAATGTAGGACTCTTGTCGTCACGTGCGCATCTAAAGGAATGTCAGAAGAAATTAAAAAGCTGCTCATGTGGCGAGGGACAGCATGAACATACACTGTGTGACAGAGGGAAGAGGGCTACTGAGGATTAGGGCTGATAACTGGCTGGCTGAATTATATTAAGCAGATGGTGTGTACAACAAACTCACATTGATTTGGAGGATGGTTTCTTCACTTTTGGCCTCTTTCGACGATGAAGAGGCCTGAAGCATGTGGAGCGCACACACACACAGCACCCCACGCCAGCAAAAACACAAACACACACAACAAAGATAAGAAATAGATGAGATAAAAATATCTAATCTTTATAACAGTAATAAATATAAGCATGTGTGTGTGTCTCTGTGTGTGTGTAGATATTTTTATTTATTAGTAGTATATATTAATATTATTACATTTAATAGTTATATACTTTATAATAATTAAAAATTATTGTAATGATAACACAAACACACAAGATTATTATTTTTTTAAAGGTTTCTTTAGTTTACCAAGGTTGGATTTATTTGATCAAAAATACAGTAAAAACAGTATATTGTGAAATATTATTACAATTTGAAATAACTGGTCTATTTTATTACATTTTAAAATATAATTTATTTCTGTGATGTCAAAGCTGAATGTTCAGCAGTCATTACTCCAGTCTTCAGTGTGATCCTTCAGAAACTATTTTAATATGCTGATTGTTGCTTAAGAAATATTTATATTCCAGTTATTCCAGATAATAAAACAGTTGTGCTGCTTCATATTTTTTGGAGACCATGATACTTTGCTGAATAGAAAGAGCTTTATTTTATTTATGAAATAGAAATAGTTTGTAACATTATAAATGTCTTTACGGTTACTGGTCAATTTCATGTTCTCTTGCTGAATATATGAATTACTGTCTTTAAAAAAAAATCTTACCACTTATCACTTCAGAACAGTTGTACACACACACACACACACACACACACACTTATTAATAATCCATTTTAGTTAGCCATTAAAACAGGAATGAAGCCATACCTGTAATCGTACAAAGAGTTTCTTTCTTTACCACCTATAAGAGATAATGTGTCATTGGGTTATAGATTGTGTTTACAGGTATTATGTTGAAATGCAACATCAATGCCAAAACATTCATCACGTGGCATGACTCACCTGTCTCCTGATTGCACTCTTTGTGACCTTTGCAGCTGCGCAGTTTCATGAGCTGCTGGTGCATGTGATTCACTGCATCATGATCAAGTGTGCTCACAGCATTTATCAGCTGCACAGAAAATAACAAAAGTGGAAATGATGGGGGTCTATGGAGTCAATTTAATGCCACATATATCTGCAAAAGAATAAAGTTAAATAAGGTATTCAGCAAAAAAAAATAGTTTTGCAAACAAAAATAAAGATTGCAAAATAAAATAAGTACTGGGAGAACAAATTAAGTTTTGCGCAAACAAGCTTCTTGAATTATATCTTAATTTTTGCAATTATTTATGAACTTTGATCCTATTTTATCTCTGCAACACATATTTTCCATGCTCACACCTACTAATTCATTTGCAACGCTCCATTTATTTTACGTTTCAGTCAAGCATGAGGTCGCGATACCATTTTCCCTTTGCGCTTCACTTTTCTGTGCGTTTCACTTCATGGAACTGTTTTGACTTGGGGGTGGAGTCAAGAAACTGGGGCATGTTCAGAAGGCCTGGGCACGCCCACCGCGAAGCCACGTCATTATCTGGAAGCGCAGATCGTAACAGGTTTGAAAGTCAGCATGGCAGAGCAGAAACCTGCAGGTGGATTCCAGGTATGTAAAGTTGATTGTTTCCTTTTATTTCACTAACATTAAAATGTATGTTGTTTTGTTAACTAAATGTGATTACTATTAACGCCGTTTGCCAAAGTTTAAGAAGTTAGAGATCAGTTTAAGCGGTGGTTTTATTAGGCATAAGCCTACTCATGCATACAACATAATGTAGACAAAATCAGCCTGTCCTTCACTAGGTAATAATTGATGGAGTACATTGCTTGTTACTAGGGTGACCAGACAATTTTCTGAAAAATGCAATCATTTCCTGGTTTTAGCTGTTTTGCTATTTGAAGAGACACAATATAACATATTTTGCCTACTTTGTAGTGTAAGAACATCATAATCAATAAAAGTAAACAACATAATCCATCAACAGTATAAACACGTGCATATTCGTTCACATGCGCGAGTAACTGATCTCTAACTTCTTAAACTTTGGCAGATGACGTTAATAGTAATCACATTTAGTTAACAAAACAACATACATTTTAATGTTAGTGAAATAAAATGAAACAACCAACTTTACATACCTGGAATCCACCCACAGGCCTCTGCTCTGCCATGCTAACTTTCGAACCTGTTGCAATCTGCATCTCCAGCTAATGACGTGGCTTCGTGGTGGGCGTGCCCAGGCCTTCTGAACATGCCCCAGTTTCTTGACTCCACCCCCACGTCAAAACAGTGCCATGAAGTGAAACGCTAAGAAAAGTGAAGCGCAAAGGGAAAATGGTATCGCGACCTCATGCTTGACTGAAACGCAAAATAAATGGAGCGTTGTAAATGAATTAGTAGGTGTGAGCATGGAAAATGTGCTGCAGAGATAAAATAGGATCCAAGTTCATTAGCTTCTTTTACAACCGTCATTGATTTTTGCAATTAATTATTTCTTAATTGTTGTGATTCTTTATTTCTGTTTGCAAAACTGAATTTTTTCTCTCAATACTTTATTTTTATTTTGCAATCTTTATTTTTCTTTTGCAAAACTTTATTTTCTTTTGCAAAACTTTATTCTTTTGCATATATAGGTGGCATTAAATTGACTCCATAGAGGAGTCCCCATGATTATTTCAAGTCTAAAAGAGACCTACCTGATAAGGGTCTGTGTTCAGATCAAAATACTCTAGGAAGCCAGTGGCAAACTCACAAAATAGGAAGTTGTGTGTCTCATTGATAGTCCTCAGACACCAGTAAGTGTTATTGTTGGCACTGGTGCAAGCACAAAATGGACCCACTGACAACACAAAAAGATAATATAAGTGAAATCACATCATTAATTAATTTGGCAAACATATTAAATACGGTTTTGTGTGATGTATGAAAAAACACTGATGTGAAATCCTATGCTCTGCAGTACTTGTCCAGAAGGGCGCGGTCTGCCAGTGCTGGTTATCATGGGTGAAGCAGGTGAGGCCAGGCATGCTGCAAGTGTCATTATTACGGAGACGCTTCAGGAGCTTCCTCAGCTTTTTCCTGCGTTTCTGCTCTTTCATCAGCCACTGTTTCTTATCTTTGGAGGTCATTCTACTAGATTAAAAGAACAGATATCTTCACTATCAACAGTAATCAACTATCAACTGTAGATTGCAACATTAGTGATAAGGCGTTAATGTGCCTTCCTTCAGCTTTCTGACAGATGATGAATGAAAACCTACTCGACAGAATCCATCCGGCCTGATTTGAGTTTGAACAGTGCCCTATTGTTGTGTTGATACCTTTAAAGAAAACATTAAACAATTATGTCAAATGTGTGATCAAGCCAGCACTTAATGAAAGCATGAAAACCTTTTTTATGTAAAGGTGGAGGCTTACATGTTTTGGTTGCATTCACACTCTTTCGGTCGAACCTGCTTTAGATGTCCTTTCACCTCTCTGAGATTCTTTATTTTGGTCTGCAATGTCTCTATCTATTCGAAGAGCAAAAAGTATTTAATAGTAAAATCATGGTTGTTTGTTTTTATTCAAATTGTTTAAGAACAACTTCATAATCGTACCTCATGCTCAATGTGTAGTTTGTGATCTTTCCATGCTTGTAGAGATTTATATAATCCACCATCACACCTGACGGTGTCGTTCATCAGTATTGAGCATCTAAACAAAAAAGTAAAGTTCATCTTTCAGTTGTCTATCTAGGTTTAAAACAAGTAAGGTTATATAAGTAAGGTATGGTTATTAGATTATCACTCATTGTAGTCATACACAATAATAGACTATCTGTGTTGTACCTGTAGGTGACTTTAAGAGCAGCAGGTGGCTTGAGGGAGTTGAAGTTGTTGTCTGTGGGTCCCATTCCGCTATATTCTACATTCTCTCCATACACTGCCTGCTTTCTGCCTAGCATGAGGCTGGTGTTGAGGTTGAGGGGCTGGTAGCCTTTCTCCAGGTCCAGAGTATAGACATCTGAGTCCAAGTGAGAAGAGACAGAACGAGCCCAACGATTACGCGGCAAACTCTTCTTGGTCTTCAACTCTGGAATTAACATTGACATATTGCTTACAGAACGTTACTATAGAAATATTTCTCAAACTGCTCTCACACCAATATCATTTATGCATGCATTTGAACATATTCAACCACCAGATGGAGACATTTGTAGCGAAAAGAATAGGTGCTTGCATACATATATATATATATATATATATATATATAGTGGTAATATTTCCTTTTTATCCCATAGAAAGAAAGAAAAAAGAAAATATTACAAAGAGAATAAATATTGTACAATATAATTATCTAAAATAACTCTTTTCTATCTGAATGCATTTTAAAATATAATTTATGTGATGGCAAAGCTGAAATTTCAGCAGCCATTTCTCCAGTCTTCAGTGTCTCATGATCCTTCAGAATTAATTTTAATCATTCAGAAATATGCTGATTTAGTGCTCAAGAAATATTTCTTATTATTTTCAATGTTGAAAACAATAATGCTGCTTAATATTTTTGTGGAAACTGATACATCTTTTGTAAAATTATAAATGTCACTTTTGGTCAGTTTAATCCTTGCTGAAACGTATTAATTTCTTTCTTCACACACACAAACAAAATCTTACTGATACCAAACTTTTAATTGGTGGTTTATAAAAACAAATTTTAGTATAGTAGAGTAGATGTTGTTTTTGGGGAGCTCTTAAAAGCATGAAATTAACCCATTAACTATACATTTCAAATCACATACTTCCAGGGTTTCCTGCACCAGATTAGCAATTGTCTCGGTGAGAAATAACAGATCCCAAACAGATCTTTCTTTAGGCATTATAAGCCACCTTCGAACTAACCATTTTACATTTTGACTTAACTATGTTGATTCACTTATATTCATCCACCAAAAAAATTTAAATAATAATAGGAAATTTTCTGAAAACAAAAAAACAGCCTTCTTGCGATTTAACCACTAACCAAGCAAGAACAGTCTGACACTCTCGGGACCAAATGTGTGAAACTATTGAATGACTCACTCTTTTTAGTGAGTGCCTTCTTCCTCTTGACAGGTGTGGTGGGCTCACAATCACAGTGGTACGATGTGGAACGAGCTCCATTGATCTGTCCCCTGTTGGCAGTCATCAGACCCAAAGCACGAGGTGCATAGAGACCTGCCATCCCTTTACACTTATACAGCCTCGGCATGCCAGTCGGACCCTCAATGCACTGCCACTTCTGCACAGAGGAGGAGCGGTTAGTTAGAAAGCACTAAACAGCAGGGAAATCACTGGAAATAGTAGGGGAATATGCAGTGTAATTGAAAGTGCATATTTACCTGGCCTGGTTGCTCACAGGGTGTCTGGTATTCAGCTCTTTGACACAGGTCTCTGACCCGTTGATACTTTGGCAGCGAATTCTGTTCCACTTCTTTGCCATCTGCTAGCTTATGCAGAGGCTTGCTGTAGATCGGAAAGAGATCACATCAGGTTGCCTCCCAAAAACAGCAAAGAATTAGATACAGCCCCTATTTGAAACATGCAGATGTGTCCGATGTCAGTGTGCCATCTGGTGCCTCTCTAATGGAGCCATGTCTAATCAATTTCTGGGGTTAAAAATCTTTTGTCGGAGCGATACAGTGTAAGAGTTTGTGATACGGCGATCAATTAAAAATGCATGGGTTCATCTGGCCTGATCAAATGTACTCACCCCCTCTCCACCAGGAATGAATCCCTCCACACTTTCGCCTTCTTGTAGGAATGAAACCTGGTAAAACTGAAAGAATATGAAGACAAAAGTCTGGGATTTTGAATGGTTAGAATTAAATGTTCATGTTTGTGTAGCTTAAATCACTTATATATATATATATATATATATATATATATATATATATATAAAATGCTTTATACAGTACAGATTGTTTTAAAGCAACTTCATAGTAATAAACAGGAAAATAACAATCAATTAACTTCTTTAAATATGAAACCAATTCAAATTCTGCTGTAAAGCACCTCTAAAAAGACAATAGTGTCATTCAGCTCAAGTCAGTTCAGCGCTGGTTCAGTTCAGTTCAATCACTGTGTAAAGTTCATAAATTATAAAACGTTCAGTTATAAGCTGCTCTACAGAAGGCCAAAATTAATCAATTTTCAGAAATTCATCAAAAGTTGCAAAATTCATCAATTATGGAACAAATTCAATTCAGCTAAAATGCAGCTCTACAGAAGACAAGTGTAATTATCTGGCATAATTCAGTGAGTACCTGTTGACTGGTCTTTCTTTTTCTAACAGCTTGAGGATGGACTTGCCATCCATGTCCAAGGGAATATCCACTCCGGCCATGTCCAGTAAGGTAGGGGCAAGGTCAATGTTCAGGACCATGTGAGGATTACTGCAGGAGATCACGAACATGGAATCAACAATGTGTTATTTTTAGCATTTCACTGTGAAGTTGTGAGCTTAACATCTTTGACTAACATGGCACCCGCATCCACATTAGGGCCTCTCAAGTAGAAGGGGATTCGAATGTCAAATTCATATGGCATTGATTTGCCCTTGACCAATCCAAACTGGCCAATGTGATAGCCATGATCAGACATGTAAATGATGTAGGTGTTATCCAGCTCCCCAGTTTCCACCAACATATTGTAAACCTGTGGGGAAAAAACAGGAACAGCATTTTACAATATCTAGTTTAGTTTTTTTACATTTCTACTTTTTTCTACATTACCACCTCAATTTTCTAATAATTCTATGGCTCGTCGTCAATTATTCTTTACATTACTTACACTACAATTCAAGTTTTGGTTGGTAAGATTTTTTTATGTTTTTGAAATAAGTGGCTTATGCCTTTAATTTATAAAAAATATATATTTTAATATTATTATAAATTAAAATAGCCGTGCTCTGTATTAATATATTTTAAAGCAGTATTTATTCCTGTGATTATTTATTGACTCACTCATAAAGACAGTCACTTCTTGCTTCTTGTTTCTGAATAAATCTGTTTTTGAACAAATTATTCAAATGACTCACTTGCAGTGAGTCACCTACTAGTGTAATGATATAAACTGCAGAAACTGCAGAGACACTGAAACATTTGCACTACTAATGGTGTAGTGCCAGCACTCTTAGAATGCCACAATGCCAAAGACATACAAGCAATGGAAATTTTTTTTGCATATGTGCTATATTGTTAAGTTAGCATGATCTGTAACCTTCTCAATGCTGTCATCCACTGAAAGCAGGGTCTGCAGCCTCCTTCTGTGCAACATATTGGTGAACTGCATGTGCACAGGCTTCATGGGTCCTGTGTACCGCAGGATCCAGTGCTTGTCTGGGTTTGGGGCATGGTTGTAGCTTGGGGTTCTGTGCGGGACATTTTCAGAATTGTTAAAACCTGTGACACTGAAAGATTTAAAAAAAAATTTATACACTTTACAGTCAATAAATAAAACTTAACATTGTTGCCAAGGGAATTTGGAGTCACAGTCCAAATTTCTGTGCATATCTTGAGGGTAAAAACATCTGTGAATGGCAAAGCTTTGTGTGTAATGCATTGTGTGCTGCTTCATGGTGCTAAACCTGCTGAATAACATTGCAGAGGAATATCATGGTGTTGCGGATTGAAAATGTCATTGTTGCAAAATTGTGCATTGTGCTGAATTCTGAAGTATATTGTGCTGAATTCTGAAGTCCTGTTTCATATTTTAATAAGCCAATGCATTGTCATCTTTTGGTTTGTGAATATCCGATTTGCAGTTGCAAGTTGCATGCACATACCAGCTGCAGCTTTAAGAATGAGCAACTAAAAATAATCATAAAACAAAAATTAACAGTAAACTTGTAATTGGGCTTGTGTTTCAATAAAGTCATATGCTAATGTAGAACTTTTATGAAATATAAAAGTTGCAGAGTAATCAAATGCAAACCACAAAGCAAACAAAAATAACAGTACATACACCAGCCATGGGGTTTATACCTCTAATGGGACCTAAGAATGAACACTTATGCAACGAATAATCATGATATTATAATAATTGCACTGTATATCTCTCTTGAGCCTAGTATGTAAACTCATTTGCCGGAGGCGCTATGGAAACAATTTCTGTACACAGAATACATAAATCAAACCTCTGTTCCTGCAATAAACCAAGACCAAGTAAGTCATAAGAGTTGGTTCATTAAAAGTAGCTAGTGTGAAATGAGAGTAGTGGCTACAGTACTATAAATTGAGCATTATTTATTGGGCGGTCATATAAAACATTTTTATGTGACAAACGGCATGAGAACGGCATGAGAACATTTGATAAAGTGCTGAAGACTGAAAAATTTATACTGAATGAGATTTATGAGACCACATAAAGCTGTTCATGCAGACTGAGAATTAGTGTGTGTGTGTGAGAGAGAGAAAGAAAGATGAAGAGAAACAGAGTCTTACATGTGTTGAGATGCATTGGGGAAGGCGCTGCTGTACTGAGGTGCTGCATCCTCCGGCCCATGAGGGGCAGCGTGGCTCAGGACCATCATCACAGGCCTGTGTGGGTACATTCTCTTTGACATACGAAAGTAATTGATGCTGTCGTTTGTGATTACATCAGTGAGATAGTCCTGAAAAAGAAACAACATTAGTCTGCCAAGGCTGCATTCATTTGATCAAAAATACAATAAAACAGGAATATTGTGAAATATTATTGCAATTGAAAATTTGAGGTTTTTAATTTTTATACATTTTAAGATATAATTTATTTCTGTGATTGCAATGCTGATTTTTCAGAAGTCATTACTCCAGTCTTCAGTGCAACATGATCCTTCAGAATTCATTCTAATATGTTGACTTGGTGCTCAAGAAACATTTATTATCATTATAAATGTTGAAAACAGTATTATTTTTGTGGGCAATTGATATGGTCGACATATGATATTTTGCTAATACATTGTGCAACCCTTAATATGTTGGGTAAATATTGTGAATGAGCAGAACAGATCTGACAGAAGTACATCCCCTACTGTAGGAAATATACATTAGTTTCATCACACAATGTTCAGTCTTGCTCTTTGAAAAGATAAAGCAGACAACCTTTGGATACTCTGTGCCATGCTTTTCTCGGATACCGTTCCGGCACAGTGTGTAGTTGTAGAAGCGAGAGTTCTTCACCAGTGCTACCCATTCTCTCCAACCAGGAGGCACATAAGAGCCATTGTACTCATTCAGGTACTTGCCAAAGAAGGCTGTAACAGGAAACGATTATTTTGAGATCAGAAAATGCCAGAAGCACAAAATGTCAGACAGGAACAATTCACCCCAAAATTAAAAGTGGCTGAAAAATGACTCAATCATAAGAACAGATTTGGAGAAATTTAGCATTGCACTACTTGCTCACCAATGAGTGAATAAGTACCGTCAGAATGAGAGTCCAAACAGCTGTTAAAACATTACAATAGTCTACAAGTAATCCACTCGACACCATTTCCTCAATATATGGAGAAGTGAAGAGCTCCATCTTTGTAATAAACAAATCCATCAAGACATTTTTTATCTTCAAACTGTTGGTTCTGGCTAAAATATGAGTTCTCTATCCAAAATACAGCTTTCTCCAGTGAAAAATTCAGCTTGTCTGGATCAGGAGAGAAATATTCACCAATCAAGCAACGTTTACAAGCGAAAACAGTGAAAACAGTTCTAAGCAAATAGGTCTTTTTCATTGTAGAAGGCGTTATGAATTAGGTATTTTGGCCAGAACATTTCAATTTAAAATGCCATAATGATGGATTTATTTCTTATAAACAGTTTTTTGTTTGACAAGACATTAATTGATGGACTGGAGTTATGTGGATTCATTTTGTACTATTAAAATATTTTTAATTAGCTGTTTGGACTCTTAATCTGACAGCACCTATTCACTGCAGAGGATTCATTGCTGAGAAAGTGATGTAATGATACACTTCTCCACATCTGTTCTGATGAAGAAAACTCATCTGCATTTTGGATTGCCTAAGAGTGAGTAAAATTCCAGCAAATTTTCATTTTTGGATGAACTAATGCTTTGACCGAAAGCAGTTTGTGAATGTAGTTCAGTGTTGAAAAATGCACACAAATACATACTGCCTACTTACCCGTCCTGTAGCCTGAATTGTTGAGGTGAACAGCAAAAGTGTGAGGTTCATGGTGGGCCTGCCAGGACGGTGATGAGCAGTTCTCATTGTTGGTGTAGGTATGGTGGTTGTGCACATATTTCCCAGTCAGGATGGAAGATCGAGAAGGGCAGCACATCGGAGTGGTGGCAAATGCATTGGAGAAGTGAGTGCCTCCCTGCATCATTACGCGCTTTGTTTTGTTCATGGCCTGCATTGAGCCTTTAGGGAAAAATGGGGAATATATGTAGATTCAAAAAAAAGAGAGAGACAGAGATCCAGATTGTTTTATGTAACAGATGCTTGACCATAAATTTCCTCCCTAAAAGGGTTTGAATGAAAAACCTGAACAAAGACCAGCAGCAAGGCCATTATGTTGCCACTTCAGTGATTAAAGTGCCAAAAAACGAGTAGAAAAACAGCATGTTTGGCACAATGGACCTCAGCAGTTGGCCTATGCTACTGGACTGAGTGTGTAAGATGCTCTTATGCTAAGAAAAGAATAAAATTATATGATAATGAATTGCAAATCATACTATAAACTCACATACTCACAATCAAACACAAAACACACCCACATACAGAGAAACACAGATGGGCAACGCACCGAGTTCAATGTCCTGGTCATCAGTAAGAATGAGAATGATGTTTGGACGAACGTTTCGGCGATCCCTCTGAAGACGAGACCGCAGTCTCTGGCCAGAGAGGTGCATGGTTTCATCCGAGGGGCAGAAGAACGTCAGGATGAAGACAAGGAGAAGGGTGGCCGGTCTCCACCCAACTGCCATGACTTTAACCTGTCTTCCACCTCCCACTCTTGATAGCAAGATCACAGTTTCTTCTCAACCTGGAGAACAAAACAAGACTAAGTGGAATTTTTACTGGGACTATTTAGGGACCACCCAAGGTCCATTTAATATTAAACCAGCTTGGTTTCACAATATATGGTCTATTTGACTTGGAGAGGAAATTTTGTTTTCATAGTACAGTACACTTTTATAAATAAACAGATCAAAAGTGACAGTAAAGACATAATATTACAAAAGATTTCTATTTCAGTTAAATGCTGTTATTTTGACATTTCTATTAATAAAAGAAAAAAAACAGATATATAGCATTAACTTAAACTGGCATTACTGACAGTGGCACATACACACACACTCCTTCTCAAATGACCCTCCACTTCTATTCCTTTGGGGTTTTGGTCACCACTGGCAGAGTAACTGAGGAGCTTGTCCATATAAATGATCTTATTTATGACGCTTGGCATTAATTAATCATTAATGATGCAAAGAGATCGTCTCATTCCTGAAGTGTAACGATCGGCTCGGTTGAACACATGGCAGCTGGTGTGGATGCTAATGACAGCAGGCTACAGGCCAAAAGGAGGGTGAATGATACGGGCCAAAGGTTAGAAGAGGAAAGGGTCATTATTAGAGAAGACAGTTGGGTGTTAATGGATTGGAAAAGGTAGGGTATGTGATGTCTGATACAAATTAGTTATGGAAATGTATAGATGCATGTTTAGACTGACCTCACAGCCAGAGTTGGGGCAGTTAATGCGGTAGAAGAGACTATCGTGAGGAATGTGCATCTGGTTTTGCTTTGGGATTTTAAAAAGAAAAATAAGCCAGAAATTAATAATATGCACAATTATTAACATGAATGAGAAAAGTGACAATTGTTAAAAATGTTATTTACCAGGGAATAAACCCTTGGCTAAATACATGAAATTACAATAAATCTTGACATTTAAAAAGTTTTCAAATGACAGAATAATTGTCATTAAAAACATTTTAATTCATCACACAGCCTTTGACGTTACATATAAATTATATAGAATGCATTCTGTTGAATTTTTTAAATTAATATATTTGCTTTGCTATCTTATGCATAATTATGTTTAATTGCATTTTAATTACGTAAATGTTGAACTGTTTTCTCATAAATATCCATCAAAACAAACCAACTGAAAACCACTGATTTATTGTGTAATCACTTAATTTGGCAAGTTAAAGGTAAAATTGCTGTCTTTTATAAACACCACAATTATAGACCACTGTTTGTGATTCACTAATGCCAAAGAGAGACATTTTCCTCTGTGAAAGCAGCACTTCACATATAACAAGATGTAAATTGCAGTCAAAACGCTCCACCTGTAACACACCAGAATTACTGAATAAAACTCACAGCAGTTGTTCTTTGTCCTCTGCGGAGGTCAAACAAAAAAGTCTGATAACTGATAATCAAATACAATGAGAATTTTGTAGCTTCTTTACACAGCATTAACCCAGCACACCACCAACTGTGATGAGTTACATTCAGAAGGAAACATGAGCTAAGATAGGAATTACTGTTTGTTTGAGACCACAGGAAACCCATCTCCCACAGCGTCAACCCATGAAACACAAATCCACATGGAAGTATCACTCTCATGAAGCTCCATGCTAGCTTATTTTCTTAAAGCTCAGAACACGTAGGCTGCAACAGCCTCTGGTGATTTCCAGAGGTTAAAATTCATCCCGTCCTCCTCAGTCTCATAATCTTACCTCAGAGTGGTCAAGGCCAGGCGTGCTGTTGATCCAGGCACCCTGCGGTCTTCAGGGCAGAGGTGATCGCACAAAGTTCACCCTCCAAACTATCAAACAAAACTTTCTGCAAGAGTTGCCTTGAGGGTCTCCCACTGCTCATACCTGGAGCTTCTCATCTAAAAATTCTCCAAGGGTATTTTTAATCTTATTATATATCTTGACAGCTTTCTGTCCTGCATCTACACTCTTCTCGTCATTCTTTCTCTTTCTATTTCTCCCACCATCTCCTCTCATACCCTCACAAACACTCACACAGCTGCATTCAGCCCATGTTAATTCCCGTTCTCTCCTCCGTCTTTGTTCTCTCTCAGGGGAATGGATGAGGTCTGACCTTGGGGGTCTCCTGTTTTAAATTCTCTTGGCTGCTCTGTTCACCCCGGGTCCCCCTCCTCTCCTCCTTCTCCCTCTCCAGGACTCATTGCTGGCAATTGATAAAAACAACAGCTTGAGAAAAGAGTTCAATCTTAAATAGCTTTAGCTGGACAAACAGGAGATGTTTTCGTCCTTAAAAGGAATGCTAACATTGTTAATTGCGACAAACTGATTGCTACAGATTCTTTAAAACACTTGCATGGTGATGGAAAAGATACGTTTCAAGCAATCTAGTGTGATTTTACAGGCTCTTCACTACTGCTGCACCAGTGAGAATAATTTATGACAAGGGGCTTGAGGTAAAATTGTGCCAGTATCAGATATTCTGTATCTGATCTACCATTCTGTATGCCAGCTTGTCCTTTAGCGCAAAGCTCCTGTTATTGCTGCTGTCAGCATTTTGATCAGCTTGCATGGTAAATTGAAATGACATGATATGGTGTGGCAAACCTAGGGATATAATGAATGCCAGAATGAAAAAAATAAAACAATTTGGACCTCAGAAAACCAATTTTAAAATTCATATCAAATTTCACTCAAAAGTATGGGAAAAATGCAATAACATTTCTCAATTTTGAGCTAGTTATGAAATGTAGAGTACATTTTTAAAATTATTATTAAAAAATATTACCTTAAAAATGTTCCACAGAGGATTGAATATATAAATTACAGCAAAATATAGCTAAAACATTACAAAAATATTCAAATATCCCGATATACAAGTTCATTTCATTTTGTCTTACCCCACTGGCACATGTTTATTATCACCTTTTTATTTTTTTAAGCATAAACCTAGCATAAGTGTATAAGGTTTCTAATTAAAACAAGTACAACTATTTTAAATGGCATAAAATATATAATTTTACTGGTAATAAAAATAAAGATTAATATTAACAGATTTATAGTTTTTTTTTCTTTTAAATTGCTAAATAATTGACATAATTGGCATTTGTGTGTGTGTGTGTGTGTGTGTGTGTGTGTCTGTGTAAAAGTCTTACAAGCAGGTTGATTTCAATAAACATCAAACAATCAAACAAATCAGAGCAAAGAAAAGTAACTGTAAGAATGCAGGCACTACTGACAGTCTCATTGACAAACATAATAATGATTTTTACGGAAGGTCTTAAACATAGCAGAACAACTGAAACCAAAAAGAGCCATTGGACACAGGTGAAATAGGGCGCACTTGACCCGACGTTCATGCCCTGGGCCTCTCAAGTACCACCATCCGTCTACTTCCTGCCCTCTTAACTATGCTGGCATGGCTTGGGGAATTTGCGTCCACCCTCCAATTCAGTATGCAAACTTTCCAAAGTCTCCTTGAATTTGCCAACAGCAGTTGGCATTCAGATGCAAATGGTCTGACAAGCCTCTTTCATGGAGAAGACCTTTATCTGCCAGCTAGTTTAAAGTGAGGTGGGGGGATATGTGGATTCTCCAGTTGAATACTGTACATCAGACCCTTTTGTGCTAGACTGTGGGCAAACGGACTTGCGTCGGATTTGGTCAACATCAGTATCCATCATTCCTTACTCGTTTGGAGTGGAACATATAGGCCATGGCACCTACAACAATTGATTCGTGAGTTTTAATGATGGCGTGAGCAGTTGCAGAGGGGCATTTTCCTACGTCAAATATTGAACATACAATTATCACAAGCAATTGGTGGTTTCTGCCTTGATCAGCAATATGATAAACAGCCAAAAAGCTACATGTCAGCACTGTGTGAACACAAAGAGCTTCTAAATCATACATCTAAACTAATTAGAGTGGTCAGAGTCAACACCTTAAGTCCCATAATCGTCATTGACATGTAACCCTCTGAGACACATCACGCGACTATGCTGACAAGAGCAAAATATAGCTGCGAGCAGCGATGACGGGCCCAAGCCGTCAGCATACGCCACCCCGGTGGCATCGATAAAACGGTGCCCAGCGAGCACAAGCATCACAGTAACCCTCTGGCAGTTTGGTTTTAAGGGATACGGCAATTAAAGGGTTAATCCAAACCATCAACTCAGTGAAACACACACACACAGAACAACATATAAAACTTTAAATTCTGTGAAAATATATTTTTCATTGGTAGTTGATGTTAGTTAATGCATTTACTAATGCTAACAAATGAGAAATTATTATAGTTACCAAAGGTTTTAATGATTTATAAGCTTTTTTTAATGATTTATTTTTCCATTAACTAACATGAATATTTTTTTCTAACACAAATTAATAAAGTAAAAAATATATTGTTAATATTTAATGTTATTTGTGAATTAACCAATGTTAAAAAACAACATTATTTAACTGTTGTTAATTTACATCATTAATAAATATATACCATTTAATGTTTATCAAAATCAATTCCAAAATGTGTTAATATATTATTACATTTTAAAGTTTTATTTTTTGAACATGACTATTTTTCTAATATTAAAAATATTTTGTTCATTGTTAGTTCATTGTAAGTTCATACTATCAATGAAGAATTAACATGCTGTAAAAAATACATTTTTCATTGTTAGTTCATGTTAATTAATGCATTCCCTACTGTTAACAAATGAGACTTAATTATAAAGTGTTATCAAAACCTTTAATGCTTTATAAGCATTTTTTAAGGATTTTATTGAGAAGTTTAAACAGACCCTCTCTCTCTCTCTCTCTCTCTCTCTCTCTCTCTCTCTCTCTCTCTCCCTCCACACTCACTGAACTCACACAGTCAGTCACCCACCCAGTCACCTACCGCACACATTAGAAGCACAGAGACAGGAGAACTCTGATAAGTTTGAAAATGTTCTCCTCTGTATAGTGTATTGTAAATTCATGGAATTAATAACATATCCTCAGACTGTATTGTTCTGTGTATGTAATTTTTTATGAAGTGTTTTGAAGCTGCTCTTAAAAGATAAAAAAAAAGAAAAGTGTTATTTTTTACTGTGACTTTAATAAATTGCCATTAAATCACCGTTCAAGATATCCTAAATCCGTCCGCAATGTAGTATCTTCAGTATCTTGGAAGCATGTGAAAAAATGTTTGGTGTGAATTGTTGGTTTCTGCTTGGGAGGAGTATGAATTTGTTTACAGCCCGTTTAAAAAAAAAAAAAAACACATAAAAAAAAAATAGCCGATTTCCTGTTGGTCGTAGCTAATGACTGTAAATTAGAAAGTTGTCCGGATTAATAAGAACAATTTATGTACCGAGTTTGGTGTCTGTAGCTATCATTATATATATATAATCATTAATAATTATATACCATTTAATGTTGATGAATATTAATTCCAAAATGTGTTTATATATTATTACATTTTAAAGTTAATCTTTTGAACATGATTATTTTTCTAACATTAAAAAGATTAATAAATGCTTTAAAAAAAAAGTTCTTTGTTAGTTCATACTATCATGGAAGAATTAACATGCTGTAAAAATATATTTTTCATTGTTAGTTCACGTTAATTAATGCATTTCCTAATGTTAAGAATTGAGACCTTATTATAAAGTGTTATCAAAATCTTTAATGATTTATAAGCATTTTTTAAAGATTTTAAAAAAACAGACCCTCTCTCTCTCTTTCTCTCTCTCACCCACTGCCTCAATCCACACAGTCACTCACACAGTCACTCACAGCCCACCCCACCCCCACCCCTCACTCAGCTGCAGGCTGACAGGACCTCTCACTCAGAAGCATTATATCAACTCTCTGATAGTTTTTAAATTTTCTCCTAAGCATAGTGTATTGTAAATTCATGAAATTAATCACATATTCTCAGACTGTATTGTTCTGTGTATGTAATTTTTTATGAAGTGTTTGGAAGCTGCTCTTAAAAGATAAAAAAAAATAAAAATTATCTTTTTTACTGTAACTTTAATAAATTGCCATTAAATCATCGTTCAAGATATCCTAAATCCGTCCGCAATTTAGCATCTTCAGTATTTTGGCATCATGATAAAAAATGTTTCGTGTGATTTCCGTGTTTCTGCTTGGAGGAGTATTAATTTGTTTACAGCCCGTTTTAAAAAAAAACCCACATTAAAATAAATATAGCCGACTTCCTGTTGGTCGTAGCTAATGACTGTAAATTAGAAAGTTGTCCGGATTAATAAGAACAATTTATGTACCAAGTTTGGTGTCTGTAGCTAAAACTAACCCCCCCATTTTTGACAAAAGGTGGCGCTATAGAGTGCCTCTTCCACGCCCGTTTATGAGCTTTTTCCAGTGTCTAACTATCATTAATACTCATATGTGTGTTGAGTTTCATGACATTCTAAACATGTTATCTGCCTCAAAATCACCAGAAACGAATTTTCAACTTTGACACGTTGCCATGGCAACATAAGTTTAGATATCAATATTGCCTTCACAGTTTTACATCGGCCGTGTTTTGACATTATTCTGGTGAAGTTTGAAGCAAATCGAGTAAAAATAAGATGCTGAATTCAAAGCATTTTGAAAACGACACACTTCCTGCAGCCAGTTGGTGGCGCTATAACTTTCAGTCATTATAGTCACATCTATCCGATCGGCATCATACAACGAACAAATCACTGAAGTTTGATCAACATCATACAATGTATGTGGACGTTATTAGGCATTTCCTGGGTCTCATTTTTCGCCATAACTTCATCGCCTCGCCACGGGCAAACCGTTCGACATATCAAAAATATCTTCGCAATTTAGCGTCCCCAATGTCTTGAGATCATGTTCACCGAGTTTGGTGGCAATCGTATGGAAATCCTCAGAGGAGTATATCAAATTCCAGAGCATGCGCTTTTTAAACAGCCCTGAATAGCCGACTTCCTGTTGGGCGGAGCCTAAGACATGCAGCGTGAAAGTTGTTCGGCTCAATGAGTTCTATATGTGTACCGAGTTTCATATGAATACGTGCAAGTATGTGTGAGCTATACATCAAGCTTTCTGACAATTTTCCAGGGGGCGCCGTAGAGCCCCTGTGCCACGCCCGGGTCCCAGCCTCAGCGGCGTCCTAATGGCCGCAGGTTCCAACGTGCGTGCCAATTTTCGAGAGTTTTCGGGCACGTTAAGGCCCCCAAAAGTGCCCGGATGATTGAAATAAAAAAAAAAAAAAATAAAAAAAATAAAAAAAAAAAAAAAAAAAATAAATATAGCTGCGAGCAGCGATGACGGGCCCAAGCCGCCAGTGCATACGCCACCCCGGTGGCATCGAAAAACGGTGCCCAGCGAGCACACACAATACAGTAACCCTCTGGCAGTTTGGTTTTAAGGGATACGGCAATTAAAGGGTTAATCCAAACCATCAACTCTGTGAAACACAGACACGCAGAACAACATATAAAACTTTAAATTCTGTCAAAATATATTTTTCATTGGTAGTTGATGTTAGTTAATGCATTTACTAATGTTAACAAATGAGAAATTATTATAGTTACCAAAGGTTAATGATTTATAAGCATTTTTTAATGATTTATTTTTCCATTAACTAACATGAATAATTTTTACTAACACAAATAAATAAAGTAAAAAATATATTGTTAATATTTAATGTTATTTGTGAATTAACCAATGTTAAAAAACAACATTATTTAACTGTTGTTAATTTACATCATTAATAATTATATACCATTTAATGGTGATCAATATTAAAAAAAATTAAAGTTTTATCTTTTGAGCATGACTATTTTTCTAATATTAAAAATATTTTGTTCATTGTTAGAACATTGTAAGTTCATACTATCAATGAAGAATTAACATGCTGTAAAAAATATATTTTTCATTGTTAGTTCATGTTAATTAATGCATTCCCTACTGTTAACAAATGAGACTTCATTATAAAGTGTTATCAAAACCTGTAATGCTTTATAAGCATTTTTTAAGGATTTTATTGAGAAGTTTAAACAGACTCACTCTCTCTCTCTCTCTCTCTCTCTCTCTCTCTCTCTCTCTCTCTCTATCTATCTCTCTCTCTCTATCTCTCTCTCTCTCTCTCCCCCTCTACACTCACTGAACTCACACAGTCAGTCACTCACCCAGTCACCTACCGCACACATTAGAAGTACAGTGACAGGAGATCTCTAAGTTTTAAATTTTTCTCCTAAGCATAGTGTATTGTAAATTCATGAAATTAATCACATATCCTGAGACTGTATTGTTCTGTGTATGTAATTTTTTATGAAGTGTTTGGAAGCTGCTCTTAAAAGATAAAAAAAAAAAGTTTTCTCTTTTTTCTGTAACTTTAATAAATTGCCATTAAAACACCGTTAAAGATATCCTAAATCCGTCCGCAATTTAGCATCTTCAGTATTTTGGCATCATGAGAAAAAATGTTTGGTGTGATTTCCGTGTTTCTGTTTGGAGGAGTATGAATTTGTTTACAGCTCGTTTTTTTAAAAAAAAACACATTAAAATAAATATAGCCGACTTCCTGTTGGTCGTAGCTAATGACTGTAAATTAGAAAGTTGTCCGGATTAATAAGAACAATTTATGTACCGAGTTTGGTGTCTGTAGCTATCATTATATATATATAATCATTAATAATTATGTACCATTTAATGTTGATCAATATTAATTCCAAAATGTGTTAATATATTATTAAATTTTAAAGTTTATCTTTTGAACATGACTATTTTTCTAACATTAAAAAGATTAATAAATGCTTTAAAAAAAATTGTTCTTTGTTAGTTCATACTATCATGGAAGAATTAACATGCTGTAAAAATATATTTTTCATTGTTAGTTCACGTTAATTAATGCATTTCCTAATGTTAAGAAATGAGACCTCATTATAAAGTGTCATCAAAATCTTTAATGATTTATAAGCATTTTTTAAAGATTTTAAAAAACAGACCCCCTCTCTCTCTTTCTTTCTCTCACCCACTGCCTCAATCCACACAGTCACTCACAGCCCACCCCACCCCCACCCCTCACTCAGCTGCAGGCTGGCAGGGAGCTCTCACTCAGAGGCATTATATCAACTCTCTGATAGTTTTAAAATTTTCTCCTAAGCATAGTGTATTGTAAATTCATGAAATTAATCACATATTCTCAGACTGTATTGTTCTGTGTATGTAATTTTTTATGAAGTGTTTGGAAGCTGTTCTTAAAAAAAAAAAAAAAAAAAAAAAGTTCTCTTTTTTACTGTAACTTTAATAAATTGCCATTAAATCATCGTTCAAGATATCCTAAATCCGTCCGCAATTTAGCATCTTCAGTATTTTGGTATCATGAGAAAAAATGTTTGGTGTGATTTACGTGTTTCTGCTTGAAGGAGTATGAATTTGTTTACAGCCCGTTTAAAAAAAAAAAACACATTAAAATAAATATAGCCGACGTCCTGTTGGTCGTAGCTAATGACTGTTAATTAGAAAGTTGTCCGGATTAATAAGAACAATTTATGTACCGAGTTTGGTGTCTGTAGCTAAAACTAACCCCCCCATTTTTGACAAAAGGTGGCGCTATAGAGTGCCTCTTCCACGTCCGTTTATGAGCTTTTTCCAGTGTCTAACTATCATTAAAATGGGTATGTGTGTTGAGTTTCATGACATTCTAAACATGTTATCTGCCTCAAAATCACCAGAAACGAATTTTCAAATTTGACACATTGCCATGGCAACATAATTTTAGATATCAATATTCCCTTCACAGTTTTACATCGGCCGTGTTTTGACATTATTCTGGTGAAGTTTGAAGCAAATCGAGTAAAAATAAGATGCTGAATTTAAAGCATTTTGAAAACGACACACTTCCTGCAGCCAGTTGGTGGCGCTATAACTTTCAGTCATAATAGTCACTTCTATCCGATCGGCATCATAAAACGAACAAATCAATGAAGTTTGATCAACATCATACAATGTATGTGGACGTTATTAGGCATTTCCTGGGTCTCATTTTTCGCCATAACTTCATCGCCTCGCCACGGGCAAACCGTTCGACATATCAAATATATCTTCGCAATTTAGCGTCCCCAATGTCTTGAGATCATGTTCACCGAGTTTGGTGGCAATCGTATGGAAATCCTCAGAGGAGTATATCAAATTCCAGAGCATGCGCTTTTTAAACAGCCCTGAATAGCCGACTTCCTGTTGGGCGGAGCCTATGACATGCTGCGTGAAAGTTGTTCAGCTCAATGAGTTCTATATGTGTACCGAGTTTCATATGAATACGTGCAAGTATGTGTGAGCTATACATCAAGCTTTCTGACAATTTTGCAGGGGGCGCCGTAGAGCCCCTGTGCCACGCCCGGGTCCCAGCCTCAGCGGCGTCCTAACGGCCGCAGGTTCCAACGTGCATGCCAATTTTCAAGAGTTTTCGGGCACGTTAAGGCCCCCAAAACCCCCCGGATAGTTGAAATAAAAAAAAAATTCATAGGGGAACAATGATTCAATATAGCTGCGAGCAGCGATGACGGGCCCAAGCCGTCAGCATACGCCATCCCGGTGGCATCGATAAAACGGTGCCCAGCGAGCACACACATTACAGTAACCCTCTGGCAGTTTGGTTTTAAGGGATACGGCAATTAAAGGGTTATTCCAAACCATCAACTCTGTGAAACACACACACACAGAACAACATATAAAACTTTAAATTCTGTGAAAATATATTTTTCATTGGTAGTTGATGTTAGTTAATGCATTTACTAATGCTAACAAATGAGAAATTATTATAGTTACCAAAGGTTTTAATGATTTATAAGCATTTTTTAATGATTTATTTTTCCATTAACTAACATGAATAATTTATTCTAACACAAATGAATAAAGTAAAACATATATTGTTAATATTTAATGTTATTTGTGAATTAACCAATGTTAAAAACAACATTATTTAACTGTTGTTAATTTACATCATTAATAAATATATACCATTTAATGTTTATCAAAATCAATTCCAAAATGTGTTAATATATTATTACATTTTAAAGTTTTATCTTTTGAACATGACTATTTTTCTAATATTAAAAATATTTTGTTCATTGTAAGTTCATACTATCAATGAAGAATTAACATGCTGTAAAAAATATATTTTTCATTGTTAGTTCATGTTAATTAATGCATTCCCTACTGTTAACAAAAGAGACTTAATTATAAAGTGTTATCAAAATCTTTAATGCTTTATAAGCATTTTTTAAGGATTTTATTGAGAAGTTTAAACAGACCCTCTCTCTCTCTCTCTCTCTCCCCCTCCACACTCACTGAACTCACACAGTCAGTCACCCACCCAGTCACCCACCGCACACATTAGAAGCACAGAGACAGGAGAACTCTGATAGTTTTAATTTTCTGCTCTCCATAGTGTATTGTAAATTCATGAAATTAATCACATATCTCAGACTGTCTTGTTCTGTGTATGTAATTTTTTATGAAGTGTTTGGAAGCTGCTCTTTAAAGATAAAAAAAAAAAGTGTTCTTTTTTACTGTAACTTTAATAAATTGCCATTAAATCACCGTTCAAGATATCCTAAATCAGTCCACAATGTAGCATCTTCAGTATCTTGGAAGCATGTGAAAAAATGTTTGGTGTGAATTTTTGGTTTCTGCTTGAAGGAGTATGAATTTGTTTACAGCCCGTTTAAAAAAAAAAAAAACACATAAAAAAAAAAAATAGCCGATTTCCTGTTGGTCGTAGCTAATGACTGTAAATTAGAAAGTTGTCCGGATTAATAAGAACAATTTATGTACCGAGTTTGGTGTCTGTAGCTATCATTATATATATAATCATTAATAATTATATACCATTTAATGTTGATCAATATTAATTCCAAAATGTGTTTATATATTATTACATTTTAAAGTTTATCTTTTGAACATGACTAATTTTCTAACATTAAAAAGATTAATAAATGCTTTAAAAAAATTGTTCTTTGTTAGTTCATACTATCATGGAAGAATTAACATGCTGTAAAAATATATTTTTCATTGTTAGTTCACGTTAATTAATGCATTTCCTAATGTTAAGAATTGAGACCTTATTATAAAGTGTTATCAAAATCTTTAATGATTTATAAGCATTTTTTAAAGATTTAAAAAAACAGACCCTCTCTCTCTCTTTCTCTCTCTCACCCACTGGCTCAATCCACACAGTCACTCACACAGTCACTCACACCCCACCCCACCCCCACCCCTCACTCAGCTGCAGGCTGACAGGACCTCTCACTCAGAAGCAGTCTAAGTCTAACTCTCTGATAGTTTTAAAATTTTCTCCTCTGCATAGTGTATTGTAAATTCATAAAATTAATCACATATCCTCAGACTGTATTGTTCTGTGTATGTAATTTTTTATGAAGTGTTTGGAAGCTGCTCTTAAAAGATAAAAAAAAAAAAGAAATTATCTTTTTTACTGTAACTTTAATAAATTGCCATTAAATCATCGTTCAAGATATCCTAAATCCGTCCGCAATTTAGCATCTTCAGTATTTTGGCATCATGATAAAAAATGTTTGGTGTGATTTCCGTGTTTCTGCTTGGAGGAGTATTAATTTGTTTACAGCCCGTTTTTAAAAAAAACCCACATTAAAATAAATATAGCCGACTTCCTGTTGGTCGTAGCTAATGACTGTAAATTAGAAAGTTGTCCGGATTAATTAGAACAATTTATGTACCGAGTTTGGGGTCTGTAGCTAAAACTAACCCCCTCATTTTTGACAAAAGGTGGCGCTATAGAGTGCCTCTTCCACGCCCGTATATGAGCTTTTTCCAGTGTCTAACTATCATTAATACTCATATGTGTGTTGAGTTTCATGACATTCTAAACATGTTATCTGCCTCAAAATCACCAGAAACGAATTTTCAACTTTGACACGTTGCCATGGCAACATAATTTTAGATATCAATCTTCCCTTCACAGTTTTACATCGGCCGTGTTTTGACATTATTCTGGTGAAGTTTGAAGCAAATCGAGTAAAAATAAGATGCTGAATTCAAAGCATTTTGAAAACGACACACTTCCTGCAGCCAGTTGGTGGCGCTATAACTTTCAGTCATAATAGTCACATCTATCCGATCGGCATCATACAAAGAACAAATCACTGAAGTTTGATCTACATCATACAATGTATGTGGACGTTATTAGGCATTTCCTGGGTCTCATTTTTCGCCATAACTTCATCGCCTCGCCACGGGCAAACCGTTCGACATATCAAAAATATCTTCGCAATTTAGCGTCCCCAATGTCTTGAGATCATGTTCACCGAGTTTGGTGGCAATCGTATGGAAATCCTCAGAGGAGTATATCAAATTCCAGAGCATGCGCTTTTTAAACAGCCCTGAATAGCCGACTTCCTGTTGGGCGGAGCCTATGACATGCTGCGCGGAAGTTGTTCAGCTCAATGAGTTCTATATGTGTACCGAGTTTCATATGAATACGTGCAAGTATGTGTGAGCTATACATCAAGTTTTCTGACAATTTTCCAGGGGGCGCCGTAGAGCCCCTGTGCCACGCCCGGGTCCCAGCCTCAGCGGCGTCCTAATGGCCGCAGGTTCCAATGTGCGTGCCAATTTTCGAGAGTTTTCGGGCACGTTAAGGCCCCCAAAAGTGCCCGGATGATTGAAATAAAAAAAAAAAAAAAAAAAAAAAAAAAAAAAAAAAAATAATAATCCTTAGAAGAACAATAGGGCCCTGCGCCTTACTGGCTTGGGCCCTAAATATAGCTGCGAGCAGCGATGACGGGCCCAAGCCGTCAGCATACGCCACCCCGGTGGCATCGATAAAACGGTGCCCAGCGAGCACACACATTACAGTAACCCTCTGGCAGTTTGGTTTTAAGGGATACGGCAATTAAAGGGTTATTCCAAACCATCAACTCTGTGAAACACACACACACAGAACAACATATAAAACTTTAAATTCTGTGAAAATATATTTTTCATTGGTAGTTGATGTTAGTTAATGCATTTACTAATGCTAACAAATGAGAAATTATTATAGTTACCAAAGGTTTTAATGATTTATAAGCATTTTTTAATGATTTATTTTTCCATTAACTAACATGAATAATTTATTCTAACACAAATGAATAAAGTAAAACATATATTGTTAATATTTAATGTTATTTGTGAATTAACCAATGTTAAAAACAACATTATTTAACTGTTGTTAATTTACATCATTAATAAATATATACCATTTAATGTTGATCAAAATCAATTCCAAAATGTGTTAATATATTATTACATTTTAAAGTTTTATCTTTTGAACATGACTATTTTTCTAATATTAAAAATATTTTGTTCATTGTAAGTTCATACTATCAATGAAGAATTAACATGCTGTAAAAAATATATTTTTCATTGTTAGTTCATGTTAATTAATGCATTCCCTACTGTTAACAAAAGAGACTTAATTATAAAGTGTTATCAAAACCTTTAATGCTTTATAAGCATTTTTTAAGGATTTTATTGAGAAGTTTAAACAGACCCTCTCTCTCTCTCTCTCTCTCTCTCCCCCTCCACACTCACTGAACTCACACAGTCAGTCACCCACCCAGTCACCCACCGCACACATTAGAAGCACAGAGACAGGAGAACTCTGATAGTTTTAATTTTCTGCTCTCCATAGTGTATTGTAAATTCATGAAATTAATCACATATCTCAGACTGTCTTGTTCTGTGTATGTAATTTTTTATGAAGTGTTTGGAAGCTGCTCTTTAAAGATAAAAAAAAAAAGTGTTCTTTTTTACTGTAACTTTAATAAATTGCCATTAAATCACCGTTCAAGATATCCTAAATCAGTCCGCAATGTAGCATCTTCAGTATCTTGGAAGCATGTGAAAAAATGTTTGGTGTGAATTTTTGGTTTCTGCTTGAAGGAGTATGAATTTGTTTACAGCCCGTTTAAAAAAAAAAAAAACACATAAAAAAAAAAAATAGCCGATTTCCTGTTGGTCGTAGCTAATGACTGTAAATTAGAAAGTTGTCCGGATTAATAAGAACAATTTATGTACCGAGTTTGGTGTCTGTAGCTATCATTATATATATATATATATATATATATATATATATATATATATATATATATATATATATATATATATATATATAATCATTAATAATTATATACCATTTAATGTTGATCAATATTAATTCCAAAATGTGTTTATATATTATTACATTTTAAAGTTTATCTTTTGAACATGACTAATTTTCTAACATTAAAAAGATTAATAAATGCTTTAAAAAAATTGTTCTTTGTTAGTTCATACTATCATGGAAGAATTAACATGCTGTAAAAATATATTTTTCATTGTTAGTTCACGTTAATTAATGCATTTCCTAATGTTAAGAATTGAGACCTTATTATAAAGTGTTATCAAAATCTTTAATGATTTATAAGCATTTTTTAAAGATTTAAAAAAACAGACCCTCTCTCTCTCTTTCTCTCTCTCACCCACTGGCTCAATCCACACAGTCACTCACACAGTCACTCACACCCCACCCCACCCCCACCCCTCACTCAGCTGCAGGCTGACAGGGATCTCTCACTCAGAAGCAGTCTAAGTCTAACTCTCTGATAGTTTTCAAATTTTCTCCTCTGCATAGTGTATTGTAAATTCATAAAATTAATCACATATCCTCAGACTGTATTGTTCTGTGTATGTAATTTTTTATGAAGTGTTTGGAAGCTGCTCTTAAAAGATAAAAAAAAAAAAGAAATGATCTTTTTTACTGTAACTTTAATAAATTGCCATTAAATCATCGTTCAAGATATCCTAAATCCGTCCGCAATTTAGCATCTTCAGTATTTTGGCATCATGATAAAAAATGTTTGGTGTGATTTCCGTGTTTCTGCTTGGAGGAGTATTAATTTGTTTACAGCCCGTTTTTAAAAAAAACCCACATTAAAATAAATATAGCCGACTTCCTGTTGGTCGTAGCTAATGACTGTAAATTAGAAAGTTGTCCGGATTAATTAGAACAATTTATGTACCGAGTTTGGGGTCTGTAGCTAAAACTAACCCCCTCATTTTTGACAAAAGGTGGCGCTATAGAGTGCCTCTTCCACGCCCGTATATGAGCTTTTTCCAGTGTCTAACTATCATTAATACTCATATGTGTGTTGAGTTTCATGACATTCTAAACATGTTATCTGCCTCAAAATCACCAGAAACGAATTTTCAACTTTGACACGTTGCCATGGCAACATAATTTTAGATATCAATCTTCCCTTCACAGTTTTACATCGGCCGTGTTTTGACATTATTCTGGTGAAGTTTGAAGCAAATCGAGTAAAAATAAGATGCTGAATTCAAAGCATTTTGAAAACGACACACTTCCTGCAGCCAGTTGGTGGCGCTATAACTTTCAGTCATAATAGTCACATCTATCCGATCGGCATCATACAAAGAACAAATCACTGAAGTTTGATCTACATCATACAATGTATGTGGACGTTATTAGGCATTTCCTGGGTCTCATTTTTCGCCATAACTTCATCGCCTCGCCACGGGCAAACCGTTCGACATATCAAAAATATCTTCGCAATTTAGCGTCCCCAATGTCCTGAGATCATGTTCACCGAGTTTGGTGGCAATCGTATGGAAATCCTCAGAGGAGTATATCAAATTCCAGAGCATGCGCTTTTTAAACAGCCCTGAATAGCCGACTTCCTGTTGGGCGGAGCCTAAGACATGCTGCGTGAAAGTTGTTCAGCTCAATGAGTTCTATATGTGTACCGAGTTTCATATGAATACGTGCAAGTATGTGTGAGCTATACATCAAGTTTTCTGACAATTTTCCAGGGGGCGCCGTAGAGCCCCTGTGCCACGCCCGGGTCCCAGCCTCAGCGGCGTCCTAATGGCCGCAGGTTCCAATGTGCGTGCCAATTTTCGAGAGTTTTCGGGCACGTTAAGGCCCCCAAAAGTGCCCGGATGATTGAAATAAAAAATAAAAAAAAAAAAAAAAAAAAAAATAAAAAAAAATATAGCTGCGAGCAGCGATGACGGGCCCAAGCCGTCAGCATACGCCACCCTGGTGGCATCGATAAAACGGTGCCCAGCGAGCACACGCATTACAGTAACCCTCTGGCAGTTTGGTTTTAAGGGATACGGCAATTAAAGGGTTAATCCAAACCATCAACTCTGTGAAACACACACACACACAGAACAACATATAAAACTTTAAATTCTGTGAAAATATATTTTTCATTGGTAGTTGATGTTAGTTAATGCATTTACTAATGCTAACAAATGAGAAATTATTATAGTTACCAAAGGTTTTAATGATTTATAAGCATTTTTTAATGATTTATTTTTCCATTAACTAACATGAATAATTTTTTTCTAACACAAATTAATAAAGTAAAAAATATATTGTTAATATTTAATGTTATTTGTGAATTAACCAATGTTAAAAAACAACATTATTTAACTGTTGTTAATTTACATCATTAATAAATATATACCATTTAATGTTGATCAAAATCAATTCCAAAATGTGTTAATATATTATTAAATTTTAAAGTTTTATCTTTTGAACATGACTATTTTTCTAATATAAAAAATATTTTGTTCATTGTTAGTTCATTGTAAGTTCATACTATCAATGAAGAATTAACATACTGTAAAATATATATTTCATTGTTAGTTCATGTTAATTAATGCATTCCCTACTGTTAACAAATGAGACTTAATTATAAAGTGTTATCAAAACCTTTAATGCTTTATAAGCATTTTTTAAGGATTTTATTGAGATGTTTAAACAGACCCTGTCTCTCTCTCTCTCCCCCTCCACACTCACTGAACTCACACAGTCAGTCACTCACCCAGTCACCTACCGCAAACATTAGAAGCACAGAGACAGGAGAACTCTGATAGTTTTTAAATTTTCTCCTAAGCATAGTGTATTGTAAATTCATGAAATTAATCACATATCCTCAGACTGTATTGTTCTGTGTATGTAATTTTTTATGAAGTGTTTGGAAGCTGCTCTTAAAAGAAAAAAAGAAAAGAAAAGTTTTCTCTTTTTTACTGTAACTTTAATAAATTGCCATTAAATCATCGTTCAAGATATCCTAAATCCGTCCGCAATTTAGCATCTTCAGTATTTTGGCATCATAAGAAAAAATGTTTGGTGTGATTTACGTGTTTCTGTTTGGAGGAGTATGAATTTGTTTACAGCCTGTTTAAAAACAAAACCCACATTAAAATAAATATAGCCGACTTCCTGTTGGTCGTAGCTAATGACTGTAAATTAGAAAGTTGTCCGGATTAATAAGAACAATTTATGTACCGAGTTTGGTGTCTGTAGCTATCATTATATATATATAAACATTAATAATTATATACCATTTAATGTTGATCAATATTAATTCCAAAATGTGTTAATATATTATTACATTTTAAAGTTTATCTTTTGAACATGACTATTTTTCTAACATTAAAAAGATTAATAAATGCTTTAAAAAAATTGTTCTTTGTTAGTTCATACTATCATGGAAGAATTAACATGCTGTAAAAATATATTTTTCATTGTTAGTTCACGTTAATTAATGCATTTCCTAATGTTAAGAATTGAGACCTTATTTAATGATTTATAAGCATTTTTTAAAGATTTTAAAAAACAGACCCTCTCTCTCTTTCTCTCTCTCACCCAGCTCCTCAATCCACACAGTCACTCACACAGTCACTCACACCCCACCCCACCCCCACCCCTCACTCAGCTGCAGGCTGGCAGGGAGCTCTCACTCAGCAGTCTAAGAGCTCTCTGATAGTTTTTAAATTTTCTCCTAAGCATAGTGTATTGTAAATTCATGAAATTAATCACATATCCTCAGACTGTATTGTTCTGTGTATGTAATTTTTTATGAAGTGTTTGGAAGCTGCTCTTAAAAGATAAAAAAAAAAAAAATTATCTTTTTTACTGTAACTTTAATAAATTGCCATTAAATCATCGTTCAAGATATCCTAAATCCGTCCGCAATTTAGCATCTTCAGTATTTTGGCATCATGATAAAAAATGTTTGGTGTGATTTCCGTGTTTCTGCTTGGAGGAGTATTAATTTGTTTACAGCCCGTTTTTAAAAAAAACCCACATTAAAATAAATATAGCCGACTTCCTGTTGGTCGTAGCTAATGACTGTAAATTAGAAAGTTGTCCGGATTAATTAGAACAATTTATATACCGAGTTTGGTGTCTGTAGCTAAAACTAACCCCCTCATTTTTGACAAAAGGTGGCGCTATAGAGTGTCTCTTCCACGCCCGTTTATGAGCTTTTTCCAGTGTCTAACTATCATTAATACTGATATGTGTGTTGAGTTTCATGACATTCTAAACATGTTATCTGCCTCAAAATCACCAGAAACGAATTTTCAACTTTGACACGTTGCCATGGCAACATAATTTTAGATATCAATATTCCCTTCACAGTTTTACATCGGCCGTGTTTTGACATTATTCTGGTGAAGTTTGAAGCAAATCGAGGTAAAAGAAGATGCTGAATTCAAAGCATTTTGAAAACGACACACTTCCTGCAGCCAGTTGGTGGCGCTATAACTTTCAGTCATAATAGTCACATCTATCCGATCGGCATCATACAACGAACAAATCACTGAAGTTTGATCTACATCATACAATGTATGTGGACGTTATTAGGCATTTCCTGGGTCTCATTTTTCGCCATAACTTCATCGCCTCGCCACGGGCAAACCGTTCGACATATCAAAAATATCTTCGCAATTTAGCGTCCCCAATGTCTTGAGATCATGTTCACCTAGTTTGGTGGCAATCGTATGGAAATCCTCAGAGGAGTATATCAAATTCCAGAGCATGCGCTTTTTAAACAGCCCTGAATAGCCGACTTCCTGTTGGGCGGAGCCTAAGACATGCAGCGTGAAAGTTGTTCAGCTCAATGAGTTCTATATGTGTACCGAGTTTCATATGAATACGTGCAAGTATGTGTGAGCTATACATCAAGTTTTCTGACAATTTTCCAGGGGGCGCCGTAGAGCCCCTGTGCCACGCCCGGGTCCCAGCCTCAGCGGCGTCCTAATGGCCGCAGGTTCCAATGTGCGTGCCAATTTTCGAGAGTTTTCGGGCACGTTAAGGCCCCCAAAAGTACCCGGATAGTCGAAATAAAAAATAATAAAAAAAAAAAAAAAAAAAAAAAAAATAATAATCCTTAGGGGAACAATAGGGCCCTGCGCCTTACTGGCTTGGGCCCTAATAATAATCCTTAGAAGAACAATAGGGCCCTGCGCCTTACTGGCTTGGGCCCTAATAATCCTTAGAAGAACAATAGGGCCCTGCGCCTTACTGGCTTGGGCCCTAATGAGAGAGCAACTCAACTCAAGTGAGAAACAATAGACGGAGGATGGCTAAAGTACCTATTTTCTCTAGTATTTCAGGTTTAAATTAAGAGCAATCAGCAACACTGTGGCATAATGTGGATTACCAAATATGTATATTATATATATTTATACTTTTCTTTAAAATGGTAATAAATGCTAAAATACTCTATAGTAAAGCCACAAAATATTAACAAAAAGTGCTTATTAAATTTTCTGCCCCATTCACTTCCATTTTAACTGAATCACCGTTAATTAAATTTTCTTAAAGAAAAGAAAAGAAAACAAGGGAATTATTGGTTGGAATAATTTTTGGTGCCAAAAAAATGTTGTCATTTGTATTTTAAATCCAGAATATTAATTTAATAGAAGTTCTGTATAAGCACATAGAAGTTTTAAAAATGTATCACTTTCATCTAGTTGAGCTTCTTTTAAATGATATCCGAGTTGAGTTTATGATGAGCCTTTTCTGTTTCAGCTTCAAACAACACCAAAGAAAGGTCAGAATAACCCTTAATGATCACAATCATCTGCTTGTTAATGTAGCAATCAGCTACTAACACACAGATCAAAAGCCATGTTTTGGTGCTTCCTCTAAAGACAAATGACACTGACACAATTTTCAGAACAAAGAACAAAAGGAAGGAAAAAGAAGCAAGGCTTCAAATGCATTATAGAATTATTTTTAGCTGAATTTAAATGAATGTGGTTTGAAATGCGTGCACTGTTGCTATTATAAGGCTAAATATCACAAAAAACTAGATAGGAGCCCTAGGTACTAATAATTGTTGTTGCCCTTACTAATTGCAGTGTCTAACCTGCGACTGATTAACAAATGATATGTGCAGTCCTCCTGCCATCAGGAGCAAAGGAATCCAGTCCCCGTCCTTCGTATCTGTCGGCAACCATATGGCATTCACTAGGCAAGCGTGGTGGTCCTGAGCACTGTGGCCAGTGGGGGATATTTGTGGGGGTCATCCTGGTGACTTTACCACCCTCCGTCTGTCCTGTGACAGAAGGACAGAGGAGCCGTATACAGTGGGGTCCAAAAGTCTGAGATCGAAGAGGTAAATCTGGGATTCAAAATCCAATTCAGGCCTAAACACACAGGGAATGTTTGGAGTTCATAGAGCTTGAGTTGAAGTAAAAGGGGGACAAACCCACCAAAGAAAAAAAAATGGTTAGCACAATATTGGATTAAACCAGCAAATGCAAAAGAGAATTCTATTCCCTGGTTGCCTCGGAATTGTTTGGCCCAACTGTACAAACTATCAGCAGTGCTGTGATTGAGCCTCTGAGGGTTTCATGTGGAACCTGTATATCTGGGTCTTAAGCAACTAGTAAATGTTTCAACCGCAACAAAGTGTTTTTCCACTGCTAACCACCAGGAAAATCTTTTAGGATTACTCCTGGGAGCACTGGTCCCACTCATCCGCTTCTGACAAAAGAAAGAGATTGAGTGAAAACTACTAGTTACTTCATTTGCATATTCTAATGTAGAAGGAGAAGTGTACCTCGGTCCTTAAGGGCAACTAAGAGCAGGACCATGCTGATCATCAAAATATTCATCACATTAAAACCACAAGTAGGCTACTATGAATATATCCATATAAAACCAGGAATAGCATATCCAAGGACATAACATTTATTTTTATGTTTTTATCTGTGAAACATCTACTTTGAGTCTGTAGTAAGATTTGTTTGTTTGTGTCCAATGATTAGTATCAGCTTTCCATACAATCTGCTCTCTGCCACGCTACAGGATGCCAGTTCACGTCATTCATTCGCTTTTAATTACTTGAAATTTTTCTTGTCTCCTCTAAATGCCTTGGGGGAGAGGGGAAGGGTAATGGCCCTGACTTAATGATGATTACAGACAATATTGGTTTCTTATTTCAGTAAACTGGCTCAGTGGTGAATACAAAGAAACACATAAATCTTTATGGTCACTCAGTGAGTGACTCAAGCAGAAATAACAAGCATAACAATAAAAAAATAAATAAAATGTAATTCACTAAAATTAAAATAGTTATAATAGAGAACGAAGTCCAACAAGAGAAAAATCGAATCAAATCAAATAATCTCAAATAAAAATAGCAGAAACATTTTATGACAATGCCATAAAAAAAATAAGAGAGTATATTGCACTTTTTTGGTATTTGAATAAAAGTATTTTGTTATAAAAATTAACTTTTGCATATCTCTAAGCAACAAAAAGTAGTGGTGTTTCTATATTAGTAAGTGTTTTTAAATTATTTGGTTGACTCGCTCATAAAGATGGTCACTTATTTAGTTCCTATCAACATTTTGAACAAACCAGTTGCATGAAAGATTCCCTTTTCACCACAAGAATGTAAAGAAATTAAACTATGCAAAAACTCAAATTAAATTGGAATTGTAAATCCAAATAAATAATGAAATAAAACTAAAAACAAACAATAGGTATATTTTCAAAACCATAATAAACCCAATTGCCACCATTCACTAACCCTATCTTCTACCTACAAAGGAGCACTTTTCTTCACAGCAGAAAGTGTAATTATCACATCCAACATCTCTGACCCCTGTGGATTCCTGCACATGAACATTAGCAGTAATTCGAAAGGTCTTCCCACTGTCAGTGTGGCCACTGTGGGGATTTTCTAATCTTCGTTGGAGATTGTCCCTGGGGATGTGCGGCTGGTTGGTATTTTCCCTTTCTGACTTTCCTCATCCTAATCCTCGTCTCCTTCTCCCTTCCTTCTCTTTGTGGTTAGATTAGCAGGCTTAGCGGTAGCCCCTCCAAAATCTATACATGTTACAGGCCTCATTGCCAAAAACAAACAAAGGGCTTTAAGAACAGCAGGGATGGATGGGAACTTAAAAAGAGGAATTAGACAAGGTCCGATGCCCAGCACACTGACCTGAGTCTTCATAAGAAATCTTCAGACATAAACTGCTTTGATTGTCTATATGGGAAAAGAAACAGCTAATGAAGTATTAAACAGTTATGAAATATGGACCTTGAAATTTTCAAGTATTGTAGGTCATAAATAAGAATTTTTTCCCAATAAGTAAAAGAACACCACATCAAAACAATGCTAAGAATTGAAAAGCTACACAAAGTGGAATAAATTTGAACCATCTTTAACTAACTCGCTGGAAATAGTTTATTTAATATGACATCAGAGCCTCTGATTAAGAAAGTACTAAAAATGCATTCCCGGACAGTTCTTATCATCATTCGTTCCTGTCCTGCTGAATTTGGACCTAATAATGAGTAGTCCATATCGAAAGCAGTTTCTCACACTCACATAACCATAAACACACATTTAACAAAAATAAATCACCCACTGTCAGACACAAGTGCCAAATTGATAAAACAGCTGGAGAAAATCATCGTCTCATTTCTGTCACATTGTGTTTTAATTGTGCATGAATCTCTTTAATCATATCACCAACAACCCATGACTGGCACCCACAGATTTATTCAGACTCAAACCCTCCTGTCAATCATAGAATTCTATAAATGCTCTGCCTGCTTTGTGTAGGTTTCTTAAAAAAATGTGGTTACTTTCATAATGATTTCAGCGACCAATAAAACTATTCTCAGCTCCATTTAACACATTTTACCATATTTAAATCCACAGATTTACTCTCAGAATTAGCACAAAACAAACAAATAAATAAATAAATGTCACTTTGACTAAAGAATAAATGTCAGTGGCTCCTTTAATTCCAGTAATTCCAACAGATCTCACTGGTAAGCCACACATCAGAGATGAGAATCAACAACTTGTGAACAATATACAGGTAAAAGAATGTCAAGGTGACAGTTAAGTCTCAGGTCACCTGCTGTCACAGCTGTTTAATGATCTTTTTGATGTTACCATGCCTTTGATCCTAAAATCCCCTCTAAAGCTAATTCACAAGAATCAATGACAAGACATGCAGGTCAAAACTTAATAAACATAGCATTCCAAACATAGTAGTTGCTCAAACAGTAGATCAACAGAGCATGGCATTAGCAACATCAAGATCAATGGCCATTTTCACTGAAGGGATAAACTGTACACCTTAAAGGGATAGTTCACCCAAAAATGAAATTTCTATCATTAATTACTCACCCTCATGTCGTTGCAAACCCGTAAGACCTTCGTTCATCTTCACTCGAGACAAATTAAGATATTTCTGAAATTCGAGAGCTTTCTGACCCTACATAGACAGCAACTGACACGTTCAAGGCCCAGAAAGGTAGTCGTGGTACTCCTATGAGTCTTGTAACCGACTGTTGAATGTGAGACGTCTTCTGTGTGTAATGCTGTTGCAGATCCTCTCATCTGACTATTTATTAGAGATTATTGATTTTTTTTTTCTCGTTACACTATGCACCCAAACAATTGCATTAAATTTTGTTGTAATAGTACAATGACAATAAAGATATTCATTCATTCATTCATACATTCAGTCGTAAACGTGCGTCGAATACTGACACAGAAGAAAATAAATAGTTTTCTTTGCACACAAAAAGTTCTCATAGCTTCATAAAATTATGTTGAACCACTGATGTCAAATAGATTATTTTAACGATGTGCTTACTACCTTTTTGGGCCTTGAACATGTCAGTTGCATTGCTGTCTATGCAGGGTAAGCAAGCTCTCGGATTTCATAAAAAATATCTTAATCTGTGTTCCGAAGATTAACAAAGGTTTTATGGGTTTGGAACGACATGAGGGTGAGTAACTAATGATAGATTTTTTTTATTTTTGGGCGAACTATCCGTTTAAATGCTATGTAAACTGTTTTAGTTTTAAAAACAAAAAACATCTGCCAATGAATCAAAAATGGAACTAGGTTGGGAAAATATGCAGTTTCCCAAGGTGGTATTACACAGTTCCCACATACTGTATATACATTTAGCTAATACAGTACCTAATCATTACATGGTGGTATCTGGTTACAATACCCCCCTTTTCCCTCCATTTGATAACTGGCCATTAATGTGGCGTCACTAAAGCCCATTTCATTAATGACGCTGTCATTGGGGCCAGTGTATGCGTCTTTTACCCTGTGGCGAGACTGGACCTTCTCAGCTGCCCCTTTGATGATCGTAATCTGTAATCCATAAAAAGGACTATTACCATTCCCACAATTTCCACTGCTTTTCCCCTCCATTTACTTTCCTGTTGATCACAATGGTCGTTACATTCACAAATAGACCAGCGCAGGTGGTTACCACTACTAATTGTGAGGCTCGGGTGGAATCTGCTTCAGGGTGGAAAGGGCTACACAAAGCTGAAGGTACTTGATGAGAGACTGAGTCTGACCCAACCTCTATAAAACAGGCCATAAATTGTGAATGACTCTACAGACACATAGTCATGGCTTCGACATTAGGGTCAGTGGACAGCAACAGGGGTCAGTTAATGACCCTGAATGCTCATGAGCTGATGTTCTGTGGTCCCATTCCCAACATGGATGATACCATAAATACAGCAGACTTAAGATAGAATGTATAAATATAATAAACAAGATTGAATTTTAAAATTAAAGAAAGTTAAGAGGAATTATTCACTTACTATCAACATCACACATCTTCTAGTTTGTTGCTAATCTCTATCTAAACCTATTAAAGTAATTAGCAAAGCAGCGGGAGAGTTGTCCATTTTGATAACTCTCAAAGGAAGAGGGTAATTATCAGGGTTTGAGCGTTTTTGCCGGAGGAGAGAGAGACAGACTGTTTCTCTGATGAGAGCCAAAATGTGCGGGAAGAAAAAGCGCATATGATTTCCCACTGACATGCCAGGCTAACCCACTCATTCAAACAGGAGGTTATTCATTCATCCCCATACACACTTGGATGCATGTGGTGTACCTTTGTGCGAGGGATGTCTGTTGGCACAATCTACGTAGCTTCATTGGGGCGCCTTTTTTAAAAAGCAGGCACATCGCCCAGTGTTGACAAAGCTGGGTATCTCCTGCTGTCTGCTTGTTTTGTGTGCATCTAGTGGAAAGGATCAATTATCCCGGCACACAGCTCACTGTTCTAATATCTGACTCCTAATTAGATTGCAGGGGGGATCTCCCTGGTGTGCCTAGATCGGGGTTTTTAATATGTACACTACTATTCAAATGTTTGGGTTCAGTAAGATTTTATAAGATATTAATACTTTTATTCAGCAAGGATGCATTAAATTGACCAAAAGTGGCAGTAAATACATTTACAAGGTTACAAAAGAAAAGATTTAAATAATTCAAATAAATGCTGTTCTTTTTAACTTCCTATTAATCAAAGAATAATGAAGAAAGGTTTCCACAAAAATAATAAAGCAGCACAACTGTTTTTAACATTATGACAGCATAAGATTTTTTCCTTAATCAGCATATCAGAATGAATTCTGAAGGATCATTTGACACTGATGAATGGAGTTCTAGCTGCTAAAAAATCTAAAAGTTTTAAAATAAGAATTTTACAATATTTAACAAAATAACTGTTTTTACCCAAATAGATGCAACCTTGGGTAATATAAGGGACTGCTTTCAAAAACATAAAAAATCTTTTTTACTTATATATATATATATTTTTTTTTTTTTTTACTGACCCCAATAAGAAAAAAAAAAGAAAAAAAAATGAGATGCAAGCTTATGGCTTTTCAAGTTTACATTATTATAATTTTTATTTATAATTTACAAACAATTATTTAGTATGTATTCTAATATCACACATTAGTATTATTTTTACAGATTTTTAAAATTGACTCCATTAAGAATAAATACACCCCCATGAGCCAAAAGAAATCCCCTTTGAAACTTTTCGTCAGCCACTACTTGTGCCCATTATGTAAATAGGAAGGTTTTATGGGGAGAGACTTAGGAAGACCAAAGGATTTTATGCAATAATGTGCAAGAATAAGAAACTTCAAGAGCTTGTTGGACATCTAAAAAAAATAATAAATATATATCAACATTTCCACTATGTCTTTGAAGAGTTTTTCACTTTCTTCCAGGTAGTAGAGGCTGTTTTATCTTGCTGCTCCAAAGGCAAATTAAAAAAAGATCCTGAAAAGGGACGAGAGGTGAAGTATAAACACTTTCTTTTGAAGTATATGATCATGCCTCAAACAGAATAACTGAATATATATCTGCTTCCTGTAATATAACCAAGCAAAAGCCCTTTAGCTACATTTAAATCAAGACTCAAAACTCACCTGTTTAACTGTGCATTTGAATGAGCACTGTGCTATATGTCCGAACTGACTGCAATACATTTTATGTATAATCATTTTCTTTAAATTTATTTTAAATCATTTTCTATATCATTTTAAAATTCCTTGTTTTTATTATTCTTATTTCCATGTTTTTATTGATTTTAATGTCTATTTCACTTTCTTTTATGTAAAGCACTTTGAATTACCACTGTGTATGAAATGTGCTATATAAATAAACTTGCCTTGCCTTGCCTTGCCTTTTAGTACACAAAGTAATCAAAGCCTCAAATCTGCTGATGGACAGCTATGTCGATTCTTACAATTCATTAAAATTGCGCTAAACCTCTAGGGTGTGATTTGTCAGCGCTCCACCACAAGATCAACACCCCAGACATGGATGTAATTATGCACAGAACAGAAAATGCATTAGTCTTTGGTTTGGTCTTGATTATGTCCAGAGGCCAGATCTCTCATGAAAGCTCATGAAAACTGCATTACTTCATACACTCATGAAGACATGAGATCACAGGATGCTGCGCTACTGATCTTCTCTGTCTCCCACTGTCTAGGTGGCTATTAGTGACTCTGGCAGCCATTTAATATAAACGAGGACTCAAAATGACATGACGGGCAGAGATGCTCCTGAACCTGGGTTCTTATGAGGGCTGTGCATCATTACTCAGAGCACAGCTAACTGTGTAATGGGCTGTTTGTTTGACTCACTGCAGGATACATGGCAAGATAAAAACTAATAGGCCCAGTTCTATTTCTGTTCTGGGGCTGTGCAGAAACTAGGCAACAATCCAGTCCCAAATCAGGCTTAACCGCGCTGCCACCCACAAGCAATTATAGTGAAAGTAACACTAAGGAGACAATACAGGAGGACGTACATCTAAATATTAAGCACTTTCGCACACAAACACATTTAGGACACTATTTGCTGAGCTAAACTAGAATATTTTCTGCAATATTTCAGAGTAGGCCTAGTTTGATTAATAACTCAACACAATGCAATTAATAACACAAACCATTTAACTTGGGCCTTGTATCAAATTTATGTTCTAAATATAACCCATGCCTTAAAAAAAATATAGTGCAGTAATATATTGGCAGTAAAATATCAGTATCAGATATAAAAACTTGGGAAAAGGCCAATAATAAGTTTTAATTTTAAGTATTAATGTCAGAAATGTGCACATCACCAACTCATTAGTTCTAATTTATGAGAAATATGTAGCCTATGCAATGGGAGCTTTATCAGTGATTTCAGATCAGTTCTGGTGCAGACTGGCCCTCAGGCCATGTTTGCTTGATTCCGTCTGGTCCAGATCTCTCTCAGTCTATTCCAGAAGCCTTTCATTTACCCAATTAAAATCTTGATGTGTGCCTACGAAGAAGCTCCCTTGAGTTAGTGCAGTGCCCCCCTGATTTTTGGGGGTTTCTATACAGCTATTTTGTATCTTTCTAATCACCACACTGAACATTTGACAGGTTGTTAATAGATTAAACAGTAATTATTGACTCTGATGTCTGATTGTAATTTGCAGTCTACATCAGCATTGTTATATGTTATAGAACAGAAATAATATAATCATTCATAAACAGTACTGGGGGTGGTATTCATTTTAACTGTGTAAGATAACTGTGAAAGTATAAAGCAAGTATATTCCAGAAATATACAATAAGTTCACAATATATATATTTTTTAAATGCACAATAACTGTGTAATGTAAAATGCCCCTCAGTCCATGTAAATTTTTGTTTTGAGAACAACAAACACTGAGTTTGATCCCCATTCACAAATAAAGACAAAGTGCTCATCTAAACTTACAGCTTCCACAGGCTATTGTGATTTGATTCTACAAGAGAAGGGGGAAAAAACTACTAGAAAGAGACAGATAAACCTGCCATCTAAACTAATTGTCCACATTCAAACATTCAAGTTAAATTTCTGGCCAGAAAAAAACACTGGTGCATGTAAGAGTAGCCAGCTAATCTGCTTTCTTTAGTGAGTTGGGAAAATCCAATTTCAGAAATCTATATTTCCATAAAAGTTAATAAGCAGCCACAAAGCCTGCTGAGCTCCTGAGGGAGTGAGAGATAGATAGATACAGCATGCGAGAGAAAGCCAGAGAGACTAATGGATAGATGTGAGCTGAAGTCTGAGACCCTATAAAACTCAGTTGGGAGAATCCTGAGGGTACGTGACTGAGGAGAACGGCAAAAATGGGGGGTGGGGGGGCATTTTAAAAATTAGCAAAAATACACAGTTTTATATGTCGAGTATATGAACAATGTTTTAAAAACAGTACTCAATGAATATCGATAACATCACTCGGAAAACTCTATATATTCTCATATACAGAGTCTCTGTTTGCCCGTAAGTGCTTCTGATCACTTTAAGATCACTGTAATTTCCTTTGGTGTGCAGTTCACCATTAGTCCCAATGACTGTCACAATTGTTTCCCAGGGTATGTAATCAAACCTCGGCAGCTCATCCTGAATGCTGCAGCACCTCTATTAAACTTTCCCAAGTACTTCCACATCACATCGCTGCTTATTACCTCCACCGCTTCCCTATTCCTGCTAAAATCAATTCAAAACACCTGAAGATGGTCAATGGCCAAGCACGTTCCTACATCCTCGTAAAAGAAATTAGTCTGTCTTGTATCTTTATTAGCATTCACTATAAAAAGTGATTTTTCAAATTAAGTTGTAAAAAAAAGGTTATTGGTTTCGCAATAAAATACTATTTCAATCTTTCTACTTCAAAATTTCATGTTTAATTCCATGTGTTACTTGACATTTCTTTGTGGTACTCTTGTGAACAAACAGCGGAGACTAACACGGAAGAGAAGAAATCATTGAATCAAGTCGTTGATTTTGTTTTCTTTGCGCACAAAAAGTATTCCTGCAGCTTTATAAAATTAAGATTAGACTATTTTAACAATGTACTTATTACCTTTCTGGGCCTTGAACATGTCAGTTGCATTGCCGTCTATGCAGGGTCAGAAAGCTCTCGGATTTAATCAAAAATATCTTAATTTGTGTTCCGAAGATGAGCGAAGATCTTACGTATTTGGAACGACTTGAGGGTGAGTAATTAATCACAGAATTTTCATTTTTGTGTAAACTACCCCTTTAGTGGGGGTCTAATGATGTTTTGAAGCCCAATGGCTTCCATTGCATGGACAAAAACAACTGGAACATTCTTCACAACATCTTTTGTTATCTGCAAAATAAAGAAAGTCATACAGGTTTGGAGCGACGTCTCATTTTGAGGTTAAACTCTCTCTTACAAGGGCGCCTGAAACCTAAACTCCCACATCCATTTTCCAACATACTCATTTCATCTAAGCACCAATGAGTCACTTACTGCTGTTGTGACAGATGTTTGTGTTATATGAGATGGGAGATGGATTCTAGTGCTGAATGTTCATGGCTTCTGGGAGAGAGGTGTGGTCTACAGTGGGAGGAGTCTGAGTGATGAATAATGAAACAGGTAATATTATAGCAATGGCATATTATCATTCAAAAAGCAATTGAAAACATTTACCAGTTATCTGATTAGTGAAGTAAATACACTTTTGATCTTGACTGAAATAAAAATAAAATAACAAGCGCATTTGATTACAAATTCTGATTCGGATCTAAGATTGATGTTCTCCATATCCTTGGCAGAATGTAATTACAGATCTCGGCTGGACACCTGCCGTATCTTGGCACAGCTCTGTAATGCATTCACTGCCTCAGAGGGCACCGCCAGAGGTGCTGTACTCCAAATCACTCATCAAAGACTTCCAGTCAGCATTAACATGTAAGACGGTGGGCACCAGGCTCAAATTATACTTTAGATTCATATCAGGCCTTGTTTTGCTCTCAGCTGCTCATGAAAATGAGACCTTGTGTCTCACATAGACGTGCTCTAGGCTGGTTCAGATTTGTCTAGCGTCCAGACTTTTTGATAAAAAAAAAAAAAAAAATCACTCGGATGTTCAGGGGTGTGGTGGATGGTTTTCATAAAAGATGTTGAGAGAAATGAGGAAAACAAAAAGAAAACATTTTACACATCCCATTTAATCTTGCTCATTTTTGTGATAATATATAAGTAGATAAATAATGTGTGCACAACCTCGTTCACTGTTTATCATCATTTTATTTAAGTCTTGCATTTATCGATCTACAGAGCTCATTTGACCACAACATCCGACTCCGTTCTCAAAATATCAAAAAATATTTATGGTTAAATATCAAACCTGAACTTACTCTAGAGATTAAAAAGTGCCAATACAACTCAACTTCTCAGCGATTTGATGGTTTAACCTTGAGAAAAGTCAATGATTCCTTACTGATGTGTGTCAAATCTGTTCTTTCTGTCAATTACAAGCTCAAACGCTGCTAACACACTCATTACAAGTGATTACAAAATCATATGATATTGTGTGACCTGAATCATACGAAAACATAATTTTAATAGGGTTTTCCAATTACAATCATGGTTAAATTACAGATTTGGTTAGGAGTGAGAAATTATGGTTAGGTTTAAGTTTGAAATTGACAAAAATGGTGAAATATTATACCGTAAGTTGGGATGTACAATTATGATGACTTAACCCGACACCAACATGAGAGTTTGAGAAGACTAGGAGAAATAAACCTAAAAAGGTTTAATAAATGGAAAGAAATCCAAGAATCACAACAAATAACCGCCTGACTATCACAACAGTAATGCATTGGGCTCTATAAGTTTACGAAAAAAATTATGAACAATCAAGAAAAAAATAATCAGAGTGATTTTACAATAATGGTTAGATATAAGATTTGGTTAGGAGTGGGGTTTCATAGTTTAATTTGAAATGTATATCCATTTACCATTTTGGTTAGTATTGTGACTTCTCATGACACTGGGTTGTACCTTACATAAAATCAATGAAGCTACTGTATGACATAAGTCCATTATGTGGTCTTTCATGCCAAAACCAACCATATGGAAACTTATATTGTTACATGTAGACAAAGGAATGCAAAAATAGGTGGTTTCTAACTTGTAAATTGGATAAAATCATCGCAACATACAAGAGACCTATTGAGGCCAGGACGGACATATGCAAATGAACCCTAAATAGCTCCCACTCAGGAATTTGAAAATTGAGATCAAATTCCTTTTTTTTTTTTTTGTGCTGTCAGACAGAGGTCCCAAATGAGCAGTTTCACTCAGCTCTAAAGTTACTGCTGATCTACTTTTATGAAATCTTTGAAAAAAGAAAGAATATGCAGTGGAGGCATTGTATAGAGGGTCCAAAAACCAGAGACCACTAAATCTGAGATTCAAGATGTAAACTGAATTTTTTTTTTTTTAATTCAGCACTATTTCTAGGTCACTAATCAAAGAAGCAAATATGACACTGACCATGTGAACTCATTTGTACAGGTCTGATAGGACCTGGTCCACAGTTCTGGTTCAGACAGCAGAAGAGGAAAAAGGAGGCCAGTTGTTATGGGGCTGAGCGGAGACAGAGTGAACATTAAATAATGAATGACTAAGGCACAGATCTCTCAGCCCCCATCACCTTTGTCATTAACTCATAGCCTCACACAGCAAACACAAGCGCACACTCACTGATGCATATTTTAGCCAGCGAATCCCTCCAAACATCACTTGCTTCCAGAGACCTACTTGACCCAGAGAGCAGTTCTTCACCATCAAAAATGTAACGTGAGTCATGTAGTATTTTAAAAGGGTGACGACAGACTCTTGTTAAAGCCCTTAAAAGGGCCAAAATCACGCACAAACCCGACTCAAGCATTGTAAGCGACTGCTAGTATGAGGGACAAACATCTGAAATATGAAAAACCAAGAACTATAAGCCACCAACACGAAGAGTCTGAGAAGACTAGAAGAAACAAAATTCAAAATTGTTTAATAAATGGAAAGAAATCCAAGAATCACAACAGACAACTATCTGAATCTCCCAATGCCAATGATTTGGGCTTTAAAAGACATGAATTTAGGCATTTTATAACCATTCAAGAAAAATTATTACAATCTGGAGAGCATGGAAAATTATAATCTGCTTTAACAATGGAGGAATATACCTGTGCATCCATTACTGGTGCCAGTCTGACAGAGGTAGTGCTACAAAGCAATAATTAGGGACAAAGGCACGTACCTCACTAATGCCCACCTCTGAATCCCTCCTGAAGAACAGAGCAACTACAGGAGACGTTAAAGTCAGGGATATGATGATCCGTCACCTGTTCGGTCCTCGCCAGACCACCTCTGACTCGACTCCCCCTCTGCCAGCCGTACAAGTGGGCTCTCTCATAGCCGGTCCCCTGATAAAGACACACGGAGAGGTGAAAGGAAGGAGGCGTGGTTCCATAGCAGATAAATAAAAGAGGGCGGGAGGGAAAGAAGTCCCTCAATCTACAATTCAATATCATCCACTCCTCTCTCTTGTTGTCTCCCTTTCCCTCGCTCTCTCAGTTACTCTTCCCCTCATGCATATTAACACATCCCTGTTTCCCCTTATTCTCCCACACACATGGGGGAAACTCTATCACTCTCTTGCTCTCCTCGAACTCTGTTTTTTCCACTCTTTCTGGGCTCTCTGAGCTGGTATTCATCCGGCAGCAGTGTGACTGAATCAGGGCAGCTCTGGCCATCTGTTGGAGCCTCAGAGTTTCACCTATTCACATGGGTTCTAAAGCTGCGGGTCTGGCAGCGACGAGAGAAAAGAAGGGGTGGGGATAAGGGATCAATCTTAGAGCAGGAGGGCAGGGGACTGGATCGCCGGGTACAGAGACAGTATTTATTGGGCTGGCATCAGAAGCACTGGAGAGCAGAGGGCTGTTAACAGGGGAACGAACAAACTGCAAAGTTGAGTGCTCAAAGAAACAACTGTGAAAAAAATTGTGGGACACAATTAGATGCATACAGATGAACTTAGAAGAGTAAATAAGTAAGTTAATAATAGAATTATTCAAATGTTTAAAAAATGAATACAAATATTTAAATGTATTTAAATGAATAAATATTTAAATTATAATTCAATTAAATCTTTCAACCAAAGTGACATTTTTTTCATACAGGAATCAACAATTTGCAGTGATGCTGAGTAGAAATCAAGTTAATTAGACTAGACTTTCTATTATGTGGCTTACTGACAAGATATGTGCTGTTCTAATCTTACAGTTTTCACATTTTGGATAATTAAACTATTTAAAAATTTGCAATGAAGAGGCCATTATGTATGAGACTTAGTGTGGGCTCTTTCGACTTGGCAAAAACTTAGCTATAGAGTGCAACAGTGCTTGTCCACTTTTCAGCGACCTTGGTTCACAAAGTATTTTTTCCTCATTGATTTGTCCCATAGGGATTTTTAAAAAAAGGGCTATTCAGAGTTATAAGCCATGAACAAACCAGCTACGAGATGAATCACATTACAAACTTTGATATGAAGTATTTGAAAATTGGATAAAAGACAAAAGGTATAAGACAATATACATAAAACTGCCTTCAAGTTGCTGCTCCCCACTGACATCTACAGCATGGGAAAAAAATACAATGGAAGTTGATGGCTACCTGCAACTGTTTGATTATCAAGATTCTTCAAAATATCTTCTTTTGTGTAAAAAAGAAAAAGAACAAAAAAAAAGTTCATACAGGTTTGAAACAACTTAGGGGATAAATGTCACAACTCTTTCAACATTATTATATTGCAAATCATGTGTAATGTAGTTTTCACCTGGAATTCTGCTGTTGAACAGTTAACAAGTTTTCATTAAAAATCACATTCCCTGTCAAAATGAATGGGATTTTTGCTTCTGGATCCGACTATTGCTCTCTTTACCAACACCCAGAACACACTAGCAATGTCCCAGAACACTCTTCCAAATGCCTAATAGTCCATGTGGTAAAAAGAACACTCAGTCAGAACACCTTAGCAATTGTGACTTTAGCACACACATACTAGAAAAACATGTAGTCTCTTTGCGACAATCTCAATGTTTAAGCCCATATTAATTCCCAAGGACACACTTTTTTTAAAGAAAACATCTAATCATGTTGTTCATCAACACAGTCACGTTACGTGAAACGATAAACAAAACACCAGCAGAAACCACACACTTGCCTGCTCACTCATCCAGTGCAGGCATCTCGAGCATCTCAGTGATAATGTCACTCATGTGCATACTGGTGCACTGGCAGCTGCCGTTTCTCACAATAAAAGTGCCCATGTCACGTATCCTGTTCCCTCAGGAGCCTCGCACAGAAATCAGTCACTGTCTTTGGGACGCTTTCATGATGGATGCCTCTGTTTATTTGCGTTCGCAGGTTATTTATTTGCACGGAGGCACAAACGATCGGAGGAAGAGGACATCTAATCACTCATCCACCCCCTTCCATGCATAGAGTATATCTCAGTAGCTGCAGGCAGCATCTCTAATGAAAATGAAACTATTGCCGTCAAAAGTTTTCTCTCTGTTTTGTGGGAAAATTAACATAAAAAAAACTGACTAAATTTCATTTAAATATCAAATAAAGAGTTTGCAAAAGGTCTGCGTTGTGATCAAGTGCCAACGATACAGCTAACTCTTCAATCTTTTTCTAATAATAATAATAATATATATATATATATATAAAAGATTTGGACTGGAAATTGAATCTGCCCAAATGCATGTGGATTTAGTGTCCAAGCTGCAGCTGAACTGCCTTGCAGGTGATTAAAATCACACATCAGTCACTAATTGTCACTTCTGATCACAGATTTAATGAAGAAAGAAACACAATAGTCAGTGAGATGAACAGCTGGAACAGCCCCTGAGACAAACATGTCGTTCTAAAGAGGAGATTACATGTGCAGACACACACACTCATCACTGAATGGAAAGCCATGATTTATTAATGCACGTTCTCCCAGGAGGAATGAGATGTCTGGATTCAGATCCTGTGAGATTTTGGCCCGTCTCAGCATGGAGATGCAGAGGTGAACAGGTTGTCACTGATGTCATTCCTCCCGAGGACATGATTTGTTGTACTTTTCTCCATAGCGGTAATCAATAACCAAATTTCGTACAAATATGAGGCCTCCACCGAGTAGGGTTGGAAAAGATGTTTTGGGTTTATTTGTTGAAAACTTACTACCAGTCAAAAGTTTGTACACACCTGTTTCCCATGATCTCATGAACCTTTTGATCTAAAGGCTTATAAAAAAAACTAATATTTTACATAGAGACATAAGAGACCTTTAAATTTCTTATTTTATTATAAAATACATATTGTAAAATAAACTTGTTCTAAAATTTCAATAAGTAAAACATGTAAAATAGAATATTCTAAAATAAAACATCTGATTTGCTTTTATAAGAGGTTTTATTATATTTTATAGACCAAATGAATAAAATGCAGGCCCAGAAGTCCTTCAATACTGCTAAAAAAAGCATTCCATTTGAGTACCATGAAGATGCATGAAAAAACATGAAAAATACAGTAGTAATAATAATAAAGATGTTCAACCTTTTGACTGACAGTAAACTTCCTGAACTAAGAAAAGCTTGTACATAAAAGCCATGAATAAAAACAGTTCCACCTGCATCTTGAACAACACTGGCCTTCTTCTAAAAGCCACATTTAGTTCCCGTGGGCACGGTTGTTTGCTCGGCAAATAAATAAAGCGGAATAATGTTTACTCTGATTTTCCGAAAAGGACGGCGATGTTCCATCCTGCTGGGCCATTGTCCTTGGCAAGGACTCCACATTGAAATGAATGTGTTTCTCTCCATGCAGTGTGTTCCTCACTGATAAAAATGTCTGCTGTCAGCTCTGGTTTGAGAAGGAGAAGACTTTGTGCAAATTAGACCAACCCCTCTCTACCTCTGAAAGCGGTCCATTCTCTATGGCCATTTTATTTTGTTCAGGCCTGAATCCCTCCTCCATCTGCTCCACACTGCCTCTTCAAAACTGCTCCTCTTTTATTCCTGACGGCTCAAAGAGCGACTCTATCCATCGGTTGATGCCCTTGTGATCACCATGGCTACCTTAGGGAAGGAGCCCTTTACAATGGATTTGAATGGTGGTGTCTTAAATATTGAGCGACAACACAGAGGTTTGAGTGGCATGCTGATTTACTACCCATGCATTCCTCCTATGGCTTGATGTGCATTATAGAATAGCAGTAAACTCATTCTGACAGTTAATCCAATTTAAAGGAATACTCCCAGGTTCAATAGAAGACATAATAAACAATGTTCGATTACCACAAAAAAATTATTTTTGTTTTTTATTTTGGCTTTGTTTTCCTATTAATGTGTATTGCTTTTATCATTCTCTGTAGACCCCACCTTCTCTCACGCCATGATTTATTGATTATGTACAAGGCCTGCATGCTATTGGTCAAACAATTTTTCAGTCATTACGATCAGCAAGTATGAAAACTAGGGATGCACGATATTATCGGACTGATATCGGAATTGGCCGATAATGGCTTTAAATGTAAATATTGGCATCTGCCTGATCTGATGCAATTTTCCACACCACAATCTATCAAACACATCTTACCAGCAAACATACACTCGTTCACATCATTCTCTCAACCATGTCTCTGTCTTTCTCAACCTCCTGGACAGTAACCAATCTGGCTTCAGAAGTGGACATTCGACCGAAACTGCCTTGCTTTCTGTTGTTGAAGCCCTAAGACTTGCAAGAGCGGCTTCCAAATCTTCATTACTTATCTTGCTGGATCTGTCTGCTGATTTTGATACGGTCAACCATCAGATCCTCTTGTCAACCCTATTGAGAAAGGGCATCTCAGGAACCGCACTCCAGTGGTTTGAGTCTTACCTCTCTGATAGGTCCTTCAAAGTATCTTGGAGAGGTGAGGTATCCAAGTCGCAACATCTAGCTACTGGGGTGCCTCAGGGCTCAGTTCTTGGACCACTTCTCTTTTCTGTCTACATGGCATCACTAGGTTCTGTCATTCAGAAACATGGCTTTTCATATCACTATGGTGATGACACTCAACTCTACCTCTCATTCCATCCTGATGATCCGACGATAGCTGCTCGCATCTCAGCATGTCTAGCAGACATTTCTTGCTGGATCATGGACCATCACCTTCAACTCAACCTAGCTAAGACAGAACTGCTCGTAGTTTCAGCTAACCCATCGCTTCATCACAATCTCACCTTCCAGTTAGGCTCTTCTACCATAACTCCTTCAAAAAACTTGGAGTTGTGATTGATGATAAGCTGAATTTCTCAGACCACATTGCTAAAACTGCCCGGTCCTGCAGATTTGTATTATACAATATTAAGAAGATCAGGCCCTTTCTCTCGGAACATGCAACACAACTCCTTGTTCAGGCTCTTGTTCTGTCTAGACTTGACTATTGCAATGCTCTCTTGGCAAGTCTTCCAGCCAATTCTATTAAACCTCTACAATTAATCCAAAATGCCGCTACAAGATTAATCTTTAATGAGCCGAAAAGAACACATGTCATGCCTCTGTTCATCAATTTGCACTGGCTACCAATAGCTGCTCGCATTAAATTCAAGGCATTAATGTTTGCCTACAGAACCACCACTGGCTCTGCACCCCTTTACCTAAATTCATTACTTCAGACTTAGGTGCCCTCTAGAAGCTTGCGTTCTTCAAGTGAACGACGCACCCAAAGACGCACAAAAACACTTTCCCTGACTTTTTCATTAACTGTTCCCATCTGGTGGAATGACCTGCCCAACTCAATCCGAGCAGCCGAATCCTTACCCATCTTCAAGAAACGGCTAAAAACTCATCTGTTCCATCTTTACTTGACCCTCTAACACTCTATTCTAATTTTATTTTATCTATATGTCGTTTTATTGAAAAATAAATCAATAAATAAATAATAATAATAATTATCTGTACTGTGTTAGGCTAACCTTGTAATAGCACTTGCATGTTGTTGCTCTTTTTTTGTGGTTTTGATTGCTTCTTATGTCCTCATTTGTAAATTGACAAAAAATGACAAAATAAATAAAATAAATATGAAACATTATGCCGATATGTCTTGCCAATAAGAGGAATGGGTTACCTCACATGTGCTCAGGATGTGCGAGTGATTAGATCATGTCAGCAGTGAGGCTCATTCTTGAAGCAAAGTTTTGTCTGAATGAGGATTAGATTTACTGTTTTGGATCGCTGCATTTAATCTGTGAAAGCATACGCGTTTGGTGTGTGATAAACAGTGATCACACGTGCAGCGGCAGCTACAGCCCCCCCAGGTCCTAACATCCCTTCGGTAAGGAGTTCTAATCTGTAGGGGGCGCTGTTGGCCTACTTCTAATTAAATTAAAAGTAAAATAGCCTACATAAATAACATTTAGACCGTGTTTCTGATTAAATAAAGCAGTAATTGATGTCATAAAATAATGAGTATGTTTTGATTTAAAGGTCAAAAGCTTTAGCTTACATGAAAAAAACACTAACATGACACTTGTAAAAAAAAAATATATTATATATACTGATTTATGCATTAATGTGTAACATGTTTCATTTTTTAAACAAATCATGAGCTCTAAAAGATTTTCATAATTTTTACAGCTCTTTTGTTTTAGACCATCTACAAATGTTAAATCTTACAATAAAATGTTAGGGTTAATACTGCATCTTTCTGGGGGGAGAAATGCAGCTATTGATATAGTTTATTTAGTTATTTTCAAAGCTTCAATGTACTGTTAAAAAACCTTCATTATTTTTTATTTAATTCTAATAAATAAGCTCTTGTTAAAAAATAGCCAAAATTAAAAATATTTTGCTTTTAATTTCGGCACAGGAGAGACTTGGTGTTGTTTCCAAACAAAAGGAAACATAGTATCGGCCAAAATGAGTTGAAAAATATCGGCATATCGGGTATCGGCAAAATCCAATATCGTGCATCCCTAATGAAAACCCAAACAGTTTAGGCAATTTAGAAATCACAAGGAAAAATATGAAGTATGGATACTTAAACGAAATAGACTTTTACAACTTAGCAGCATAAACTTTAAATTGAATACTGAACAGTTTAACTGCTCAAATAATTCAGTTGAAAAAATCATGTTATAAGATTTCTGCATTTCTGCACAAGATTTCTACTTTTAAAGCCTCTAAAAATCAGTCCTATTAACTTCCATTGTAAGTGCTGCATTGCAACCTTGATTTTTGCTTTTTAAAAGAAATAAAGGATGAGTCCAAATTATTTCTTCTGGTAATCAACATTATGCCACAGCCACAAAAGTTGTCGGTCGAGCTGACCTGAAATATTTCTTTGATTAATTTATAAGCAAAACTTTTGTGTGTCAGCATGACACAAGTGAATGCAGTCACTTCCAAAAGTTGCGTTACAGAAGCCTCTGCATACCAAGACCTCATTAAATGCACAGCATTCCACCAAACATCTGAGGGTCATTATCACCAACAGTGATAATGTCTATTGTACATCATGCTGTCATGTCTAATGTATTCCGTCTTATTTATTTTTTCCGCTTGCCACCGTTCACACAGCAGACTCTGATTATTCACATAAATAGTTAATATGACATTTATGAACCGCCGTTTATTCCATGCAACTGCCTGCAAGCCTCACATCTAAAACATTATCTGTAATTCTCCCAGGCAGTAGTGAAGGACAGAGAAGGAGAGTGATGAGAACAAGGAGAAAATTGAATTGCATTCATTGGTTCCAACTGGACACAAATGCCTCACTGAGCTGCTCAGAGATGTCAATGTTTCACCATTAAGTGAGTGAAGTGAGTGAGTGAAGTGACATTCAGCCAAGTATGGTGACCCATACTCGGAATTTGTGCTCTGCATTTAACCCATCCAACGTGCACACACACAGCAGTGAACACACACACCGTACACACACACACACACACGGAGCAGCGGGCAGCCATTTTATGCTGCAGCGCCCGGGGAGCAGTTGGGGGTTCAGTGCCTTGCTCAAGGGCATCTCAGTCGTGGTATTGAGGGTGGAGCGCTGGACATTCACTCCCCCCACCTACAATCCCTGCCGGCCCGAGACTCGAACCCGCAACCTTTGGATTACGAGTCCAACTCTCTGACCATTAGGCCACGACTTCCCCTATTAACAGTCTTTATGAAAATAAAAAGCTTGATTCATCCACTGAAGAACAATAAAACAATAGTCACACCTGTGATGTTTTATGATCATTATTTATGCTCATCATTTAGACAATATATAACAAGTAATATAAGTGTCATTCTTCAGATTGTTTAGGGTACATTTGACAAAATTAAACTTCTTCAAATTATGTTAAAATTTATTAACTTTGAATTTATAAAATAAATATTTGTTTTTTATTAAAATATGAATATTCTCAATATACAAACGATCAAATACATAATGCTTTGGTAAAGATAAATAATAAATGTATTCTCTTTTTACTTTTCTTATCAATAAACTGTGACCCAGCTGATATGTTGCCCTGTTACTTCAATTTAAGAAAAAAAAAAGACTTAATTAAATTGTTCAGTAACATTTTCTATGCTATAGAATTTTTGGAAAACATGACTTGAAATGATTAAATATTACATATACATCTGTACACCATTTTAAATCACTTGAAATAAAAGGTCTCCTCATTTATAAATTGCTTATATCTCCAGCTTCAGTCAGTTTCAAACACTGATACCATGAGCTCAGTAAATAACAGCAGCTAGTTAGTGTGCCTCTGGTGGTAAAGCATAGGGCCTCAAGTGAGAAAAGCATCTAATTAAAAGACTCTTTGATCGCTTGTGCTCATAGATGGACAGATACGTCTGAGATTGTTGCATTAGCATCTATACATCATTCTGTAAGCATTCGCCTATAACTTAAAATGCCACATGCACTCTCTCTTCCTCATTGACAAACCACATCTCCAGCAACACAAAAAGTTTTGGAGTCTTTCACCAAACATCTTGAGTGCCTGGCCAGAGCTTGTTCATTGCTCTTGTACACAAACAAGAATGCTACGCTCCCACAGTACCTTCAAAAGCCCTGAATTAATAATCGCAGCACTTTTTAGGAGCTATGTAGATTAGCAACCAGTCATGTTTGCTGCCTTAAATTATTAATGAGTTGTTTGCACCACAAGCTGACCTTCCTTCTGATGCTGCGGTCTCCAAACAAACTTGCATGCAAGCAGGATGAGGCAGTATGAGGTAAAGTGCTGGGGCTTTTAATGTGAGACATGCTTTTACTGAATGAGACGGATTGGAGGAAAATCAGAAGTCAAGCCAAACCACTTGGACCTGTGAATGCTGAGGCAAAAGGTCAAAGAAAAATATAGCTGCGAGCAGCGATGACGGGCCCAAGCCGTCAGCATACGCCACCCCGGTGGCATCGAAAAACGGTGCCCAGCGAGCACACACATTACAGTAACCCTCTGGCAGTTTGGTTTTAAGGGATACGGCAATTAAAGGGTTAATCCAAACCATCAACTCTGTGAAACACAGACACACAGAACAACATATAAAACTTTAAATTCTGTGAAAATATATTTTTCATTGGTAGTTGATGTTAGTTAATGCATTTACTAATGCTAACAAATGAGAAATTATTATAGTTACCAAAGCTTTTAATGATTTATAAGCATTTTTTAATTAACTAACATGAATAATTTTTACTAACACAAATAAATAAAGTAAAAAATATATTGTTAATATTTAATGTTATTTGTGAATTAACCAATGTTAAAAAACAACATTATTTAACTGTTGTTAGTTAACATCAACAATAATTATATACCATTTAATGGTGATCAATATTTAAAAAAATTAAAGTTTTATCTTTTGAGCATGACTATTTTTCTAATATTAAAAATATTTTGTTCATTGTAAGTTCATACTATCAATGAAGAATTAACATGCTGTAAAAAATATATTTTTCATTGTTAGTTCATGTTAATTAATGCATTCCCTACTGTTAACAATTGAGACTTAATTATAAAGTGTTATCAAAACCTGTAATGCTTTATAAGCATTTTTTAAGGATTTTATTGAGAAGTTTAAACAGACTCTCTCTCTCTCTCTCTCTCTCTCTCTCTCTCTCTCTCTCTCCCCCTCCACACTCACTGAACTCACACAGTCAGTCACTCACCCAGTCACCTACCGCAAACATTAGAAGTACAGTGACAGGAGATCTCTAAGTTTTAATTTTTTCTCCTAAGCATAGTGTATTGTAAATTCATGAAATTAAGCACATATCCTTACACTGTATTGTTCTGTGTATGTAATTTTTTATGAAGTGTTTGGAAGCTGCTCTTAAAAGATAAAAAAAAAAAGTTTTCTCTTTTTTCTGTAACTTTAATTAATTGCCATTAAAACACCGTTAAAGATATCCTAAATCCGTCCGCAATTTAGCATCTTCAGTATTTTGGCATCATGAGAAAAAATGTTTGGTGTGATTTCCGTGTTTCTGTTTGGAGGAGTATGAATTTGTTTACAGCTCGTTTTAAAAAAAAACCCACATTAAAATAAATATAGCCGACTTCCTGTTGGTCGTAGCTAATGACTGTAAATTAGAAAGTTGTCCGGATTAATAAGAACAATTTATGTACCGAGTTTGGTGTCTGTAGCTATCATTATATATATATATATATATATATATATATATATATATATATATATATATATATATATATATATATATATATATATATATATATTAATAATTATATACCATTTAATGTTGATCAATATTAATTCCAAAATGTATTAATATATTATTAAATTTTAAAGTTTATCTTTTGAACATGACTATTTTTCTAACATTAAAAAGATTAATAAATGCTTTTAAAAAAAATTTTCTTTGTTAGTTCATACTATCATGGAAGAATTAACATGCTGTAAAAATATATTTTTCATTGTTAGTTCATGTTAAATAATGCATTTCCTAATGTTAAGAAATGAGACCTTATTATAAAGTGTTATCAAAACCTTTAATGATTTATAAGCATTTTTTTAAGATTTTAAAAAACAGACCCTCTCTCTCTCTTTCTCTCTCTCACCCACTGGCTCAATCCACACAGTCACTCACACAGTCACTGACAGCCCACCCCACCCCCACCCCTCACTCAGCTGCAGTGACAGGGAGCTCTCACTCAGAAGCAGCTCTGATAGTTTTTAAATTTTCTCCTAAGCATAGTGTATTGTAAATTCATGAAATTAATCACATATCCTCAGACTGTATTGTTCTGTGTATGTAATTTTTTATGAAGTGTTTGAAAGCTGCTCTTAAAAGAAAAAAAAAGAAAAATTCTCTTTTTTACTGTAACTTTAATAAATTGCCATTAAATCATCGTTCAAGATATCCTAAATCCGTCCGCAATTTAGCATCTTCAGTATTTTGGCATCATGAGAAAAAATGTTTGGTGTGATTTCCGTGTTTCTGCTTGGAGGAGTATGAATTTGTTTACAGCCTGTTTTTAAAAAAAACCCACATTAAAATAAATATAGCCGACTTCCTGTTGGTCGTAGCTAATGACTGTAAATTAGAAAGTTGTCCGGATTAATAAGAACAATTTATGTACCGAGTTTGGTGTCTGTAGCTAAAACTAACCCCCCCCATTTTTGACAAAAGGTGGCGCTATAGAGTGCCTCTTCCACGCCCGTTTATGAGCTTTTTCCAGTGTCTAACTATCATTAATACTCATATGTGTGTTGAGTTTCATGACATTCTAAACATGTTATCTGCCTCAAAATCACCAGAAACGAATTTTCAACTTTGACACGTTGCCATGGTAACATAATTTTAGATATCAATATTCCCTTCACAGTTTTACATCGGCCGTGTTTTGACATTATTCTGGTGAAGTTTGAAGCAAATCGAGTAAAAAGAAGATGCTGAATTCAAAGCATTTTGAAAACGACACACTTCCTGCAGCCAGTTGGTGGCGCTATAACTTTCAGTCATAATAGTCACATCTATCCGATCGGCATCATACAACGAACAAACCACTGAAGTTTGATCTACATCATACAATGTATGTGGACGTTATTAGGCATTTCCTGGGTCTCATTTTTCGCCATAACTTCATCGCCTCGCCACGGGCAAACCGTTCGACATATCAAAAATATCTTCGCAATTTAGCGTCCCCAATGTCTTGAGATCATGTTCACCGAGTTTGGTGGCAATCGTATGGAAATCCTCAGAGGAGTATATCAAATTCCAGAGGATGCGCTTTTTAAACAGCCCTGAATAGCCGACTTCCTGTTGGGCGGAGCCTAAGACATGCTGCGCGGAAGTTGTTCGGCTCAATGAGTTCTATATGTGTACCGAGTTTCATATGAATACGTGCAAGTATGTGTGAGCTATACATCAAGCTTTCTGACAATTTTCCAGGGGGCGCCGTAGAGCCCCTGTGCCACGCCCGGGTCCCAGCCTCAGCGGCGTCCTAATGGCCGCAGGTTCCAACGTGCATGCCAATTTTCAAGAGTTTTCGGGCACGTTAAGGCCCCCAAAACCCCCCGGATAGTTGAAATTAAAAAAAAATTCATAGGGGAACAATGATTCAATATAGCTGCAAGCAGCGATGACGGGCCCAAGCCGCCAGTGCATACGCCACCCCGGTGGCATCGAAAAACGGTGCCCAGCGAGCACACACAATACAGTAACCCTCTGGCAGTTTGGTTTTAAGGGATACGGCAATTAAAGGGTTAATCCAAACCATCAACTCTGTGAAACACAGACACACAGAACAACATATAAAACTTTAAATTCTGTCAAAATATATTTTTCATTGGTAGTTGATGTTAGTTAATGCATTTACTAATGTTAACAAATGAGAAATTATTAGTTACCAAAGCTTTTAATGATTTATAAGCATTTTTTAATGATTTATTTTTCCATTAACAAACATGAATAATTTTTACTAACACAAATAAATAAAGTAAAAAATATATTGTTAATATTTAATGTTATTTGTGAATTAACCAATGTTAAAAAACAACATTATTTAACTGTTGTTAATTTACATCATTAATAATTATATACCATTTAATGGTGATCAATATTAAAAAAATTTAAAGTTTTATCTTTTGAGCATGACTATTTTTCTAATATTAAAAATATTTTGTTCATTGTTAGTTCATTGTAAGTTCATACTATCAATGAAGAATTAACATGCTGTAAAAAATATATTTTTCATTGTTAGTTCATGTTAATTAATGCATTCCCTACTGTTAACAAATGAGACTTCATTATAAAGTGTTATCAAAACCTGTAATGCTTTATAAGCATTTTTTAAGGATTTTATTGAGAAGTTTAAACAGACTCACTCTCTCTCTCTCTCTCTCTCTCTCTCTCTCTCTCTATCTATCTCTCTCTCTCTCCCCCTCCACACTCACTGAACTCACACAGTCAGTCACCCACCCAGTCACCTACCGCACACATTAGAAGTACAGTGACAGGAGATCTCTAAGTTTTAAATTTTTCTCCTAAGCATAGTGTATTGTAAATTCATGAAATTAAGCACATATCCTTACACTGTATTGTTCTGTGTATGTAATTTTTTATGAAGTGTTTGGAAGCTGCTCTTAAAAGATAAAAAAAAAAAGTTTTCTCTTTTTTCTGTAACTTTAATAAATTGCCATTAAAACACCGTTAAAGATATCCTAAATCCGTCCGCAATTTAGCATCTTCAGTATTTTGGCATCATGAGAAAAAATGTTTGGTGTGATTTCCGTGTTTCTGTTTAGAGGAGTATGAATTTGTTTACAGCTCGTTTTTTAAAAAAAACCACATTAAAATAAATATAGCCGACTTCCTGTTGGTCGTAGCTAATGACTGTAAATTAGAAAGTTGTCCGGATTAATAAGAACAATTTATGTACCGAGTTTGGTGTCTGTAGCTATCATTTTATATATATATATATATATATATATATATATATATATATATATATATATATATAATCATTAATAATTATATACCATTTAATGTTGATCAATATTAATTCCAAAATGTGTTAATATATTATTAAATTTTAAAGTTTATCTTTTGAACATGACTATTTTTCTAACATTAAAAAGATTAATAAATGCTTTTAAAAAAAAAATTCTTTGTTAGTTCATACTATCATGGAAGAATTAACATGCTGTAAAAATATATTTTTCATTGTTAGTTCATGTTAAATAATGCATTTCCTAATGTTAAGAAATGAGACCTTATTATAAAGTGTTATCAAAATCTTTAATGATTTATAAGCATTTTTTAAAGATTTTAAAAAACAGACCCTCTCTCTCTCTTTCTCTCTCTCACCCACTGGCTCAATCCACACAGTCACTCACACAGTCACTGACAGCCCACCCCACCCCCACCCCTCACTCAGCTGCAGGCTGACAGGACCTCTCACTCAGAAGCAGCTCTGATAGTTTTAAAATTTTCTCCTCTGCATAGTGTATTGTAAATTCATGAAATTAATCACATATCGTCAGACTGTATTGTTCTGTGTATGTAATTTTTTATGAAGTGTTTGAAAGCTGCTCTTAAAAAAAAAAAAAAAAAAAAGAATTCTCTTTTTTACTGTAACTTTAATAAATTGCCATTAAATCATCGTTCAAGATATCCTAAATCCGTCCGCAATTTAGCATCTTCAGTATTTTGGCATCATGAGAAAAAATGTTTGGTGTGATTTCCGTGTTTCTGTTTGGAGGAGTATGAATTTGTTTACAGCCTGTTTTTTAAAAAAACCCACATTAAAATAAATATAGCCGACTTCCTGTTGGTCGTAGCTAATGACTGTAAATTAGAAAGTTGTCCGGATTAATAAGAACAATTTATGTACCGAGTTTGGTGTCTGTAGCTAAAACTAACCCCCCCATTTTTGACAAAAGGTGGCGCTATAGAGTGTCTCTTCCACGCCCGTTTATGAGCTTTTTCCAGTGTCTAACTATCATTAATACTGATATGTGTGTTGAGTTTCATGACATTCTAAACATGTTATCTGCCTCAAAATCACCAGAAACGAATTTTCAACTTTGACACGTTGCCATGGCAACATAATTTTAGATATCAATATTCCCTTCACAGTTTTACATCGGCCGTGTTTTGACATTATTCTGGTGAAGTTTGAAGCAAATCGAGTAAAAATAAGATGCTGAATTCAAAGCATTTTGAAAACGACACACTTCCTGCAGCCAGTTGGTGGCGCTATAACTTTCAGTCATAATAGTCACATCAGTCCGATCGGCATCATACAACGAACAAATCACTGAAGTTTGATCTACATCATACAATGTATGTGGACGTTATTAGGCATTTCCTGGGTCTCATTTTTCGCCATAACTTCATCGCCTCGCCACGGGCAAACCGTTCGACATATCAAAAATATCTTCGCAATTTAGCGTCCCCAATGTCTTGAGATCATGTTCACCGAGTTTGGTGGCAATCGTATGGAAATCCTCAGAGGAGTATATCAAATTCCAGAGCATGCGCTTTTTAAACAGCCCTGAATAGCCGACTTCCTGTTGGGCGGAGCCTAAGACATGCTGCGCGGAAGTTGTTCGGCTCAATGAGTTCTATATGTGTACCGAGTTTCATATGAATACGTGCAAGTATGTGTGAGCTATACATCGTGTTTTCTGACAATTTTCCAGGGGGCGCCGTAGAGCCCCTGTGCCACGCCCGGGTCCCAGCCTCAGCGGCGTCCTAATGGCCACAGGTTCCAATGTGCGTGCCAATTTTCGAGAGTTTTCGGGCACGTTAAGGCCCCCAAAAGTGCCCGGATGATTGAAATAAAAAATAAAAAAAAAAAAAAAAAAAAAAAAAATAATAATCCTTAGAAGAACAATAGGGCCCTGCGCCTTACTGGCTTGGGCCCTAAATATAGCTGCGAGCAGCGATGACGGGCCCAAGCCGCCAGTGCATACGCCACCCCGGTGGCATCGAAAAACGGTGCCCAGCGAGCACACACAATACAGTAACCCTCTGGCAGTTTGGTTTTAAGGGATACGGCAATTAAAGGGTTAATCCAAACCATCAACTCTGTGAAACACAGACACACAGAACAACATATAAAACTTTAAATTCTGTCAAAATATATTTTTCATTGGTAGTTGATGTTAGTTAATGCATTTACTAATGTTAACAAATGAGAAATTATTAGTTACCAAAGCTTTTAATGATTTATAAGCATTTTTTAATGATTTATTTTTCCATTAACAAACATGAATAATTTTTACTAACACAAATAAATAAAGTAAAAAATATATTGTTAATATTTAATGTTATTTGTGAATTAACCAATGTTAAAAAACAACATTATTTAACTGTTGTTAATTTACATCATTAATAATTATATACCATTTAATGGTGATCAATATTAAAAAAAATTAAAGTTTTATCTTTTGAGCATGACTATTTTTCTAATATTAAAAATATTTTGTTCATTGTTAGTTCATTGTAAGTTCATACTATCAATGAAGAATTAACATGCTGTAAAAAATATATTTTTCATTGTTAGTTCATGTTAATTAATGCATTCCCTACTGTTAACAAATGAGACTTCATTATAAAGTGTTATCAAAACCTGTAATGCTTTATAAGCATTTTTTAAGGATTTTATTGAGAAGTTTAAACAGACTCACTCTCTCTCTCTCTCTCTATCTATCTCTCTCTCTCTCCCCCTCCACACTCACTGAACTCACACAGTCAGTCACCCACCCAGTCACCTACCGCACACATTAGAAGTACAGTGACAGGAGATCTCTAAGTTTTAAATTTTTCTCCTAAGCATAGTGTATTGTAAATTCATGAAATTAAGCACATATCCTTACACTGTATTGTTCTGTGTATGTAATTTTTTATGAAGTGTTTGGAAGCTGCTCTTAAAAGATAAAAAAAAAAAGTTTTCTCTTTTTTCTGTAACTTTAATAAATTGCCATTAAAACACCGTTAAAGATATCCTAAATCCGTCCGCAATTTAGCATCTTCAGTATTTTGGCATCATGAGAAAAAATGTTTGGTGTGATTTCCGTGTTTCTGTTTGGAGGAGTATGAATTTGTTTACAGCTCGTTTTTAAAAAAAAACCACATTAAAATAAATATAGCCGACTTCCTGTTGGTCGTAGCTAATGACTGTAAATTAGAAAGTTGTCCGGATTAATAAGAACAATTTATGTACCGAGTTTGGTGTCTGTAGCTATCATTATTTATATATATATATATATATATATATATATATATATATATATATATATATATATATATATATATATATATATATATATATATAATCATTAATAATTATATACCATTTAATGTTGATCAATATTAATTCCAAAATGTGTTAATATATTATTCAATTTTAAAGTTTATCTTTTGAACATGACTATTTTTCTAACATTAAAAAGATTAATAAATGCTTTAAAAAAAAAAATTCTTTGTTAGTTCATACTATCATGGAAGAATTAACATGCTGTAAAAATATATTTTTCATTGTTAGTTCATGTTAAATAATGCATTTCCTAATGTTAAGAAATGAGACCTTATTATAAAGTGTTATCAAAATCTTTAATGATTTATAAGCATTTTTTTAAGATTTTAAAAAACAGACCCTCTCTCTCTCTTTCTCTCTCTCACCCACTGGCTCAATCCACACAGTCACTCACACAGTCACTGACAGCCCACCCCACCCCCACCCCTCACTCAGCTGCAGTGACAGGGACCTCTCACTCAGAAGCAGCTCTGATAGTTTTAAAATTTTCTCCTCTGCATAGTGTATTGTAAATTCATGAAATTAATCACATATCGTCAGACTGTATTGTTCTGTGTATGTAATTTTTTATGAAGTGTTTGGAAGCTGCTCTTAAAAAAAAAAAAAAAAAAAAAAGTATTCTCTTTTTTACTGTAACTTTAATAAATTGCCATTAAATCATCGTTCAAGATATCCTAAATCCGTCCGCAATTTAGCATCTTCAGTATTTTGGCATCATGATAAAAAATGTTTGGTGTGATTTCCGTGTTTCTGTTTGGAGGAGTATGAATTTGTTTACAGCCTGTTTTTAAAAAAACCCCACATTAAAATAAATATAGCCGACTTCCTGTTGGTCGTAGCTAATGACTGTAAATTAGAAAGTTGTCCGGATTAATAAGAACAATTTATGTACCGAGTTTGATGTCTGTAGCTAAAACTAACCCCCCCATTTTTGACAAAAGGTGGCGCTATAGAGTGCCTCTTCCACGCCCGTTTATGAGCTTTTTCCAGTGTCTAACTATCATTAATACTGATATGTGTGTTGAGTTTCATGACATTCTAAACATGTTATCTGCCTCAAAATCACCAGAAACGAATTTTCAACTTTGACACGTTGCCATGGCAACATAATTTTAGATATCAATATTCCCTTCACAGTTTTACATCGGCGGTGTTTTGACATTATTCTGGTGAAGTTTGAAGCAAATCGAGTAAAAAGAAGATGCTGAATTCAAAGCATTTTGAAAACGACACACTTCCTGCAGCCAGTTGGTGGCGCTATAACTTTCAGTCATAATAGTCACATCTATCCGATCGGCATCATACAACGAACAAACCACTGGAGTTTGATCTACATCATACAATGTATGTGGACGTTATTAGGCATTTCCTGCGTCTCATTTTTCGCCATAACTTCATCGCCTCGCCACGGGCAAACCGTTCGACATATCAAAAATATCTTCGCAATTTAGCGTCCCCAATGTCTTGAGATCATGTTCACCGAGTTTGGTGGCAATCGTATGGAAATCCTCAGAGGAGTATATCAAATTCCAGAACATGCGCTTTTTAAACAGCCCTGAATAGCCGACTTCCTGTTGGGCGGAGCCTAAGACATGCTGTGCGGAAGTTGTTCAGCTCAATGAGTTCTATATGTGTACCGAGTTTCATATGAATACGTGCAAGTATGTGTGAGCTATACATCAAGCTTTCTGACAATTTTCCAGGGGGCGCCGTAGAGCCCCTGTGCCACGCCCGGGTCCCAGCCTCAGCGGCGTCCTAATGGCCGCAGGTTCCAATGTGCGTGCCAATTTTCGAGAGTTTTCGGGCACGTTAAGGCCCCCAAAAGTGCCCGGATAGTTGAAATAAAATAAAGATTCTTAGGGGAACAATGATTCAATATAGCTGCAAGCAGCGATGACGGGCCCAAGCCGTCAGCATACGCCACCCCGGTGGCATCGATAAAACGGTGCCCAGCGAGCACACGCATCACAGTAACCCTCTGGCAGTTTGGTTTTAAGGGATACGGCAATTAAAGGGTTAATCCAAACCATCAACTCTGTGAAACACACACACACAGAATAACATATAAAACTTTAAATTCTGTGAAAATATATTTTTCATTGGTAGTTCATGTTAATGCATTTACTAATGCTAACAAATGAGAAATTATTATAGTTACCAAAGGTTTTAATGATTTATAAGCATTTTTTAATGATTTCTTTTTCCATTAACTAACATGAATAATTTTTTCTAACACAAATGAATAAAGTAAAAAATATATTGTTAATATTTAATGTTATTTGTGAATTAACCAATGTTAAAAAACAACATTATTTAACTGTTGTTAATTTACATCATTAATAAATATATACCATTTAATGTTTATCAAAATCAATTCCAAAATGTGTTAATATATTATTACATTTTAAAGTTTTATCTTTTGAACATGACTATTTTTCTAATATTAAAAATATTTTGTTCATTGTTAGTTCATTGTAAGTTCATACTATCAATGAAGAATTAACATGCTGTAAAAAATATATTTTTCATTGTTAGTTCATGTTAATTAATGCATTCCCTACTGTTAACAAATGAGACTTAATTATAAAGTGTTATCAAAACCTTTAATGCTTTATAAGCATTTTTTAAGGATTTTATTGAGATGTTTAAACAGACCCTCTCTCTCTCTCCCTCTCTCTCTCCCCCTCCACACTCACTGAACTCACACAGTCAGTCACCCACCCAGTCACCCACCGCACACATTAGAAGCACAGAGACAGGAGAACTCTGATAGTTTTTAAATTTTCTCCTCCGCATAGTGTATTGTAAATTCATGAAATTAATCACATATCCTCAGACTGTATTGTTCTGTGTATGTAATTTTTTATGAAGTGTTTGGAAGCTGCTCTTAAAAGAAAAAAAAAAAAAGAAAAGTTTTCTCTTTTTTACTGTAACTTTAATAAATTGCCATTAAATCATCGTTCAAGATATCCTAAATCCGTCCGCAATTTAGCATCTTCAGTATTTTGGCATCATAAGAAAAAATGTTTGGTGTGATTTACGTGTTTCTGTTTGGAGGAGCATGAATTTGTTTACAGCCTGTTTAAAAACAAAACCCACATTAAAATAAATATAGCCGACTTCCTGTTGGTCGTAGCTAATGACTGTAAATTAGAAAGTTGTCCGGATTAATAAGAACAATTTATGTACCGAGTTTGGTGTCTGTAGCTATCATTATATATATATAAACATTAATAATTATATACCATTTAATGTTGATCAATATTAATTCCAAAATGTGTTAATATATTATTACATTTTAAAGTTTATCTTTTGAACATGACTATTTTTCTAACATTAAAAAGATTAATAAATGCTTTAAAAAAATTGTTCTTTGTTAGTTCATACTATCATGGAAGAATTAACATGCTGTAAAAATATATTTTTCATTGTTAGTTCACGTTAATTAATGCATTTCCTAATGTTAAGAATTGAGACCTTATTTAATGATTTATAAGCATTTTTTAAAGATTTTAAAAAACAGACCCTCTCTCTCTTTCTCTCTCTCACCCAGCTCCTCAATCCACACAGTCACTCACACAGTCACTCACACCCCACCCCACCCCCACCCCTCACTCAGCTGCAGGCTGGCAGGGAGCTCTCACTCAGCAGTCTAAGAGCTCTCTGATAGTTTTTAAATTTTCTCCTAAGCATAGTGTATTGTAAATTCATGAAATTAATCACATATCCTCAGACTGTATTGTTCTGTGTATGTAATTTTTTATGAAGTGTTTGGAAGCTGCTCTTAAAAGATAAAAAAAAAAAAAAATTATCTTTTTTACTGTAACTTTAATAAATTGCCATTAAATCATCGTTCAAGATATCCTAAATCCGTCCGCAATTTAGCATCTTCAGTATTTTGGCATCATGATAAAAAATGTTTGGTGTGATTTCCGTGTTTCTGCTTGGAGGAGTATTAATTTGTTTACAGCCCGTTTTTAAAAAAAACCCACATTAAAATAAATATAGCCGACTTCCTGTTGGTCGTAGCTAATGACTGTAAATTAGAAAGTTGTCCGGATTAATTAGAACAATTTATATACCGAGTTTGGTGTCTGTAGCTAAAACTAACCCCCTCATTTTTGACAAAAGGTGGCGCTATAGAGTGTCTCTTCCACGCCCGTTTATGAGCTTTTTCCAGTGTCTAACTATCATTAATACTGATATGTGTGTTGAGTTTCATGACATTCTAAACATGTTATCTGCCTCAAAATCACCAGAAACGAATTTTCAACTTTGACACGTTGCCATGGCAACATAATTTTAGATATCAATATTCCCTTCACAGTTTTACATCGGCCGTGTTTTGACATTATTCTGGTGAAGTTTGAAGCAAATCGAGGTAAAAGAAGATGCTGAATTCAAAGCATTTTGAAAACGACACACTTCCTGCAGCCAGTTGGTGGCGCTATAACTTTCAGTCATAATAGTCACATCTATCCGATCGGCATCATACAACGAACAAATCACTGAAGTTTGATCTACATCATACAATGTATGTGGACGTTATTAGGCATTTCCTGGGTCTCATTTTTCGCCATAACTTCATCGCCTCGCCACGGGCAAACCGTTCGACATATCAAAAATATCTTCGCAATTTAGCGTCCCCAATGTCTTGAGATCATGTTCACCTAGTTTGGTGGCAATCGTATGGAAATCCTCAGAGGAGTATATCAAATTCCAGAGCATGCGCTTTTTAAACAGCCCTGAATAGCCGACTTCCTGTTGGGCGGAGCCTAAGACATGCAGCGTGAAAGTTGTTCAGCTCAATGAGTTCTATATGTGTACCGAGTTTCATATGAATACGTGCAAGTATGTGTGAGCTATACATCAAGTTTTCTGACAATTTTCCAGGGGGCGCCGTAGAGCCCCTGTGCCACGCCCGGGTCCCAGCCTCAGCGGCGTCCTAATGGCCGCAGGTTCCAATGTGCGTGCCAATTTTCGAGAGTTTTCGGGCACGTTAAGGCCCCCAAAAGTACCCGGATAGTCGAAATAAAAAATAATAAAAAAAAAAAAAAAAAAAAAAAAAAAAAAAAAAAAAAAAATAATAATCCTTAGGGGAACAATAGGGCCCTGCGCCTTACTGGCTTGGGCCCTAATTACTTTCTCATAAAACAGCAAGGCTAAAAATACACAGGAACAAAAAGCTGAATGACATGAAACAAGACAAAACCAATGAAAACAGCAGATTTTCAGTCCAATTTCCAAAGGAACACATTTGTCTAATAGAATGCTTTTTGTCAAGCAACACAGGAAGAGAATGAAAATGATTAAACACACTGAATTTTCTCTCAACAATAACAGTTCAACACATTTGTGAATGTTTCTTCATTTAGTGTGCTTATTCATGTTAATAAGTATTCTAATTCATATAAGTAGGCCTAACTCCCTCTACTCCAAATCAATATTTTTCACCTAGTAAAGAGCAACGCCTGTCATTAGCATTGACGAACAACAAAGAAAACATTGCTTATTCCAGAACTTCAAACTATTTTTCCATACTAATTAGCCAATTAATCAAATGAAAATCACAGAAGCTGACAACAACTCTGTCACCCAACGACTCTATTCGGTCCCTAAACCACGTTTTGTCATGAAAACACACGCGAATGGGTAAATGAAGACTCGAGATGCACTGAGGCTTTCCTCTGACTGTTTCGGGAAAAGATTCAAAGCTTCGAGTGTGTCGAAAACAGCACCATCTGGTGGTCAATAAAAAAAATATAGCAGCCAAAAGCCTGTGAAAGAGTGTGGAAGTATGGCAAGCCTGTTTAACATTTAATCTATAAACCGTACTATCTATTTTCATGCTACTAGTACTTATTTTTTAGATACTAGTATCTTTCCCATTAAGTACTAGTACTTATTCATCAGCTACTAGTGCTTATTCTTTAGTGCTTATTCTTTAGGTACTAGTGTCTTTTGTAAAGTTACTAGTACTTAGTTCTTATTAGGCCCTTTCGCACCGCAGGAACCTTTTCATAGTACCCGAACTAATTGTGGAACTACCCACTTTTTGGCGTGTTTGCACCATGGGAACTAGGAACTGTTTTAGTTCCCAGAACTCCGTTTTTACCACGTGATGTCGTGTCGGCCGACCGGTGTTGTGCCCATTTTCGACCCCCTGCCAAATTATTACCCCTCTCTTTGAAATCGCAATATAATTGCCTAATCTTAACCCCACCCCTAATCCTAACCCCTCCCCCACACCTATCCCCAAACCTACCAAGGGGGTAATAATAATCTGGTAGGGGTCAGAATTGGGCACAACACAGGTCCAGATATTTGGCATGCTAGATATTTGTTTGGTGTCTGCGAGGTGTCGGAGCCTCACCCCACCCCTCCACTCCCCTCCCCTCCCCTCCCCTCCCCTCCCCAACTAATGAACAGGATTGACTACTTTAGTAATTTCCATGAGTACAAATCTTAATGATTATGAAATTCTAGGGAATTTTGTGGTTTTAATTTTATAGCAACAGTTTGGACAGGACCCTTTTCTATTCTAACATGACTCAGTCAGTGTGGAATATCATTATACATTAAGATTTGAAGCCACACCCTCCAACAATGGCCCATGTGGATAGAAAAACTTGAATCTATTTATAGATTGGAATATGACTCCCCAACTCCATCTGAAAATGGACATTTTATACAAAGGTGGACACCTGTTATGTATCTGGACACATTGAAAATTAACTGATCAGTAAGGAACCTTGATTTATTGCCTGTTGTATTATTTGACAATGTTGTATGTATCTTCTTTCTATTCTTCTTATTTGTATTATTATTTTTCTTTGATTCACTGTTGCTGTCAAGGAATGTTTGTTTGTAATTTGCTTTAATGTATAAAAAATAAAGTAAAAAAAAAAAAAACTAAGATTTGTACTCATGGAAATTGCTAAAGTGGTCAAACCTGTTCATTAGAAGGGGGTGTCCCAATACGTTTGTCAATATAGTGTATATTAAAACGGGATAGTGTTGTTTTATGGCTTTTGGTCAATGTGGTGAAACAATCTGCTGGTGTACTTGTAAACATTGACAAAGTAACTTTCAGTAGTTTAAACGTTTAAATTTCTCCCAAAAAATTGATGGTTCATCCAATCAAATGTTTTCTAGAACATTTATTTTTTTTCTCAGAAGCTCAATGAAAATTACATTTCTCATTACAACTAATGTATTTATTGGTGTTACACATTTTTATTTCTGTCTCCAAATATAAGCTATTTCTTATTTCAATTTGACAATTTCTGTGCATCACTTTGTCTATACCTCCCTCTAGTGGACAATATTAAATGTTTTATTTTTATGGAGATTATGCTAATCCTGTCTGTATAATATAACTACTACAGACAAGCAATTACCATATTCAATGGGAAATAATATCTCATGATTTTCACACAGAGACCGCCATAATAGTAATAACTATAGTTTATGATGTTTCTCAGGCTAATTTGGCTCATATATCCACCAGAAGAGACTATTAATTCTGTCCATTCATAAACCTTTTTCTCCTGATGCATCCTTTGTGATCCCAACATTCACTGTAGAGAAATACTTAAATTACAATACAGCATAACATCTTGAAACAAGGAATTTTTACTTCTATAAAATAAATAACTGTGAAGGAATATATTCTGCAAGAGAAGGCTTGGCATGGAAGAGTCAATAAAAAAATCTCCAATAAGTATATACGATCTTGTTGAGGCCCATGAGAAAGTTTACATTAAGGCAAACAATCGATGCACAGGCATGTATTAAACTCTTATTACACATACACACTGGTATTAACACATTCACACACACATATGCAACAAACACTTTATACAGCCAATTGATTGGGGTTCAACTCAAACAACCTAGCATGACTTAAATAGTATACCTATTGCTTCAGCAAACATTTCCAGCTGTTAGCAAAAAATTAGTTTGCAGAAGACAAAAACAGGGAACATGTGAACTGAAAACATAGAACTGAGTTTTGACTTAAATAGGGTGACCCATAGGACAATGACAGAGCTGAGAATAGCAAAAGGTATACTAAAGACAAATGCAAGGACAGGAACAATAGTGTTTGCCCTTCATATTCCCTTTGTCACAGTCATTCGTGGTTGGTGGCATGCTCTGTTGATGAATGAGGTCCACACTGTAACTTCAGTGTCTTAGATGAGCTCATGGAATAAGAAAAGGCCTTGAGTTTTAAAGGGCTTCTCATTGGTACTGTCTATAGTCTCCGAATGATGAAGCAGGCATGGGAGCGGGTTCTTCTGCAAACTGTGGGCCTGTAGAAAAAAGATTATGTTGGTTTCTCTGTTTTGATTTAAATATTACTTATGACTATTTGCATATGTAAAAGTTTTACTCAGTTTCAGAGGATGACTTTGCACACTTACCAGTTGGGAATTGTGCTGAGGCGAACCTCGTGAGTAGAATTCCTGCACCTTCTATTAATGCAAGCAGTATACCTCCCATTGCAGCAGAGCCAACCATGGCTACTGGCCCATCTGTGATGAGACAAAAGATTAATACCACACACATAAACACAGGTTATCCTTTTTTTAAGAGAGTAAAAAAGATGAATGAACTGTTAATATTTATAAACTGGCATGATTTGGCACCTAACTCACAAGACCACGTCATTATCCACATTTCTTTGGGATTTGACTTACTTCTTGCTGCTAAAATGGCTCCTGTCATGGCTCCACTTGTGATTGAGTTCCAGGGGTCTTCTTTGCCCCTCACCTTGACTAGCCCACAATCAATCATAGAGAAGAGGCCACCCCACACAGCAAAGCTTCCTAATGATCATGAACATTTATATTTTGTAATATATTTTAAAGTAAAGCCAAGATGTGTGATGCAGACAGACAATGTAAAAAACAAAAACAATAATAATAATAATAATAAGAAAACTTTTCAAAAGTTTGGGGTCAGATTTTTAAAAGAAATTATTTTTTATACAGCAAGGATGCATGAATTTAAATATAAAATGAGTAAATACATTTAAAATGTTATGTTACAAAGATTAAAAATCAAGGTTTCAAATAAATAAATGCATCTCCATTCATCAAACAATTCTGGAAAAAATGTATCACCGTTTCTACAAAACTATTAAACAGCACAACTGTTTCCAACATTGATCAGAAGTAGAAATGTTTTTTGAGCACTAAATCAGCATATCAGAATGATTTCTGAAGGATCATGTGACACTACAAGACTAAACTAATGGCTACTGAAAATATGCAAATAAAACATTATTTTAAGATTGTAATATTTCACAGTATTACTATTTTTACTGTATTTTTGTACAAATAAATACCGGCTTTCAAAAACATCTTACTGTAATGAAAATGGCTTCTCTCTCTCCCGACAGAACGGTGTTTTCGTGTTTTTTGTCTTGTAAGTCGCAATGTTTTTGTCTGTATTTGAACGTGTTTAATGTTAACTGTATGCACCAAGGGTCTGAGAGTAACGCAATTTCAATTCTCTGTATGTATGTGGAAGAATTGACAATAAAGCAGACTTGACTTGCTGACACCAAACTTTTCAGTTTTTCCAGAGTGTATCACTCTGCATCCATGTGGCAATCATGTGATAGATAACCTTTGAACTTTACCTCCTAGTTGTGGAGCTCTGGTCTTTATGGCTGTCAAGCTACCCCTCATTCTGTGATTCATTCCCTGAAGAGAAAACAAAAAACAATGACATTATATTGGAGCCAATAAGTACTACATGCAGTCAACTTAAAACAAAACAGCATCACTGTATCATCAGCTTGGAGAATTACTCACAGAAGGAGAGTTTCTAAAGCCTTTGACGGCCTGAAAGATCCCACCACCTATGGCCCCCATGGTGAAGGCGCCCCCACAGTCGTCCACTATCCTCCAGGGGCTAAGAAACCAGAGGTCAAGATGATGAGAACGATAACAGTACATAAAGATCATCTCTCCTACTAACAACACATGCAAAAAAAAAAAAAAAAACACCAACAACATGGTATTACCACACCTCTAAAATGACTACTGATCCTAACTATAGCAATAAACGTGACAGAAATATATGTAACTTATATGCCACTTCTTTAGTGCTTATGCTTTCACTTCTTATTCCTAGCCGGTTGATCATCAGATCCCACTGAACATATGCTAATGGATATTCTATATATCTATATACATATTCTGTTTTAATAGTTTAAACAATAGATATTGTTAGTAAACAAAATCAACTGATGCCGGCAGAACAAGGTCATGTGCTTGACTGACAGCATGAAGCCTTCACTGGAGGACATCGCGTTCATCAAACCGACTCATTCGAGCATCAAACGGCCTGACAATTACTAAGACCGCATAAATAATAAAGAGTATTTTAAAGTTCAAATGTATAAAAGAATAAGTTGTTTGCGGCTGTCGGCTCACCACGGCTCCCTCGCGTACTCCTCCATTTTGTTCTTTCCCTGTTCGCGCTGACGTAATCAACCACGTGCTGTAGCTGAGGGTGACTTCAGGTTTTTCGCGTGCTCTTTTGCTGTCTCTTTCTTTGTGATCGTTGTATAGAGGCCCCTCTAGTGGCAGCATTTCTACCAACTGCTTCCATTGACAGTGAGATATTAAGCAGCGTTCCCCAAAATGTGTGAACTCCATCTGGTCCAGAGGCTATGATAGCCCCCACATTGTTTTCACCAGGGATTAAACAAATGTAGTAGGTTAATGCTGTAGGCCTAGGCTAATTGTGCTTTTAAATTTGGCAATTACTCATTTTCATAGTAGAGCTTTTTTGATGGGCCCGGAGGAGATGGAGCAACACTATAAATTAGTAGATGGCTCTGCATTAAAACATAACTCAAGAATCTCTCTCTCTCCCTCATGTCGCCTGTAAGTCATTGCTCTGAGTCCGACAGGCTGTTGGATGTTTCCATTATTAGGAGGGGGAAAGGAATGAGATGCAGACTGAGCCTGCATTGAGAAATGACCAAATATAGACATTTCAGCAGTGCCGAGACTTAGTTTGGGGCAATCAAAATATACACCAACTTGCTTCGATTCTAATCGTCTTTCAAACTCTGAAGGAGAAGTTCACTTCTAAAAGGCTCTGAAAATGATGATCAGACCTTTGCAATCCGGTAGTTACGAAGTTAATCTATGAAGTAATCTATACATTGCAATAAGCATCTGCTATAAATTTGAAGAGTATAATTCTACAAGAAAAGTTTTAAAATATGCAACCTGTGACCCAGTTGGATGTAATCTGCAATGTTACTTCACAAGTGGCCTTAATGATAAAAAAAAAGTGTGTTCCTGTGTCCTACACAGCCTTCATGTATGGTTCTTTATTCTAGTGAACAAATGAGCTAAGCAGAATTACGTGGCATCTGCAACAATGCATTAGATCACTGACTTTTCCATGCCCAAGGAACTCATTGTAGCTCTGGAAGCGTGCTACAGCCCTTTATTAGGATCTGTGTGATCATGTGAAGAGCTATTCACTAACACTGGAATCATTCATTCTATCTGTGGTTCTGATCTAGACTCTAAAACTTTTACTGCGTTTTTATGTCCTCATAAAATGACTAGGAAACAAAAAGGTTTAATTCAGTTACTTAGTATTGTTTTAGGTTGTATGACTCTGGATGACTATGGAATAGTCATAATTTATTCACTCCATGATTTACTCATTACAAAACTAGTTCTTTCATCAGTGGAGCATATCAGATATGACAAAATTGTAGTTTTTGGGTGGAGTATTGTCTTATATAAGGAGTTTGTAAACACATGTAAACACACCAGTGATAACTACAACTAAAACTAGTTTCAGGTATGAAATAAAACTTAAATAAAATAAAATTATGAAACACACATGAAGAGTTTTGATATTTTTCTGACAATGACCTGAAAATAATAAAGTAAAATCACATGAGGTGTTTGTTGGACCAATCATATCTTTATCCATCAGATTAATCCAAAACAAATTTTATTTTCTAAATAACACACATTTAATTACTCATCTTGATTTCCCACATTGCAACCTGAAATAAGATTAGTGAATTTATGTTTGATAATGCTTATGTTCATTAAACATACATGTAGCCTTCACTAGATGTGCTCTTGGAGAGACTTTCATACAAGCATGAAAATATATTGTCTTCAAAGCTCGTAAGGTACATTAACCTTTTTTGTGCAGAGATTGCTTCCATTCCCAAAGTAAAAACCTGCTGCATTTTTAAGGTTTTTTGATAAATTACAAATGGATGGTAAAAAATTACACTTGACAGTGATCAACATTTATATACTCAATGGATTACATACAATGTTAAAGGAAAACTCAGATCAAAATAAACATTGTATGTTTAGGCAGTCATATTCACATAGATCTGATTATCCATCGCTTTCTCTTAAATGCTGTAATCCTGTTCTCTTTCACACTCAATCATTCAAAAGGTATTAAAAAATCTGTAGTACCATGGAAACTATACCTTTATTAGTGATTGTTTAGAATTATTCCCTGATCAGCAAGAACTTTTACTATAGAGACTTCCAAACCCAAAATAACTAGGATAAAATCCAGACAGTTATTGTTTCTTACATAGTTAAATTCAGTCAGTTGTAAGAGAATCCAATTCTTCTGCAGAAACAAACATCTTCTCAACATCCACACATACTGTTCCAAACACACACTGGTAAATCTATCATATGAAATTATTCATTTAGTGCAAATGACAAGCAAGGAATCAACTCCGCAGTTCCATAGGCCACTGAAGCCTCTGAGCACCCATGACTGCCCAACACTTTAATTTCTTTCTATTGTCCAGTGTATTTCGTACAAAGACTCCTGGGTAGAAGCTGTGCATTCTATTATATACAAGTCCTTGCATGTCTTCCATACTATAGGGCAGCAGTAAGACTCTGTATGGAAGATTCTGAGTAATGATCTTCTCAAGGTCTGTGAGATGTCTGTCTTTTCATTCCTGTCTTTTTCTTCACCCATAACTATCTTTCTGCATTGCTGGATTATTGCAAGAGCTTTGGTAATGCAACCTGCAAAAAAAAATGAGTAATGGCGAGTTAAAATCTTCAACATTTTCTTAGGGAAAAATCTCTGAATATGAGACCCAATGAGTCATTTTTGGATAATTCCAAAAAATGTCACTTGCAATATTGCAGATTCATATATGTCTATATATATATATATATATATATATATATATATATATATATATATATATATATATAAATGATTTCCTACCTTTTTGAGCTGTTTGATATTGTTGCCTCTAATGGAAGCCAGAAGTTGGTCCCTTGAGTTTTGAGCTCCTCCTCTTCCACCACTCCTATTGTCTACCTTCCTTTGTGACACGGGCGTCAGGGAGTTCTTCAGGAAATCTCCATCTAACATTGGAGGCGGAGGCGGAGGTGGTCCTCCAGGTGGTGGTGGTGGAGGAGGTGGTCCACCACCAAGCCCACTGACCCTTTTCTTATGAGTCAACTTGGGTGACGGGGCGGGTGACGGTATGGGAGAAGGTATAGGAGACGGCCTGGGCGAAGCTCTCGGGGAACCTTTACCAAAGCCAGGTTTTGGAACTTCTAATGAGTCTTTCTTGTCTCCAGTGCCTTGGGCTTGAGCCTGCTTCTGTTCCTGCAGCCGCTTTTGCCGCTGACGGTCCATATTGCGACTCAGAATATTGGTCATGGTCATACGAGGGCCAGCTAACTCAAAGTGGTAGCCCAGTTTCAGAAGAGTTGTGTTTTCTTTCAAGATTTTGGTCATCTCCATTTCTGACTTTCCTCCAATGATGTGTCGCTGGTTGTGGAAGCGTAACTCGGTGAGTGTGGAGTTGTATTGGAGGGCATGGATCAAGGCCATAATGCCTTTACTAGTAAGAAGATTGGAGTCCAAATTGACGCTAGTGATGCTTTTGTTATTGCGCAAGGTCTCTGCAATAGCATAAGCCACATGGTCATCGGCTCGGCAGTTAGCCAAAGAAAACACTTTGATGTGTGTGTTGTTTTTTAGGGCCTCTGCGAACTGAATAAGCGTTTTGTTTTTTATGACCTCAGAATTGTTCACATTGAGGTCAGTCATGCTTGGATCGTTGCGACGAACTCTTTCCAGATCTTCATCAAACATGCTAGCCAACTCATCCTGCTCTTCCTCCTCTTTTGTCTTACTTTTTGAAATAGTGTCTGAGACACAGTTTCCAATTTTGTCTTCCTTAATGGGTTCATGAACTTCATTTACAATTTCATTTTGTTTTTCAACATCCCCTGTTCCTTTATCTATTATTGATTTTTCATTAAATTCTTGTGTCTTCCTTACAGCCTTTTCTGGTTCTTTCTCTTTATTTTCAGGAAGTCCCTTTACTTCCAACAAGGGGCTCTCTTTCACCTTTTCACTTAACCTTCTTATTTTGTTTTCTTCATTGTCCTTCTTCTCTTCTTTCACTTTATCTTCTAAAACCTGATTTTGTTTTTCCTCTAACCTGGACGAATAGCCTCTAGTTTTGTTTTCCTCCCTCTTCCTAATTTCTTCCTTTCTCTCCCTTTCCTTCTCCTCTTTCTCCTTTATCCGAGAGATCATCTCCTTTGCTCTACTTTCCCCAGATTCCCTTTTCAAACTGTCTTCCTTTTTATTTTTCTCTTTACTATCCTCCTTCTTTTCCTGAAGCTTGGATACTAATTCTCTGGTTTTGCTGCTACTACTTTCTCTCATCTCTCTTCTATCTTTGAATTTACTTCCATCATTTTGATCCTTCACCTCTACTTGCTTCTCACTCTCCTCGTCCTTCCTAGAATGGGCAGATGGGCCAAATTTGTCATCTTTGCTGCCCTCTGTGACTCTGCGGGTGTTGTCCTCCATTCTACCATCATGTTTAGAGAACGAAGAGGTGGAAGGGGTCCCCTGAAGTCCTCCATCTTTGCTATCAGATGCAGAGGTATTCCTCTCTTGGCTGAGGCCCATCTTACGCAGGTACTCTTGCTTCCGGCTCTCCTTCTTCGGTTCTCCCTGAGTATCAAACATGAATGAATTATGGACAAACAAGGTGACATGCAACAAATGTTATATATATTTTTTTGTTTTAGAGGAGCCAACTGAAGGAAATGCCAGTGGCTTAAGCCTACATATCAATATTAAAATGTTCAAATGAAGCCAGTGCATGAACACTGGATGTTTACACTATACACAGTCAGTTGTTTTACAGTGAAGATGTTAACTTGCACAGTGGCTGAGTATTTGATTTGTGAGCCACACTGTTTTGTATTGGAAAGCTCCAGCCTTGGCAGACTTATCCTTAAAAGGCAGTGAGCAAAGTGAGCAATCAACCAAGGGACTTCAACCTTGCCAACATTTCAAGAGACTTAGATATGTCTCCATTAGATGTATTTTAGGGTTATTTCTCCTGTTTGTATTATGCCTCAAAAAGTAAACATTTACATAGGCTACCCATCACCACTTTACATTTACAGTAATTTGTGAAAGCTGTAAAATGCCAAGATATAAAAAATAAGCTTACTTTTGCTGAAGATATACAAGGGTCATAAAATGATACAAATAGGCTACATCTATATATTGAAAACATTTCAACACCATAAAAATCGGAAGCCAGGTTATTTTATTGTATTTATGTATTTTGCCATGTCTTTCTAACTCCTGCTGTATTAAGCATGTTGGTTTAAACTCAAGCATTCACTCTTTTATATATGAACTTGTTAGGTAGTGAATATGTTACCTCTGTTGACAGGTTTCTCTGGAAGCGGGATTTGAAGTCATCGGTCTGGCTGCTTAGTTGTGATAACTTTTTAACTGGCGCGGTTGGTTTTAAATCCGTTTGGTCCACAACGATTATTTCACTCGGGTCTGGATCGGGAACGACGGAAACCTCTTTCTGCAGCTCCTCCATTTCTTCGGGCGACAGGTTTGACAGTAAACTGTCGAGGTCTGGGTCCTCGCTCACCTGTCGTCCGGTTTTCGTGAGTCCCCTCACTTTCCTCCGGGACATAGTTGCGTTCAGCAGTGACACAGACTGATGTAGAATCTGTCAAAGATATTCTGGTGATTTTCACTTATTTTTCCCTTTTGAAAGTTTAAAATGAAGGAGGACGAAAAGAGTCAAACAGAAGCCTTTCTGGAAACACGAGGAGCAGCGCCAGACCCGATGGAGTATCAGCTCAAGTTTGTTGTGCTCGGACATTCCTTGAAATCCATCGCGAGCTCATGCCCATATTTAGATCGGGGTACATAGTCCTTTAAAGGCAATTGGGAAGTCTATGGTTTACTAAAACTCAAAAGCATCCCAGAAACAAACTGTTACATCCTGGTCACGAAGGAAATCAGGATTCCTGGTGTACTGACAATATTTTTCCAGTGATGTTATAGAAAGTTATAGAAATAGGTTGGATACTATAATAGGCTGACGTGCTATTACAAGATGTGGTTCAATATAGCCTAGTCTATTCATAAATTTGGAGAGAGAATATTTCATTGTAGTAAATTAATGGAAGCAAGCCACACCACCAATATATGACGGTGTCATAGCGCAATTCATTGGATAATTCACATAATTTAATTTTTTATTATTCAGCCTATTTTTAATAGCCTAGCTATCATAAACTGTTCAGAAAACAGCCATTTTGTGGTATATAAAAATATTTATGATATATTACAAATTCATGCTGGGCAAAAATAAAGGCATTAAATAATGACAGTAGGCCTATGTTGATTTCAGATTTTGCAAAGTCAATTCTGTTTTTATTGTAAAAAGAGAATTATGCAATAGTCCTTCAATTAGACCTCTCTTATAGGATGATTAGTGCAAGTTCAAACACTATTAGCCTATTAATTGCCCCCCCCACCCCAAGTTGAAAATACCTGTTAATATTTCACATTGTAAAAATTCCTTTTCTTATTTGTACTTCACATTCCAAAGTGACAAATACAATAGCATATGCTGTATATAGCAAAAACAACACTGTTAACTATACATTAATTTAAATAACTAACAAGTTATTTAAACTGTGGACAAAAATCATCACAACTAATCTTACAAATGTTAGATGAGGAGGTAGCAGAAATCATTTTAAATCAAAAATCGCACCTCAAATGTACCTGGTGAATTATTTTAAGCTGATACACAATTTAATGAGAATCTAATTCTTTTAATTTACATTCTAATTTCTCACTGAAAAGTGCCATTTATGATGAACTTTGAAATTAATTTAGGATGGTTATATGAATGGGAAAAATTGGAACATTCAATATGGCGGCAATGGAAGTCCCGCTTTAATGTGCAGTCACATTAGTGAAATTTTTTCAAAAATCTGCAGGCAAACATGGCCCATTGTCTGTTATCAATAGTATTGTATGAAGCACAGCTCACACAGAAGTTGCTTTCAAACCAAGAAACTTTCCATTGGTCAACGTTGCAAATTTGCACGACCAATGAACCCAATGGGAGATCGGCATTAGAAAATCTTACGCCTGCATGAGAAATTCCTGAATGCGTGGATTCATATTGAAAATATATTGCCTGCAAAAATTTGCTAAACAATGGTAAATATGAGCACACCATTGTGACATTGCAACTATGAATTTTTCTCTGAATTCTGAGTTTACATCTTACTGTTCAGACTTTTTTTTGGACTTTGGAGGGAAAACTAAAAGGGACTTTGTTTAAACTTGTCTCACTGTATGTAAAAAACAAACAAATAACTGTGAAAGCTTTTTGAAACAAATAAAAATGCACAGACAGACCGAATGCACACATTTTTGTGATTCCCTTGACAACTGGCCTAGGTAGCCTGACATACAATTAAAGACATGCAAATCTAAGGGGTGTTTACATTACAGCTCAACCTCAAGCCAGAGCTAACGAGAGATGACAACCTTTAAATGCACAGAATGAAGTTTGGTTGGATGCTATGAAACATGAAATTCTTTCCTAATGCAAGTTCTCTCTTATTTACATACTGCATGTTAACATCTATGTTTCATGTCCACATGTTAGCTGTCTATTAGACATGAAAAGCGTACAGCATGAATTGATGATAATGATGCAAGTGACATGATTGAATTAGCGGTCAAATAAATAAATTTTGAACAAACAAACCAGGAGAGACAGCTAAGCATGTCTATTGCAGAATAAAGTGCAAATGACACACGCTTCTTATTTGGCTGAACAGAGAATGACATCCTGGATGAGTCAGAACTGGCAGTCAGTCTCTTCTGCAGGAAAGTCATATTTAACAATCCATTTCGGAGAGCCTGACAAAACATAATGGCACATTTAAAGCAGTCTTTTGAGTCTGTAAATTGCTGGATTAAAGTGGGAGGAGTCTCGCTGATTAGTAACACATAAAAGCAGTACATCGAACAAGAAAATACTCCGACGCGTGAGGCGATTCTGAGGTCAGTTCATGCTTCACTCCACAAATTAATCAAGAAATAAATAATTTTTTTAACTGTTTCTCATACAAGGGATTCCACACAACCATGGGCCCTCTTCTTCACCCATTCTATGGGTTATCTTCTCCTCGCTGAGGGACTTCAGCTCTTTCAGTGCCCTGGGTACTGGGGAGGGGAATATGGCGGAGGAGCTGAAAAGAAAAATAACAACTTAGAGAAAGTTATGTTTGTCTGTGCTATTATATGCAAGTGTAGTGTTTTATTTCCACTACAAACTCTTAAAAATTGAAGGTCCCACGAAGAATTTATAACACCCATGAAACCGTTTGTGGGAAGTCGTGGCCTAAGGGTTAGAGTCGAACTCATAATCCAAAGGTTGCGAGTTTGAGTCTCGGGCTGGCAGGAATTGTAGGTGGGGGGAGTGAATGTACAGCTTTCTCTCCACCCTCAATACCACGACTGAGGTGCCCTTGAGCAAGGCACCGAACGCCCAACTGCTCCCCAGCCGCCGCAGCATAAATGGCTGCCCACTGCTCCGGGTGTGTGTTCATAGTGTATGTGTGTTCACTGCTGTGTGTGTGCACTTTGGATGGGTTAAATGCAGAGCATGAATTCAGAGTATGGGTCACCATACTTGGCCGAATGTCACGTTACGTCATTGTTCCATTGCACAAAAGGTTCTTTAAAGGATTAGCTCAATTCCAGAATAAAAATTTCCTTATAATTTACTCACCGCCATGTCATCCAAGATGTTCATGTCTTTCTTACTTCAGTATAAAAGAAATTAAGGTTTTTGAGGAAAACATTTCAGGATTTTTCTCCATAAAGTGGACTTCAACGGGGTCCAGTGCAGCTTCAAAAGGCTCTACATGATCCCAGCCAAGGAATAAGGGTCTTAACAGAACAAACTGAGACAGACTAAATCCAGAAGAACTGTGGCAATGTCTCCAAGATGCTTCAAGAAACCTACATTGTTAAAAAAAAAAAAAAAAAGTTGAGCCAACTTAAAATTTTAGCTGGTGAAAATAATAGTGTTCTAATAATTTTGGCCACCACTGTACCTTTTTTTAAAGGGCATTTGACTTTCTTTGCACTTTTCACTGGGTCGATACTTCTGCCTATGTCACTTCGTAGGCAGAAGTACCTATGCTTATTGTCGCTTATTGTAATCCCTCAATTGTAAGTCACTTTGGATAAAAGCGTCTGCTAAATGAATAAATGTAAATGTTATGCGAGACCTTTCCAACGCAGCTACGTAATGCATGAAGTCAAGCTAGTGCAAGACAAGCCTCTGGCTTCCTCAGTTGGGGACACTTAATTTCTAGTGATTATCGTCAATTTGATTTAGCAGATACAATTTAAACTAAACTGATCAAGACAATGACATCTCTGAACTCAATGAAATGAAAATTGAGTGTTTAGTCTTATTTTTATACATTACTGACACTCTGTCCTCCAATTTGGTACTGTTAAGTGCTTTGACACAATCTGTATTGTGAAAGTGAAAAAGTGAAAGTGAAGTGACATACTTCCAAGTATGGTGACCCATACTCGGAATTCGTGCTCTGCATTTAACCCATCCATCGTGCACACACACAGCAGTGAACACACACACACCGTGAACACACACCCGGAGCAGTGGGCAGCCATTTATGCTGCGGCGCCCGGGGAGCAGTTGGGGGTTCGGTGCCTTGCTCAAGGGCACCTCAGTCGTGGTATTGAGGGTGGAGAGAGCGCTGGACATTCACTCCCCCCACCTACAATCCCTGCCGGCCGGAGACTCGAACCCACAACCTTTGGATTACGAGTCCGACTCTCTAAACATTAGGCCACGACTTCCCCTTAAAAGCGCTATATAAATAAAGGTTACTTGACAAGCATTTGTGGTTAAAAAGTATATACATTTTTTTTTTTTTAGAAAATGACCGATCGTTTCACTAGATAAGAACGTTACTCTTTGGCTGTTTGGAGCGCTTTTGAAGCTGCATTGACACTGCAATTTGGACCTTCAACCCACTTGGTCCCACTGAAGTCCACTATATTACAATCCTGGAATGTTTTCCTCAAAAACCTTAATTTCTTTTCAACTGAAGAAAGAAAGAAAGAATGAACATCTTGGATGACATGGAGGTGAGTAAATTACCAGGAAATTTTTATTCTGGAAGTTAACTAATCCTTTAATGTGGAAAAGGGTTCTTCAGATTGTTTTAATGTTCCTCACACTAAGAAAAAACGGTTAGCTGAAAGCTTCTTTGGGAAACCAAAGCTCTTCTATTGAATTACTGTAAAACCCCCTTTTGCTACCTTTGTTTTTAAGAGTGTAGTTTGTGATCTCTGACAGCGGCCATTTAAATACCTGCTTGACTGTATCCTGCGTCAGGAGGATTGGGAGGATAAGGACCCTGGGGCATCATTGGATAATGGTGGGGGACACCTGGATATTGCGGCACCATTGGATATCCAGGATAATCAGGATGTCCAATGGGTTTACCAGAAGCATCGTACATGTGCTCCACAGGATAGCTGGTCATTGGAATATGCTGGGCTAAAAAATTGAGACTCGTGTTAGTAGGTGATGATTTTTACTCTTCGTAAGAATAAGTTCATGCAAACAAGCATTTTGAACATTAGCCAGGGTATTGCAATAGAAAGCCAGTGGTTAAATAAGTAGAGCAATGCAACTTTAATACCAGAAAGAGAAATAGGAAATCAAGTCAAAATTATTTATATAATGCCTTTAACAATACACATTGTTTTGAAGCAGCTTCAAAAACATGACAATTCGTAATAACTTCATGCCTTATAGCCACATTTAGCAGATTAGAACTGGGGCAATAATATAGTTACATGATATGAACAGTAAAGCAGTTGTGATTTGCTATATAGTATATAATTTGAGTGCACTGTATGTATATGGAAAAAGTAGGACTATTCAACTTTACAGATAGAGCTGTGCTATAATATACTTTACATTTTATATATCCAACTTTTAGTATATTAGTGTTATATAATATAGGCTAGTTTACCTTTTCCGATGATACTGACAATCAAGCAGTTGAGTTTTGCTTGATATTATATCCAACTTTATGTGACTGTACTGTATATATCCAGCTAAGATTGGATGTACTTACATGCGATATCATGCAAGAACAACAACTCAACAGCAAAAATAAATACATTGAAATACATGCTAAATATTACACATAATACAGATTTTTTCTTTGTATATTTTGAATTCATTCATATGTATTTGTAGTAAATTCAGGGTGGACTGTGAAGAGAATAAAGTAATTGCATTTACCTTCATAAGGAGTTCTGCCCCGTTGCTGGCGGCGCTGGTACAGGTAACAACAGGAACACATGAAGCAACAGACCATGGTTGCTATAGCAGCCACAAAGAGCAGGATCGATGAAGCAATGCCAGCTATAGTGGAAGGGCTGAGAGAGACAGGACAGAAAACTTAACTGATCTTATCCAACACCAATTCGGAATGATCTCACTTCTCTGGGAGCAACTCACAGAAAAATCACTTTGGACAAAAGCACCTGCTAAATGAATAAATGTAAAAAAACACTTTCTGTTAAGTTTAGCAATTATCACTTTTACCATTAAGATTAGCACTTATTTTATAATACTCACACTTTTGCTCAGCTATCTTTAAAAACAAATTAGTTTTATTTAAATAGCAGTCTTAATGTAATTGTAAGGTTAATGAGGCTCTCTACACCACTAAGTGGTCAATAATCTAGAATCTTGAAAAGTGTACCTGAGATGGAACAGCATGCAGCGCTTCTGTCCCGCCTCGGTGATCATCTTGAAGCCATCCAGGCAGCAGTAACGGCGGTGACAGTTCCCACAGCAGAAGGTTATGAGCGGGCAGTCAAAGCCATTGTGCCAGGTGCCATTTTTGTCCACGTACCACAAGCAGTCCTCATTTCCGCTCACTAAAAGAAAAACAAACAAAACAAAACTAGTGGTTATAAATATCAAAATACTAACACATATTGGATATCAGATTCTGAATGCAATGCCAAATCCTATAAAACTCAGAAATTATAGTTATAATATAAAATACAATAAAATAATAATTGTAGGTAGGCCTACAAATTAACAGCATTAACATAAAAAAAAGAAAAAAAAAAAGAAAAGGTTTCAATATAAATTAATATAATATTTGAGTAACTGAAACATGTAGTAATATAATATGCATTAATAAATAAAAAACATTGTAATCTGTTATTACATAGTAAATTTAATGTTTACACACATACACATGCACATTTAAATGTTAATACTGAACATTAACAATAACCTAAATAGATAGAGGGGTAATTAATGCACTGAGCACATTAATTCATAAGTACATTAATCATTAATTAATGATTACTTACCTCCATAGGCCCTCACTTAATTAACCCAAAATAGTGACTGAAGCGCCGTGGAGAAAGTCATTTCTTACATTTATTTTGAGTAAAAACCTCTTAAAACATCTGAAAACTGTTTTTAGCAGAAATTGCATCTTTGTGTTCATCTTCAGTTGCAGTATCTTAAATGTAGGTCAGTTAACTACCTGCTTCAACTCTTGGATTACGTTTCAGTTACTGGTTCTGCAGTGAATGACCTACCTGTACAGAATGCAGAAGAACAAGCCTCACAAATCTGAGAGGTTTGAGAGCTGTTGCTATAGAAATGACATATTCTGGTTTAGCCATGTTAATTAGATGGCAGCTATGTAAATTGCATTAGATAAGAGCTGTTACATGGCATCTGCGTAATACAATGCTTTTCTCGCTGATGAGTATAACACATTATAAACAGAAGTACATTTTTGCAGCAATGAGGCCTATGAAGAAACTACAATATCGTCTTACCCTGCCAAGCAGAGAAAATAATACAAAGGACCGGTATAATGATGGCGTAGAAGGACATCCTGCTTCCAGTACACTTTTCGTTACAACAGACAAAAACGGTTACATCTGCATCCTTTGATAAAAGGCCTTAAAATGATATAATCTGCCACGTCTCGCAGATAGCGGAGCTCTGGATCAAGAGGCTGTGTGGAATGACACACCGCCCGTGACGCTACACGCCCGAACGCCAAATCTCCAGCCTCCTCATTGATGAAATAAAATCAGAGGACGTTCACTTCGCCAGGACAACGCGTAGAATGCGTGTAAACTGAGGGCAAATGATGGAATTATTCAGGAGATCGACCGCAGACGCGCGACATTCCACGAGGAAAAATGGAACCAGTGTAGCAGCTCGCCTCAGCCCCTGAATACTTCATATTTCTGGAGATAATAAATACACTGTATCTTTTCAGAAAGTATGATATAACGGTCAATGAAATGTATTCAAGTTCGCAAATTTACACACCAGTGGCGGCGTTTCACAAAACCATATGGTATGGCAGTGGCGTAAATCAAGCGCGCGCGGGAGGGGGACAACACTGCGTCGTCAGAGTTAGTAGTATGTGGGTTTATAAGACACTTGCACTTAACATTTGATGAAAATCAAGCTCAAATGGAGTATTTTGCATTATACGCTTTCATCAACATACTGCTATTGTAGCTATATGGGCACTTAGTTTTTCTTTCTGCTCATCACCAAACATAAATTGTATAAATTAAATCTACATCTCTGTTGCAACAGTTTTGGAAGCGTCTAAAACAGTGGTAAGCAACGTCGGTCCTGGAGTGCGATGTCCTGCAGAGTTTAGCACCAACCCTGAAAAAAAACCCTCACCTGCCTCAAGTCATAGTAATTCTGTAGACCCTGATTAGCTTGTTCAGGTGTGTTTGATTAGGGTTGGAGCTAACTCTACAGGACAGACTAACTCTATCCCTGGTCTAATATGACTGTACCCATCCCATATGTACATGTCATTGGTGTTTGGTGATGAGTTTTTTTGGCTCAAGGTCTGCATTTAAAGTCACACTCACACCAGAGATGTTCAGCTGAGATTAGGAAATCGCTTTCTGCAGACCAGTCCAGTTCTTCCACACTGACTGAATCATTTCTTTTTGAACCTTTCCTTATATACACAGAGGCATTGTCATGTTAGAATAGAAAAGGGCCCTGTCCAAACTGTAGCTATAGAATTAGAAGCACACAATTCCCTAGAATATCATTACATGCTTTAACATCAAGATTTGTACTCAAAGAAATTACTAAAGTAGGCCTAGTCAAACCAGTTCATTAGAAGGGGGTGTACATACATAAATAGTGTTGTGATACAGACAGGAGAGCTCTGGAAGAATTGTAGTATATTTTGTTTAATCACCTGTAACACAAAAGTTAAAATATTCCCATATTGGTCTACTACAAATCTAAGTAGTTTTAAAATACACAACTCAAATGAGTAAATGTGTATTTAAAATGTGTAAATAACACGTTATTTAAAACTTTATAATTTAAACAATTTTGAAATAAATCTGTAAATAACTGAGTAATGAAATCCGTATTTTCCTAAATCTTAATTTAGTTCTTAAATGTATTTTTTTAAAACAAAACTTGAGGCCACGTTTGTTGACAAAACAATGCTTATAGCATAATATATATCTTATATGTAATATAGAAAATTAAAATAAGCTATTTGCACGTGCATAATCAAATCAGTGAAATGTCAATGGCAATATACAGTTACTAAAAAAATAAATAAAACACTTTCAAGCAGATGTCTAAATCTCCAAAAACTTAATTTTGAATGTAGACACTTAAAATTTAGACTTTAACAGGCCTTTTATTATGAAATTCTTCTCATACCTCAATGGAGACAATGCTGCTAATAAGATTGTAGGATCACTATGGTAACACTATATTATTCTTCATGCTCACCCAACAGTGTAGCCATAAAGATCATGCTCATGAGACCACGTAATGACAAACAACATGGATAACTTTAATAAGGCTGCCAACAGTTCCAACTTCTTTTTCAAAGTGTAGATTCATCATCTGTCAGAAGTCTTTTTCCTTTCTCCACAGAAAGATTTTGTAACCATTGTGATTTAGTCAAGTGAAAAGGTACAAATGGATAGATGATATTTTTAAATCATTTCTTTACTGTTACCAGTCCCTTTGTAAACATTTTTTTTCATCATACTAGACAGGTCTATCAAAGCACAGTAGTGTTTTGACATCTGATTCAAATGCACCCACACAGTCCTGTCTGCCCCTCGTGCCCTGCTCTTATAACACCCCAGGAATCAATGTCCATTCCTTCCCTTAATAAAACAGGGAGAGGCACGTAAACCATTAAGTCCTCTTTTGGGTTGTGGATTAAGAGCGTCATCTGAAAGGCATTACGAGTCCACTTGAATGTTCAAGTTTGAAGAAAAGATGACTGAGTGGTAAAGACGGAAACAAAGGACAAGGAGCTAATGTTGGGTGGGGGATATAGGTCATATGCCGATGGACTGCAAGACTCTTCTCTCTACTTCATTCAAGTGGCTTGAAAACATGCTATAGCAAGGCTGCTGAGCAAACTGGGTAAGGAAATCTGTCAGGTACGCCTATGGAAAAAAACATGGAGACAAGAGCAGTGAAGACATGAAGTATGGTTACAGCAATACTTCAGAGACGAGCCCAAATAACTTACCTGAATGTCAATTTGATAAATGGGGTCCTTCAGAGCATCTGGATCTTCCTCATCGTCATCCTCAAAATAATCATCATCTATGGCGAAATTACAATAATTGTTATAGATTATTTGTAGTAAAGACAAGGTGGTGAATATGTGGAAAGCATTGTGCACTTCACTGTTTTACTCATGTTTTTGTCATTTTGCTTTACTAATAAATCCTAACATTTAAAGAACAGCTGTTAAAACAGTTTTGCTAATTGAAATAACGTACAAACACAAAGTAAATTAAAATGAAAACTGAAATATAAAAATAAAAATAATTCTAAATATTAATAAAAACTGCAATAGTAAACAAATAATATAAAAATAACACTGTTGACAAACTTTTTGGGCGTGTACTTTTGCACCCATTCATTTTTCCTTTTTTTTTTTTTTTTTTCCAAATATTGACTTTTCAGATTTTTGTTAATGCCTTTTTGCACCTTTAATGAAACATTTGAAAACTGCAGAAATTACTATTGAAAAAATGTTGATTTTACAAGTTTTCTTTGGCCAAATTAGAAGTAATGCTTCTCCCGCACCATGCACGGTCGCTCAAAACACAGAGTACATTGTTAGTGCTACACACGAGGCTTTATTATATGGGGTAAATATATCAAATAATTTCTCCTACTTCTCCAGATACAGATAGGCCAGAGTCAAATCACTGAGGGTGCTCTACCCTTAATGTACATCTATCTTGCCCTGTCCAGTGATATCCGCTTTAAATGCCGCATTTATATCCAGAAGTCACTCCCGAAAACCTTGTAGCATGTAAGCGGTCACATCCTCTTAGCATCATGGAAAAACAAAACTTCTGAATGGATTAGCCTCTAGCCAAGAAATATCAGAAAAGAAAGATCATAAAAATAATGAAGCCAAAGATTTTCATAAGGATACCGGTAGCCACGAGAGCAACGCGAGAGGGCACTTATAGAGTATTTACAGAGACGCTAAAAAAAAAAGCTAGAAATTATATTTAGCATTTAAATACATTAAAAAACAAGCTTTATATCATTGGAATTTTGAATAATGAAAATTATATTTAGCATTTAAATACATTAAAAAACAAGCTTTATATCATTGGAATTTTGAATAATGAAAATTAGCTTGTGTCTGCTTATTCTATTTATCAGTGTTTGAATCACAAAACAAGAAACCGCATTTTCCATATTTAATTTCTGGGTAAAAAAACAAAAATGAATTGATGCAAAAGTGCAAAGACCCTTTTAAACAACACTTAGAACAAAGGTTTGATTCCCAGGGAATGTGTGAACTAATAAAATGTGTACTTTAATGTCACTCTAGATGCCAAATGCAGATGTAACATTAGAATGGAGAAATGAAAATTTAACCCTGTTTTAGTATTATGGGTCTTCACCGTATTTGTTGGAGGCAATGAGATCAGACAGTAGCTGTCCTGCTAATCCTTCATCTTCCTCATCATCATCATCCTCTTCATCTGCCAGATCATCCCACATTCCACCAGAGTCTGCAAAACAAACGTTCTAAACATAAGAATGCTCCACACTTCAATGTCATCAATCAATAATAATACTAGGGGTAAACAGTTAAACCACACAAGTACCTTGGCTCCAATCTGCAGGATTTGCTCTATTTGCATTAGCTTCCACCACGGAAGACAGTTCATTGACGATGAGTTTAAAAATCTTTACCAGCAAAGGAATGTTGGTCCACCGCTGTGGGTCTGAGAGAAAGAGATCAGTCAGATATCGGAGACAATAACAATTATTAATCATTCATTTGGCAGTTTAGAGATTATTAATTTACTCTTGGCTGATTTGGAACGTGTACAGATTCCCTCGTCTGGATTAAAAATTTCATCTCCTTTGACGACTATATCTTGGAGGCGTTTGTCATTTGTGTTCAGACCATGCTGGAGAAGTTTACACAAGGCAACAGCACTGTGGACAGAGTGATTACGGTGTTATTTCAAATGGATGCCGTGCAATTTCTTCAAACACAATGCAGACGAGATTGGAAAGCCTCACCTGACTTTGCCTTCATACTGGCCGTAAAACAGATGTTGGCGACTCATCCACTCAGCCATGACAAACTCTAGGGCAGGTTTCCCTGTGGGACCTGGAAGACTGCATAGGAATTCCAGCAGGGGCTCCAACTGGGAATGGACCAGGTGGGCGAAAACCATGATCAGGGACTGTAAAATGAAGAGCAAGAATGTATTTCACACCTCATTTGAGCCAGCAGCTACAGAACAATTCAGACTTATCTGTCGTACAAGAAAATGAATGTTCAACATGCAAAAAGAAAAAAAAGTTATTATTATTAGCTTATTAAGTGCTATTTCTTTACCTGTGCTACATCACACATCTGCAGTAATATCTCAACATTGTGGTACCTAACATTTTGTTTTCATAGCTTACATGAAACTGAATGTTCTAACATGTCAACTACAAATCAATCGCTAATTATTGATACTGATTACTGTTATTATCTACTTGCAGTCCTAGTTTGATTTCATAATTTGCCCAATTTGCCCAAGGTGTTTATTTAGTACTTCACTTTTTTTGAAGACTGGAGGTTATGGGTATTTGTTCAAACGTATTCACGCTGATTTATGAATCATTCAGACCATTTTGTGAACTGTTTTGAACGATTTATTGAAAAGAAATGACTCAACAAAATTAGTTCAATAAATTAAACATGGCTTAACGAATAGCTAATAAAATATTTAACAAATAGTCTTGCCATGATTTTTTAATTTGCATTATGTTTCTGGTACTGGAAAACACAATTTTAAATTCCCCTTATATTTCCAAATTTTCCATGCCCATGGAAACCCTGTTTACTTTATGGCAAATGCAGAGGTCTTCAAACTTGATAACAATGACCCCCAAATATGATAGAGGACTTATTTCACATATGAAACAAAATGCAACAAAAACACAAAATACATGAAAACTGATCAAATAAATTTAAAATGTGAAACAGTAATAATACCAAAATCAGTAAATGTGTTAAAATGACTGCGTTAACCATATTTAATTGACATTTAAAGTTAAGATAAACAGTGATAGCCATAAAAATGCATTTTGTAAAAAATATTTTGGTTCTCCCAAATTTTACACAGACACCCAGCACCCCTTTATGGCCCCCAGTCCTTAGCTTAAAAAACCCCAAAGTATCAGTTTAGTATCGATCCTGTGGTACTGTACTTAGGCCAAAATACTGGTATCAATTAAACCGCACCTGCATCACACTGAGGGTCTCGGCCTGCTGCATCTTGCTGAGAATAGCACGCAGTATTTGGTCCAGCTGGTCAGCCAACTGAGTGCCAGCCCGGGCAATGAGAGTGGACACCAGGCGACCTACAAAAGCAGCGGTGAACTCAGACGTGCGGGGGTCCAGGAGCTGACTGACAACCTGCATGACATACCACAGGCCACTGTGGCCTTGCTCATCTTGCCACTGGGCAATCTGCTCCAGTGCCACAGACACATAGGCCCTCAAGCATTCACCACCATTCTAAAAAAAAAAAAAAATCAATGACGACGAGAGTTAGATATCAGATGACATGAGGACTCTGAAAAGACATTTCGCATTTATTTCTGGGAGAATGTCACCTGCATTGTGGTGTTGTCATCTGTGCGGAGGGTGCATTGGGCCACTGCAGGAAAAGCTTGGCACACAAGCATGTCAGACAACGGGGGTTTAGTATTACGAACAACCGTAGTTAGGATATCTATGGATGTCTGTAAGAACAAAAAATACGTATTACTTACAGAATACAGTAAGAAGTACAACAAACTGAGAAGTGTAACTTACAGCACAAAGGCCAGACGGGATTTTATCAGGCGGTGCGTGCATAATGCTAACAAGGGTAGGAATGAGGCGCATTTGCATGGGTCCTTGGCAGGCTTCAATCTGGGCAAGCTCCTTGAAGACGTCCTGCGCTAAAGATGCTACAACAGGATCTAACAAAAATGGAAAAGAGAACATAAGCCACAGGTAATCTAAATGCCAGAAGGTACTAGCTGTTGACTTTAAAATGATCTTACCATTACTATACTTAAGGAAGACGGCAATAGTGAGTGGGCAGATCTTGTTCTCAGCACTTGTGGTGAAAGCCGGATCTATGGTGCAAACAATACAGAGGGTCTCCATGACTAAAGTGAGAACTTCAGAGCTGAACTGAGCTGCGAGCTGCACCAGTCCTTCCAAGACACTGGGTAGGAACGGCTGCAGGACGTGAGTGCTCTCTGACAGCTTGAGTTGATCACAGTACCTGTGAAACAGATATAAAGAGAGATCACTATTTTTGTGGAAATCATGATATTGTTCTCAGGATTCTTTGATAACCAAAGAATTCAAAATAGCAGCATTAATTTGAAATAGAAATCTTTACTATACTTTAGTAAATGTCATTACTGTCATTTTAGATCAATTTAATGCATCCTTGCTTTATTATTTATAAAGGACAATGAATCACAGTTATTGAACAATTAATATAAAATTATGAAATTGTTAGTTATTCCGTTTAAAACACATATGTATTTATTTCTCATTACTTTTTTCAGGTTTTCGTCCCAAAAAGGTGTAGATTACTGCTTAGAAGTAGCCCAAGCTGCTGTATCTCATTTAAAAGTGTATAAACATGGCAAAAACATTTTTTTTTATTTAAATATTAATATTACATTATTTGATTACACTTTATTTCAAGGTGTCCTTGTTACAGTGTAATTATACATTGAAGTACTGAGTAATATTAATTATCTACATGTACTTACTGTATAGTTAGGGTTAGGATTACTTCCATGTAATTATGTATAATTTATTGTTTTTACAATAGTGAGTACATGTAACAAGGACACCTTAAAATAATGTCTTACCCATTACTTAGCTGGAGATCTGCCCCATTAAGCCGGTCTAACTAAAAAAAAATAAATAAAATAATAATAAAAAAACCTGCAAATAAAAATCATACAGTTTTGCGCAAATTATTAGACCCTGCACATTAGAAACAGGAAATAAAAGTCCTACCCCCAGATGGCTCTCACAGCAGAAATGCGGACAGAGGGTGGCTGGCTCTCATGAAGACCACTCACAGTTGCCTGAAGGAACTGCTGTATGAGTTCTGGGGACATCGCTGCAGTAAAGCGACTGGCTGCCCATAAGGCCCGACCCAAGAGGAATGGAGATGCTGCTGGGAATTGAATAACATGAGAATCAGATCCTCAGGTCTACACTCAGGCTATATACAGATGTAGGATCCAAATCAAAAACCAGAATAAGGTATACCTGGTAAATTGAGGTCAGCAAGGATGACACTGGCAAGGAATCCATGCATATCAAACTGCACACGACCGTTCTTAACATTCTCAGTGATGATGGTCTTGACTGAGCCCAGGGACAGCATGCAAGCCTCATGCACTTTCCACCTGGATACCCATGGAGAGATACTAATGTAAGTCAGGGGTTTCCTATTCTCAGCCTCAGACGTCACGGACAGATGGCTAAATGTCTGATGCATATGGCACACTTATCTGGAAACAGAAGTCTTCATCGGATTGGTTAGATTATACAGGATTTCCGGGAGACGTGTGTGTCGCGTTCTTTAATGTTCTGCCTTGATTATAAAAATGCCATTGAGCCAAACCCCCTCACGAAAGAAAAAAGCCGTTGTGTTTACAACGGTGAAGGCGAGCGCTTATCAGGTCAACTAAACGCTGGATTTTCAAAAGTATGTGAAATATTTAAAGTTCATGGCATAGAATCTTTAAAATATGTCTGAGAGTTTTGGTCTGTTATTGTGGCGACATTTCCACGCCCCTAAACATGACACGGCACAAAATGAAACGTGATTGGTTGCTTTACCTGTCAGTCATTTGGCCTCTTGGGTGGGCTTTGGCCATTCAAAGCGGCCAAAGTTCCCAGACCTTCAGCCGTCAGTCTGAAGGTCTGGCTATGCGAGACTAGGGGTTACCAAACTTTTGTCAGCTGAACCCCTTAGACATAACATATTTACTTGAAGTACCACCAGAGATAAAGTTAACACTTCAACAATATAACCACACATTTGCATGTTTATGGTGCTGATATTGGCTAATGGTCACCTGACATTGGTCAACCCTAATCAAAAACACCCGAGTAAGCTAATTAAGGTCTTCAGAATTACTAGGGCTACAGGTAGGTGAGGGTTTTTTTCAGGGTTGGAGCTAAACTCTGCAGGACATCGGCACTCCAGGACCGACGTTGCCTACCCCTGCTGTAAGCTATCCACATAAATGTTGGAAATTGTGCAAATGTGTAAAAAAAATAACTATAAGTCGGTTTCAGATTTATTTTAATTAATTGCGCAAAGACATTTGTTTATTTGAATTATTAGGTTTTCACTTACAAAGCCTCTGCAGTTCCCTCACCACTCCACATTTGGGAAACCCTGATGTAAAGCAACACACTGAAAAAGAAAATTAAATTGAGATAAAGGATGTTTTCTGTCTTTACCAGTGTTCACTGCCTGTGTTCTTGGCTTGCTCTGCCTCTTGAAGGTGCCGTGTTGCTGCCGCCGCTAAAGCAGCAGCGCTCTCGTTCTGAAACTCGGCAGCAACAGCCTGATGGATGAAAGGATGCATTAAACATTAAATAGGGAAATGATTTCAACATCTACAAACAAACTTTCTGTGCTCTCACCAGCAACAGATCCTGTGCCGATATCCGGACCGAATAAGAGAATGTATCATCATCCTCATCCTCAACAAACTGTTGCGGATTGGCTGTCCATACCTTGATCTGCGAGATGGAAGAGAATGTTATGATAAAAGCTTTATAAAAAAAAGACATATGACACACATTCACCCCACCAACAAACCTGATCCTCCGTAATCTGCATGTAGAGGATGATGTAATATATGAGCTCTGGAAGAGCTTTCTTCACAGTGCTCTTGAACTTCTTGTTCTCCAGCAGTGTGTGGACGAACTCGAAGATGCTGAAGACGAGGTTCTCAAAGCCAAGGACCTCACCTGCGACAATGACAATGAATTAACAAAGCTCAATGCTTACTAAACCACTCTGAATAACTTTGATCAATTCTAGAAAAAATCTAGTGCCACATACCATCAGAGTCAACAGGATCATCTACTTCTTCTGTGTAGTTGACCTCGGTTCTCACATAAGTACATGATTGGTTAAAAAAAATACTTCAATGTTTACTGAAAATACTGGCATTGAATTAAGAACTTAACAGTTTTAAGTTAAAAATGTCTTAATGGATTTGTTTATTAATATAAACACACAGCATTTAACTTCATAAGACGTTAATTGATGGACTGTATTCGAGTGGATCATTGTGATGTTTTTATCAGCTGTTTGGACTGTCATTCAGTGGAGTGGATTCATTGGTGTGCAAGTGATGTAATGCTCCAAATCTGTTATGATAAATATGCAAACTCATCTACATCTTCGATGCCTTGAGCATAAGTAAATTTTCATTTTTGGGTGAACTTTTCTGTTAATGGTGATAGTTTAAAACAAGTGGTAAAAGCTGTCAATGAATGGATATAAAGAGGCGCTTTCTGTCAAGGTGTTCCATACAATAGGTAAAATCTGTTGCATGGAGGACACCATGGGTTTGGGAAAATTCTTCACAAGAGCCGTCACTGCCTATGAAGGGAAAACAATTGATAATTACATTTACATCACTAGGGAAAAAAGTATTTTTCTGCACAATGCAACAGCTAGTCACCTTTAGTACTTCCATCTTCAGGCCACTATCTGAAGTGGGTCCATCTGGAATCTGCAGCGCCTGTATGAAGGCCTCGGTGAACTGCTGCACCACCGGGAAGATCAGAGTGTTGGCAGCACCCTAAAATCCAACATAAATGTTTTAAAATAAATGTAACATTTATTGTAAAGTGTTAGGTATTATGAAGTCACAAATTCCACTGCATTTATTAATTTAGGTTAACTTATACAATGTGGCATTAAAAATGTATACACTGCAGTTCAAAACCTTTGGGTTGATACATTTTTTCTCTCATGTTTTTTTTACTAACCAATGCTGCATTTATTTGATGATAAAATACAGTAATACTGAGAAATATTAATGCAATTTAAAACAACTGCTTTCTATTTCAATAAATGTAAAATTTCTGTGATGAAAAAGTTGAATTTTCAGCAGCAATTACTCCAGACTTCAGTGTCACATGATCATTCAGAAATTTTTCCAATATGCTGATTCGGTGCTCAGGAAATATTGCTTTTTATTAATGCTGAAAACAGTGCGGCTTAATATTTTTGTGCAAACCCAGATGCATTTTTGTCTGGATTCTTTTATATAAGTAACATTTTAATTGTGTGTACTGTCCAAAGTGTAACCTGTTCACCTATAAACAGAAGTACTTCACTGAAACTTTACCTTTGCTACTTCATCAATTGCACAGATGAGATTGGCACACGTGGTAAAGATCTCAACTGCTCTGGATCGAGTGCGAATACTGTAAACCTGCAACAGTAACAACACAACTGTGTTTTTGTCAATAACATACATTCCACAAGATTTTCTCAAAAGCAATGACTGTACTGTGTTTTTATTAAGCTGAGTATAATACCTCTGCCATGGTAAAAATCTTGTACATTTGAGGCAAAATGACAGGTGCAACATCTGGCATCTGTACATCCGTCACCTCTCGGGTAAATTCTATGAAACACACAATAATATGTTGCTTAGTAATGGCGAAAAACAGTGTCACTTGTTGCAACTGTGAGGAAGAGGTCTAGATGATCAGAGTGATTACCTGTGAGGACCCTCATGGCGCCGTGTACAGCGTTAACATCCCCACTGGCCAGCATGTCCATGAGGAGCTTGAAGAGCCCAGGCCAAGCTTCTGGCCAGTCCCAGTGTGCAATAGCCGACAGGGCGTAGGCCACGCTGGAGCGCACCTTACTGATGGCCTCCCGCAAGCCACTTGGCAGGAGCTCACGGATCGCAGCTTTAGCCTGAACATAAAGGGATATGGATAACAAATTACTCATTAATACGTCACATCTCGGATAATGTCACATCCAGACATAAATATTCAGTTCTTACCCATTCAGTCGTCTCTGGGGGCCTGTATTTCTCTGACTGGGCGCACCAGTGTGTCTCAACATACTGCTTCAGAATGACAGAGGCCAACTACAAAAGACATATAGCAAACAAATTAATTAAATATTACCATGAGAATCAAATACTTGTTGTTCTGTTAATTTATGCTTTGATTTCAAGTCTTACTTGACGTATAGCAAGTGCTCCGTGTGGGTCGACAGTGAGCTCTGCGAGGTGAACTCCAAACTCTAAAAAACAGGTGAAATAATATTACATAGGCCAAAAACAACCACTAGCAAATCAAAACTGTTTACATATTAATATAGGTTTAGTTTACAAGCACAACCAACAATCAATTTGACTAACAATAGCTTAACAAGCAGATACTACAAATGCATTAGAAGCCAAGTCTGATGAGCACATTCAAAACATCATTTGTAATGTATGCGTGATTCACAGCACTGCCATATCTTTCATCATCCATGGATTTAGCTCAATGAGAGGCTGGTGGCCAAAAGACAATGTTACTGCTGACACCCAACACCCTGAAAGAGAGGCCACAGCCAGCGACCCACTGGGTTACACTGACCAACTGATTTTCAAGGGCATTTCTACCTTTAAGTGGACATGTTTTCTTTCTAAACATAAAAACATATAGTGTGCGGTCGGTCCACAAATACACAACTGGTCAAAATATTTGTGGTCATTAAGATTTAAAAAAAAAAGAAATTAAGATTTTTATTCAGCAAGGATTCATTAAATTGATCAAAAGTGACAGTAAAGACATGCATAATGTTACAAAACATTTCTATTCTAAGTAAATGCTATTCTTTTGAACTTTCTAATCATCAAAGAATCTTGAAAAAATATATACTGGTTTCCACAAAAATATTAAGCATAAGCAGCAAAACTCTTTTCAACATTTACAATAATAAGAAATGCAACTTGAGCACCAAATCAGTATGTTAGAATGACTTCTGAAGGATCAAAGCCATTGATAAGCTTTACCATCACAGGAATTATATTTTAAAATATAGGAAAATAGAAAACAGTCATTTTAAATAGTAATAACACTTCACAATTTCATCATCAAGGAACTATAAATAACGCATAAAATATAACTACAACAAAATACAACAATAGCTCTGCTAAAATGATGCACCATTCACTCTCAGAAAATGAATAAAGATCATACTTCAATATGAAGAGAATATAATAAAATATAAATCATACATTGTATACAAAAATCATTTGCTTTAATTTTTGTAGTTAAATCATACGGCTTTTGCAATGACTGATTCTTAAACTTACATTATCTTTGACCAAAGGTACTGACTCACATCTAGCCACAGAAACAAGATTGTGCTCTTTTTCCTCCCAAAAGACGATGAAACAGCCACAAAACTCTAAGCAATATCTTAACTTTTTAAAAAAATACTGGGTGATGTACTGCTTGATGATAGTGGGTAGATTTCAGATGTAATATTATGGACACTGCAAGAAACCAAACCCCAATTCACAATCTCTGCAATCTCTTTGGCATTGTATTCAGAAGGCAAAATAGGATGAGGAGTTGTGTTATTATTTCATTCACAGGGCATAAATAAAGACGACAAAAAATGAATTATGTAAAAAAATGAATTTGGAGTCTCTTAAAGGGGTAGCTCATCCAAAAAGTGTCATCATTTACTCACCCTCATACTGTTCTGAACCCAAAAGTGAATAACCATGGATGCATTGAAAAGGAATAAGATTTGGAACCACATGAGCGTGAGTAAATAACAGAAAATTTTATTTCTTGGGGGGTGAACTGTCCCTGAAACTATCGCTAAAACATATTCTCACAAAGATGACGCGTATTTATGAACACTAAATTACCATCACGTTAGTGAACTTAAAAGTGAAACTGAAAACAGATTTACAGAACCGAACTTCTCACTTAGAATCGTCCCACATGACTTCAAAACTAACGTTATCAAATGAAAATGCGGGAACGTATTGGATTCGGCTGCACATGCTTTGACTCCCCAGTTCAAGCCAATGTGTTGACAAATTCACCGCGAATACAGGAATGATAAACACGGTCGACAAGCGTCATAAAACCAGCCACAGTTAATCCAAATGTCCAGGAAGGCCCGCGTGTAAAAATCTGCACTTCACAAGATGTCACGCATGTTGTGGCAGCATCTCACGTCAGCTCTTACCCTCCGTCACTTCCAATACTTTAATGCGCTCCTCCGCCGCGGCACGCACTTCTTGCACCGGCGACAGAATGGCGTTCAGCGCGTCTATAAGAGTCTCCTTCAGTCCTTTATCCACCTGGTCGAGAGTCGAAACCGGGCCGGGACCCGACGCGTTCATACCCGCCATATTTTCGCCAGTCTTGCTGAGGCTAACGGAGAGATGACCGGGGACCCGACGGAAGGATGCACAGCGCGCCAATGCACGTTTAGGGAGGGACTATGAAACGATGAAATGTTGCCGTTCGTGAATCATCTGCGCTTTCTTGACCATAATGGCTCCATCCACAGGAACGGAGGTTGAACAGCTACTCCGAACTGCCTTTTTTTACTTTGTCGCCACCTGCTGCTCAGACCCATGCGTTTGCTTTATGCAAATAAACACATATTGAGTTGCACACAAATAAAGACCAGAAAGACTCATAACAGAAGTAGATCAGTATTTATAGGTGAGAACAAACCGTTTTATTCCACAACTGAATTAACATCGGAAAGATCTGTTTTGAGTTTTAAAGAAAGCCACAGTATACATCACAAAGTATATTTCACACAGCTTTTTCTTCTGCCTGCTACATCTCATTTGTCTGACAACCTACATTAGGATTCTGTACAAACACTTCTAATGCATCAAGCAACAGATCAGAGCAGATCTCAAGCTACTGAAAAATCAGGGTAACCAGCCGAGTTATTGCTGGGATAAATAAATAATATTTTATATTATTAGACGCATGTACCAAAACAGCGGGTTCCAAAAATAACTTTAGACCATTTTGTCTAGCCCAATTAATATTATTTGGTGTAAATAGCCCAGATTGATAAATTCATGTTAGAAATTCTAAAGGTGACTGGGGAAAGAAAAAAAACAAAAACCAATAAATATGAACAAAAATACATTTAGGGAAGCTGAAGTTCCCCATTGTTTTGCATTCATGGGATGGAAACCCCTGAGGTACGTCTATGCATCACGTTCTCTAGAGAAGAAATTAAATGTTATAGAAGGAAATCTCCAAAATTACAAAACAAAAAGCAGATGAATCATACAGATTTTTGTTAACAGTCCTATGAAGAAGGCAGTAGCACCAAGGGAACAGAGGGGGCGGGATTCAGTAAGAGGATGATATCTGGTGCGTTCTTGGTGCTGTAACTTATGTGCAAAACGGGGAGCCTTTTGACTATCCTTCGAAAAACATGATTTTGGTCCTCATTCTGTCAAATCGTTTATTGCGCAGCAGGCGCAGATGTAGTCCTCATTCTCAGCCTGCTCAGCAGACACTCCCACACATATCTGGTGGAACCACTGGTTACAGCTGCCATCGCACTGGACCCAGTTTACCTGTGAGGACGAGAAAGAGCATTAATTATTCATGCAGGTAAAGAGACACACAATAACCCTGTTATACAAGCAAGAACGATGCAGATTAGAAAACAAAACCAAGCATTTCAATTATGCTAAAACTAACCTCGTTTCCTTCTGGCTGTTGACATTGCTTTGCCGAGCACACAGACCAATCCTCCTCTGAGTCATCGGAATACGATAGGTCAGAAAGAGAGTTGGAGGGGGAAGTGGTTCGTTTCTCCTCTCTTCTCCTTTCCTTGTTCATTTTAGGCTTTTTTTTCTTGGGCTTCTTTATCTTGTCTCTGTGCTGCCCTTCCATGTTCTCTTTCTCTAGACGTCGCTTACTGTTCTTCTCAAGCCTCTCGGGTTCCTTCTTGCTCTCTGGAACTCCATCCTAGATAAAATAAATTCAAATCAAAATAAGTCAAAAGCTCCGTTCTGAAACCTAGTGAGCCGTTTCGCCTGCATAAGCAGCTGCCTTCTAAGTCAGCATGTTGTGGCTGGTGTGGACTTTCTACATAGGCAGAAGTTCACATGAACAGCACTCATTGTAAGACGTATGCTGCCGCGCTATAAGTACAACACTAAGTATATAAATATACAAAACACAAATATTAGATATTTTAATTAGTATAAACTTAATTTTTTTTTTTAGTAATACTCTGATTCATTACTGAAGTGGGAAGTCGTGGCCTAATGGTTAGAGAGTCGGACTCGTAATCCAAAGGTTGCGGGTTCGAGTCTTGGGCCGGCAGGGATTGTAGGTGGGGGGAGTGAATGTACCACGACTGAGGTGCCCTTGAGCAAGGCACCGAACCCCCAACTGCTCCCGGGCGCCGCAGCATAAAATGGCTGCCCACTGCTCCGGGTGTGTGTTCACGGTGTGTGTGTGTTCACTGCTGTGTGCGTGCACGTTGGATGGGTTAAATGCAGAGCACGAATTCAGAGTATGGGTCACCATACTTGGCAGTATGTCACTTCACTTCACTGAAGATAATACAAGTTTATTTAGAATGATTTCTCTCTCCTTTTTGGACTTCTCACTTTGAACCCAAACTGGGTTTTCGGAGTTGATAAAAGCTAATAATAAAAAAAATAAATTTAGAATTAAAATGGGTAAACAGTAAAAAACAAACAAAACAAAAAAAACAAACATATGGAAGCCAATTTCTGGCACTTAAATGCTTTGATATATTATGACATGAAAAGTTGAAACTATGACAAAGTCATAATGATTAAAAAGGTAATTATATCAAGTCATAATTAAGACAAAATTTCAAACTTTTGATTAATGTCATAAATTCTGGTTTTTATTTATGGTTTAGCATCTCATAAGTCCTAATTATGACCGTCCAAATTGTAAGATAAAAAGTCAAGTGCCAATTACAAAATGTCAGTTGACAATTTTAACATTTTCTCTTATAAATGTCAATTATAACTTGTGTTATAATTATGAACTTGTGTCATCATAGCAAAGCATGATGGTTTTTCCTTTGTGGCAGTATTGGGCACCTATAAAGACTTAGTAAAATATTAAATATTTTGTTTACCTTTTTTTTTTGTTTACCATGTCATGTGACCATCAACTAACATCAAAGATCCGTAAATGTGAATGTGTTAAATTATTGAAATGAACTTCATTTAAATAAATATTAAGTAAATATTTTGTCAAAGGGGTTCAGTTAACAAAGTTTGGAAATCCCTTGGTCTAAATCAGAGGAGTTTACAATGCAACAAAACTAATGCTATTGAACGATTAGTAAACAAGTTGGGGATGTTCTCCCACCTGTCCTTTGCTTTGCGGGGGGCTCCTGTGAGGTGGACTTCTGTCTTGAGCAATGTGATATTGGTGATCGTGTTCGCTGCTTTGCAGGGAGTGCTGGGATGGTGAAAACCTGTTGAGCAGGCTGCTATAAAGTTGCTGGAGCTCAGGTAAAGTCACCTGCATCAGAAGACCTTCCACCAACAGCTCCTCCAACTCAGCACTGAGTTCTGTAACATGACACAATCCCAAATGTTTACACCTAGACATTCCCATCTACTCGGAAAGTGTGTATTAAAACAGGTGTAGTTGTCTCACCATTGAGAGGAATACATGGCTGCAGCATGTAGAAAGAGCTGTTGCTCCCTACCAGTGTCTGAGATGATGCTGTTCCAGGAATATGTCTTGCCTGCATCATATAAATAGAACAGAACATGAATATAAATAGAAAAGTGTCACATTTTAATTGATTGTCCTCTACAAACTAACTATATTCAAACATATTAAGCTCACTTTTCCATTCGGATGCTGTGTAGGAGAAACCAGCTGCACTTTGTGTTGCCAGCACACCGTTCTCTCAATCACATATCGCAGGGCATCGCCCTCTGGAAGCCGAACCCGAATCCGCTGTAAGGAAGCAAGCAGAGGAAGCACCTTATCCAGGGGTGGCTTCTCGGAGCGCTTGCAGAGTGGGCATAACCACGGTAGCCCTGTCTGGATGTCCTTGAACCCTGGCACACAGCCGCTGTGATAGGCGTCTCGACAGAGTTCACACTGTAGCATAGGGCCTGCAGGGACAGTGTGACACAAGCACACTGTGGGGGCTAAACAGCTGGGTGAAGACTGAAACTTTGACTCATTTGAGGTCCTCAACATTGACAGGCTCTCCAGCTCTTTTTGATGCACCTCACTGAGAGTGGCCATCTGTTTGGAGAAGAACATACAAGTCTGAGCAGATACCCAAATGTCCATCACAGACTTGAACAGTCAGGACTCAACATTAAGGATGGGTTATTCTATTCTAAGACGGGTTATTCTGGGGGTGGGGGGTTCATTTGAAAAGATGAGGAAGATAAAATGGGCAGCATCTACAACATATTACAATATAAATACATGAGGTAATCATTGTTAATTCATTATCAACAGTAAACCATTCAAATCGTTCAATAAGTGCACAGTATTTATATATTTTGAAATGCTCCGAAACCGCGAACCATGTATGCGCCACAACAGCTAATGTGATTATTAAATTTGAAGTTTAATCATCACATTAGACTGTATTGCAATTACGGTTTTTCCATCCCCAGATTTTTAATCTTTAAAATGATAGACTTTTGTAATACCATTTAAAGGGGACATGCACTGCATTTGTTATTTTATAATGTTCTCAGAGGTCCATTTATGTTAGCAAGATCATAAAATATTAACAAAAGCATCAATTTAGAAGGAACAGGCTATTTTCTACACTGTTTTGTAAACAATGTTTTGGTAAGTGTGCCACTTAAGTTCATCCACTCTTTCACAACGTTACACAGTGTGAGACACAACGGCCATTGCCTCATGACTAAAAGCAATGGAACCCAACAGTTTGTTTCTTAAGCATATATGAAAAATTAAAAACTATTTTGGCTGCTTGGAACCCATTATTATTAGTCTAAACTGGCTGCAACGCTGTGGTGCGACTCGACAAATCCCTGACAGTGAAGTGATGCCCTGTTCTATTTCTGTCATACTCTGAGCACTTGTGCTACTTCTGACATTAAGGAGAAATGGATTTCTGATGTGATGCGACAACAATAGTCGTGCCAGGTGTAGACAGTTAGGATGCAAAGAAAGGAAGGCAATACAAAGACTTTTTCCACTGGCAGTGCACAACATCTTGTAATCCTCAGAGCAGTCTCTATCGTTTAGTTGCTCAAGTAATCTTGTGTTTAAATCTCTATCATATTTACTCATCTAGTACTACATATGTGAATCAGTGGGTTGGGCTAAAGAGGTAATGAAGTAGTAATAGGCGTTGCTCTTCTGCAGAAGTGGTCTTTCATTGCACTATAACATCATACGGAGACCAAATATGAAACTCTTTTGGCAGTTTGGTTTCAATAAAAGCTGTTATAGTACATTGATCTCCCATATGTGAAAAGATCAAGGAAAATTTGACTTACTTCATGACCCCTTTAAGACATTTAAATGTTAAAGACAGAAATCTTGAAAATATATCAGCATTACTAACCAGAACCTGTTTGTTTTGCATTTACATTTACATTTATTCATTTAGCTGACGCTTTTATCCAAAGCGACTTACAATTGCTATATATGTCAGAGGTCGCACGCCTCTGGAGCAACTAGGGGTTAAGTGTCTTGCTCAGGGACACATTGGTGTCTCACAGTGGATTCGAACCCGGGTCTCTCACACCAAAGGCATGCGTCTTATCCACTGCGCCATCACCACCCCAATCGTTCAATCGTATCATTTATTCTAAAACCTAAACTAAAATGTGACTTACTGCTGAAACTGTATCTTTGCTTGTAGAAAGTGCCTTTTCCACATCAAAAATAGTGTCTAGTTTTACTTCAACTTTCTTGCAGGGTACAGAGACATCCTTGGCTTTTTTAGACTTTGACTTCTGTGGTCCAGTCTCACACCTAGGACACAAAACCTTAAAGACACAAACAGAACAATACATTTTACTCACACAATTCACAGAGTTATTTACTTTCTAAAAAAAGCACTGTTGTAAATAAGTATGCACCTCGAGGAGAGAATGTGATGAGTTCCTCAACAGGAATGTTTTAGCTGCACTCTCCTTCCAGGCCTGTACCTCAGATATTAAACTTTCCAGTCGAGACAGTGGTTCCAACATTACCGGAATACTTCTGGCTCTTGACACAAGTTCAGATAGGGCAGCGAGAACAGGAATTCGGCCTCCAGCCTGTAGCAATAAATGTTTAAATGGACCGAGCGTTACTTGCACAACGCTCTTGGTGTCCAATTAGAGTTATGAATAATAGAGAAATACATACCTGAAGAGCATCTGCTTCCATTATCCACTCTCTGGCCCTGCTTACGCAGTCCTTAAGTTGAAGACAGCTGGGCAGGTATGCTGGGATGCTGTCCACTTCCTGTATAGCTGCCTCAAGAGTCTCAATACTATGACGAGGCCTAAAATAAGCAAAAAAACAAACAAACAAACAAAAAAAACAAGTGACAGTTTACATTAATTTACAGGTTTAAAGGTCAAGATTAAGCAACGTCTTTCGCAAGGAACGACCATATCTAAATAGTTAAAATACTGCTTTACTTTAAAGATGCCGCATTATCCTAGATTACTAGGTCAGTATTTTTTTTTTATATTAATGTATTTTAATATAATTATACCTTTGGAATATATTGATGTTTTTATTTAGCAAGGATGCACGAGAGACTGGTGAAAATTGGTTCTTTTGAACTTTCTATTCATCAAAAAAATTATCAGTTTCCAGAAAAATATGAAGCAGCACAACCATTTTCAACACTGATAATACAGTCTTTGTGAGTATGAGACTTCTTTCAAAAACATTAAACCTTACGGTCCTCAAAACTTTGAACAGTACATTGCCCAGTGCGTCACCTACACTGTCCATTGTTCAATGTCACAATAGATCGATCCAGTTAATCTGCCAGGAAACAGCTTTAAATCAAAATGCTAACCAGGCACATTTTTATTCCCCATCAGAACTAGCTCAACCATCCACGTGTGTGTGTGTTTTACAACATGCATGTTGGGAGAGCATAAACTTTATTAACCATAAGCCATTGAAAGAAATAGGTAAAATAAAAATTTGCAAGCAAAATTTTTACCAGAACAGTTTGCAAATTATTTTGTTGCAACATGATCATGTACACAGCCAAACCTAAAGGACCAGGAGTTGCTTTCACTTCTCAGATCGTGCTGATAAAAGTGGTAAAGCGTTTGCATGGTGCCACAAAAGCTTGTCAGTGAAAATTGTCACCTTTTACTCCCCCTTGTGTCATTCTAAAACACATAAGAAATTAATTTAGTTTTAAAGCAAAAGGTGATTTTTTTTTTTTTGTCTAAATGAAAAGTTCTCTTAATGAACTTTTGAAGCATCAAAGTTTTGGTCAAAGATCACCCAGACTTGCAAAGAAGGGACAGAAATCTTTCAGGTTTCATTATTTCAAGTTTTACATAGACATGAAGGCGAGTATATGATAGAATTTTCCTTTTTGAGTGAACTATTCATTTACATTACATTAACATTTAACTTAAATACAAACCTAGCAGTGAGCATGTTATGGGCCTTTTCTTCCCAGTGTTCACAGACAGTGAGCAGCTCCTGCAGGCAGGCCATGGTTCTTTCCACACAGGCATGCGGTGTCAAGCCCACTCCTTGATCTATGAGCCTCCTCATGCAGTCTAGACTGAGGTCGGCTGGCTGATCGCTGGCTTCCTGAACGGCCTCCACCCAGCGGGCTTGCTCCAGCCTCTGCCTCAACACCACCAGCTGAGGCAACTCCACATCCAAGCCTGCACCTTCATCTAGGAGGCTTTGAAGAGCAGAGGAACCAGGCATGTCCTCTGCAAGGAGATCCGAGCTCGTTTGCTGGAACTGTTCGACACGGTTCAAAAGAGCCTGAGATGGAAGTAGAGACAGAAAATATCAGATCAACACCCAAGACATTTGGGAGAATTGCACCAAGCATGTTGTATGGTTAGATACCTTTAAGAAAGGGGCCTGTCGGATGGTACAGGGCAGGTCATACAGTTGGTTGACAAATGACCTCAGTTCCTCCACAGTGAGCTGGTTCTGAGACTTTCCCCCACCGGAGCGATATCTGTTAACACAAATACAGATTTGCATCCATTTAAAACTAGTGAACGTGCAAGAACTTCAGATAGACCAACAAACCAGAAAGAAAAAAAAAAAAAAAAAAAAAAAAAGTACCTTGTCTGTCTCTTGCCGTTGAGGAGTTGTTGGGCCATTGAGGTACACCTATCTGCATTCTGAATGACTTGACGCAGATGACTTAGCAAGTCAGTCTCAGGGTATGACTTCTTCTCTGCTTCTACTACCAATGAACGAAGCTCCTCAAAATCTAATAAGAAAGCAGAATCCCTTCCTTTAGTTAAAAAAGTGCTTTTAACTCAGAGACCCATTGTTGCAGAACTGCCACATTTGTAGAAAGCAATTAAATAACACCCAACTTTCACTAAATATGCAAATAAAATTAAACAATAACAGTTTTTGGTGGAGGATGTGCATTTTAACTGCTTCAGCTGGCTAAAGTCTTACAAAATGGCACCAGCCAGCTGAAACAATTCTTAACACTTTTAGAATAAATGAATCATGCCTTGAAAGTTTGATCATACATGAATAGTGTAATAAAATGCAACACTGGGCTTTAGGGTTCAATACAATCATATTGCAATAACAACTCACCACTTTTATTATCTTGATCCGCTTTCAAAATCTTGTTAACTTTAGATGCCCAGTCTTCATAGGACTCAGCACGGGCCGTCAAAGCCTGGAACATTGGCTTCAGTTCAGCAAGTGTATATTTATAGCTGTGCAAGTAAGAGATAAAAAGGTTAATTTAAGAAAACCTCCTAAATTAAATAAAATTTTCATTTGATCTATCATTCAGAGGTTTGTCCTATGCTTTTGCAAACACACACTTGAGCGTGTAGCTTCTAGCAGCGCAAGCGCAGAGGTCCTCGATGTGATGGAGACAGACCAGCTGGTCGGGGCTACAGGGACAGGTGATGGCAGACAGGTAACAGGTGGTCCGGCACTTAGCACACTGCCTTTCCTCATCTGGCAGTAAATCATAGTCAACCTGTTGGGAGTGCCACACGCCCTATAGAGAACAGCACAAACACAATGGGATCAATTAGTAACAGACAGACAGACCCTGAATACAAACAAAGTGAACAGAGACAACAGAGCTACAGGCTTAATTACTTCAAGTAAATAAAAATATTTTTTTTTTAAATGCATATATAAAATATTACTATTATAATATTACAGATCGATAGACAAATAACATACATATTTTGTGGTTATTCAACCAACTTGGTCATGAAGCGCAAATGACAGCATCTTAAATGGGCTAACCGCCATTAAAATAGCCACCCACCAGCTTATAGACTTTCTCACGGAGCATCTTCTCTTCCAGAATCATGGTACACATGTCCTTCTGGACAGCAGAGGCCAGTTCTAACTCCAGAGAGTCTGCCTTGGTGGCAATATTACAGGTCATCTCATCATGGGAGAAAACACAGTATCTGTTGAGGGACCGGTAATGCGCGACACACTGCCGACCAAGAGACATCTGAAATGAAAGACCGTATTTGAGTTCATTATGCTTCATAACTTACATTGCAATAATTATGCTTATCCTTCATTTAAGTCGCAATGAAACTGAAGTAGCGACAGATCACTATTGTGACATACACCCGAGTATAACATTAGCAATCCACTGGTGGTTCATTGGATTTTAAGATGTGGGTGTTGCACTAAAAAAAAATAATTGCAAGCTTGCAGTCGATTTTAAGAAACAGGAAGGGTTTGAGCAGACTAAATGACCAGAGAAAAGACACTATGATTATGATATTGATTATGCATTACAAGGTCAAAAACTTTTTAGAAATGAAATATGCATGGATGAATAGTTTACAATAGGATTAATAACACACATTTATAAAATAAACAGGGCGAATTTAATTTCATGCCAACTAGGGCTGGGCGATATGGCCAAAAACATTATCACGATAAAATGTTTAAATATTAGTCAATATCAATAATTATCATGATACATTTCAAATATTTCTTTCAAGTTTAAAAGCAGATTTCTCTGCAGTTAGTGTTACTACAGTAAATCCATGGAGAATTATGGCAATTTGGAGATTTAAAAGCCTTCTGACTGTATAGCTGTGCACAGTGTTTCTCAGCACTGTTTTATCTAGCTTTAAATTAGTTTAAATCACAGAGTCATTTGTGTTCTTTGCTGAATTCAAGCACCTCACACTGGATCTCACAGCACCGTTTAGTCCAGGGGTGCCTAAACTCAGTCCTGGAGGGCCGGTGTCCTGCGGAGTTTAGCTCCAACACCAATTAATCTAGTATGCTCTTACTAGGCATACTAGAAACTTCCCAGCAGGTGTGTTGAGGCAAGTTGGAGCTAAAGTCTGCAGGACCGAGTTTGGGCACCCCTGGTAGTCGTTGAATGACCGAGACTCATCGGCGAGTACACGCATCTGCTCTAGTAACCTCGCGCCGCACTACTGTTTCAACTTTGAGCTGAGCAGATGAATGGTTCAAATGTTTTGTTCTGCTTTTAGTGCATAAATATTATATAACTTCCGGTCTGTGTTTGTTTATCGATCTCACTAGTGGTGCCGGCTACAAACGCAGTTTGTATAGTGATGAGTAATGAAGTTGGGCTCAGGTTGTTGTGCCGTGGGATGCGTTTCCCATACATGTATTTTTTATTTATTTGTGGTGACCTGCCACGATATCAAAACTGACTGATTTTCCAAAAGGCTTCGTTGAATAAATGAGCACGTAATGCACGTTTAAAAAAAATCTAAACGAGGCACGGGTGTTTTTATATCAGTATATTTCTGAAGGAAGACTGTCTTTAGAAAATGTTCGATTTCATTTTCATTTCATCTTGCATGTTATATGCCTGATAAAGCAGCGTTTGTAAGCTCGGGGCTGCTTTGTGTACAGCCCAACAGCCGTTACCGGGGGAAACCTCTAGTTCTCCTGCGTTAATGAATGAAGAGAATGAATTTGCATTTTTAATACGTCCGTCTGATTTACACAGCAAACATATTTTGCTTATCAAAAAATAACCACCACTAGAGGGACTTAGCTGTTGTAATTGATTCTATTTGGATGTCTACCGGAAGTTAAGTTAGGGCTAAATAAAACTATGTTGTTCCCATTGAAACCGTCTATCAAACTTGTTATCGTTTATGAAGGAAAATTATATAGCAATAATTATCATTGTTTTATAGCCCAGCCCTAATGTCAACTTTAAATGCCTTTTACCCAGTCTGCAGTGCAGAAGTTGACTGCCTCAGCAAAGTTGAAGCCCTGGTTGAAACCACTGTGATAGGCCCTCGGAAAGGTAATGACAAACTCTCCAGCACACTGGTTTGTACGGTAAATCTAAAGGAAGAAAGGATGAGGTAACCTCACATGAATTACAATGACTCCATCTTATGTTATTAATGGTCTTTGTTTAGTCCGTAACTCCACTCACTGGTACTCCATGCTCCATGAGCACATTTGGGTTCATGATGGTGACCAGCTGGTGGAGCAGGTCTGGCTGAGACTCAAAGAGCTCAGGGGCCAGGCTCCTCATCACATTCTCCAACTGCTCAGCAGCGTAGCCAGGAGCGCCATACCACGTCTTTGGCTCTCCCCTGCAAATCAAAACAACAAAAGAAAATAGAAAAACAACAATCTTAGAGCATTCATTATTTTAGTCTCGGAAACTGTTAAAAATGAAGCACAAACAACTAGGGCTAGGCGATATAATCGCATGCGATTGTCATGCGCATCTCGTCAGTAAAGCCAGTTCCGTGATTAGCAGTAAATCGCCATCATCTGCTTTCAGATGGAGCGGCATTTAATACATAGAGCCGTAGTTCACTGACAAGCTACACAATTTCGCGTTCATTATCGAAGGTGATTCATCTGCGATTCATCAGCGTTCCATTTGAAAGCAGGTGATGGAGATTTACCGATAATCCCGGAACCGGCTATATATCGCCCAGCCATACAAACCCATTTAATAAGCCATGTACATGAAGAGCACATACACTCACTCAATCTACCACGTAAAATAGGTTACTTTCAATCTGGAAAGTGCGAGTGGATTACCAGTGCAGATAGTTGATGGAATAGCTCCAATGGTCCTCAATGTGCCAGCAGAATGAGGAGAAGCACATGCCCACATAAAGCCATGGGAGCTTCATCCCACAGATGTCCGCTGTGACATGAGTCAGCACAGATGCATCCAAAACTGGCATGTTGTTGAGGTTCCAGCCACTGCTCAGATAATCCTGGACAAAAAGAAATGTGATTTCATTAACCTGCATTTGTATTCTTAAGATTTAGGTTTGTGCTTTCAGCATACAGATTGCAAGAACAAAGCATTTAAGGTCATTTCTGTACCTCCTCCTCTGGTGAGACCTTAAATGTGCCGTTCTTAATAGGGAAGCCACTTCCAAAATCTTTTGAAGCAATATCAGCCCCATACTCTACAATGACATCCTCCTCAATGGTGCTAACCAGCCTCCAAAACTCCTTCTCCACCAGCTCTGTGGGAACCATCTGCCAAACAATAAGGCCGATCACTTCATATTCCACATGGCATGCAACCATGCTAGCCTCACAAATGTGTTGTTTAACAGACATACATGAACAGGCATGTTAAAGTAGTCAGACTTGAAAGAGTCAGCCATATCTCCAAAGGTGCGAAGGGTGTAGTCTCTGGAGGCCTGCTCGAACCCAAACGCCACCGGTGGCTTACCACACTCCTAAAGGGAGAAGGCCAATGATTACAAACAAAATGTAAATGACTATTAAATACAATCCAGTACTACTAAGCGACATCACATGTACTAACAGACAATAAGTAATAGGTGCAGAGAACACACACAGGAGCAGCTGTAATTTAGTTATGAAAAAAAGCTTAGAAGAATATGACTGTCTCACATGATTGTTTAGTGACCATGTAAACCTTTACTTAAATAAATACAAAGACAAAGGCGACATCAGCTTGCAAATGCAGTCGGGAGTGGCTCACCTGAGCCAGGCACTTGGGGCATCTCCAGTCACCTTTGGGGACATCGTGGAGGGGTGGGATCAGACAGAAGGTGTGATAACTGTCGTCACACCCATCACAAAGCAAGAGTCTATCTTCATCACCTCCACCCCCACATACCAAGCACATGTACTGCTCCACCTGTGGGGAAAAAAAACGTTACCATAAAAGAATGCACTGCATACTTCCTGTTGTGTGAAAATCAAATGGTCCTCTGACCTCCGCACTCACCTTTGATTTTTCACCTTCAACTTGTTGCTCAATGGGTTCTTCTTTCACCTGCACTGGAATTTTCTTTACTGGAAGAAATTTATAAAAGTACATAAGTTTGAAATGCCACACTGCATTGAGATTAAAATTTGGAAGTACACTACCATCCAAAAGTTTGGGGTTGGTAAGATTTTTCTAGTAGTAGTAGTAATTTTTATTGCCATGCCTAAGGCTATCTTCATGGCAAAAACTGAGCTGGGACAATACAAGGACTTACATAAACAAAATAAAAACCAAATACAGCAGTTAAAATTTTACAAGATTTTTTTATTAACATACGATAAAAAATCTAAAATCTTTTCTGGTAAAATCTTAAAGTCCATCAGTGAGCATACTTCATAAAAAAAAAAAAAGTTTTCTACTTGCATTTAAATCGGGACATTCCAATAAAATGTGTTTCATGGAAAGGGGGGTCTTGCAGAAGAGTTGGGTCTTCGCCTTTAAGCAAAAAGGCATGGGTCAATGACCTATACGACATCTCGTAAACACCACTTGATCAAATCTTGTTTTAAAAGATCAAAAGTCTCTTTCAGATTTCAGGAAGAATTTCACGTAATTTATTTTTAATGTTTTTAAAAGAAGTCTCTTGTGCTCACCAAGGCTGCATATATTTGATCAGAAATACAGTAAAAACATTAATAGTGAAAATTTTACAATTTAAATCATCATTTTCTATATTAATGCATTTTAAAATGTAATTTATTTCTGTGATGGCCAAGCTGAATTTTCAACAGTCATTACTTTAGTCTTCAAATGTCACTGATTTCTGAAGGATTGTTTCTAATGCTGAATTGGTGCTCAAGAAACTTAGCTTATGGAAACCATATATCGTGATTATTTTTTAGGATTTTTTGTTCATTTGAATAGAAATGTATTATAAAAAGGTAAAAGTCTTCTGAATGCATACATACACACATACATATACACACATATATATATATATATATATATATATATATATATATATATATATATATATATATATATATATATATATATATATATATATATATATATATATATATATATATATATATATATATATATATTAGGGGTGGCACGGTACACAGATGTCACGGTTCAGTACATACCTCGGTTCAGGGGTCATGGTTCGATACAGTTTCTTTTCATTTATTTTGAACAGCGAGTAGTACAGTAGCTAGTAATACTAAATATTTCACACATACTAATATATATATATATATATATATATATATATATATATATATATATATAATCTGCAGTACATATACAAACAAGTAATAAATTCTTGAAATATATTTGATTTAGTTAACAGATAAACAAGGGGGAAAAAACAGTGCGACACGTAACAGCCTATATATACTGAGTTTCAGTTCATTTTTATGACAGGCTTAATTTGTTCACAGAAAGGAAACTCAAATGGTTTTGTTTTCATTGTAAGTTCACACAAATAAAAGCAGACCTTTATACAGTGATGCATTAAGAAGATAAGTGATTAAAGTTGATTCTGCTGGTAAAAGGAAACAGTTGAAGTGATCGTGTCTAGTGATCGACCGATATTGATTTTTTTTTATAACCGATACCAATTATTTGCATGTCTATGTGCCCGATAACCGATATGCAGAACCGATATTTATTTACTGTTATAAAGTAAATAAATGACTGCGTGAAGTAAGTCCATACTTCACTTTGGTTTTTCCTCCTTTCAGTCATCTTAACAAAAAATGTTTTGAGAATTAGCAGTCTTTCATGCAGGGCTCTAGACTCATTCTTCCCACTGATCTCACATTTGCGCACGAGCACATAATTTGGTTGCAATTTGTTTTTGCTACAACATTTGATTAATCAATGCATGCTGATGAACTTTTATCATAGTTTAGTTATATCGTAACGAAAGTTTTCAACATTCAACTCGTTCTTTTTCATCTGTATTATTTGGGATTTAAATTTTGTGAACAGGAATTCCTTTTTTCGTGCGCTTTTTACTTTCAAATTTGCGATCTTGGTGTCACATTTTACAAAGAAAAGATCATTGTCTGTTTTGCTTATATCTATACACCTTTAACTTTTTAAGACTATAACAAAAGATGGATTCATTGTTATTCTTAATTAAAAAGCGCAACAACAATAAAACAGTACGTTGACAATGACAAACTCTTACATAACATTTATCAACAAAACGAATAAGACAAGGCATGGCATAGGACACACCACATGCTGTACTATATACCTAGTATATTACAGAATGTTTAGCAAACTCTGAGGAAGCAAATAAATATTAATATATATTTTTTTTTAATTAAGGAAAGCCTCCATAGCATAACCTGATGTAAACGGCAAAGATAACAAGCTTCTCAAAACGAAAACAAAAAGAAAAGTAAAACTAAACTGGCTGTAGCTGACAGGACTTTCTACAAGAATACTGTGCACGTTCACCTTCTCTGGTTTAAGAAGCGGTCTTTTACTTTAGTTTGAAAACAAATCCATCCGTTGCGCTCCATCCGCGACACGCACCTTCACGCTCGTGCTGAAAGCACCTCTCTTCACGTGATCAGTGAAATCTGACTCCTGCTATAATGTGCTGCGGCTGGCAGCGCGCGCTGTATGAAGCAGACGCTTTGGAGTAGCGCAGACCTGGCACTCCTACAAATGCGACCATGTCAAATTTTAACTCGCAAACAATTACCATTTTGGTCGCAGTCTAGAGCCCTGTCATGTTAAATTTAATCTTCGTATTACAACAATAAAAAACATTTTATTTATAAAAAGCTTTAGCAGCAACACTAATATTAGCAGTAAGCAAAATGAACATAGAAAGTCTAATGTTTTCAAATGGAGAAAATAAAGGAAAGGAGTCATATCAACTTCATTTTTAACTACAGTTTTAGTAGGTTTATAAGCCGTTTAATAGGATAAAGAGTGAAGAATAATTCACTGGATAATGTTAATTCACGGAATAATATTCTCTGGAATATTGGAATATAACAAGCATTGTATTTTATTACATTTCTCAACTGGCATGCTCTAAATTATGCTGCTGACAGCGCAGTTTATCTATGCCTTTACACAGAACTATAGGCTACTCAAACTGCGATCGATCGCGGAGATAATAAATAATTAATTTCCATAGAGTTGTATTAATTTAGATGTTTATAAACGAAATAATGGTTATATAGTAAGTGTTAATACAATTTAGGGTGCTTCAAAAAAGTGAATCTTGTTAAAAGTTACATGCGGTGGCCGTGCTGAGCATTTCTTGAGCATCAACCCGCTGAGTGAACTGCAATATGAAAGCGGCTTCACGAGACTAATGATGAGCATATAGACAACAGAGAGAATTACATTCAATGCTTTTCTTTCCAACATGCAATCATTCATGGCTGTATTATTTAATTCATGCAAAGTTACGTCTTTATTGGGAGAGGACTTGACGGATTATCTATGTGACTCCGACTTCACGAGACTAATAGACCACAGAGAGAATTAAATTCACCATGTGCTAATTCATGGCTGTGTTATTTCAGGCAAAGTTATAGCCTATCTTTACAGGGACAGGGCTTGACAGAGTATCTTATTTATCATATTTCTTAGAGCCAAGTTGCATATATTTAACTATATATCAGGGATTTATGTAATACATCTAATTTGTGCATTAATGCCTGTAATATTAAATAGTTTACTAACTACAGCAAATCAAGTACCTGCACGCCGTTGCGGTCTCGTCTCCCCTCAGATGCGCTGCAATTGCGATCCACAAGATGGCGGTGTTTATCGGGGAATCCGATATTACAAAACCGATATTCGATTATGGAAAAATGCTTAAATATCGGGAAAAATATCGGTAAATCGATATATCGGTCGATCTCTAATCGTGTCACACGCACGCACGCACGCACACACAACACAACACATCAGTTCCAGCATTGCTAAAGTTGGTACTTTATCAAAATAAAATACAAACATCAGCGCGCGTGCCTCTGTCACCGTTGGAACGCGACTTAAGTACAAAGCCTATAATTTACATAAAAAATAGTCTAGCATTCAGATACGTTACATCGCAAATATGGAAATATTATGGAATATTTGGATTTGTGCCGAATGAGAGGGGTAGGATACACGAGCACAAAGCCCCATTTCGCAAACAGTTGAGTGCACAAGCCTTTAAAGTTTACTACTTTGTCAGTCTATGTGAGAGACGCGTTCAGAATCAGCACATGGTCACTGTCTAGTGGGCTTTGTTTTCAAGCGCGCAACCTACGGCATTCGCTGTTCTTCTGCTGGCGGTTATCAAACAGCGTTGCATTACTGCGAGCGTCCCCTTCTGGATTGAGGGCGAATTGCCTGTATTCGTTGTAAAGCCTCATGCACTGAACCGAGATGCCCGTACCGTGACGGTTCGGTACGAATACATGTACCGTGCCACCCCTAATAAATATATATATATATATATATATATATATATATATATATATATATATATATATATATATATATTATTTTTTGTAGATGGATGTTGATACTACGCCATGAAGAACTTTAAAAGGAAATGTAGAAATAAAAAAAATATGGATCTGTACCTGGTTCTGGTTTTGCCACACATGAGCCCATTCTCCTCCTCAGGTTGGGTTTTTCGCAAACCTCACCCGGTTCTGATTTAAAACAGCGGCCCTATGAAAACAGGCAACATCAGTAATTAAAACATTGCTATCTGGTAGATACTACTAACTGGTCCAGGTATGAATCAGATTTCTGTATTGGTCCTTTACCTTGGTCCGTTTAGCTCTGCGGGCGATAGTACAGGTTTCTGCTGGTTGAACCGACTGACGCTGGGGCAGGTCGTGGGGTTTGTACTCCTTGTCTTTGGTGTCATTAGTCAGAGTTGGCTTCTGAGAGTTCTGTTGGAGAAAGATATTTAATGTTGACAACACGCAAGTAACAAGCCCATACATTAAGAATAAAAAACCTTACAAAGAATACAAATGCATAACTGTATTTATAACACGATTGTAAGTGTGCACATGTGGCTTCACTCTTAACCGGAGAGCCACATGACAGCAGGGTGGACATTATTAAAGCCAGTAACGGTGAGAGGCAAAGCAGATCACCCCTAGGGTATTAACCATGGGGTAAAAGCAGCAGGCGAGTGGGCCTAGAGCACAGGGCTCATTGAATGAAATCACACCCCTTTATGGGTGGGGGGGAAGGGGCCGTGGGTATAGCACTGAAAAACATGCACGTGAGAGAAAGCTGTTAACCACTGAACCCACAGGAACACCAAAACACAGACGAACAGCCAACCAGACACTACTTAAAGAGTAAAAACAAACTACAAAAAGACACCCCATAAAACATACACGGGAACACAACCTCAAGTTTGTTCACTGCACCTCATAGTTGTATGTCCTGAAGACATTTATGCAAACCACTGTGCGTGCCATCTAATCTGCACTGAATATATATGGTGAAAATAAACTGGGGCACTTATCAACAATGCTTCATAAACTGGGGCACCCTTTCTATTCAGATACAGTTGAGTTCTTTGCCAAAAAAAAAAAAAAAAAAAAAAAAAAAAAAAAAAGGACAATGGCTGTCATGTGTGCATCGTAACAAAGAACATTTATCAAGAAAAGGGATGGAAACTGAATGATATAAGGCTGAAAAGGGGAAAGGGCAAGTTATACAAGTGCTTTAGCAACCTCACCATAAGATTAGCTCCTGTCTGGAACAAATAATATGGGTAGAGAATCCTCTCATAGTGAGCACGAAGGTGAGAGCCAACTGCTTTTCCAGGAGCAAAGCCCATCTTCAGTGCGATCTGGGTCCATCTCCGCTCTTTACAGACCACATCAAAGCCTCCCTCCTCTTTGACCAGCTAGACAGAGACAGGGGGTCAAAGACATGTTTACATCCATATTTCATTTTCAAAAAGGCCACTGATAAAGTATAGGATAGAATTTTCAACTTTAGTATTCCTAAATCACCTGTCAACTGCAGAAATCATGTAATATGCTTTGAACTTTGCACATGGCCGCTAGAGATGACATAACCTCAAGTCCTACCTTATAAAGCACATACAAGTCCAGCGTTTTGCGCTCAACATGAGGAATTTTCAATGTACAACCCTGCAGTTCCCAAAACTTTGCTATCTGGTCCAGGAAGTTGAGCTTCACTCTGGTCTGGGCCTATAAAACAATACAACACAATTCAAACAAAGTCCTCATTCTTTCAAAAGCGTCTGGTTTGCAAAGGAGAAAACATCATGGCATTACATATTCAAAAGAATTTCATTTATATTAAAATTCACACTGATGTTCAAAACTCTGGGGTGAGTTAGACTTTAAACATTTATTCAGCAAAGATGCATTAAATTAATCAAAAGTGACAGTAAAATGTATAATGTTACAAAAGATTTCTATTTAAAAAAAAAAGTTTTCCCTTCTATTCATCAAAAAATCCTAAAGAATGTATTAAGAGTTTTCAAAAAATTAAGCAGCTCAATTGTTTTCAACATTGATTATTCTTGAACAAAAACAATCAGCACATTAAAATTATTTCTGAAAAATCATGTGACACTAAAGATTAAAGTAATGGCTGCTGAGAACGCAGCTTTGCCATTACAGAAATTAATTACATTTTAAAATAATAAATTAGAAAATATTTCACAATATTGTAGTTTTTAATGCATTTTTGAACAAATAAACGCAGCCTGAGACATCTTCAAAAACATTAAATAAATCTTAACGACCACAATCTTACCGACCACAAACGTGAACAGAAATGTATTTTAACCGAGAAACCAAAAGAGATGTTGACAACAATGAGGACTTTTCATTTAGCTAGTAACCCTTTCAAAGTCGAACCTAAAACCTGTGCTTTAAAGTGTGGCAGACCAAAAAGAGGTCATGCTGGTTGCATGTTTTGGTTTAGATTTAATAAGGCCACATGAACATATCCGCAAATACAAAATATCTAACGAGCAGGACTCACCTCTAACTCATTGAGCCTCTGAATGCGTGGCGTAAAATGCAGTCTGTCCACATCACAAGCAAATGGTGGCTGCCAACCCTGACATAAAGAAAAAAAACATGTTAAGCTTTTATGCTTACCATTTGCCACGAGACAAAGTCCTGTCTAACGGAACAAAATTATTTGTGCTAATATCTGCATGTGCATCTTTCTACTGAACAATGATTATGAATACAATAAGTGACATATTATTCTACATCAAGACAAAAAAATAAATAAAAAATACTGTTATATACTCAAAACAATATCATGATTGTCTTCATTTCAAGAGGTCCTGATTTGTTTTCTACTAAAATCACATTCGTTATACGTTATATAGTAGGTATCAAATTCATAGTATACATATAAAATAAAGTTTAAAAAATGGTCTAGTTGTACACTTGCATGATTCTGGAACCATTAACATTTTATTTTTTTATATTTAAGTGATAAAGCATCAGCCATAAAAGCATATTCGCAGTACAACATACTAGGATGGGTAACGTTGCAGAAGACTACAATACATGTCTTTCTTTCCACTCAGGCCGTTGTAGGGTGTTAACAATTGTGAATAAGACAAACGCAAAAATATGCATAGCTAATACAACATCTGTGTAAACGTTTAAAACGCGAGCTAAACTGAATCTCACTTCTCACTTGCGTTATTTACATCAAATTTCAGTTTCAATGGCCAAATGCAAATACACAACTAGCACAACATGGAGGACAACGGCGGAGACCAATTACACCACCTCAAACTTCAGCAATATTTCTTACAAGTTTGCTTCAAGATTCAACTTAAGCCTTGAAGTATTTGATAAACGACATAAATTTGTTGACAAATGCAGTGGTTTAACGTTATTTGCTAGTAAAAGCGGTCTTTGTTAGTCAAAACAGTCTTTCCGTAGCACCGAATAAACAGTACAAAATGCATTTGACCCACTTTTGAATAATAGACACTTTAACGCCATATTTCAATATCAGATAAGCAAATAAAATATTAGATTTAAAAGCAAATGCTTTGACGTTAAAAGGTAAAAATAGGAAGTTGCATGGATTAAAAAAAAAATTTCATCAAAAAGTCCAGATGTGCTGAACTACATGTAAAATAAAGTTATATAATACTTGGAAATTCACTATCGAGGATTGCGCTTGTTTGGGTGGATGCATCCTAGCCAACATTGATTTTGGAAGACAATAACAATCACTAACGTTACATTCTGTCCACCAACATTTTCCATCAAGCAAACATGTATCTGCAAATAATAGTATCTGCAAAAAAAAAAACACTCGTGGTGCTCAAAAGAAAGCAAGAGTACGATAAGACTCTCTTGGAAAGAAAGTAACGCTAAGTGATGTTATTGTGGAGTAAACCTCACGCATAGCTAGCAGCTGCGCGCACACGCCGTTACTAACGTTCGCAATGGCTGGAGCCGCAATCCGCCATGTTGAAAAAAACCTGTCTTCAGAAAAAGTGTTTCGGGATCTGCGATCTGCGAGTAAAAAACACCACCTAGAGCTGGCGTGCATCTGACAGTTCTGTTATATGTCGAAGAAACTTACCGGGGGAGGTCGGATCTTGCAGATGCCAGTGTTTTCTGCAATTGGACGTATTTTGTTGATGAACCCAAAAGGGTCTGCAAATTCCTCCCAACTGGGCTCAAAGACAGGGCACTCCGGTGGAGGAATAAACTCGTTGGGTCGAGAATGGGTCATTCTGGGGAACTTGATCCAAATGATGACATGTAGAAACTGCAGTAAACTGTTTGAAGTTGGAGTAAATGCTTTAATTAGTCTCGAAAAGATCCCATATTAAAGAATGATTACACCTGAACTCCGACAATTAACATCCTCATCCACTTTGGGAAACGTACACACAGACGGAGTGCCGACGTTACAGTGCTTAGTAGTCTTCCGCCTTCAAAAGTAGAGACGCTGGATTTCCTTCCCTATCCGGCTTTCTCACCAATATAGACTTTTTTTTAAAGTTTTTTAAAATGTAAAATGCACACTTTAATTTTCCATAAGGTATGGCAAGTGGAAAGAACGCATTATTCAATATCGCAACACTTATGTAACGATGAGTACTAACAAAGCTTTTGGTTTTGTAATGGTCAGCAGTGATCAACCTGATACACTAAAGCATCAACTATACGTTACTTCAATTACTTATATTATAGCAAACAAAATATAGAATTATATTCCAATTCTGACACACGGAGCTGTTTGTAGAAGTCACCCAGATTTTATTTTCAAACACGTTTATTTTTTATTTTTTTTCCTCTCCTCGCGAAGGCGTAAACATTTTAAGTAACAGACAGTACTCTCATATAATCTGTGGTCAAAAACTAAGCTTTTATATATGACAAACTCCTCAAAAACTTTCATACATTTGTGCGTTTTAACGTCTCCACTAAAGTGTTTTATAAAGGCAGAAGTAGGCTGCCATTGAATTAGAGAAGTGACTTGCGCGGATTGATACATCACAGCTTCATTGTAACCGGAATTACTTCTTTAAATGGACTCTTTCAAGTTACCCACTCGGAAGTAACAGATGTTGTCCAGGGACGATGAATTTAGCTACTCTCCACTCGATTGACATTTAAATCCACGATTAACCTCTGGAGTGGGGTGTCATCGTGCAAACAGCACACCAAAAACCATTTGAATGTATAATCCGTGGGCATTTGCAGCGTCACATGACCCGATTTCGGAATGCGGGATCCTTCAGCGGAAAATTAAATACTGTGCCAAGACAGAAAGGATCTCACCGTACTGGCGTAGCGCTTGACTTCTGTCTTTACATATCTTTGTGCAGAAGGTCCATCAACATCCACCGTAGTATTCCATGCGAGCAATATTTACGAGCACGTACCACACGTCAACTCGGAAGCTGTCGCCCCCTATAACACAGGACAGATATCCCCGGTTCCCTGATCCGCCTACCGCAGGAAACAGCCACAGCTCTCTTCCACCGAGGCTGTCTGAGGTGTGGCGGTAGAAGCCTGACCTGTTACCGACCATATAAAGGACATTGTTTTTGAAATTAATAAATCTTCTTTGCTAATTTGACTTCAGTGTTATGGCTTATTATCTCCAAATCATTTTAAAGCATAAATGTTTATTACTATTCTTGTTTACAGCAGCACACCCAGTCAGGGTGTTTAGATATAGGTGTATGTGTGTGTAATATTTATCTAAAACATATGAAAATATATATACGTTATTTTTGTTCAAATAAGATATATGATAAAACAGCATATATAGATTTAGTTTGATGTAATTAAATAGCAGACTAAATTATATATATATATATATATATATATGTGTGTGTGTGTGTATAGTATAGTATTTATATAAACCATGATTATATATACATATTATTTTGTTCAAATGTGATCCATGACAAGTACAAAACTGCACTTTGTTTGAAAATGATGTGTATGTGTCGTACATATATGTATACAGTTAAACCAAAAATTATTCAGACACCAGATACACTATAGTTCATTTATGTAAGTGAGGACAGCAAAATAAAGTAAACTGTGACATATTATACCTAAAAATTCATCATACAGTGGACTACCAGTAAAATTGATACAAATTTGAGACCAAAAATTATTCAGACACACTGACATGACCATGTTTTGCTTAATTTTTTTTTTTTAAATTGCTATTGCGACCTTTTTCCACAGACTGAACAAAATTAAGCACTGCTTGGTAATTAGTTGACCTAAATTGGTATTATTTAATTATTATTTCTTTGGGGTGATTAATGTGCTATATAGCACCACTACCATACAAAGAACCTGTTAAGCCCCTTTAAAGGTTCTTTCCAAGCCAAAGAACCATTGTTGGTGCTGTTTAGCACCATTTTTGTTTAAGAAATACAATGCAATATAGCACCTCTTATGGTTCTACATAGCGTCATTTCACAAAGGTGCTCTATAGCACCTTTAAAGATATGGTGCTATATAGCACCAAAAGTGGTTCCCCTATGATTACAAGCCAAGAACCACTTTTAGTGCTATATAGCACCATTTTTTTTAGAGTTGTTCTGACAGTTTATGAGTTTTTGTCATATATATATGACATATATGACAAAATATATGTATATATATATATATACAGTGCCCTCCATAAGTATTGGAACAGTGAAGACAAAATTGCTCTGTTGGCTGTGGAGTCAAGACATTTGCAAATATGATTAAAATATGAATATGAGACAAAACTACAGAATGTCACATTTTATTATTAGCTGTTTCAATACATACATGTTTTACCAAATAAAAAGAACAGCACTTTTAGAGTTCATCCCACTCATTGATGTGAGCATTAGTATTGGGACAGTTGAACATAAGGCAGATATAAAAGATTAAAAGCTATTATTTAGTTGTAGTTCCCTTGCACACAATCACAGCAGTGAGTTTGAGATCCATAGACATCACCAGACTCTTGGTCTCATCCTTTGAAATGCTTTTCCCAGCCTTTGATGAAGCCAATTCCAATTGTTGTTTGTTTTGGGGAGTTTCTGCCTTTACTCTCCTCTTCAGCTGGTGAAATTCATGTTCAATCGGATTTAAATCTGGAGATTGACTTGGGCAAACTACGACTTTCCATTCCCTTATAAATTCCTTGACTGAACTGGCAGGTGTTTTGGGTCATTGTCCTGATGCAATATGAAGCACTTCCCAATGAATCTGGTGGCATTTTCTTGAATATTGGTAGGCAAGATGGTATTGTACCCTTCCAAATTCATTCTGCTACTGTCATCATACATTAAGTCATCAGTAAAGTTGAGAGGGCCTGTTCCAGAGGCAGCCATGCATGCCCATGCCACAACACCACCTCCACCATGCTTTACAGATGAGGCTGTATGCTTGGGATCATTGCAGTTCCCTTTTTTTCTCCACATTTTTGCTCTCCCATCACTTAGATAAAGGTTCATCTTTGTCTCATCGGTCCATAAACACAGTTCCAAAACTCTTCTGGCTAACCTTTGTGCTTTTTTGCAAACTCTAATCTTGCCTTTCTATTTTTGGTGCTGGTCAGAGGTTTGCATCTTGCTGTGTAGCATCTGTAATTCTGTGTCAAAGTCTCCTGAGGACAGTAAATTGTCAGAGCTTCATCCCAACTTTCTGGAAGTTGTTGGTGATTTTACAGACATGTCTTTTAGGGTTCATTATCACAGCTTTTATGATTTGTCTGTCGGCAACTACTGTTGTTTTCTCAGCCGATCAGGTCATTGTTGGTTGCTGGTGTCGCTGGTGGTTTCCAAACTCTTGATTTCTCCAAGCCCTTTGTTTTTGCTATAGCTCTAACTGACTTCCTCTTTTCTGTTAGCATCCAAATTGCTTGATTTTCTCTCAAAGTCAGCTCCCTCGTCTTCATCCTGGTTTGTTTGTGTCATCATCGAATGCAAGATTCAGAATGCAGAAGTAATGGATATAACTGATACGACACATTCCCTGCTTTTAATATCTGAAGAATTAATGCAACAGGACACAGCTGATCACTTAGAAAGACCTGTGAGGCAACTTATGCTCACATCAGATAGAGGGATGAAACTCTAAAAGTGCTGAACTTCTTAGCTGGTAAAACATCTATGTGTTGAATCACCCAATAATAAAATGTGACATTCTATAGTTTTGTCTCATATTCATCTTTTAGTCATATTTGTAAATGTCTTGACTCCACAGCCAACAGAGCAATTTTGTCTTTACTGTTCCAATACTTTTGGAGGTTACTGTATATATATTTTACAATTTTCCAAACTATAGTACATAAACTGTGATAATGTGAGAAATGTGACCCTGGACCACAAAACCAGTCTTAAGTCACAGGGGTATATTTGTAGCAATAGCCATAAAAACATTGCATGGGTCAAAATTATAAATGTTTCTTTTATGCCAAAAATCATTAGGATATTAGGTAAGGATCATGTTTCATGAAGATATTTAGTAATATTCATTGCTAAGAACTTCATTTGGACAATTTAAAAGTGATTTTCTCAGTATTTTGATGTTTTTGCACCCTCAGATTCCAGATTTTCGAATAGTTGTATCTCGACCAAATATTGTCTGATCCTAACAAACCATATACATCAACGGAAAGCTTATTTATTCAGAAAATCTCACTTTCAAAAGATGGACACTTATGACCGGTTTTGTGGTCCAGGGTCACAAACGTTGATAGTGTCTGAATAAATTTTGGTTTAGACTGTATACATACAAATACATATGCGCTTTTTAAGGGACAATTTTCTACAAAAATCTACAAAAAAGCAATTTAGTTTTATTTTATTTATTTGTTTCAGTTAATATGGCAAGTGTCTGCTGAAATTGTGAAATGATCAGTGATGAATTATTGTTACATGACAAGGAATGTCTAAATCTTTTCATACACAAAAGTGACTTCATGTATTACGCATGGAGAGATAAGAAGGATGGAAAGGACTTGTGTTAAGGAATGTTTAAAAGGATAGTCTCCATTTGTTTTTGGCAGACTGATGATAGACAGGTGCAGTAGTACATGCAAGCATACAGTTTGGCAGGAATGAAACATCACAATAAAAAAACATTATACATAAACCAACCACATTTATCTGAACTCTGCCAAAAGAACAAAACATGAAAGCCATTTGTGTTATGTAGTTGAATACCATAGAATTTTCCAGACAGTGACTTCAGTACATGCTCTATTCGTGGTTCACCCTGTCCAATGCCACATAGAAGCTCTTCTTATCATCCAGACAATGCCAACCAATGGGTCCGATCTCACAATCCGCACAAATAAGGTACTTCACTTTGCCTACATCTTTTGTAAAGCCCACATTCTCAAATGTGTACATGTCATCAACCAGCCAGTGAGCTGTCAATGTGTCCCCATCCAACGTCCCGTCTGACTGACCAATGGAGGTTTTCTTTCTCATTGCAGGCAGAAACAGCTGGGAAATGGGAAGGGGTGTTGCGTAGAAAACAGAGGACACAACAGTCTTAAAATAACATTCTCATCATCATCATCAAATATAATATAAATTGTTTACATTTCAAGTCAGTCGGACAAACAGACTATAATTCTGCAAATTACTTTGTGTAAATTATATTGAACTATTATGTGATGTAACACATGAACCATAACTATATTTAAAACGCATACCTCCTTTTCTGCAAACAGTGCCATGCCTGGACAGAGCACTTTGGAGCCACATCTCTGGCACAATACTGCTTTCACATTTTTCCCATCTTCTGACACAAGAGAGGGGTCTACAGATCCCTCGGGAGAGGAGGTCTGTTTGCTGTCATCCATTTTAGTAAGCAACTTTGTTCAAACTGAAAACAAAACATACGATCAATTAGAATTGAACAATTATTACTTGAGTAAGCTCGGTCTGTCAATACATCTAATATGGAATTAATATAAATAGCTAACTGGCTAAATAAGTGACTAGTAAGGAAGAATACTCGCCTCTGAGTCAGACCATGAGGAAAACTGATCTGGTTTAAGACAGATGCATTACCCAAATATAGTCTTAGAAATGTGGAGTACAAATATGGTAATTTAGGTGTAAACACAATAATAGACACTAGTTGGAAAATACTAGCGGTCTACTGTCGGCTACTGCTAATATTTGCACAACTGCTAAAGCAGACCGGTTGCAAACAAGAGACGACTTTTACGTTCCGCTCAGAAGAACACAGACTCCATTTTCAAGCGCTGTAGTCGTTGTGTTGGGAACATCGAAGTGCAGAGAATATATCACACATGGATTATTGCATGTTTTAGATTATATTTAGATATAATTTGCCAAAAATGGGGGGGGGGGGGGGGGGGGGGGTATGCAAATGTATAATACAACAGACTTCCAGGGATTAAATTGTGAACATATCGATCTCCATTGTTGCGTGAATAATTCATCTCCTCATATAAAAACACCAAATACAAGAAACACAAAGTATGATCCATAAATATTTATTTAAACATTCACATTTCAGTTAAATGTAAATGACTTACCACCTCTACGCATAACACATGAATATATGGATAGTTTAATCTCAGTGGTAAAGCCACACTTAGCTTATTTCGTTTAAAAGGATCAAATACTACTTTTTACAAACAGCAGTTTGAGAAAGTTCATCAATAAAGGTCAAACTTTTTTTATTTGTTTACGTTATCGTTTTAATAATGTGATTGGATTGCTTGCTTAAGTAACTTAACTAGCTATGCTTGAAACTAATGAAATTTACTACACTGTAGTTTTGGCCCATCTATTTTAATCCTATTTCCAGTGGCCTAAGGCACAGGAATATTCTTATACTTTACAGGAAAGTTTATACTTTACAGACTGCACAGATATATCCATGCAGAGGCTTTAATAACAATGATATTTGATATCTGCGCTGTACGGTGCAACAGTTGACCTGTTTATGTTTTTATTTGACCTAGAAGTAAAGGTTAAAAATTCTGAGTGTTTAAAGCAGGTAGATTATACCAAAAACCCTCAAACCCTTATTTGCCCTTTGTGCATTTTCCAGTCAAACACATTGCTCTATTCATCAAAATTTTGGGCAAGACTTTGGGTGTGCATCAAATGATGTCAAGAATTGTTTGTTTACAATATGCAAAACTGAGATGCATTATATTCTGAGGGGGCAACTCTACAGCTCAATGAAAGTGCTTTTCACTACAAAAGAAAAAAGTTCAAACCCCAAGAGATTGTGCTCAAATGAAAAATTGATGATAACAAGGGTCATCATGTTCCAGCTATTGGATACTTGTCCAGCCTTCGGTGCCCTTTAACCACACAAACACTTTCATCAAATTAAAATTCATGGACTCTTTCAAACAGGAAAAAAGAATAAACGCCAAAAAACAATCAGGGAAAAAAACTCAAAGGGAAAAAAAAAAATAAACAAAATAAAATCAAGGAATGCGTAGAAATGTGTGCACTAAAAATCCTAATTGAAAAGGGATGTGTTTGTAGAGCTCTCAGAGGAGAGTGTCATCAGTGCAGCCGCCCTCAAGGCCATAGCGGAACTCCTGCAGGTTGGACACGCCATAGAAATGAATGAAGGCTGCTGCCACCACCAGCACATGGAATATCTGGTGTGAGTGGAACTAAGAAGAGAGCAAAAGTAGGTAAATACAACGTGCGTATCACTATATTTCAGAAGAAGATTAAGGAACTAATTTCTTCACTATGACAAAACAAAAACACATGATCTTACCCAAATATCGCACTTGCCCGGGAAATAGCGCTCTGGGATTCGTGCAGCATACAGCCCAGCACCTGTGATGTACATAGCACCCATTAAATAGAACCAGCCCATCTGTCCAACAGTAGTGGCCTTGACGAAACCTTCCTCGATGGTGAAATGCATGGTGGGGACGATCCCACTCAGTCCAAGACCCATGAAAACTCCTAAAGAAAACATTTTTCAAAAACAACATGCTATGAATTGATACAGTGTTATTTAGTATTACTGAGGCACTACTATAGTTTTTGTTTATTTTAAATTGTGCTGTTATTCATTTATTTGGTGTTTTTGTCATCTTTATTTAATTTTTTTCTTAAATTAAAAATATTGTCTTGGCAACTAGCTGAAATAAAATAAGTTCATATTTTAATTTATCTTTTATTTTTAAATTATCACTTTATATTTTATACATTTCATTTATTTTATTTCCAAGCAATGAAAATATATTTTTCTAGTTTTAGTTAATTATCTAATCAATTCTGAAATCCAGCCTTCATTTTTTTCTTGTTCAAGCAGTTTAACATAAAAATACAGAAGAAAAGATAACTGAAATTTCCATTTAATAACTACAGCCAAATTAAAGTTATGAAGAGCAAGATTTTAGACCAACAAAAATTTTCTGGCCAGCGCACTGCAGCAAAAACCAAACCAAGCTACAAACTTGCATGTCTTTTGAGTGGCTTCATGGCTAGAAAAATAAACAAATGGATGATATTTCTTTCATTGATTTTCATTGCATCACTTCAGGATACATTTTTCAGCACAAACTGTCACCATTTTATGGGTAATAAGCGACTGCCCACCTGCTCTGGTGGGTCTGTGGCGGGGAGTGGAGAAACGGTCCCACTGGGCAACAATAATAGCTGCAATGCCCAACACACAGACGATTGTGAGGTAGATGAGACGCGGCTGAGGAGAGCAGTAGAAGGAGTAGTAAAGCCAGGGTACAAAAGAGCCCATGATCAGCAAAGCAATGCCAGAGTAGTCTAATCTGAAAGAGAGAGAACATGAGAAACAGAGAAATTAAAGTCACTTAAAATCACTTGAAATAGAACAGTTATAATAGAACAAGTCAATAAACTTACTTGGAGAAAGTGCAAGAGACTTTCTCAGAATGGCAGTAGACAGTGTGAAAAAGCCAGGAGAAGCTGAGGCACAGCACTGCACCCAAGAAGAACATCCCGAACACCACCTTCTCCTGCAACGGGGCCATGAAGTACATATTGGGCCTTAGCATGGTAAGTGTGCCCAGGCACAAGAATAAGATTAACCCTGTGGGGAGAAAAAAACAAAACCGTAATGGGTCAATGTAATGCTTATTTTATTTTTTGACTGGATATTTAATTGATTTAAAAATACATCAGAATGCAATTCATACAAACAAATGGCTTGAATCCCCATCTTTTATGACTTCAATGTTTTTAATTTCTGAATAAAAGTTTATATTTTATTATTTTTTAGGGGATATAAAGTCAAAAATATATAATCATAAAAATATTATGAACCTTTTTCATATGAAGCAATCACAGTGTTATTTCAGTATTATTAAGTATTTATTAATAATTTGAATTATCTTTAATTCTTATATCTTGAATTTTCATTTTAGTCTAAGTTGGGGTCATTTTGTTTTGCACTTTAGTCATTTTTATTAACACACACATACATACATACATACACATATATATATATATATATAGATAGCTTTAAATAATTTTTATTTCAGTATTAATTATTTTATTACTTCAGTATAATTTAGTATTAATTCTTTAGTACTTTTAACATTCATTTCAGTTAGCAATATTTCAAGATTTTGTTTTCCTTTTCTTTATCATGGACACTTTGTCACTGACCCTATTATATATTGATGTTATTTTATTTTAATTATTTTAATCTTGAAATCTTAATGTCAAATTTCTTTTTCATTTAATAATATAAAATAGCTATTATATTTCAGCACAGGTAAAAGGTTTATCCTGATCCCACATGCTCTCAAAATTAGAGCGGTGTTTGTTCTTGTAATTGATCTGCTGCATACTTAATGCACTAAATATATGCATGAGGTGCACAATTGCCACTATTCTCTGTGACGGCTCGACACGTAACCCTAATCTTACCCAACAAATGAGTCCAGATATTCCCGGTCTCTGTGTGGATCCTGAAAATGCTCCCAAAGCAGGCACGGAACGAGGGCATGGGAGGCCGATGACCGTGCAGGAGGTAGTCGTTGTCTTTTAGCCAATCCGGCAGGACGTGAAAGGGAATGACCCTCCAGCGGCCCTCCCAGACCTGCAGAACAGAGATCCAGCATGAATTTCATTTCATTTCTGTTCAAGATTTAAAACGGTTACGCAAGACTATCACACCTTGTGCACAAACTCCTCCATCTTCTCCATTGCATGGTGAGCCTGCAGTGGTAGCGTCAGAACTTCTTCATCCTCCTCTTCATCATCAGCGATATCATTTGCTCCCTGTGGGCACAATCAGAGCTCAAAAGGAGCCTGCAACGCTGCTGGCACTGAATATGAAAGACTCTGTAATGTATTCTGATTAAAAATTACATGGCTTGCCTCTGACTGGACTCCTTTGGCTCCTATGGGGCCGTTTTCCTCCAGCAGGGGACCCAGCTCCATCAGCTCCACATCGGCTGGAACGTGGCATTCTTCCGTGACCTGGCAGTCTGCATGACTGGCAGACCTGATTTGGCCTGACATCAGTAGACTGCCCTGTGACCCGTCTCAGACCTCTGAAGCCTCCACTTCAGTTCACTGAGGGACAAAAGTAATACATTCAATCAAAACAAAACTTCACAGCCAAAGTCAAGACATGACAACATCAGTGACCCGTGACAAAAACAACAACAACAGAGACTGCTTACCTCTGACAGGAGCTTTGAACACTGGCAGGTCTAAACCTGCCTCCTGATGTTTGCCTTGCTATGAAATTGCATTCAATCTTGGGGAAAAAAAAACAAGTAGGCATCATCTCTGCTCACAATGCTACAAATTAGTTCACACTGGCAGCGTTTCAAACCTGAAAGAGCTGTTTACCACGACAGCTTCTTTGGACATCATAGGCACATTATAATTTGTGGTTTTTCAAATCATTCTCATTCGCTACCATTTACTGACTCGATTTCATCGTTCACTGAAATGTTTATAGAGTGTAAGCGTTAAGTTTCTGTAGTAAAAAAAATCTCACTTATTTTCTCCATAGAGGAACTGAGCTTTAAACAATAACTTATAAATCTTTAAAAGCAAGCCTACTGTGAGCTACAAGATCATCAGCCAACATTATTTCAAATTATTCATAAATAATTGTTTAACAGAGGACTTTCTAGTGAAAAACTACTCATGATTTTGCAAAGAAATGCCCAGCAATCAGAGAGTTGCAACAAGCAAATCATGCCAAAACACTAGCGAATTTCTCTCTGTATGATCTCAAACTATTTAAATATTTGAATAAGCATATTTTACAATGAACATAAAAAATATTTTTCTATATACATAATCAAGATCTTTAAATCAATAGTTTAATATTTAGCCATCAATTTTTATTAAACTATGTCAATGTGCAACACTTCATGGGATTTTAGATTTCCCCCCTCATTTAAAGGTGCCATAGAATGCATTTATACAATATTTTAAATTGTTCTCTGATATCTACATAGAAGGTATGTGGCTTAGGTAAGGGAAAAAATTGTCCAGAAACAGTTTTATATGTCGATTTACAACCCTAAAATTTCTCCCCAGAATGAAACAGTCTGTTATTGGCTTATTTGGAAGGGTCATGAATAATAATGTTGAGCTCTGCTCTGATTGGCGGCTCATTTCAGTAGCTCACAGGAAGGAAACATAGGGAAAATATATATATTTCAATACTTTCATGAGCCGTTATATCGTTGGGTAATTACGCTGTAAATAAAATGCGGGCATCAGGGAGCCACTATTAATATGCTGAACATTGAAACTGCTTTTGAATGCACGATCGCGTTTTACTTTGAGTTTTGCGATCGCACGTACTCTATTTATACTATGGAGTGGCAGTACTGCTGACAAGATGGCGCCGCTGATGGCAGCTATTGTGCATTGCTCTGCAGTGTTTGTACTGTTTTTGTTTGTTTTTCAAATATGATCAGTTTTACCAGGGATGACCTGCTGAACATTCAGCAGAACACACCACAAAATCTTTTACCGGATTTAGATTTTTCGGATGTTTTGCTGGACATTGTAGTTGGCGGAGCCGTAGCTCTGGTCAAACGCTACAGGAGGCGTAGGCAGCGAGCCGGCGCGCTTGTGAAGCCTTGTCAGCGCGGATTTCGAACAGCATTGCCTAGCATCCATCTGGCGAATCTCCATTCTCGTGAGTGTCTACATTCCACCGCAAGAGCACGTGAGCACAGCTTTACAGAAACTCGCTGATATGATCACAGAGAGTGAGCAACAACACCCGGACTCGGTTTTAATCATTCTCGGGGACTTTAATAAAGCAAATCTCTCCCGCGAACTGCCAAAATACAGACAGCACATCACATGTCCCACCAGAGACAGTAATATATTGGATCACTGTTACACAACAAAGGATGCATATCACTCGGTTCCACGAGCAGCTTTAGGACTCTCTGGTCACTGATCGACATGAACGAGTTTTATTGTCGTTTTGAAAAATCACCCCACACCCGCCCTGAACACTTCTCCACACAACCATTAACACCTCCAGCAACCGTCCTCTCCCCCACACCTACAATTCAAATCAGCGAAGATGATGTGTGCCAGGTCTTCAGGAAGAACAAAAGGAGGAAAGTACCAGGCCCAGACGGTGTGTCACCAGCCTGCCTAAAAATCTGTGCTGACCAGCTGGCCCCCATCTTCACACAGATCTTCAACAGATCACTGGAGCTGTGCGAAGTCCCCTCATGCTTCAAACGCTCCACCATTATCCCCGTCCCAAAGAAACCCAAAATTACTGGACTTAATGACTACAGACCTGTGGCCCTAACGTCTGTAGCCATGAAATCATTTGAAAGACTGGTTTTGGCTTATCTGAAGGACATCACCGGACCCTTATTGGACCCCCTGCAGTTTGCCTACAGAGCAAACAGGTCTGTGGATGATGCAGTCAACATGGGACTGCACTTCACCCTGCAGCATCTGGACAGACCAGGGACTTATGTGAGGATCCTGTTTGTGGACTTCAGCTCCGCTTTTAACACCATCATCACGGAAACCCTTCAGAATAAACTAACCCAGCTCTCCGTCCCCACCTCTGTCTGTCAGTGGATCACCAGCTTCCTGACAGACAGACAGCAGTTAGTAAAGCTTGGTAAATTCACATCCAGCACTCGAACCATCAGCACTGGAGCTCCTCAGGGCTGCGTTCTCTCCCCACTGCTCTTCTCCCTCTACACCAACGACTGCACATCTAAAGACCTCTCTGTCAAGCTCCTGAAGTCTGCAGACGACACCACAGTCATCGGCCTCAAACTAAAACTTCCATAATGTTTTTGTAATATACTTTTTATAACTTTTTTCACCTCTACGATAATCTGCTAAGTGTCTTCTTTAAAAAGAGACCAACCTTAAGTATCTGCTCCAAACCATGCAAAATGTATAACAATTTAAGTTGGAAATGTCATTTTTAGGCCTATACTCAAAAAGTGGACCCGACAGTTAATTTTAATTAAATGTAATTATTTTATTTATTAGCCAATTAAATCTCATTTAAATGAAAAATTCATTAAATATATAAAAAATATTTTTTATATTTAATTACTTTATTTATTAGAAAATTTAATAAGGAGGAGGAAACAATGGTGTCTGAGGCTCACTGTATGTCATTTCCATGTACATAACTCTTATTATTCAACTATGCCAAGGTAAAGACAGTTTTCCATTCTATGGCACCTTTAGTTCACTCAGAAATTAAAATTCTGTCATCATTTACTCACCTATATGTCGTTCCAATTGGAAGTCAATGGTTACCAGCAACAGTGTGGTTACCAACATTCTTCAAAATATCTTCTTTTGTGTTAAACAGAAGAAAGAATTTCATACAGGTTTGGAACAACACAAGGGTGAGTAAATGTATTGTCCTTTTGTATTTTTACCTGATTTTCAAATACTTTTTTGGTTTCAAATCAAAGTTTGTAATATTTATGACTCACAGTGTAGCTGGTTGTTTTGGGTCATGCCTTATAACTCTTAAACAAATACTTTTGTGAAATCCTAATGGAAAAAAAAATACATTTTGTTCATGTGAAAATTAATGACATAAGTTAAGATAACCATGTAGTTGTAAATGAGGACGTTCTGGGTTCTCTTATTGTTTATTATATAATGGCTGTCTTTTTTCGACAGCTTGACAAAAATAATTTCTGGCAGTTGAAAAAACGGAACTACCATAGACAAACAAATTTATGTATACAGCATAGTAAGACGAATCGGTTGAGTGATTAACTCACAGCTGTCAGCGAATCTTATTTTGTGAACGGAGTTAAAAATTCGAGTCACTGGGATGAAATCAAAAATCCTGCCCACTAATTCGAATCGAACTTTCGAACGCACATATGGTTCCAAATAAACCGTCTCGGTAGGCAGCTCAGCAGATTTCGAAATATAACCGTTATAACTAGCATTGATCTCTGTATGAAGTGGAATCACATCTCATACCTATGACTAACGGTAATTAGCCTGCTGGCTAACAACGGGCTTTAAATTTTAGGAGAGGAGCAGCCAAAACACCGGTACACGTCGTGACCAACACTTACATGATAACATAACAACAACTAAACGTTACATGATTCACAAAATTGTCGATTAAGTAGTACAACACAGAAAATCCAAAAGGGATGTAACGTAATTAGAGCAGGTTAGCATTGAGACAGAAACCGCTGCGCACCGCTAAACTACGGTGTCTAGATGCGTTTACAACAACATTACGAATCACAATTTTGCCGTTACGATTAAATAATGATGCATTTTATCGTGCAGGCGGTTACCTGATGTCCTGATCTGCTGTAAAAGAAATAGTTTCTCTTCCGGATGGCCACCAAAGAGCAGCAGGGTGGAGAGAAAGAGCTGAAAGCTGCTGTATGCCAGACGGCGAATTCGAACTGGCTCGCTGTTTGTTGTTTTTGGATTAAGGCCGCGGTGGCGCCGCCTGCTGGAGAAAGGTGGCGCTACATTTTCCAAAGCCCCCACAACGCTCTTTAGGAGCAATAACCCATTTATTTGATGGTTCTTGTGAAGGTTTCCAAATTTAGAGCAGTAATCTCCAGCAGGTGATTTATTTGATTGTAAAAGACCAGACAGTGGCAGTTGAACATCCGTCTGAGGGCTGCTCAGAAAAGCCTGAAGCGCTTTACCATGCGTTTGTGTAATGGTCACATTTGTCTAGCACGTGCTGGCAAGCTTGAGGAAGATAAACATCCTACCATCAGTCTTTCAAAATGGAGTATTTTGTTAAACCAGCTGGAACCAGAATCCCCAATCTAGTCAGTCTTTAATCTGAATGTAAATTTGAGCATCATATTATGGCCATCATGTATTGCTGGGGGAAAAGGAATTAAAAACAAGATTATGCCAGTGAAAACAATTTAATATAAACTTTGTTGCCTCTCTTTTAGTGCATTTCATATAAAACAACTGCATTGCTTTTTAAATTCAATATTGTTAACATAAGAGATAAACATACGTGGAGTGCAGCATGCATACAAAAATACTGAAAAATACAGTGAAATGCATCTCATTACATGTATAGATACATCAAACATGAATGCAAGTCACGTCTCACAGGTACATGAATTATAATATTCAGCAAGCAAGTGTTGTAACACACCGTCACCTTTTTAAGTTTTGTAGTAGTATCAGCATCTCATTGTGAGCTTTTAGGCACATCAAGCCACAATCAAGTCAATATAAAGCCTGAGGATACAGTAGACAGTCTCTGTATCGTATTATAGAATTATAGGCTTTTAATATGAAGAACCAATTACCTCTGGACAGACAAGCACTTAAGCATTTAATATATACTGTCCACAAAAAGGATATTTGCTATATATGATCAGATTTGTAATGCCATATTTATTAAATACGATTGTGTGCAATTTAGTATCTTTGGAGTGATTTGTATCTGGGCCCTGAGCTTTGAGAACGGTCTAATAGATGAAGCGTTGGCTCTGCCGATAGCCCAGTTTGTCCAGGTTGGGATTACAGGCAAACTGGATCATGGGAGGTGGGCCGCACATGAGGACCATAGAGTCATCACTGGGTGGAGGCAGGTGCTCCTGAATCATCTCAGCATTGATGAAGCCCTGACTGTACTCCCAATCTGCAAACACGTCAATGCATGTAAATGTCAAAGAAAACAATATACAGCAAAAAAAAAAAAAAAAAAACCCTAATCTAAAACATGCCCCAAAGTTCTAAGAAATGTAATGTTGGTTTTTGTTTAAAGTTTTAAAAAGTCATGTGACCAAGTAAAATGTGCCTTAAACATTGAATGCATGTGCAGTTATTTTTGTAAAATATATTAAAAAAATAATTTCACAAATATAAATTATTAAATACCATTAGTTTTTTTTATTTGAGTTGCACCACACGACAATGTACAAGCTAAACTAACCTTGCCATATAAAAAGGTCAAATTAGCTGATATTTTATTTCATCAGGACAGTTGTTACAATGACATTTTTGACTTTATGAACCAAATTAAATATCAAAATGAATTTTAATTCAGAAACGAGAAAAAATTAAAATCATAGGTACTTTAATTATTGAATACTTTTACTCAGAATGCATTAAATTGATCAAAAATTACAGTAAAGAGATTTATAATTTTTACTTCAAATTGTTTCTTCTATACTCTGCTTTGTATTCATCAAAAAAAATACTCAAAAAAAGATCACTGTTTCCACAAAAATATTAAAGCAGCACAACCGTTTTCAACATTGATAATAGTAAAGAATGTTTCTTGAGCAGCAAATCAGCATATTAGAATGATTTCTGAAGGATCATGTGATACTAAAAACTGAAGTTATGGCTGCAGAAAATTCAACTTTGCTATCTCAAGAATAAATTACATTTTAAAGTATAAATAGAAAACAGTTATTTTAAATTGTAATGCTGTTTCACAATATTAGTTTTTACTGCATTTATGATCAAATAAATGCAGCCTTAGTGAGCATACAAGATTTTCAGAAACACAGGTAGTACAGGTATCTTGTAGGTTAGGTAGGAAGTCATATACCTGCAGGAGCTCTGTCCACTGTGAACCAGAGTTTGAAGCGATCTGGATGTCTCGCCTGAATCTCCTCCAGCTCATCCTTCAGCAGAATGTCCTTCTCAGTCTGGGAGACAGACGAAACGTAAACAGATTCATTTTATACTTGCTAAGCAGTTTAATCTGTCTGAACATCATTTGTTTAATACTTTGAGAAAACCAAAAAAGGGACAGTACACACACAAAAAGTCTGTCATTAGTAAATTTGCAACAACCCCTTTTCTACTGGAACACCAACCTGGTTGGCAAACAGCAGGCTGCATGTCGTTGTGTCATTTGGGTTTCTGATGATGTCACGAATCAGCTGCAACATTGGCGTAATGCCTACAAAGGGAGGAGGACAAATGATACGGCTTCATTATGACTAGAAACGAGGAGAAAGACGCTCTACCTGTTCCTCCAGCTACAAGACCCAACGTTCTTGCAGTTTTAGTCTCAGCAGGGGCCTTCTTATCCGCCTGTATAGCGAAGCTACCTGTTGGGAGGAGATGTAAGTTTAAGGTGTGACCACTGTGTAAATACTTCCATCTAAATTCAGCAAATATTGATAGTAAATGTGCCGAGTCAGACCTTGCCCCTTGTACTCCAGCAAACCTCCTGGTCCTCTGAAGTCAATCACATCTCCGATCCTCAAACTCTCCAAGTACTGGGACATCTTTCCCCCTTCTGGGAACTTTGGGTGCACATTCTTAAAATAAATCTGCAGAAAGCAGCATGTCAGCTCTGATACTACCATTTAAAACCCCAGGAACTTTTACAAGCAATATAGGGAATCTGAACCTTCACAACGAGGTCAACGAATCCTTTGTCATCGTCGCTGGACACTGGTGTGTAAGGACGCACAATCAAATTACCATCAATCCTGGCAGACAGATAAACATGCTTGCCTTGAGAAAGAAAGACAGCGAAAGAGCACTTTACTATTAATAGTTGATACACACCCCAGTCTGTACATCAAGTACTTGTTTACACCAGGTATGAACATCTGTATCACGTGATCCCATCACAAGTGGAGACACACTACTGTTCACCTCTGATGACTTGCGGCTCAAACGGGTCTGATTTTGTGATATTCATCACTTGCTCTGTCAGTATGTTAATGCATGTTAAATGCAAAAAAGGTACAATAATGATAATTATTATAGAAATTACAATTTATAAAACTAATACATTATATATTTTTATAATTACAATTATTATTATTATTATTGATTATGCTCGCCGAGGCTATATTTATGTGATCAAAAATACAGTAAAAACAGCAATATTGTGAAATACTATTACAATATTTATTTTAACTTTATATATTCTTTAACTAACTTACTGTAAAGGCAAAGCTGAATTTTCAGAGTCAAATGATTTTTCAGAAATTATTCTAATATGCTGATTTGCTGCTCAAGAAGCATTTCATATTATTAACAGTTAATATTTTTTTTGAAACAGAGTTAGTTTTTTTCACCATTTATTTGAAATAGAAATATTTTGTAATATTATAAATGTTGGTACTTTATTAATTTAAACATTTTATTTAATCAAAAAGTTTTTTTTTTTAAATAGTGCCGATACGGATATGTACTCAACAAATACCGATTTATTTTTATTATACTTGTTTTGCATTTATTTTGCATTGATATCAGGAAATATGAGGAAAAGCATAAAACCACTAAAATTAAAGGGATAGTCCATACTTCATTCATCTTCAGAACACAAATTAAGATATTTTTGATCACATATGAGAACTTTCTGACCCTGCATAGATAACAATACACCTGAAGCTACAAGAATACAAAAACAGTCTTTGTACACAAAAAGTATTCTCGTAGCTTCCTAAAATTAATGTTGAACCACTGATGTCACATAGATTATTTTAATGCATTGCTGTCTATGCAGGGTCAGAGAGCTCTCGGATTTCATCAAAAATATCTTATTTGTCTTACAAAAAGATTAACGAAGGTCTTACCGGTTTGAAACAACACGAGGTTGAGTAATTAAAGACAGAATTGTAATTTTTAGGTGAACTATCCTTTTAAACCCTTGTTTGAGTTTAAAGGTTTATTGACAACAGGCGATCCTTCACGGTTGTCTGATATACACATCAGGACAGATCAGCATCTTTTGTTGTCCACTAACGCTGTGTCTAAACAGTGTCCAAATGTCTGTGATCAGTCTCAAGCAAATGTGCATGTTTAAACAAGCTGCTTTTCAAACCCTAAACTCATTTAGCACACAGTTCTCATCCAAAGCAGTCTACACGATAGGACAGGTGTGGGATTTCAGCTTGCTTCAGACTAAACCCTGCAAGCTTTGTATTAGCACTAGAGAAACCATGGACCCACCACCCAGTCCTCAAAGACTACTTACCAACAGGTAATCCCAAAACATGCTCTGGGCTGGGCAGGGCGAACCGAAACCTGCGGGTGTCGTGGCTTATGATCTGCAGGAAAGAAAAATGTCTTATTTTGTCAGCATCTTGTCAGTCCCACAACTATAAATTCTAGCACATGGAAATAAATAGACCAGGCACATACCTCTTTGTCTACAAGTCTGAATTTGTATTTTTCAGAGGGATCAATCAGGGTAATCTGTGGTTTCCTTTTCCTGTTAAAGTAATAATAACCCAGCAGACCTGCTGTTGAGACCAGCACCACTCCAACAGTCACTGCAACGGTAGTGAACTGAAATACAGATTAGTGCACATAAACACCGTTTAAAAGCTACTTTTAAAACATGTAACAGAACATTATCATTTATAAATAAATGCTAAACTTGCATTAATTTTAAAACAAACGACTGAATAGCTTGTCTTTAAATTAATGGCATGACTAATCAATAGTATGTGCTGATAAACAATGCTATATTAAACAAACTTGGTAGCATGCCAAAGCAGTATTTCCTCTAAATAATAGTTAATTTGCAACAATTAAAGTTTAGCGTACTTCTTTCAAGCTTTTTGACTTACCATCGCGCAACCCATGACGGCTGATGTGCGTCTACAAGGAGATTCAGTCAGAACGAATCTTCAGACTTAAATATTGGTCGGCGCACCCATGAACATGCAGATTGAGGACTCTGTGTTGGAGGAAAATAACGCTGCGCAGTTATTGCGCAGAACACAACGATTCGAACAACGCATTCCGATTTGCGTAATCCCATCCACATTGCAACGCCATCTAATGTCTGGCTGTCCCAGTGAAAGCCGGAAACCCTTAAAACTACATAAAAATAAAAGTCCTTGAATTTCCATTTGTCCAGAAATGCAACCATTTAATATATACATTCAATTTCTTGATTTCTAACACTTCATTTAAAATGAAATTTTTACAATTAAAGCGCAAATAATAAATGTCATCTGATTTCTTTTTGTTTACAAATGTAATATATTTATTTATAGATATATAAAAAAGCAATACATTTTAAAATGTAAAAATGTGGAAGTTATTAAATGCTCGGAAAATACTTTATTTATTAAAAACACAAATATAATTCACAAATTCAAAAAAAGCGTAATTCAATTTCCAGAATAATTAATACTGTTAAGTCAATACTCAAAGCCCCATAATTTTAAGAGACCCGGGTGCTTTTAAAAGCAGATCATTGCATACATAGGTTTCTCTTATATTTTCCTATTTCATTTATGCTCAAGCTATTATCTTTTTGACGTAATTGCGGACATTGAAGTGAAGCTGTTTCGAGGTGGCTGAGAAAACTTCCATTGCCAGGGTCTTTGTCTCTTCTGATCCATTCCAAAGGGCCCGATAAACCGGTAATGTGTACTTCTGTTTCCCCTGAAAGCAAAACATTCAAATCTTTTAAAACAAGGTCAACCGATCTCGATTCATACAAGCGATCTAATTATTAGTCCAAAGAGCTGAACGAATTAGAAATAAATAAATGTTAATGAATTATAAATAAATATGTACAGATTCTGACCTGGCTTGTGAGGAAATTGCGAATATGCTGGAATCCTGGTTTATGCCGGTTCTTTGCAACAATCTGGGCCCATCGCAATTTCAGCTCAGCATTGTTGGACTCAATAATATGGGAGTAGCACTCCTCCAGCTTCTTTATGTGACCTGTTAATATGGGGATATTTATATTACAATCTACTTAAACCATAAAAATAAACCATAAACACAAGGAGTTATTTGCACCATCTGGAAGTGGTGACTTCTCAAGGATCTTGTCTAAGAAGTAGACAGTTTGGTAGGTCTTCCATGGTTTTATATCAGTTTTGCAGATAGATTCCAAGTCTGGGTTATGATTAACCCACATTTCAGCTAACATCTCTGCTGGTTTCATCAGCTCTTGACCAGCAGAGAGGTCAGGAACATATGGAGGCCAACCAGGGACATTGAGCCAGCTGTCAAAATCCAGACCTAACAAAGCAACCGAGAAGAAACAAAGCTGATGGCAAAAGGCAGTCTGACCAAACAGTATGTATTTAGACTAGCTTTTGTGATTTTACAACAAAGAAATGCTACTAATGGTCTTTTTCCTCACCCTCAATTTTGTGGACATTCTTTTCTTTCAGGCCTGGAAAATACTCCAGATAAAACTCCAACGCATCTTCTGCCAACACACTTCTGAACTTGAACTTGTCCACATAAGCCTTGAAGAGACACAAGTGAAATGCTGTTTTATCATACTTGTTTACATACTTTCATTCATTCTGTCATTCAACTATTTTGGATCTGTAAGATTTTTTTAAAGAAATTATTCTTTATTATGCAAAGATGCATTAAATATATATATATATTTTTTTTTAATTATTACAAATGCTGTTCTTTACGGCTTTCTCTAAATCAAAAATGCATCACAATTTGCACAAAAATATGAAAATATCGTTAACTAAAACATTTTTGGTAATTGAAACAAAGCTGCAATAAAAGAAAGTTAATAGGAAAATAAATAACAACTAAAACTTAACCGAAAAAAAAAGAGAGAGAGAGAAAGAAACCTAAATAGTAATATTTAAAAGAACAATAATAACAATGTAACAATGACAAACACCAAACAAAACTACTACATATTGAACAAAAATTTAAATGAAGCTAATTCAAAATATTAATAAAAACAATAACACTGCACAGAGGATTGAAGTAATGGCTTCTGAAAATTCAATTTTGCCATTAGAGGAATACACTTCCTTTAAAAATATATATTTTATGTATTTTCATTTGTAATACTTAATATATTAATCTTATAATCTTAATATATATGTTTTAATATATATTAAAACAGTCTTAATATATATGTTTTTAAATAGCATTAATTAAGAGCAGTTTCTGTAAACTTATTGTTCAAGTAACCTTGAGGAATGCATCAAAGCGGGACTGTTCTCCTGCGAGGTGGGCTAGGTAGGAAACAAAACAGAAACCTTTCTCATAGGGCGTTTCGTTGTAGGTATCATCAGGATCAACACCTGCAAAGAATAGACATAGAGGCTGTTACAACCAATTCTGCAATAAAAATAACCGGTCGCTGCCTCCAGACACGTATAAGCCTCTCCTGAGAATCAAATGGCGCTTTTTTAAAATTCTTAATTAGTGAAATATTTTAATGAAGGGTCAAATAATGTATAGCATACCATACAGTTCCCTGCAAACCCTGCGCTGAGCGTACATGGTGAAGCCCTCGTTCAGCCAGAAATCACCCCAGGTGGCATTGGTGACGAGGTTTCCAAACCAGCTGTGGCAGATCTCGTGTACAATGACGTCAGCGAGAGAACGATCGCCGGCCAGCAGACAAGGTGTGACAAAGGTCAGGCAGGGGTTCTCCATCCCACCGAAAGGGAAGGATGGAGGCATGAACAGCACGTCATATCTAAACAATCGCAACAAATCAAAACACATGTCTATTGTAATATAAATCCATAACGGGTTATATAAAGTCAGATCCATCAGAATTATGAAGCTGTTAAAAAAAGGATATCCCACCTTCACCAAACGTAGGGTCCAAACAGTTTCTCTCCAACAGACAGGAACTCTTCAATCACATTATCATACTCCTGCTTGGCTGCCTGCAGTAAACAAGGCTCGGTCCAGACACGTGTCCTGAAAATGCAATTGAAAGTAATTATTGTAATAATAATACATATGGTATAAATGCTTCATTTATAATATAGTCCATGTATAATGTTAGTAAAATATCTTTCATCAAACACATATTTCAGAAGAGGAATAAAGACTTTAGACCTTGTGATATGACTTCTTTATGGTAAAAGATTTGGGATTTTTTTTACCTGGGTCCCACCTCAGCAGACTGCAGGTCCCCGACTGCCAGAGCTACCAGGTAAGCAGGAATGGGATGTTCCATGGTGAACAGGAAAGCGCTGTCTGCTTTCCTCTGTTCCCATTTACTAGCACTCATAACTGCTGTGAAGCCATCAGGAACCTGATAATAGCAGTGAGGAGCATCAAAGAAAGAAGCTGCTGTGTTTATGAGACAGTTCAAAGTGCAATGATAAGAAATAAACTCTGAGCCTTATCATGCAGACTAGAGAAAAACTGGATCTCATCTAATTCTTGTGCTCTTTCTTCTTGAGAGTCTAATATGAACCTATTGCAGACAAAATAAAAAGTAAGATTTACAGTCAAAATGAATACATTTTACACATTTTTGACCAACAGCATTTTATATTTATTTGTCCATCGCAATTATTATATATATGGTTCAACAATATGGGGTCTTTTCAACTATCAGTACAACGAATTTTAATATTCAGTATATTTTGTAACAGCAATATTGTGAAAAATAACTTTTCCATTTTAATATATTTTATAATTTAACATATTTGTTATAAATTTGATTTATTCCAGTGATGTCAAAGCTGCAATTTCTCCAGTCTTCAGTGTCACATGATCCTTCAGAAATCATTCTAATATGACCTGCTGATCAAGAAACGTTTCTTATTATTATCAATGTTGAAAACAGTCGTGTTGCTTCATTGTTTTTTATTTATTTTTTTACATTATTTACATTAGAAACATTAATATAGAAATCTTTTGTAACATACATTGTCAATTTTGATCAACTGAATGTGTCCGTGCTGAATAAAAGTGTTAATTCCTTATAACCCCAAAATATGATTTATACGACAATTATTTACAAAAAGAAACATCAGAATAATGACCAGTGTATCACTACGAACTTTTATTTTTGTACCTGTTATATACAGAAATTTTTTTGCAATTGAATCGACTCCTGATTAATACAATCCAGTCGCACTTCAAGACATCAGATTATGTATAAGATACAAACTATTATGTTTAAACACCCATATCCTCTTCATAGCTATAAATTCGACGGGCCCAATGGCCTCACCTGAACTGTTGCCGAGTAGGTGCTCTTTACTGCAGGAGTATCAAAGCAAGGGAAGAAGGAGCGGTTGAGAACAGCCTGGCCTTGAGTAAAAACATAAGGCTTGCGCTTTCCCGCAGTCTGCTCTGGTTCCAGCCAACACACCTATAAGAAGATACATGCGCTTGGTGAGACATTACCTGCACAACAGCCGAGTAAGTGCTCTTTGTCATGGGCGTAAGCCAGGAAACAGGCTGCGGTTCAGGACAGGGAACCCAGATGTGTGCAAGAATGGCAGCTTCTTCTCAGCCGTCTGCACTGGGTCCAGCCATGACATCTACAGAGAAGTGATGCATGCTTGCTTGTACAATAAATGAACGATTTTAGCATTATTAGTGCTTATTTGAAGACCACAATTAATTAAGAGGTTCAGAAAGAGAAACCAAAGATTCTTCCTTGCAAGTCTCATGACATGTGAACAGGTTTCAGTTTTGATCATAGTGAAATGCTCAGGCTGTCAATTAATAAACAAAAAATATTAAAAGCAGTTTGCATGCCTACCCCTGGTCCATCAGTAGCTGTATATTTGATTGCGAGTTGAAGTTTGTCATATGAGTTGAAAGGTTTTGTAAACTTCACGACCAGAGTTGTCCCATAACTGGTGAAGTCTCGAATCAGAAACTGTGTTGTGGTCCAGTCACGTGCATTAGGACTGAATGTGATCTCATGCACAGTGTTGGGTGAATATCCAGCTGTAAATCACTTTGACCATCCTGAATGCACTGCAGCTGTATTGTTTCGGTACCTGATATGGTTTTCTGCTCAAAGTCCACTTTAAGATCGAGATGAAAATTATCTATTTTAAACTGGCGGAAACTAGAGGAGGTAGCGACGTCTTCGGCTTTGTCTGAATACAACGTAAATGTTTTATCCATTGTATTGCTGACTAAACACTGTAACAATAGAATTGACGGGTTACAGCTACACCCGCAAACGGCGGACAATCTGTTCCTTCACAGATGAATGAGTGAGCCGCTGTTAAACAGTATTGGAGCTGGAAGACTAAGCGTTATAGCATGGGGATGGAATTTAAGCCGTACTTCTCAGCGTTATTGCAGCGCAGTGCTGTTTGTCGTGAGGAAATAACAGGTGACCAAAAAAACCTGAAACGCTACTAGTTAACAACTATCTGTGATTCATATGAGACAAATACCCGTCTTTGTCAAGTGAGCGTGCAGGGCCGAGACTCTTTTAAAGCCACATTCAAATCTCAAGACGTTTTTGTCTTATTGTAAACATTTTTATATTACAATGTAAAGTATTTTAAATATAATAAATAAATGATTGGTATCTTACATTCGAATACATATTTTTATAAACGTTAAATTCATAATTCAATAAACAGTGATAATGCAGTAACATTGACAACATTTCTTTAATTTATATATGCAAATCTATGTAATATAATAGTTAACTCTTTTAATTTCAAGTTTTGCAGTGTTATGTTTTGGCTCCAATTCATGATGTTCAAGAATGGTGCTGTGATCATATCACCAAAATCATTGTGAGGTAGTTTACTACATTTCCAAGATTTCAAAGATGATGTTTTATTACTCTAATCAGCATTTATCATCTGGAAATTTATATTTGTTCTTAGAGCAACCATTTACAAAAATCACCGTAGGCTATTTACAAGTCAGTTTAATAACTCGGAATGAACATTGATTATATACAAACTGAAGCTTTAATTATATCACTTTATTCATCTTAGTATCAACACACACTAACCAAACAAACAAACAAAAAAAACACACTTAGTAACAAATTCGATTTATTTCATCATACAAAAATGTCAATAAGTAAGTTAATCTATAAAAAATCTATAAAACATTTTTTAAACATCGTCTTTCACAGTAAAACTCATATTTTGGGACAACAAGGCATTTCATAGAAAGTGATAACTGTCTTGACATATCCCTATATTTTTTGTTCCCGATGTTAAAAAGGTCTATACTTTAATCCATCAGCTCAATAAATTATTGAATAAATAGGATTGTTGTCATCCATGGTTTCACACCTGGCTGGCAACCTCAGAGTCATCCTCATACAACCTGTCTGGAGTCCTAAGAACGACCTGTTTCTGGGATACCTGGAGGAGAAAAGCAAAGAGAAAAGAGGTCAGTCCATAGGGAAAACATTCTAGAAACTCGGGAGTGACTGCACAATCAGCAGCCATGTGGTGTTGTCTGAAGGTGTGTCATAAATCTGGGTTACACAACAGCTGTGTCTTAAATCATGGATCTCGCAGTGTATTCTTACAACCAGAAATGCAAGCAATTATGGAATGGTTTAGAGTGTAAATGCTGAATTTTCTTAACTACAGAGTCATTGCAAAAGGACAGGCAAGACCAAAGTGTCTTTCATTACGCTCAGATAATAAGATATTGGAGTAGTAGTCCTTAAGGCAAGTCCAGCTGCCTCTGCATTTGAAACACATGACTGTAAATCCTTGTATGACATGATATAGGAGGCAAATGTGTGTCTCAGGCAGTGCTGATGTTCCCACATATGATCTAAATATCTTCAAAGGGATGACCCAAGACCAAATGACTAAATTAACCACCCAAATCACGTATCTGAAAGTGGTTTTGAATTCCTGTGGTTTCTGCAAAGTTTCAAAATGAGTGAATGTGTGTCATTGCTCAACTCAAGCTCCTCATTTTACATGTATCCTGAAGGTATTCGTACTCCATCTTAAATTTATTCAGCAGAGAATTTTCAATCATTTGTTATGAGACTTGTTGGTACATGTGCACTGCATTCTCTAGGTGTCTGAGTGCATATTTTTGACTGTAGTTTAAATTACCTGACTCCCACCCAAATAATACCGGCACCCACATTCTTGCTTGAGAAACAGTTTGTGTTTGGGATTGATTTAAATCAGCAGTTCTCAAATGATTTGTCGCAACTCAAAAATATGTTGTGATAGGATCATAGACATCAGCTCTGGGGAAACAATCGTGTCTGAATATGCCTACCTCCATACTACATATGGTAGGTAAAAAAACGAACAAAGTAGTATGTTTTCAGTTGTATTACCATTGAGTCTGTTAATATTTTACATTTTGTTAGGCTTATACAGTTCTTTTTTATTTCACTGTTTAATTTAAGTTCATTGTTTAATTTCAAAAGTACTGACATAGTCTGTTGACATCAATATTCAATCTCTTTTTACTGTAATGGAGAACTTCATTTAAGTAGTACTCCAATTAGTAATGGATTACAGTAAACGGCATTGGGTCTTTGGGAATTATCCTTCTGACATCTTAACAAAGGACTTTAGTTTGAAGTGTGACACCACAGTGTATGCTCAGATTTTCTGGTGTTTTCTTGCCTCTTTAGCTACAATCAAATTCAATGCCAAGCAATAGGGAAAAAAGCAGCTAACAAAGACATCTATCGGTTTCAGCTAGGAACATGGCAGCTATTAAAATGTTGATCGAGGAGATGCTAAAGTTGGAGTAGACGTGCATTGGCCAAACAACTTATCTGGCTTTCTCTTGAGAAATAAAGGAGCTAATGGGCCGGCCGCTATCACCGTTTCCTTCCGTCCAATCAAGCTTTTGTCCCTGAGGAATGGAATGCTCACCTACATATCAAGTTCACACACTGTAGCCACAGCAAGCTTGAATGGAGATAAACAGTCAACCTTGACTGCATCTTTTCCCACTAGATTGTCGGGTTAATGGGAAAGTTCATGACCGTGAGGAATGGGGAAAAGTTTCGAGTGGAATGAAAACCTGTGTGACAATACAAATAAACTCAAAGTAAGCAAATGATCCTTCTGTGTAATCGCACTCCACTCCACAATTGTAAGTGCACCTGGTTACCGATCTACTTTAGACTTTTTCAAAACTTGTCTTTTATATCAAGATATATATAAAGTAAAATAACGTTTGGGTAGTCTAGGTACTGTTGTGAAGATGATGTGTTAGTATGATGATATAATTGTTCATTTTAAAATTCCCTGATATTCCAGTTTATCCATGACTGTGGGAAACCAGATACACATCTTTGAGGAGAGAGTGACATGTTACTCATCATTAGATTTTATTTCCTTATACTGTATGGCAGAGCATTTCATTAATTTTCTTTGTTTTTATTTTTAAAATTAATACAAGTAACTCTGTAGTAATTCATTCTCTATCATTAATTTTCATTTAACATTTGTATTTTTGATCATGTATTCCACAAAATTAAATTTCACAAATTCCATATTTATTTATTTTCGTCTGGTAATGAATAGTCAATCAGCACTGTAAAACCTAAAGTGATTTTTTTGTTAACATGCAATTGATTTATTTATTAATGTATGTAATGCTCAGAATGGAGCAGTAGCAGAGTTTCCTTTGAATATGCGAGAACACATCATTCCTCATAATTGTACGCTACCATTCAAAAGTTAATATTTTAATGCAAGGATGCATTAAATTGGCCGGAAGTGACAGTAAAGACATTTATAATGTTACAAAAGATTTATATTTCAAAGAAAACTTTCAATTAATCAAAGAATTCTGAAAAAAATAATAGTTTCCACAAAAACATAAAGCAGCACAACAAATATTTTCAACACTGACAATACGAACTGTTTCTTAAGCACCAAATTAGCAAATGATTTCTGAAGGATCATGTGACACTGAAGACCAAATAACAAAAATTCTCTGAAGTCCGAAAATTTGGCTTTGCCATCAGAAAATTTGCATTTTAAATATAAAATTTTAAGTTATAATAATATACAACAATATTTTAATTTGCATTTTTCATCAAATAAATGCAGCCTTGGTGAGCATTAGAGACTCCTATAAAAACATTTAATAAATCTTACAGTCCTCAAACGTTTGAACAGTAGTGTGCACTGATTTAAAACATTGTGTTCTAATGTCTCTGGGCAACCATAAACAACAAAATGACAATTATGATTTGTGTGCAGTTTGCTATTGTGCCATTCCCTAAACTAATTCTAATCAAAAGCTCTTTCATAGCTGAACACCACACCTAGATCCAGCACTTTGACACAACAAGAGCATCAAGCCAACAAGAGCATCAAGCCAATCCCCTGTTCCTCGGGCAGGCCTGGGCAGTGCGAAACTGATCTGCCTTTTCTGGAAATTCCTCTCCCAACAGACTGATACATGACAGAAAGGCGATACAGCTCTATTCTATTTCATAAGGAACCAAAATAGTTACATATTTGGAGATGCTTCCTTTCTCTTTGCAGGTCAATACATTTTCTGCACATTTATTCTGAGTGACTGTGAGGAAAGCCTATTTACCTGCTGTTCCTGGAACCGGTGGTGCTGGGAAAGCGAAAGCGGGGACACTTGCCCAGGCGCATTTCGGATGCGGATCCCGCCCTGCCTGTTCCGGTCCAGCGAGTGCGGGCGAGGCGGTCGGAGTTGGTTGCGCTGATGCCACGATTTGAGTTCCTCCGACACCACCTGCCGTGGCAGGCCTCTGCTAGGATGGTGCTGATACTCTCTTAGCGAAGGAGCCCGTGATAATTTCACGTGGGCGGGTAACAACCTGCAACTTCGCTGCTGGGAAGGCTCACTGTAGCAGTACTCATAGTGACCATTAGACAAATAAACAGGCGAAGGGGCCTGGTGGCTTATGTACGACGATCTGCCACTGTCCATTTCCAAGGGGTGACCCCATCCGTCCTCCATGTACCCCCTGGAAAAACTCGGTGAGGATTGGTACTGAGCGTTCTTGTAGAAGTGGGTAGGAGAGCATCTTTGTGGTATGTGGTTGTCATTGAAGCTGGTGTATTGGTATCCGTACTGGGGTTGGTAGGGCCACGGAAGTTCCCCAGGGTGCTCCTGGCGGGGCGAGCTGGCGTATGACTGCACAGAGTGCTCCGAGTTGCTGTCCTCAGAACTAGAGTAGTACAAAGGGTTTCCTACATTTAGACTTATAGGAGAGTATTCTGATGGCATCGCTGCAAAATCTGTCAACCGTCTCCTGGGGCCCCTTGAGCGCCCACGTTCCCGCTCGGGATCATAAGGGTTGGGTTCAGTGTTGGGAACTCTGTTATAATGAGAAATTAATAGATCCGTCAACATTTGAGATGGTCATACAATATTTAAAATACATGTGATGTGAACTGTACTCTACCACTCAAGATTTAGGGGTTAGTTTGATTTTGTTTTTAAATAAATATTTTTATATAGCAAGTGTGAATTAAATTGATCAAAAGTGACAGTAAAGACATTTATAATATTACAACAAATGTTTCACGGTTTACACAAAAATATTAAGCAGCACTACCGTTTTTATCATTTATGATAATAATAATTTTTTATTGAGTACAAAATCAGCATATCAGAATGATTTCTGATGGATCATGTGACCCTGAAGACATGAGTAATGGCTACTGAAAATTCAGCTCTGCCATCACAGGAATAAGCTACATTTTAAAATAAATTAAAACGGTTTGAAAGCAGTTTTTATAATTTTTATGATATTTCACAATATCACTCTTTTTATTATATTTTTGATCATAACAATGCAGCATATTACATATGAAATATAAATGGGTTATAGTTACATAAAATATATTCGTATAAAAATTTATAAAATTAATAAATAAGGGTTTGTACCAACCGCAAACTTTAGAATGGTAGTGTTTGTGAGTAAACTGATATCAAACCTAAGGGACTGTATCCTGCGCAGGTGCATCTCTGGAGTGGAGGGTGCGCTGCAGGACTGTGTGTGTTTCAGAGCAGCATGGGTGGGTATCTGCAGTGGTATCCCGGCCTCCGCAAGACAGAGCTCCAGAGGAGGCAATGTGGGGGTAACGGCAGGACTACTATGCATTGAAATACAAAAACTATTTTTTTCAACTTATGAAGACAAAACTGAAAGAGTACAGTTGCTATCACGTGCTCTACTGACAACAATACATGTGTTCCATAAATCAACGTTGAGATGTTTGACTTAATAGCCATTACAGAAAAGGGAGTGTGGTTATACCCGCCCAAAAAATTACTATGTGATGTCTTAATGACCAGGTGAGTCAAAACTGCTTTTCAAAGGTTATAGATGACATGCGTTTGACATATAGTACTTGCTGTGCACTGTAGAGAATTTTAAGAATAAAAAAGATATATGTACCTGGATTTGATGCTACTAGATTGAGATTTTTTCTTTTTCTGATAGGGCTGGTCCAAACTACTCTCCATCCAGGGAGAGTTTTGAATGGGGGCAGGGTCATGCTCTAAGATTGGACTCTGGCATGTGTGCAAATCCTCCAGGGATTGTGGCGGGGTTTGACGAACAGTGGCCTCCAGAGGACAGTAGGAGGGGACTATAGGTGTATGAGGAGGGGGGTGAGAGTTGGTTAGAGGTGGAGGGTGAAGGTCTACAGCAGGAGCAGGAGGCTCTGAAGAAAGCTGGGAAGACAGTTCCTCTGAAACATGGATGAGATTATTTAATTTAACAAAGGTTATTGACATGAATATTAACTTAATATTATAATAATTTGATAATAAAACCTGTAAATAAACTATAAAAACAATCAGTTTTCCCTTTTTTTTTAGGGACTGCAATATCTGAAAATTACTATGTATAAACATGACTTACCCTCATCCAGCACAGCTGAGTCTGACAATGAGCTATTGTCTGAAGTGCCTTGATATAAAACAGATAAAATAAGAACAAGGTGATCTTTCATAATCAAGCTGTTAACTCATTACATGGTGGAGTAAAGTGAAAAAAAAGCAAAAAGTACAAAAAACCCCCAGAAAAAGTAAGTACTCCTATAATCACTCACATTCTCTCTGCGTGATCATGCCAGGGCGTGGTGAGGATCGGCCATGTTCTAGTCGCAACCTGAACACAGCTTCCTGTAGGTCTTTGAGCTTCCTTTCCTCACGGTGGTACTGCTGGAGACGACTCCTCTTCACCGCTTTGCTGAGATGTACCTCCTGGCACAGTCGCTGGGCCGCCACGTATATCTGCTGCTGAAGAGCCAGATTAGCCTCCACAGAGCTCAGCTCAGAGTTCTGTGAATCATGTTCATCAGATTCAGACTTATTTATATGAACAGTCGATTGTTATCCATTATTTCTGTGAATACAGATTAAGTGTCATTTCTGGACTTTACCTCAGTTCTATGTAGGATGCTTGGCTCATCTAATTTAAAAGCAGCTCCGATGCGCCGGCGAATTTGAGGGGGCTTCTCTCCAGTTAACACGGGATAATCGGAGGACAAATGTCCTGTTAGCTCCTAAAACAGAACAGGGAATTGATTAAGGATGCCCTAGAATTACAATTCTGGCTCATAATGGATTTGTTCTTTGTTATTGCTGCCAAATCTATTTGAAAAAAATAAAATAAAGTAAAATAAATCTTGGGCAGTCAAGAAGATCTGTAATTTGTCAATGTAATTTGTAAGTATAATTACATTAATTACATAATCAAACAATTAAGTGAAACAGAACAAAGTCACAAGCAAGTTATCACGAACAAGCCTTTAACCAGAATTCCTGTTTCTCCAGTATGAAACCTTTCAGCGAGTCGGGACAAGTTACAGCTTTCAACCACTACATTATGCAAGCCTGTTGTTGAAAGATTCAGTTCTTGCCTAAGCCGTACCAAGAGCTCTACCTGCCAAACTAAACCAGCCATCTATCTTCTCCAAATCCATGCCAGCATACGTTTAGATACAATTCTCTTTGAGACAAAAACCTCAAGCCCACAGCTCTTTAAAAAACCACAATAGAGATGAAGCCCTTCAAAAACGGATGATACACACTGGCGTGACATCAGACTTATTGTGACATAAAGGTGTCATCAGACACTGAAGAACACCTGAACAAGCCACAGCAAGTGACTCCAACAGGAAACAATGATGCATTTCTGTGACTTAACATCTTATCAGGAGGACTAATACACCACAAAGCCTCCGAAGATGATCAACCTTGGAGACTTGCTCACTCAGTCATTGGCTTGACAGAGGTGGGAATGATGTTTTTTTTTTTTTAGATCATAAATAACCATTAAGCATCCTGCAGCATTTGACATGCCTTCTGAAGAAGTTATATTGGGCGGAAAATTAAACTTCAAAAACATGATGGAATCAGCATGCAGTGGAAGTCCCCTCTAATTCCTGTGTGAGAACTGCCTTGTCTCTCTTCAGGAGTGTTTTGGTGGAGCAATGATTGTGAACAGTTACTTACAGCCTCTCTGATGCAGAGTTTCTTGAGCTCGAGCAAGCACATCTTCAGTCTGTCCTCCAGAGCTTGCTGCTTGAGTTTCATGACCCGAGTATGAGTATTCACATCCTTCATCACTGTGGTGGGGCTGTCAGGCCCTAAAACAAATAAAACACCTTGATGAGGAGCAGCTTCAAGACAATAACAGAAAATCAGCAATTTTATAAAGAACTTGTCTTTGTTTCAATATGGGTATAATCAGTATAGATAACTAAATGTTGTTTGTTCTAAATCGTAACCAAATTATGATATAGTATCCTAACAAAATTTATAATCAGTGTTTGAGCAAGGGCATATTTCAGAAACTGATCTAGACTTTCAGGAAACAAGTACTTATCAACAACTATGATATGATCAAAAATGAAAATGAAGGCTATGACTGTTGGTTTCATAGCCTTCTCTGAAAATGGCTAAATGAGTGACAACAAAGGATTTATTTCTTCTGTATCCGGTGACTGGAAGCAAACGCCTCTGGCATGTCTGGAGAGCTTATCTACTGAATTCTTCAACATACATTTCAATCAACCTTGTGACAGCACACAAAGAGATAACTGAGCAATGACCAAAAAAGAAATGTATGAATGCACAGGAAAAATGCGTTTATTAGGTATACATTATATCCCTTGCATTATGTTAGAAATAGACTGACTTGTTCTAGTTTAAGAGGGCTTTTTAAAAACCTGCTATAGTGTGGCTGCTTCCGATTCAACCGTTACACCATTACAGGTGTAATGTACATAATCTTCCTTTTCAGAATTGAAAACCAACTACTAAACATGCATTTGTAAATGTATGTAAAAATTACACTACTGTTCAAAAGTTTAGTCAGTATTATTTTTTTTCATGTTTAACTAATTCTCATGCTTATCAAGGCCGCATTTATTTGATCAAAAATACAGTAAAAACAAAAATAAGGTGAACTATTCTTACAATTGTAAAACATTTTAAGATTTCAAAACAATTGTTATATTATTTAAAAATTGTCATATTTTGAAATATAGGCCTAATTTATTCCTGAGATGGCAAAACTGAATTTTCAGCAGCTGTTATTCCAGTGTCACATGATCTTTCAGACATAATTCTAATATGCTAATATGATGCTCAAGAAACATTTGTTTATTTTTTATTATTAATGTTAAAAAAGTTTTTAATTTTTCAACATTTTCGTGGAAATTGTGATGCATTTTTACAGGCATCAGAAAAAGACATACTGACCCCAAATATTTTGAACAGTGACTGTATATATAAAATCATTTATACATGTCTATTATAAATATAATTTTATTTATGTGTTATGACAAAGTTTTGCTTCCCAAGAGTGATTTAAGAGCATTTTAAACAATTTTAGCTTCTAATCTTTTCACTGAACTATACAGAAGAAAAAACAACACGAGGCTGAGTAAATAATGACAGAAATTTCATTTTTGGGTGAACTAAGCCTTCAAGCTCACAACCACATGCTATATGGCATAACATATATCATTGTATAGGCAATGTCTAACAGGCTGAACCTACCAGAATGCAGAATAACCCCACTGTCAGTATCACTGATCTCCTCTTTGCCTTCCATGACAGCTGGGTCAAGTGGTCTTCGAAGTGAAAGCCTCGGTTTTCTCTTACTTCACGAGTTCCTAAAAACCAAACACAACTTTTATCACACTCATCAGAGACCAATTTAGCTGTTGAAGCCAAAGTGAACAAAAACTAGTCTCGTGGAACCACTCAGCCCCTCAGCTGTGACGGGTGTCCTGACCTTGAGCCACAGGGGTCAGAGCGGATTCCAGGAGACTGCTCTGGCAAACAATAGTTTTCACAGGGCCACTAAAAATCACAGTCTAACTACGCCTCTCGGCTATGCGCCGTCAGCAGGAGCCCAGGGTGAGCTTTAACTAAGAGGTCATTCAAGTAAATACTCTTCCTTTAAACATCCATCTGTATCTGAAAAATGTCCATTTTCCGGGAGGAACAAGGCCGTGCTGTGCTTAGATTACAACACTGGAATGCTCCCAACAGAAGAGGTTAATGAAGAGGGCTGCTATGCCTCATTGCACTCACTTGTAATTATTTAACCTCGATTCACTTCTACAACAGTTTCTTAGACCACTTACAGTTAAAAGGAATTGCAATTAGCTGACTGGTTTTCACGTCTCTTACATTAACATTAATGGCAAATTCCTTTATTTATATATACAAACACACATGAATATATATATATATATATATAATACTTGTAGCCTTTGTAATAACATAAATTAACATCTAAATTAACTATAAAAAAGTCCAGACCACTACCAGCTTGTGACACATATGTTCTACGGTGTATGACTCACTTCCTGTCAGTGTGTCAAAATGTTATTCTACGTCATGATGACAATCCCCTGAGTAAGCTGTGAATATCTACAGTTGGAACAACGATTAACAGATGCTAGATATATAATCGGCCAGCTGTGATTTTATTACTTTGAAACTGCAGATGCACTCTAACTCTAAGTCACTAACAGTGCAACCAGACATTCTCGATATCACAATCTTTAACACAAAAAATAGCCTCATGTTTATAAGGTTGTATTATAATTATTGTTAACTGTTCTACCAGTAATGAATGAAATATGAAAGCCTAACCAATAGTAGTAATTTTTACATTGGAAATCAATTTTTAATTACAATTTTATTTCTGGCTTTTATTTTCAGTAATATTATTAAAACAATAAAATTACTGCAAAGTTGTTTTATTTTTGTCTTTGTTTTAGGCTATAACTTTTAAGTTAACATTTCTAAGTTGGTGTTATTTATCAGTGAACTCATTATTAAAGAACTCATAACTGATCAAGCAAAAAAAAAAAAATCCGATGTTTAGAAAAAGCAGAATTAAAACACATTAAACTAACTGCAAAAATTGTTACTTGTTATAATTACAACTATCATATAACACAACCAGTGAGAGCATTCTCTAAAAAAAAGAAACGAAAAAGAAGGCTCTAAGCATTTAGCTGTGCTTGTATGATAATTTATATGATAAACTACAGTCATTATCACATTAAAGTACTCACATATTGTAAAACTCTGATCCCTCTTAAAGTATAAGTGTATCCGGCAAACAAAATCAGTTGATTTCCGAGAGAGGTCTAGCTCCACACTGCACTCCAACTCTGGATGAGCACCGGTAGGAGCTCGTACTGTGAAATGAACCTGGGCGCGTCTTGCACATACCTCTGTGTTTGTGTGTGTGAGAGAGATGTCACAGTGTCACACCTCTTGTACACACTTGACGAAGGCTATAATAACTCCCACTGTTATCGTTGTTATCAGCATGTGCACAAACAATTATGAAGAAAGTGATGAAATCACACCATAAAAGTGTAAACAAGGTGTCTAAGTCAAGACCACAATGAAAATCTTAAACTCAAAATGTAATTCAAACTTGGAAATAAACAATAGGCTTTTCACATTTTAAATAGTTAACCCTGGGTTATCTTGCTTGACGTAAGAGTGGACAGAATGGACTTTTCGGACTACAAATGTAAGAATGAAATGGTCCCTTCTTTTCTCCAATTCATGTATTTTCCGTTACTGATATTTTTTCCACTTAAATGCAGAAACGACTGTTTATATAACAAAATAGCAGTGTTTCATAACCCCAGGTAAAACGTGGTGCTAACCCCACTTCTTAATTACAAGTGTGAAATGTTCATTTACCCAGGGGTTAAAATCAGCATTTAGAACAAAGATAATCCAGGGTTAAGGGCAATGTGAAAAGCTCTAATACACGTTTTGGAAGTTTTAAAACAAAATAAATGTTTAGGAAATACACAAATAAGAAATATTTTAAATTTAACTATATTTTTGGGTCACTAATCAAATAAGCAAAGTTGTGACATTGATCATGTGAGCTCCTTTGTACAGACAGCCAGATGTTCATCCATCAAGAGATCTTGTTTGGATCTTCTAAAATCATGCTTTAAAGCTGCAGTCCGTAAATTTTGCCTCTTTGTCGCCATCTCTGTTTAAAAACCTGGAATTGCAGTTGGAACTCCAGCGCAGATGAATCTAATGTTTTGAGGTGCATGTGTGGCACCGATGTGGATATTTACTGTACTTTGTAATCACAGATTAGTCTACGCCTTGGAATATATGACCTAAATAAGAATTTTCACTGGATATTGTCATCTAAAAAAAGCATTACAATAAATCGTGCTACATATGATTAAATCTAACGATCGGTTAGCTCATATCACATCAAACCGTGCAAATTATTATTATTGTTATACTTTATTCTCAAATTAACAACATCAGCATTGCGTGACTATGAGTATAGTGTGTATTAGCGTGTAGATTTCAATTTCTGTAGTTTAATCTAATTGTCATACCATTCGAATTTCATAATAAGAAATTATTTTAACTCAAAAAGCAAACTATGCTCCCTTCGAACTGGTTTTCTTTAAAATACAAATCTTGTGTAAACTCAGGCTATCTGTAATCAGAAGCACATTTAAAACTGGAATATCATTTAATTTCATTCACATGTGTTTCATAAACACATAATCCTTTCTGGATTACAATCCGCCATCAAAATTATAAATTTAATTATTCCAGCTGCTGTGAGAAAAGGCTATAAACGATGCGCCACCTGCAGGATCCTCACGTGCAATAGCCTAGTAGCCGGAACAACTTCTTTGTTTACAGATGTGACGTAATGATGCAGTGCCATGCTCGATTTACCCGCAAAAACCTACCCGTACCACTCAAATAGAAAACATTATTATAAATGAACTGTTGTGAATCGAGCTAAGGTAAGGCAATAGTTTTGAACACTGGCTGGTTATGTGCTTGCTCAAATATTGATTTCGGATCATTTTTAACCAAAAAAAGTTATGGACTGCAGCTTTAAGAATATGATCATCAAGTTTTTATACAAACTTGAGGAGTTTATGCAGTTCAAATGTTGCAAAAGGGTGAAAAAACACGAGCATTTTGACATGCATTTAATTTTTTGGGGTTAGCTTTTCACTTAAATTGGTTTGACGATAAAATGATTTGCAATGGAAAAGTGTATTAAATAAAAAAATAAAATAAAATGCAAAACAAGAATTTTTGCCAGCGGTCTCAGAATTTCAGTCTCTGCATTGGCCTTCACAGATCAGTGTTTTATGAGATCCTGCTGCCCCCTAATGGTGATACTTAGCCCAAAACCATTTTCAAACCATTAGCCTATTTACAAAAACTCTAGATTTTTTTTTCTGCAGTCAACTTTTCTCAGAGTACTGGTGTCCCAGATTACCTCAATTCACCATTTGTATCTAAGACAACCAATTGATGCAAAGTTATAATACCACACAAAAAAAATCCTTGTTCAATGACATTCTTTTAACAGTACTTCAATGCAAATGCTATTGTCATGCATACAGCTACCTCAGTGAGGCATTGTGTAGACAATCATTCCACTCCAACATTCTGACCCAATAGGAGACCAACCCACACACAGATGTCAGAGGAAGGCTTCTCCAGAGTACTGTGGGAGACGCTACACCTGCTGCTCTCATGCATCGTTCACATACATTCAGGATCCTTGTTCTCACACTGGCTCTCCAAGAATGCCAGTTAAACGCCTATAGGAGCCACAACGGCTGCCAGACGGGATAGTATCCTATCACCCAAGGAAACACGACTGCTGGAGCATACCAGTATTTGGTCTCACAACTAGTCTACACCATTACTCTGTGTCGAGAAAAAAAAAAAAAACAACAAAAAATATGAAACAAAAAGGCTAGGAATGGGATGGTCACTTTGCATATTTGAGTACTCAAAAGTAAATGAACTAAGCCTTGGTCATTATTATTTTTATAATAAATCACCAACATTAGGCCTTTTTCAGCTCGTTTGTTTCATTTTTGCTTATAGTCGCTGAGTTTTGATCAGTAGCTATATTTACATGCATCCAAATTATGTTTATAATAATGATTCATTGTTTAATTGGACTGAAATGCCTTCACGTAAACACATTAAACAATCCAATTTAGCCTGAGCCAAATGAAACTTTGATCAGATTGAAAGGGGTGGTGCAGACCTAAAATTATCCGATCAATAAGAAAAAATAAAGCATGTAAACATTTGAATTTGACTACTTCCTCAATTTCATTAAAAAATTGTGCACATGACAAGTGCCGTGATTCACATACGTTTTCATCACACAAACTTTCTCATGTCTTACAAACTGCTCAGTGAACGAGATAAATGTGAGCTTTCTATTCTTTTTAGATTTCTAATCAAGACAAAATGACAATTATAAATTAGAAAAAATTCTGAAGGATCTGACCCAACAACTGACTAAAATTCTGCCAATATCTTAGTACCTAATTTGTATATCTTGACATCAAAAAAAGATAAAACAATAGGGTTAAATTATGATCATGTCAGGTTTTTAAAAGTTTTCAGCCTTCAAAAACTACACAAAACATCATTAAAGTATCATAAAGATTCATAAGATGCAGTATACATCAGGCATATATCAGGTTCACATACAAATTAGAAATAAAGTCACATGGGTTTAGAACAACATAAGGGTTAAAAAAAATTGCTGGTAGAATGCAGAAATCAGTACTTGTCTTTGCCTAACATAACCATGGGCTGGGCTCCACAAACACTGAATTGAACACTGACCTCTGAACTGACCAGATTTAGCCACAAGACTTATGTGGGAAGTAATTGAGTTTTCTGGATCATATAATTTGTGTCAAACCCTTCTCCAAAGGGACTTCCCTGCTAAGAGATACTGTAGGCATAAGTATGCAATTTTAGACAAATAAGGCGAACACAGCTTTAGTTGGGAAATTTCCGAGAACTGCTTTTAAGCAGTAAACGCACAATGAACGATTAAGAAAACAACGACAGATCATTAGTGTTGTTTTATCTGGCACTAGATGATTCTAGGATTGTTTTTATCTTCCTGCTGTCACAACTCGTAGGAGCAAAGAACGAGGAGGCGTAGGAACTTCTTCCAACATACACTTTTTAGCCAAACACTTAGGGACATCTGGAGACACGGAAGGACCATCAAGACCAGACACAGAGACAGAGAGGCAGAGGGTTTATAAACACAGGGGAAACTAAATAATTAATAACACAAGGCTGGGGACTAATAAACTAATGAGGAGACCTAAACTAGAACAGGAAACAGACCAAATATGGGCACGAGAGGAGGGGAAACACGAGACACAGGAAGACAGGACTGACACCTGCAGCTTTATACTACAGCCTGCTATTAAGAGAGCTAGTACGAGTCCTTTGCTGTAAAATGGGTTTCTTGGGTCATGTCAAATGTGCATGTGAATGTTATGTAGCAGTAAAGTCTGCATAGCATCAATGGGTCACAAATCTTTAAACTAGCACACTGAACAAGACAGTTGTGATAGAATATATATATTGTTTATTTAGTGCAACATCCACTGGATTTCCATAGGATTAGCAGTCTAAAAGTTAAAGCTGATATTGTATGGAAGCCTGTAGATTCATATCTTGCCTCCTCCCGGGGATGTGGGATATGTTGGATTAGCACGTATGGGAGCCGGAGAGGGTTTTATTATTGTGGGGATCTCCCCCATCCTGCTCATTCAGACAGAGAGCTCAGGCACGCTGGGAACACCAGTGAACTGTGACGGCTGCATATTAACCTTTACTCAGGACCTGTCTACACCAGGCACAAAAAAGAAAAAAAAAAGGATGAGAAGAAAAAGGTCTATAATGTCGAGTTTTACTTGATTTACATTTAGATTCAGAAAAAAACAAAACATACTGAATTTTGCCATTATATAAAAGGGAATGCAGATTGTCAAAACATTACACACATACACTGTTTCAAAGTTTTAAATGTTTCTTACGCTCACTAAAGCTACATTTATTTGATCAAAAATAAAGTAAAACAGTAATACTGTGAAATATTATTACAATTAAAAAAAAAAAGTTTTCTATTTTAATATATTTAAAAAAAATGTAATTTACTCTTGTGGTGGCAATGTAACATGTCTGTGTCTTCCCTTGTGACCTAGTTTTCCCCGTGTTGTCTAATTAGTCATTGTGTTCACCTGTCGGTCCTCATTATCTACCCTTTATAAGTTCCTGCATTTGAGTTTTAGTTTGTCGGTTATTATTTCATGTTTTCGTGTTTGTACTGTTGCTTCGCGGCGCTTGTATTTCTTCCTGGATTGTATATTAAAAAGACTGTTTAATTGTTCCTGCTCCTCGTCGTGCTCCCTATCCTGCACTACACGTAACAGGCAAAGCCGAATTACTCCAGGCTGCAGTGTCACATGATCCTTCAGAAATCATTCTAATATGTTGATTTGTTGCTCAAGAAACATTTCTTAGTATGATCAATGTTGAAAACAGTAGTACTGTTTAATATTTTTGTAACAATGTAAAATCTTTCTTTTCACATTTAATCAATAATGCATTCTTGCTGAACAAAACTTTTAAACGGTAGTGTAATGCATAGATTACACTGATAAGTCATAGGCTATATAATATCAGGTTACGACTACATAAAAAAATCTATATTTAGGCATTAATCTCACTGATGTTATGTATAATATGTAAAAAGTGGAATATGGAGCTATTTTTAAAATGATCTGACCCTACTTTCATTAAAAAAGTCAAGTTGATTCAGTCATTTTAAATAATACCACTATAATACATTAGACTTGAATAAAGCACATTTTTAGTTTAGTAGACAAAACATTTTGTACAGTTTAAAGTGTCAGCATAAAAACAATGACTATAAGGCTAAACTAAATAGCAGTCTAACAGCTGCACTGTACAAAATTACAATGGAGGTATCTGATAGTGTAGCACAGCAACCTAAAGCCTAGCGTGTGAACAGAAAAGGGATGTTACACTTAAGACGACAGATTAGGACAGATAGTTATAGAAAAGAAGAAAATGGAGTTGTCAAAACATTCCACAAACCATTTTGTGACACTGAAAAAACATTGCTATCTTTAAGCATGAGGAAATGTTACATTTAGCCTTAATAGGAATAGGAAGGGCATCAAACTTGGTCCTAAATATACACTCTGTGGGTCAATGTCAGTAATTATTGACTTGTAATTACTCCAAACTCCAAAAAAGCATCCATAGTATAGATACTGCATAATTAATGCTTTGGCATGTGAGACTGGGAAGGAATAAGGATTTTGAGGCCTGTGAACACCAACACCGCACCCTGGCATTTGGTACTTGTGTGGCTGCAGGGCCCCTTTTGGCAGAAATTGGATGTAAAGTGTAAATTGGTTTCAAATGAGCCAAAGCACAGATGGATTCTCTGATGTGGACTGACGTGCCCTGCGCTGTACCACCAGCACTGCAGAGCAGCACGGATCCCTCAGGCTGCAAACCCCAGGAGTACTTTCCCTCCATATATTCATTACAACTGCGGCAAGACTGAGCAAATGAAACGGACCACACAGATCCTGGCTTAACTCACACTGCTTCACTGGGCGATGTGTCTGCTAGTGGAAAATGTTTGTGGCTAGTTCACCCGGGACATAGCACACATTTGAATATAATCATTATAACAGGCAAATAGCAAAAATAGAAAAAAAAACACATTAAAGGGAAATTCTGGCTTTAATCAACACCGCTTGTGGCACTATGTTGATTACTAAATTTTTGACTTGCCCTCCTCTTTTCTTTAAATAAAAAAAGAAAGAAAAAAGAAGCAGCAGCAAAAATCAGTTTAACAATGAGGCACTTACAATGGAAATGAGTGGGGCCCAAAAAAAGTATTTTCAGTGTAACGACAACTTTGTTGCCACGACAATGCAATGACTAAAATCCTAACAAAGAAATAGTGACGGGAACAAGTTTACAGTTCAAATAATGCTTAAGTTTTAACTGAATAATTATTAGAAGTGCATGCTTTTATAAAATTATATGCTTCACGTTTGTTTTTAAATTCAGCAAAAAATTGCCCCATTTCTTCTCATTGCAAATGCTTCACTATATAACCTTGATAATTAACTGTCTGTAACCAAAATTAACTGTCATGGCAATCAATATTATGCTGCCGATTGAGCTGAACTTATTGTTATTTATTTCTTTACATGTAAATTATATTCTGCATGTACACAGTGGAATATTTCTGTCAGGAATAAACATGGCAGCATTGCACTGACGTTCTTTTATCTATTACTCATGAATACAATATCTTGTTTTAATCGTCCTTTCTTTATCCAAGAGGAAGTGCAGTGCTTCTTTGAAATCAGAGTGTTGTGGTTACATATGGCTTTGGTTCCTGTTTAGTCTTTGTGTCATTGCACAGGACAGTAGATAATATATGTGTAACAGTAATGCAGTTTAATGAAAACTTTAATTAATTTCTGACTAATTCCTTCAGGTTTACAAGACTTGAATGATGCTGGATGTCTTAGTTTATAAGAAAGGACACCACTCAATCACTTTTCTATACTGACTGTTTTGATTTGTATTACTGATATCATACAGTACCATGTATTTTATGGCTTATTTTGTTTACTAGGATGAGAGTTGCTGAAATCGCGTTTGGTCTCGTACTGTATCGTGTATCTTGTCAGTGTGTGCACTTGCTTGGCCATTTGTAGTTGATAAACAGGAAAGTGGGTCCAGCTGAATTGAAATGATCATTTGTTAGATTGGTATAATAAAGGTTATTATACCGCGGCAGCGGTCGCGGCAGTCGTCGTGTGAAGCCCTCTTAGTGTGAAGACCAAAGAGTGTAAAGACCATCGACTCTACCGTGCGACTCCACCGGGCAGGGACACCGGCAAGGGATAGTAGTAGCTTTTTATTTAATTTTTTCATTGATATGTTTATTATTGAAATGTTGTTGTTATATGCATGTGTTAATTTTATTTAATTTCTTTATTTTCTTAAATATGTGGGTAGATAGTATTTATAGAGTTGTAACTTTTTAGTTTTTAGTTACTTTTTCTTATTTGTAAGTCGCTTTGGACAAAAGCGTCTGCTAAATGACAAAAGTAAAAGTAAGTAAGTAAGTATTTTGTATGGGAAGGAAGGTATAGTCATCGCTCTATGTTGAAATATGAGCGCGGAAGAATTTAGAATAAAATAACACATTAAAAACAACAGATTTGTGAAAGTCAAATCCAATATACTGTGCTGTGCTATACTGTGTACAAGCGGACGAAATAGAAACATCACTACAGCGCCTGTCATTGTATTAGGCCACATCCAGAGGTGCTAATGAGAGCCTCAAAACTGAGCTGTCGGCAGCAAACAATACACACACACTGCTTGGCTCCGGTTTGGCCGACCCTGGCTATGAACCAACAAAGCCACAGATTCCAGGGCTATTCACGTTCAGTGGTCTACACACCTCCCTCTGATGCCGGCCCACTCAAATCACCCTTGATGCTCTGAATCACACTGATCACTGGATTCCAAAGCATTACACAAGGACACATTGTTCAGTTGTCTTTCTTACACAAGGAACAACATCTGAACAATTACATTAGACTACACAGCACTGACTTTATTACTTAAACGCTAAACTTGTAGTTCTGACCTCTTTTGAGACTGACTGATCTAGTTCATGTGTCTTTATAAGCATTCAACCAAACACTGTTGCAGAAATGAGTGTTCCCAGCTGAATAGATGAATGGCGTGTAAAATAATATCCACCTTTAGACAATGAAACAATATAAGCATGTGATTCTCACGCCACAGCTAAAATACCTGTGCAGGGTTTTTTTTCCTCTTTGGCTTCTAAACAAAGCTTTACAACTTCTCTACACTGTCCACACAATATTAGACTTAAATATACACAATAATCACAAGAGCTTGCTAACATCACACTGTTATAATTAGTATAACATCCTTGTTCTCATCCTTCTGCATTTCACAGTACAATATAATTTTGTCATTTCTTTATAACTTTAGGGGTTGCTAGAGATTTTCTGAGTTACTAGTTAAATTTGAAGAGGTCAAAAAGCGAAAAGGATGTATCACTGCAGGTTGTATGATGGCATCGCTTTGATTTTACTTAAAAGTTTAAGGCAGCAACTGAACTTCAACACAATATGGACTAGGAAACTGTCTTCTAGTTATTTAAAATGATTTCACAACTAGTTAAGAGTTTACATTTAATTTACCATTTAGGGTATCACTAAACCACTACATTTAAAATAAGCATGTACAAATTAAAGAACTTTTGCAGTAATATTTTCAACATAAAGCCTGGATTTGCTATTGCTACAAAATCTGAAGGAATGTATTTTGCTGTATTTTCTAGAATTATCGAAATAGGAGAATGTCGGGTTAGTGCCACTTTGTTCAGTACACCATGCTTTGAAACTACGCAGAAGTAAATATATAGTTATACTCTTCTGTATAGATGTCCAAATTTGAATAGTTATATAGAGTTTGAATACTTGCTAAACTTTGGTTGAAGTGGCTGTGCTGAATAAGCTCGATTTTCATCTGGTGCGCGGCGTTAGTTAAGGCTATGTGTAGATATTATCGATTAAAGAAAGTATTACCATACCTTTTGTCGTCATAACAGGAAAACCTACGCAGAGTCGTCAAATCTTAACGCAATGCATTATCATGGGATATTATTTATCCACGCTTTCTCCAGCGCCGCATTCCAAATAGATGTAAGCGAGACGCTAAAGAATGGACGATACCACACCACGCGAACTAAAGGTGTTGCGTCTCACGGAGATTCTCGTTGATGGTTCTGACAATAGAAATAAAATTTAAAAGAAATTCGTAATGCAGCAAAGTTAACACGAGACGTCTGAAGAAATGCGAGACCTGTTTATTTATTCTATGTGCTTTACGACGGCACTTTTATGGAAACTTAAAACCATACCCCCCACCCCCCTTGTCCCAATGGTACGCCCCTCACCCCTCCAGACTCTTTTTTCACATCTCTGACTGAACTAGAGAAGATGGGAAGTCCGACTCATTTCCCCCAATCGGTTCTTTTGAACAACTCGTTTCAAAGAACTAGTTAAAAAACGATTCTATACCGCTAAAATAATTGCAGTTTATTACTACATTAACAATAATTATATTATATTATTAACATTTTAATAACAAGTGTGATAATTATTATGTCAATTCTGTTTGATGCAACCACAATAAAGTAATTTTTAGCTATTAACTAGGATCATTACAAATCTGACTGTTCTGAAAAATAAGTTTTTTTCTTTTAACAATCATTTGAACTGTTGACTCGTGAGCGAATTGTTCAGACCGATTTGGTGATCCAGTTCAAAAGATTTATTCACAAATCGGACACACATGCTGAGCAGCATAGTTAGATCCTGTTTTATTAATGGCTTAAATCATTTGCAAACGACACGTCGGTATTGAATAGGAAATGAGGGCTTTTGTCATTTCTATAAAATGAGACATTGAGCTGCATGCAGTCGGATCTTTTGAAAGGCAGAGAAGGTAGAATGTAATGTGCCATTATGGGACTGCAGGGTGCTGGTGCCTTCTATTAACATATGAAAGGTTTCACCTTGAAAAGGAGACTGTCTCACAGTAAATGCATGCGCTCCAGTCACAGAAAAGAGAGAAATGCTCATTGATTTGACGAAGCGTGGTTGAACATAGAATAACTTTCCACTGTTTTCTTGTTTCAAAGGTAAGAGCCGAATACCTAAAGTGTCATATAAAATTGAAGTTAACCATGCGTACACAGTGGTTATCTTGTTGCGTGTTTCATACTTGTTTAGTAAATCGGGTTTCGAATATTTAAACAAGAACGTTAACGCAGGATGTTCTTATTTAAATATTCGACGGTGTCAACAACATTGATTGGACAAGAGAGCAGTGTGCAACCTGCCAACAACAGCTTCATGGTGTCCCTCTGGGCAAATGTCACCACGTGCATGCTTCGGTTGTCTTGTGATTTCTGAAAAACAAAAACGGTTTCCGTCGGACATGACTGGATACAGCCTCTGTAAAGTTTCTGTGCAACGCTATGAATATTCAATGAGGTAAGCACTGAAGCAGGTTATGATTGGGTGGCTTTTGCTCAACAACTCTCTGATTAGGCCTAGAGTATAAAAAACGGCCTGTAGCTACCGCTTATTTATAACAACATGACAGGCTGAAATGCAAAAAGTTAATAAAATATTAAGTAATGCTAAAGTCACCTAATACTGCAGTCATATAATAATAGTATTAATAATTACCTATGATTGATAATTGACAAACATGTGTGATGTTTATAACTTGCAAAGCACACAACGTGCTTCCACAAACCTACAGCTAGATGTCAGCAGCGAGCTGAGGTTTATTTTTCAGTGTTTTGTAGTAGTTTGACAAAATGATTGTAATAAAAGATAAACATTTTTTTTTTCGCTTATATAAAAGTATAAACAGAATATCTAATTTAGGGTTGTCTTACTAACTTTACAAAGTAATATTGCTTACTACTAACTTACAAGGTAATGTGGGGCCCAAATGAGGCAATTCAATTCAGTCTGTATTGCAGGAAAAAATAATTTGTACTAAGAACATAATGTAGCCTACATTTAAAATCACTTTAGATTTTTTTTTATCAGTGGAGTAACAGTTCTGTGTAATTGACATGGGTTTGTTAGTATTTTTCCTGGAGTGCTTTGTGGTTTCCCGTAAGAGGAACAAACAAACATTTACTTTGCAAGTGACTGAACTTAGTTCTTTCGATCTATGTGATCTAGTCAAAACATGCATTAAACTTGGATTGCATTCTACTATGATAATTCACAGATTAGCTACATGGATTCTGGCAGAAAAGTATATGAAGGTGCAAATCATGAAGTAGAATTTAAATTTTTATTTTCCCAAACAGGCTCCACAGATAATCTGATTACCACTGTGTGTGTGTGGTCCTGTTATTCCCTACATCATGGGGGCCAAATGTCTAATACACAGACACACACACACTTATAATAACTTCTAACTTTTTTCTGAATAACCATACGCTTACGTGCTATACGGAGCTGTTTTGCCAGCACATTAACCACAGTGAGTAAATGGTGTGATCACCTAAACCTTGTCAACACTTGTGAAAACGTGTTTCCTGAGTGGAGTACATTTTTGAGTTTCTGTGGACACAAATGAATGACGTTGTCTAGACTTAGACCAAAGCATCATGTAACCGAACTGCTGCAAGAAAGTGGCTTTACAACTTAACACATTTTTTTCTTATTTCTATGATCTTATCTATGACTCTTTCTGCAATTTTTCCATATATTAAACACACAGCTGTGAAAAATGTAAAAAAATTAAAAATAAAAATAACAAAAAACTAAACTTTGAGAAAGTAATAATTTGTTTTCAATTTAGAATGAAGTACTAGGTTGCATTAAATGCATATCAAAAATAATATATATTAGCCTTTTGTAAACGTTTTAACCATTGGAAGTGTGCCATTTTCAATAACCAATGAGCCTGTTTTTGTTTATAAATGAATACATTAAAAAAGTTATTATTTCATACCGTATGTCAGAGTTTAAGTTACTAACACATTCCCTTTGTTGCGTTTTCGTATTGGCGGACAGAGTCGAGTGAACGCAGACTCAAAACGAGAATAGCTTATCGTCGTTCAGACTGCAACGCAGTGGAAAGACGCTCATGATAATGTTTGTGAAAAAACCATTCTCACCGGGGTTCTTTTCAAGTTGAACTGTGGTTGGTGAGGGCAATTGTACAACGTGAACATAAAAGCAAAGCATCATAACATAAGGTGGTAATGTGGCAGCTGTTTTTGTTGACGGCAAATAAAACAACTTAAAGTTAATGAAGCCAGGGGGCTGTTCCATAAACCAAGATTAGAGTATAAGCCAGGCTTAATTCGGTTAGTCAGACTTATTTTTGATAGATTCGGTTTCATAAATCAAACTTAAAAAAGTTCAAACTCAGTTACCCCGGCAACTTATGCTGGCAAACTAACCTGGTCCGGAGCAGGCTAACTGTCAGGCTAAGCTGAGCTCCTCTAACACTGACCAATAGGAACGCATCCATATTACCACTGACTCTCTCACATACAGTCAGTTTAATTTATTATCGGTCCAAAAATAAAAGTATACAGAAAATACACCTTAAATAATCAAATAAATAAAAAATAGGCTACAACCAACTGTATTTAATGTATTGTGCCCAAAATGTAGGCGAATGACATTTTAACATAGTTGCTACTTGTGCATTCAGTTGATCAGAAGTTTCTAGCCATGCAGCCTTTCTCTCTGAATTTATGACAGCTGTACCTTTTATGGTTATTAGAACATTAAAACATTACAATCTAAAATGTCTCTTTAAAGCATTAAAGCATAAAAACACAATCAAAAGTTAAAATCACTGAATTAAAAATGTAAATTTATAATAGAAATCAGAGTACATTTTAACTGATAAGAGGAACACACATTTAACTCATTTGAGCTAGTGATTAACAGTTGCTGCTATCATAAAAATACACTATGTAGTAAAATTCTATGTGTCACATTTAATGTCCAACAACAAATATTTGAGCAGAATGTATATTTTATTCAGAATTCTTGCGCTAGTATTCTATTCTGCTCTGTCTGTGTAGCGCGCATGCGCGCCGCAGCGCTCGTTCTCTCGCATTAAGCCTCGCCCACTCCTGACAGCTAAATGGATATATTTGCATGGCTTTCTGACATTTACAGATGTAAAAAATATACCTGTGACGTATCAGTTATGCACTGAGGAAAACACAATGTTTCAAATGCGTTAAACAGCACAAATATTCGCTGTTTGCTATGGTGGATCGATTTGATCCATGATCGACATTAAGGGCTGCTTCAGAATAAGTGTGTACGTCACATTATCCTGACTCACTGAACCTGGATAGCATTAGTCAGATTGCGTGAACTTGAATTGTCGTTTATGGAACCGCTTTAGTCCCGATTGATTTGTTAGGTTATTTCAAGTCAGGTTTTGGACTTTAATCCCCGCTTTTCTTAGCGTCTTTTATGGAACAGCCCCCAGGTCAGATAATTCTTCTATTAAGTTGAACTGAGGCTGGACAACATGTTTAGAGTGCATTTGTTTCAATTGATTATTTAGTTTTGAAAAGGAAGCAACAAAATACAGATCTGAAAAATACATCAATGAACTGGTGCTTGATTTTATTTTGTGTTTTCAATATGATTTGTATTTCAAGATTTTTCTATGCAGATGTACAGCTTTAGCAGGTGCGGCGCCAGAGAGTTTTGAACGCAGGTGCTGAGTGCTAGATCAATGACAGGGGGAGCTGGGCAATTAATAGTAAACAGGTTGTTATTAGGCCTATTGTTATTTCTTTATATGAATAATAAAATCGCTATCTAGGCGCATTTCAAAAGTTTATGAAGAATCGCGCTTATAGGCTACATGTGGGCGCGCACGCAATCATTAATATTTATTTATTTTTCCTGCGGAAAGGGCTGATACTCCCGTCATTTTTGGATGTGCTTTCTCCGTGAATGGAGCGCGTCACGACAATGAACCAGCTCACAGACATAAGAAATAAATCTGCAGAAAGCTTATTGTCTGCCATTGGATTATTGTGCCAGTGCCACCCTGACATTTTTACTGGCCCCTTTCGGCCACCCCATGAAAAAAATCCTGGAGGCGCCACTGTTGGCACAAGGAACCGATCCATTTTTTAAATAAAATGCTGACATTACGTGCGACTGCAAATCACGTTGTATTGCATTGCAGTATTTATCCATGTGTAATGAGTCAATTGTTTTTATTTTATTTTATTTTTTATGGGAGTGCTTTGGTTTTTCTTGGGGGTGCTACACCTGCTAGCCCCTCCTACTTGCCCTAGCCCATGAGCTCGTGACTGCGACTTTCAGTAACTTCAAATCTGATGACTTATTTAAATACTTACTAAAAAGAAAACAATGAGCCATTGAACTTTCAGAAACATCCTACTCAGTCCCTAAATGAATAAGGAGGCTGGCGCTAATCTCTTTTAATGCCTGGCCAACTCCTACATTTCCTTTTCATTTTTGATTAGTTGAAAAAACATTTATATTCATTTAAAAAAAAAAAAAAAAAAAAAAATTAATAATTTATTTTGCTGTGGAAGGCAACACACGGAAATAGATTTTTATATTTTTTTGTAGCTGGTAGATTTTCTTCCACTAACAGTGTTTTTTTGTGTGTGTGTTTTTTTTTTCACACCGTTTCAAAAACAGTATTCTCTAATTTTTTCAAAGATGAAACTTGTGACCTAGGTTTACCTTTTGAGCGGTGGCACGCGAGAACCATTTTGTTTCAAAACTTGCTGTGCGATTCATTTAGAAAGGGAACTGTGATGCCACCGACTGTGAACCATTGAACTCTCAAGTTTCAAAGCACCAGCCCACATATTTCTCATGAGAAAATTATTCTATAATAAAATGAAACTTTGTTCTAAAGCCGTGTGCCATCCTCGTTTGTTCAGTGATTGTAGTGATGATGACTGATCAGTGCCATGATTTTGAAGTGGGACGCTAAATCATGAAACACTCCGAAAAATGGTAGGCGATTTTGCTGTATAATAAGAGATAAAAGCCAGTAATATATTTCTCAAAACTATTAGAATTTAAGAGTTTGCATAGAATGACTTACGTCTTTTGTTTATGCTACAATATTCTTAATAAATGGAAAGAGACTTTGATAACTGTAAGAAATTTTATTACATAGCATACATATACAAGCAAATATAAGAAATAAACCATTTATTTGAAATCTGTATCTAGGAATAGTATGAACAAAATAAATTGTGAATATTCATGATTGTCACTAAATTACTATATAATGACAATAGATGATACTTTCGAGAATACTGTCAAAATATGTAAGCCTATAAATGCTTTCATTGCTTGCAATTCATTTTAATTAATCTTGTACACTAAGTAATATGTTCACCAATACACAATATATTTTTACGTGGGAAATTAAATATAGAAATGTAGACCGTTGCTCAAAAAATGATAGAAAATAAATCTGCATCTAGGAAGAGTACAAACTTAATAAATTTGTTAATATTCACGATTGTCACTAAATTGTTATACAGTCGCCAAGTAGATTAATGATGTTTTCTAGATGATCAAATATTACTGTGCACATAACTAAATTAATCTTGTACACTAAGTGATGTTCACCCATACATAATCTATTTTTATGTAGTAAATTAAATACACAAATGCATACTCAAAAAGGTAAAAATATATGCAATATTCATATTAAATGTTTGAAGTAATTAATATCTCATTTTAGCAAATGCTTAAAACTAAAGATCTTAATATCTGCTTTTTTTATAATTTCACTGACCAAGAAAGAGAGCATTATGAAAAAAGCAAACTGAAAAGCAGGTTTCACTCCTTTAGAGAAAGAGAGAAAAGTCGCCCACGGGTTGATGTGCCGGTAGGCCTATTTCCAGAATAAGTCTCAGATGTGCCATTAGAGAGTGAATTAGAGGAGATGTAGCTCTGGTGCACGTCTCCCTGACCCAGGCAGCTCAGACACATGATCGAAGCTCTGCGCCTGAAATGCTGATCCAAAAAGAAGTAGATGGCTGGATTTACACAACTATTGAGAAATGCCAGGCAGCAGGACAGCATGAGTCCATTAACTATGACCACCTTTGTTTCCCCGCTAAGATCTCCCGTGCTCATCAGTAAGATGACCTCCATGGTCTTGAACAAATTAAAAGGTAGCCAAGAGATCAGAAAAGCTGCAATTATGGCAAACACGATCTTGAGTGAATGTCGGCGTCTGGCTTCTGCACGTGAGTTTGCGGCGGTGTGACAGTGACGCCGCAGGTTAACCAAAATCGACCCATAACAGAGGCAGAGAATCAGTACAGGGAGGAGGAAGGTTAGAAATATGGTCAGGAGATTCATTCCTTGGACAAAAGAGGATTTCGAATCCTCTGAACACAACATATCGCCTGTCAGTCGACGATACACCAATGATGGGATTCCCAGGAAGAAAGAAATGATCCACACGACGCCACAGGTGATCTGCGCACAGTTGCTTCTTCGCAGAAACTGAGAGTCCATCAGACGCACCACAGCCAGGTATCGGTCTACACTCATGCAGGTGAGGAAGAAGATGTTGGAAAAGCGGTTGACTGCAATGATGAAGCTGCTCATCTTGCACATGGCCTCACCGAAGGGCCACTCACCAAAACTGGCTGAAATCGCCCACAGTGGCAACGTGAAGACAAACACAAGGTCGGCTAATGCCAGGTTTATCACAAAGGTGTCCACAAGACGTCCGTTTTTCTTGCGCCGCTTGCCGATGACCACAATGACAAACAGGTTCCCCAAGAAGCCGGTGAGGAACATGATGAAGTACAGCACAGAAATGTAGATACTGTACATGGGCAGTACTGAATCGCCCTGGACAGGGGTGTAGTAGTCGTAGTCATCTGTGGAATTCATTGAAAGGAAATGAGTATAGTCATCGGTTGTGGAGCTCACTATAACATCAGAGAGTGCCATCTCTGCTTCTTGCCATCTGTGCACAAGTGATGGGCAAAATAGAGAAAACCTAGCATGTCACATGCTTAGAAACCACAAACTGCAATAACAGGCTCTCTCTCTCTCTCCGTTTCCTTTAAACATTTAAATTTATCACAAAGAGGCACTTTTTTTTTTAAACTTCCAGCTCTGAAATGTGAATTACTGAGTTTTTATTTACATCATGTCAGTATAGATAGAGGGACTTGCTTTATTGCTAACTGGGTCATGAGTGTACTTACTTTCTAAAAAGCTGTTTTTCCTCAACAACTGATGTGAGAATCTTAACACAAATGTTTGTCATGAGATTTTTTGTCATGGGAATAAATAATGTTTAAGCAATTTTCTCATAAACCCACAATCAGTTTCTCTTAGCAAGATTAAGAGAAACAAGCAAAATGCACACAGTTAAGGGGAAGGGGAAAGGGAAGTGGTGTGTGGCCAAGTATGGTGACCCATACTTGGAATTTTGCTCTGCATTTAACCCATCCAAGTGTACACACAGTAGTGAACATACACCTGGAGCAGTGGGCAGCCAATGCTGCGGCGCCTGGGAAGTAAAAAAAATGTTGTACCACTAGGTTGGTAAGATTGATTGTAATTCAACTGTGCAACCACCCGAAGAATAAGGGTTTGAAAGGTGCAGAACTTATTTGAGAAGTCTTCTAAGCTGCTGTGGTTTCCTGGTGTTTACAGGGCTACCACACATTTTGTTTTATTAAATTAACTTTTTTCCTCTAACAGATATAAGAACAAGACAGGATAAGAATGGTCTACTTTTATAGCATCTGTCACAACAAATGTAATAGAAATAAATACTGTAAAATGGTGCGGTAACAGGACATTTGGAGGTAAACTGTGTTGTGAGGAATGAACACAGCTCACAGGACAGTCTGTTTGGTCAACACGGTGAATCCATGTGGCCAACCTGAACTCTTTGTGAAATCTGCATAAGGAAAACTTTCACCTAAGTGTAATTCCACATCATGTAGATCGCTTTCAGAATTTTCGCCCACAAAACAACGGTAAATGTAATCGCACCTTAAGGCAGGTGAATGAACAGAAACATGAACACATCATTTCAAAGTGAACTCCAGTGTTTCAGGTGTGTACTAACAAATCGTTGCATATGTAATTAGAAATGATCAATTTGATTTTTCGGTTTCAGATTCTTTTAAAATATTTTTTAGGATATATTTTACTCAAGACATCTGTTTGCATGTGTACAGCCATTGTACTTTTTTTTCCAGAATATTTTTGAAAGGACTAGCTATTGATGTGGTTCCAGTTTTACCTTGTAATGTTTATCACACACTTGCATGGTTCAGAGGCGGCTACATAGTGGTTAGAGATGTTGGCAGTAACCTGAAGGGTCGAAGATTTCCTGTGCTGATCAGTGTTCAAGTCAGCAGAAAGTCCCTTCTATCCAAGTACTGCAAGACACAATAAAGACTACACTAATGCAATTAAAATTCAATTTTAAATTAAATTAAACATAAAATTTTTAATCATGACAAAATATAAAGACCAACTGCCTACCTCAAATTCGTAAAAACTCCGTATACAAACAATGCGGTGCTGTCCTTGTGAAAATGATGTTTATACAACACAATTTTTTTTTTTTACCTTTTACCAATTTTTTGGTCAACAAATATTTTGTCATCAGCAAAAGGCAAACTGTTGCCTCTAAAATAAATTTTAGCTTTCATTAGCATTTCTGATTAATATATTTAGTTTTGGACTTAGTGAATGTGTTCTATAGAAAATCTATCAAGAAAAAAAAAACATTTTTTTAAAACCAAAATTAATTTACTGTATGTTAAAGGCAGGACTAATTATCAATATAGTAATTATTAATTATAGATTGTAAATTCTGTCTTTAATAGGTCTCTAATATGGGTTGTCATTCTCTAATTATAATTTTGTGCAAACTTCAACACATCACGACTGTCCTAACTGTCAAATCACTTTATATTTAGCAACTTTAAAAATGAATGGCAATTCTGTAAAACAGATGGTGTATATGACCTTTACATACAGATATTTTGAATTATGAGCCTTGAAGGTTAACTTTGCATTTAGAGGCTGACCGTATTGTCAAATTTGACATTTTTACTTCCAGCAATGGAAACTTCATGACCTATTTTTGATGTGCAGAAACATCATTTTGATGCAGTCTATACAAAACTTTCTGCATTATGTAGATACACAATTAATAATATATTTGTAAAAAAATATATATACATTTTAAACACTTTCTACTTTTTAAGTACTACTTTCATCTAATACTTTTCACCCTTTGGGAAACTGGGTATACATCTATACATACAGTTGGGCAAAAAAGTATTTAGTCAGCCACCAATTGTGCAAGTTCTCCCACTTAAAAAGATGAGAGGCATGTAATTTTCATCATAGGTACACTTCAACTATGAGAGACAGAATGGGGGGAAAGAATCCAGGAAATCACATTGTCTGATTTTGAAAATTTATTTGCAAATTATGGTGGAAAATAAGTATTTGGTCAATAACAAAAGTTAATCTCAATACTTTGTTATATACCCTTTGTTGGCAATGACAGAGGTCAAACGGTTTCTGTAAGTCTTCACAAGGTTTTCACACACTGTTGCTGGTATTTTGGCCCATTCCTCCATGCAGATCTCCTCTAGAGCAGTGATGTTTTGGGGTTGTCGCTGGGCAACACGGACTTTCAACTCCCTCCAAAGATTTTCTATGGAGTTGAGATCTGGAGACTGGCTAGGCCACTCCAGGACCTTGAAATGCTTCTTACGAAGCCACTGCTTCGTTGCCCGGGTGGTGTGTTTGGGATCATTGTCATGCTGAAAGACCCAGCCACGTTTCATCTTCAATGCCCTTGCTGATGGAAGGAGGTTTTCACTCAAAATCTCACGATACACGGCCCCATTCATTCTTTCCTTTACACGGATCAGTCGTCCTGGTCCCTTTGCAGAAAAACAGCCCCAAAGCATGATGCTTCCACCCCCATGCTTCACAGTAGGTATGGTGTTCTTTGGATGCAACTCAGCATTATTTCTCCTCCAAACACAACGAGTTGAAACCAAAATAGAACATCTGACCATATGACATTCTCCCAGTCCTCTTCTGGATCATCCAAATGCTCTCTAGCAAACTTCAGACGGGCCCGGACATGTACTGGCTTAAGCAGGGGGACACGTCTGGCACTGCAGGATTTGAGTCCCTGGCGGCGTAGTGTGTTACTGATGGTAGCCTTTGTTACTTTGGTCCCAGCTCTCTGCAGGTCATTCACTAGGTCCCCCCGTGTGGTTCTGGGATTTTTGCTCCCCGTTTTTGTGATCATTTTGACCCCACGGGGTGAGATCTTGCGTGGAGCCCCAGATCGAGGGAGATTATCAGTGGTCTTGTATGTCTTCCATTTTGTAATAATTGCTCCCACAGTTGATTTCTTCACACCAAGCTGCTTGCCTATTGCAGATTCAGTCATCCCAGCCTGGTGGAGGTCTACAATTTTGTTTCTGGTGTCCTTCGACAGCTCTTTGGTCTTGGCCATAGTGGAGTTTGGAGTGTGACTGTTTGAGGTTGTGGACAGGTGTCTTTTATACTGATAACGAGTTCAAACAGGTGCCATTAATACAGGTAACGAGTGGAGGACAGAGGAGCCTCTTAAAGAAGAAGTTACAGGTCTGTGAGAGCCAGAAATCTTGCTTGTTTGTAGGTGACCAAATACTTATTTTACTGAGGAATTTACCAATTAATTCATTAAAAATCCTACAATGTGATTTCCTGGATTCTTTCCCCCCATTCTGTCTCTCATAGTTGAAGTGTACCTATGATGAAAATTACAGGCCTCTCATCTTTTTAAGTGGGAGAACTTGCACAATTGGTGGTTGACTAAATACTTTTTTGCCCAACTGTATGAAAGTGACATAAATGTCTGAGTCTTGACTGTGACTCGGAAATGAGTCATATCCATTTATGCTGCGGTGTCTGGGGAGCTGTTGGGGTTTCGGTGCCTTAATGGAATTGAGGGTGGAGAGAGCGCTGTATATTCACTCCCCCAAAACGGCCCGAGACTCGAACTCGCAACCTTTGGATTATGAGTCCGACTCTCTAACCATTAGGCTCTAACCATTACTTTCTACTAGTGTAGCAAGCAAGTCACTGTGAGGTTGCATTTCCTCAGGCGGTCACTTCTGTGTAGAATAATCAGGTAATGAGCACAGAGAAAGTGAGTTGTCTATTGTCAGCTCAAACGATAGGAAGTGCAGAAAATACCCATTTGACCATCTTTCTGATGATCTTTCTCACACTTATCTCTGTTCTCTTGCAGTGATGAGTTGTTTACCCATAATCTGCTGCTAGTCTCAAAGAGAGAGTCGCTGTAAATGTTAAATCCACCTTTTGCGTTCAGAAGTGATTATCTGTATACTAATAGCCATTTAAACAGCAGTACTTGAACTTACATGCATTGTGGTACATAAGTAGAGTTGCAGAAAACGGTCAGAATTTAAGTAATGTTGATCTCTGGTGGTGGGATGTGAACATAACATTTGTGGTAGTAAGTTTTAAATGCAATTCAGTGTTTTTTTGTTTTTTTTTCAATGCAATTGTATTACAAATATCTACATTTTCAAACATGAAAAATATGACCATTAATTTATCAGTTTGAAGCCTGTATTTACATATTTTTTTATTTTAAGTTCAATTTGTTTTAAATAATTTGACAATTAATTTTATTTTTGTGGCCTATCATTTATATACCGTTATAGTTTTTGATCATATTTTGAATGAAATGTTATTTTTCATATTTTATTTTAATTTTAGTAATAGTTTTGGTAATTTTGTTGCACATTTTTTCATTTCATTATTTATTTTAAAATGTTTTTATTAAGTTATTTTAGTACTTCGTTAAATTAAATGAAAATGTGAAATAAAATAAAATAAATCATAAAATAATTTTTATGTTTTTTTTTCTTTTTTAACAGATAAATGGAATTAGATACTAGATTTTAATTTTAATTTTAGCTAATGACAACAGTGCCACTCCAACCCTTCAATACTGGAAAGGATGGCACATAACTTCTGGTTTGAGAAAATTACTCCAAGTGGTAATCATGAGCAGATATGATCGTGTATTGACCAGCACACCATATAAACTGCAATAATTTAGATACCATGTTTTCTTATCCAGGCCCTGAGGTTCACAAAATCAGCTGAATCTGCACAAAGAGCGTGAAGTTCATATGCACTCACGCAGATACCATCTGTGTTCACATCAAACTTCTGAGTAGAATGTTCCAAAAACATGGTTATTAATATTAAATGTTTATATGTGTACTGTTTTGTATTCAATTCTGATAATATTTAAAATTGTTTAATGGACACTTATCATAGCATTTTCAAGGGATTTGGTTTTATGAATATGTTAAGATGTTTTGTTTGCTTATATTTGAAAACATGGATTGTTTAAAACCACTTAATGTTCACAGTAGTGAACATACACCTGGAGCAGTGGGCAGCCAATGCTGCGGCGCCTGGGAAGTAAAAAAAATGTTGTACCACTAGGTTGGTGAGATTGATTGTAATTCAACTGTGCAACCACCCGAAGAATAAGGGTGTGAAAGGTGCAGAACTTATTTGAGAAGTCTTCTAAGCTGCTGTGGTTTCCTGGTGTTTACAGGGCTACCACACATTTTGTTTTATTAAATTAACTTTTTTCCTCTAACAGATATAAGAACAAGACAGGATAAGAATGGTCTACTTTTATAGCATCTGTCACAACAAATGTAATAGAAATAAATACTGTAAAATGGTGCGGTAACAGGACATTTGGAGGTAAACTGTGTTGTGAGGAATGAACACAGCTCACAGGACAGTCTGTTTGGTCAACACGGTGAATCCATGTGGCCAACCTGAACTCTTTGTGAAATCTGCATAAGGAAAACTTTCACCTAAGTGTAATTCCACATCATGTAGATCGCTTTCAGAATTTTCGCCCACAAAACAACGGTAAATGTAATCGCACCTTAAGGCAGGTGAATGAACAGAAACATGAACACATCATTTCAAAGTGAACTCCAGTGTTTCAGGTGTGTACTAACAAATCGTTGCATATGTAATTAGTATATATGTATTAAATGCATAGTATCTCATTCAGGTCTTTCTGGTCCTCGTAGGCCGTGTGGAAGGTGACGACTCACTTGATTCCTCTCTAGTTTGGTAATGTGGTGATTGTAATTACATACTTATGAGCTTAGTGGATTGTTCGACTAGAATACAAAGCAAAATGTAGGCTGTGTTTAAAATGTAAAATTTTGTCATGTAAACACTAATGTCTTTCTCAACCTCCTTTTATCTGTTTCAGCAGCTCACAACAAAACGTTCTTTCCTGTGAAGGACTGGGTGAGTGTTTCTACAGGCAGATTTACTGCACCACTGAGCGCCATTTATTAGTTTACAGCCAGTGTACTGTATATGTACAATTTCAGCAGTGACATTTTCATTTCACTTTTTGATGTAATAACTTCTTTCCTTTATGCTTCCATTTTAAAATGGTTCTTTAAGCCAACACAATTGTTCAAATATTTACAATAAATATATAAGAAAAAATACTGCAGTTTGTGTTTGGTTTAATCATATATGGCATTACACGACTTCTCCCAACTATTAAAGAATATCTGTCTATAAAACAAAATGCATTTTTGGTTATAATATTCATGTTTTCTTTTAATGTGTACTGATCATATTTATTACACTTGGAGTGAAATGTTTCTTAAGAAATACATTAATTTAGAAATGATAGGCTGGATTAATTATGTTGAAAAATATTAAAGCTATTATTACATAATGGCATTGAATATTGATAAATATTATATATAATTTGATTCTGATACAGTACACTACTGTTAAAAAGTTTGGGGTTGGTAAGATTTTTAATGTATTCGAAAGAATATTATTTAAACAAAACTACAGTAAAAACAATATTGTGAAATATTATTACTATTTAAAATAAGCTTTCTTTCAGATCATGTGACAAAATATGCTTATTTGGTGCTTTTCATTTTATAATTGTCAATGTTGAAAACTTTGTGCTGCTTTTTTCATAATTCTTTTTCAGTTTCACAAGTCGGCTGGCTTGACTAATAAAGTTACCCGCAACCAAACCAAACCCAATCTTTCTTTTCTTTTTTTTAAAGTGAGAAAGCACTTAAGAAAAGCTCTCCTCAACCTGTAATTGAACAATCTGGCATCACTGGCTTTAACATCTTCATTCAAACATAATTAGCAGAATGAATCTTATCTGCTAACATGCTGACTAAGAGCTTGTAGCGCTGATCCCTCTCACATCTATTGAGGCCATTTGTCCAATTTGGTCTCAGTTTTCAAAAATGTAGCGCATTTGAAAAGGAGCCCCTTATTGATTATAAATTTTCATATGCACATTAAAACTCTCATTCAAAATGTGCCCTAATTGATATTTTAACCCTTTCATGAATTACAAAGTAATATTTTTTAAATGTTTTTTAAACTTTTTTAAGTTTGTGTAATTTTTATTTTTATTTATATATTGGTCAACTGTAGTGGACACAATGCATCAACGGTATTAAAAGTGATTCAATAGAACTCATTGACTGGTCTGAAAAAAATGTTTTTAAAACATTTACTAAGAGCAAGTGGTATGGATACACATAAGAAGGCTTAAGAAGTTCGCCTTTTTGAATATATGATGCAATTTCTCAAAACAAAAAATAGATACAAAGACAATAATTAAATGGAATAGTAGACAGCGCTTTGGGGGTTCACCACTTGATGGTCGGGACATGATGCTACAACCTAAATGGTTCAAAATGGCTTCCAAATATCTGTCCACTTTAGTGGACACCATGCATGAAGGGGTTAAATTAAATGCATTTACAGTAAAAGTAACCTTTTCACTGGGTGAAAAACACATCACGCCAGATTTAAAGGTTATTGATGGTGCCCATGACATGAAACAAAACTATGCTACAAATAATCACAGCTTTCTTGTTTGTAATGAAACTAAGAAAAAGAAAGGGGGGAAAAAAACGGCAGACATACAGTCTAACCACAAAGTTGTTCAGAGATTACTATCAGGAAGAAAACATCAGTCCCATGCCAGGGTGCAAGGGGTGACGAGAGGCCCAAGGCCATCTCAAACAAGATGGAGGCAGTACTGATGTTTCTGTTGTTTTAGATTATTTTTATTCACAGCCTCCTAAACTGATAACACTGGATTTAGTGCATGCACTATATAAGTAAACTAGGAATTTTATCAGAGGCTGGGACCTTTGGGATTTCAGAAACAAGTAACAATTTTGATTGTTCTGTAGGCAGACAGTCTGAATTAAGGAGTCTGCTGATCCCACAACAAACACTCAATACATATTCAGACTCGGTATTGTCTGTGGTGTTATGTATTTCGCTTGATGATTGCGATCATTTATTAAAATCTGACTGGACATAAATGGTTTCTTTGGCCTAATAATACTGCAGAGTTTAAGGACACTCTTACAGTACATTTGACTTACTTTACTTACTTTAGTTAGGATAGAAATGTGTAGGTTATGTTTATTTTATTTTCTGCCCCCAAAACAGGAAGAGGAACTCCTGTATGCACTTCACTACCTGATGCTGCATGCTAATGCTGTGCACCTCCTAGTGGTACTATTTGTTGATAAAGCAACATCAGCATTTAAAGCTGTTGAAGTAAATTATATTCATCCTATAAATCCTGTAAGTTGTCAAAACTTTGTAAACCTGTTGTATACAATATACCACCTGCCTTCTGTCATATGACTGATCATTTATCTTTTTTTTAAATTTTTTTATTCTTTTTTTTTTTTTTAGCAAAAGGCCTTAAAATGTTCCCCTCCAGTTTGTGGTACACATCTTTTTGCAGTGAAATCTGTGCTGATTTTTATAAATGTAAGAATAACTTTTATATTGTTAGTAATATTTCAAGATGAACACTTACAACTTATGCTTACTTAAATATCCATACATCACTGATTACTTGATACTTGATTATACTCTTTTTATTATTTAAAAAAAAAATTAAATTGTGTTAAAATCCATCAGATATGAAGCATCAGACTTTTGAGGAATGTTTATTTCTGTATCTCTCAAGCATCACTGTATTGCACTGCATTATATGCTTTATTCATAAAACAAAGCATTTTTACTAAGACGTATTATTGGGAGATATAGAGTGACAACTGATATTTATATATATACTTACTTTGTAAGTAGTCTGCTATATTGTTTTAAAGAATTTCAGAATTTAATTTGACTTTATGTCCATATAAATATCAGCAGCTGCATATTTTGCTCAGCTTGGTTGTTTTTTCGTATTGTTACTATTGCACTATATAAGCCTGATTTACCAAATATGTATACATATGAATAAAAGGTTCAAACTTTTTTTAGATTTAGATTTTCCTGACTATTATTTAACATAACGTGTCAGGTTTTATAGGTTTAAGAACATTAATGTTGCATAAAAATGTCCAGTTCTTGATTTCTGAGTCAGTGACCTTTTGCCTATTTTCAATTTCAGTCATCAATTTGCATAGAGCATATTGCATTACAGACCAAGAGAGCCACAAACTAACCATTATCTATGGTTGTTTCAACATGTTCCCATACTTTGACTGATCACTGTGAATGATCCTCATGTATTTCATTCTCCTTGCACTGAAACAGTGCCTTCAGCGAAACGCTTCATGGTTTACACTAGACTGAAATGTGAGTCAGTGATGGGAAATTGTCTAGTGTTATGCAACAGACTGAATGTGAGCCGTGCTGTTCGTCTAAAGAAAAAAAGCTGAAAAAGAATGAAAAGGGCAAGAACATCAGTAAATACTCTCTTTACTGTCTAACTGGGCTATTGAGTCATTTCCGTGCCTTTCAAAGCATATTTACTCTGCGGCTGACCTATCCTATCCATTTATTCCAGTGAATGTTTGGAAACTTGTAGAAATAGACTATATATATATATATATATACAGTACATGTTTAAGGGTAAATCACAAATGTGAGTCATACATGAATACTAAAATACTATTTGGTCTTTAGTAGTTCTGTGTTTTACCAGAAAAGGAGCTGGAGGTAATCCAGCTCTCCAGAGAAAGAGCCACTCCAGATGTTTTAGGCTCCTCCTCTCGCTCTGCTCTTTCTCTAAAAATTCCAGCCAACTCGGTTCCTCTGCATGAGGGCTTTTCCACTCCGCCTGTCATACGCACATAAGCAAACACTCAGTTTTTCTAATCGTTCTCCTCCGGTCTTTAAGATGAGAGCCCTGCAGCTCCTCGTCCTCGTTCTCTCAGGCCTGGTGGGGGCACAGCAGCAGGCCCTTATGGACTACTTGGAGAGAAGACTCCTTGCTATTGAGGTAAGTACAACAATGCTCTCCCATTCAGACCCTGGCCTCCAGATACAGGCTGGCATGAAGTATTAAGAAGAGTGTAGCTAAGAAAACAACAGACTAAGTTTTGTATGAACTGTGGATTTAATTGTATGGTGCAATTACTTGTTATATCTGTGAAACATAGTCGGTTAAGTTCTGTTAGGTTCTCTATAGGAGTAAAGCCACACAGAATTGTTGAGAGAAGAGTACAAGTAGTAGAAGCTAAAATGTAATGTAATTATCAAACACACATGCACACACACACACACACACACACACACGCATTTACACTGCTGTTCTAAGGTTTGGGGTCAGTAAGATAATAAAAAAAAGTTTTGTTCAACAAGGATGGATTAGATTGATCAAAAGTGACATTAAAAACATTTCGAATGGAAAGGACTTCTATTTCAAATGCATGCTGATTTTTGAACCTTCTATTCATCACAAATCAGGGTTTTCACAAAAATATTAAGCAGTTTAACTGTTTTCAACATTAATAAAAATAAGAAATGTTTCTTGAGCATCAACTCACCATATTAGAATAATATGTGAAGGATCATGTGACACTGAAGACTGGAGTAATGGCTGCTGGAAATTCAGATTTGCCATCACAGGAATAAATTACATTTTAATACGTATTTTAAAAAGCATTAGACAGTAAAAAATTAAATTTTAAGAGACTTTGTAAGAGACTTCTTTTGAAAAATATTACTGACTCCAAACGTTTGAATGGTAGCAATTTACGTGTATATATTCATTTATCATATTCTTTGAGCATGAGTAAAAGTAAATGGTACAGACGTTGATGTCATGTCAATATAAAGGGCAGCTAGAGGGCCCTTTTAGTCCAAGTGCTGGGTAAAAAGGCTCACGGAGGTACTATAGTGATATTTATAGTAAAATTTGTCATTATATATGCATATGTTTTTTTGCATATGCCATGATAGCACAAACTTGCTCAAAATGATAACTGTACCCAATGAATGTCTGACAAACACACTGACATAAGAAGCAGATGAACATGCACACAATCTTGCTTCCTTTCTGTTTTCGCTCCATTCCCAGGATTCTTTCTCCTTGAGTTGGTCACCCGATCTCCCTCTGTGTCTTGGATTCGGCCACATGAAGGAAATTTTCTCTCCCTGTTTTCTCTCTGTGCTGACTCTGCATGTACAGTTCTTCTCAGACAAGTCATTTTGTGTGATTATGCTAAAACGCACTTTGCTTCTTCTTTCTTTCCACTGAGTCACAAATTCAAAAAAGAACATTTGCTGCCAAAGGTTTATCCATCTGCAGCACAAATGATGCTGTTCCAATGCCAAAGTGCTCATGAATTCCTGCAGCTGTCAAGGGAGGGTTATATTTGAATAATTTACACTCATGAGGCTGTCTGACTCGGTATTTAACATGCTCGAGTTCACGGTTTAAAATGTATGGTTGCTTAGAACATTCATGTGCTTAAAAGCCATCTGAAATCTGCATGCATGATCAGGTCAAATTTATTTATATAACACTTTTCACAATACACAGTTTCAAAGCAACTTTGCAGAAAACCATGATGTTTATAATATCTTAAGATCATATTTAGCAGATTAGAGAATATATTTTACATTTTGCAACAATACAAGCAATCAACCATACTTATACCATACTTATAACAGGACATACTTATAACATACTTTTGACATACTTATAACTTTATTTAAAGTAATTATAGTTTGTGACATTATAAAAAAATCAAGCAGCTGAGATTTGATATACAGTATATATGGGTTTTTATGAGTATCCTATATGCATGCAGATAAAATTGGACACTCACTCACACACACACATGTTGGTTTTTGTGGTTTATGGGGACTCTCCATAGGCGTAATGGTTTTTATACTGAACAAACTGTGTGTGCTATTGTCCTACACCTAAACTTACCCCTCACAGGAGACTTTGTGCATTTTTAGATTTTCAAAAAAACTCCATTTAGTATGTTTTTTAAGCCTTTTGAATTACGGGGACATAGGCAGTGTCCTCATAAACCACCTTCATATTGTAATACCTCTGTCATACCCATGTCATTATACAAATTTGTGTCCTCATAAACCACATAAACATGCGCACACACACACACACGCACGCACACACACACAGAATATATCCAATTACATACAGAGCTGCATAGTAATACATTCACATTTTGTGACAATGTCAACAATTGTGCAGCCAAGATTTGCTAAATAGTAAGTATTGCTTCACATAAGAATACTGTACAGTATGTATGAAGCTGTATAGTATGAGGGGCTGTACAAGCCATAATTCATTCTGGTGCATATTTATTTGTCCCACTGTATATATTTTCTTTAGACATACATGCATTTTCTTCTTACACACATTTATTTTTTATAATATTAAATGTATACTTTGAATACATTTGCACAAGAGCAAAATGTATAAATGTATGCATAAAATATATGAATATAAGAGGTAAATATATGAATGTGAGCGTTAAAAATATGTGACTATGAGAGCAAAAATTTATGAATGTGAAAGGAGAATGTAAGTGTGTGAGAATAGAAATATATGCATGTGAAAGGAGAATGTAAGTGTGTGAGAATAGAAATAAGTGCATGTGAAAGGAGAACGTAAGTGTGTGAGAATAGAAATAAGTGCATGTAAAAGGAGAACGTAAGTGTGTGAGAATAGAAATATATGTATGTGAAAAGAGAACGTAAGTGTGTGAGAATAGAAATAAGTGCATGTAAAAGGAGAACGTAAGTGTGTGAGAATAGAAATATATGTATGTGAAAAGAGAACGTAAGTGTGTGAGAATAGAAATATATGCATGTGAAAGGAGAACGTAAGTGTGTGAGAATAGAAATATATGCATGTGAAAGGAGAACGTAAGTGTGTGAGAATAGAAATATATGCATGTGAAAGGAGAACGTAAGTGTGTGAGAATAGAAATATATGCATGTGAAAGGAGAACGTAAGTGTGTGAGAATAGAAATATATGCATGTGAAAGGAGAATGTAAGTGTGTGAGAATAGAAATATATGCATGTGAAAGGAGAATGTAAGTGTGTGAGAATAGAAATATATGCATGTGAAAGGAGAATGTAAGTGTGTGAGAATAGAAATATATGCATGTAAAAGGAGAACGTAAGTGTGTGAGAATAGAAATATATGTATGTGAAAAGAGAACGTAAGTGTGTGAGAATAGAAATATATGCATGTGAAAGGAGAACGTAAGTGTGTGAGAATAGAAATATATGCATGTGAAAGGAGAATGTAAGTGTGTGAGAATAGAAATATATGCATGTGAAAGGAGAATGTAAGTGTGTGAGAATAGAAATATATGTATGTAAAAGGAGAACGTAAGTGTGTGAGAATAGAAATATATGCATGTGAAAGGAGAATGTAAGTGTGTGAGAATAGAAATATATGCATGTGAAAGGAGAATGTAAGTGTGTGAGAATAGAAATATATGCATGTAAAAGGAGAATGTAAGTGTGTGAGAATAGAAATATATGCATGTGAAAGGAGAATGTAAGTGTGTGAGAATAGAAATATATGCATGTAAAAGGAGAATGTAAGTGTGTGAGAATAGAAATATATGCATGTGAAAGGAGAATGTAAGTGTGTGAGAGCACCAGAATGAATTATGGCTTGTACAGCCCATCATACATGCATATATATTCTATTTCTATTTTATATGCTTGTCACTATCACTATCATTCCGTATTCTTTTTCTATTCTATCAACATGTTTTCTTTTTGTTTTTTAAAAAAACTCTATCACTTAAGACCCTCTAACACTTTCACTCTCTGTTCTATTTCTATTCTAACTACTTGTTTTCTTTTTAGTTTAAAAAAGACCCTATTTTATTTAAAAACAATAGTGTTCATTCTTTTTCTCTTTTCAACTGTTTTCTTTTTATTATAAAAATGACACTCTATTACTACCATTGTCTATTCTTATTCTATTCTATATACTTTTTTCTTTTTATTTATTACAAAAATAAAACATTTACATGTACTGTGTTAGACTAACCTAGACTTGTCACTTACATATTATTGCTCTTTTGCTGGTTTTGATTGCCTCTATTGTCCTCATTTATGTCACTTTGGAAAAAAACATCTGCTAAATGACTACATGCAAATGTAATGTGACTGTAAAGTATACTTAACCGTGTATCAACACCCATTTCACCCTAGCATTACGGTGATAACTTTTAACCAGCAGAACCACTCACATTTGTTTGAAAGCTAATTGCTAGCCTTCACTTTATCTAATCATATGAAAGATGCCCATTTCACAGACATGTTTAGAGATGACTAATTCAAATCTCTTTTACTGAGGCTCTCGAGACTTGTTTTTGTTTATTTCTCCATTGGCAGGATCGTATCTCCTTGTGGCATGAGCAGACCAGCCGTTACGCCTCAGAGCTGCGCGAGTTCAAGCAGCAGATGGTGGCACAGCTAGAGGGCCTGGACAAGAGCAAGGAGGCGCTGCGGAGCGAGTTGGACACAGTGGGTACACGCGTAGACCGTGTGGAGAGAGAGATGGACTACCTCGAAACACAGAATGGAGCGCAGCCTTGCGTGGACGTGGATGACAAGCTGGTGGAGCAGCAGGTGACGGTTGTCAAGGAGAGGAATAAAGCCAAGTACGCCAAGCTCACAGGTAAAGAGCTTTAGGTAACATTCCAAAGGCTTAGATACGAGTAATGTTTGTCTCACATCATGTCTCGCCATAGCTGGCTCATTCAACAAATTCAGCACTCTGAAGTACTAGAGGCACAAATTCCATGTTTTTGTTGTGGTATCGAATATGTTATAATTATAATTTTCACTTTATAATATCACTTACTAAACCATTCCAATAAGAGATTAAATAAGGCACTGAAATAGACTCCATCTGAAACAAAACTCTCATTTTCTTATTGTTTTTTGACTTGGATGGCGAAAGGCACTGTTTTCCAACAAATGTTTTACAAAGATCCACTGAGTGACATGAGATTGGAAAAGAAAGACCTCTAAAAAGCATGAGAACTCCATGTGGCACTGCATCAGCAACAATTGCAAACTCTTTCGGACTAACAGGAACATGCTTAGGAAATTTATTAGACCAATATGTAAGCTTATCATCCAATTTGTTAAAAAAAATATTATCCAAAGAATTATTGTACCCATATATATTTCCGAGAATTACAGTTTGTTGGTTAAGTGAAATGACTAATAAATGAAAATGACCTAAGCTATCCGATTCTGACCCTAATATATCCCCACCAAATTTGTTTCTCAAAATGCTTACACCAGCTGTTTGGTGCCATGTGAACTCCAAATATCGTTACCCCACTGAGATTTCCACCATTTGTAATTGAAATCAGATTTGTGTTTTTTAGCAAACAAAAAGAGCTTTTCATTTGACACTATCCCTGAGACCCCTGGCATTAAAGGATATTAAAGACAATGACATGAACCACGAACAATATAGAAAAGAAACAAGAAAAGAAAAGAAAGTTTGAGTGAACCAAAAGAGTACACTCGTTCAATCACTATCCTCCAAAAAGAGCAACAACCACAACAACAGCTCAACCGGGAATAAGATGTTCAGAGAATAACAAAGACTACGCTTAAACGTCAGCTTTCGAATAAAGATTTAAGAGCCCAAAGTAAAGTAAATAATTAACAATAAAAAAATATATAAGTATAAATAAATAAAGAAAAAATTATAAATGAAAAATTATAATAACTCATGAGTATATAAAAAAACAAACAAACAAAGAAAAAACTTACCATCCTAAAGGTGTCTGAACATGAGGTATTGTCCCAGATGAGATCATCAGGTGAAAGGTCATCATGTGGATAATTTAATTTACAGCTAAACTATTATTAATTCATTTTTACTAATAGTTAGATTGGGCAGGCCTTCACAAAAGGGCGTTTAATTACAAAAAAAATAAAATAAAAAAAATTGCATCGACAAATGGCACTTTGGGCATCAAGGGGAAAAGGAGCTGGTGCTCAAGCACCCACCGCACCCCCCTCTGCACGTGCCTGGTGCATAAAGAACTTATGTCTGTCTTACGAACATACTGGAAATGCTTTAAAGAACGCTGAAGGCGAACAGAAATGAGACAGCTTTCTGCGTGTAGCGCGTCAGTCACGCTCGTCAGGAAAGTGAGTGAAACACACATTTTTTATCAAATAATATGACATTAATAGCGGTTCACTTCCGTCATTTGGTACGATTGCGTTCACATAAGCAGCGAACCGTACCCCAGACCAACCTTTTTAAGCGGACTCGGGCACGGTTCGCGGGCGCGCACCCGAGTTCATAAGACAGCGTTCACATCATCCAAACAAACCGAACTCTGACATCAGTCGAACCCGGGTGCGCGCCAACAGTGCTAGTGTGAATATGCAACATCCGCATTTGCGCATTATGGAAACAAATTAGGTATAGTGTATGTACGGTAATTTGATCAGGTTTGTCTCACAAATATTACATTCGTGTTGAGAGAGTAATTACGAACAATAAAAGTTATTTTAACCCTTTTTAAATATACTTTATTTGAATTGTTTGCTTAATTTCAATTACTGGAAAGAATCATTTATTTGAGTGTATACTTTCTGACTGATCAAATATTAACAAAAATAAAAAAATATATAATATAAATTATATTTAATTAATGTTATTTTAGTATTATTTATATACTATTATGGTATTTATTAATATTTTGAATTGGCTTTTATTTTAATATTTTCAGTTTTTATATTTATTTTTTACATTTACATTTAACTTTCATTTAGTTGTTCATTTAGTAGTTCAATTTCAGTTTTAGTCATTTTATTTTCAACTTACACATATTATTTCAGTTAGTTGCCAAGGTAACTTTTAAAAAAAAGTTTTTATGTTTAGGTTTTTCATTTAATCTTTATATTTTCTTTTGATTCAGTTTTATTTCAGTTCTCTAAAATGACTGTAATAGGTTTAGTTTTAGTTAATAATAACAACAACACTGTCACAGGGTGGAAAAGCATTCTAGAAAATGAATAGGAAGAATATGTGTTGAAAGTGTACACTTCATAGATTCTGTTTTAAGAAGCTCATAATGAAGCAAAGCTTCTGTGGTAAGTGGCTCGAGAATGACAGGCAACCAAGTTCAATCACATGAAGCTCTAAGCTATTATAACTTGACAGAGTTTAATACATAATGCATTAAATAGTGGGTCTAATCTTCCTGAAGTCCTCATTTAGAAAAGCATGATGTATTATTATTCCATCATTGAGAGAGACAGTAATTATACTGCTGGAGGATAAATCATGATGCTTTCCGAACATCGTCTCTACACTTCAGCAGCTTCATATTGCCTTTTCATAGCAAAACGCCTCCAATCTGATTAACCCAGACTGTCATTAGTCTACTGTGCATTCCCGTAAGGGTTTAGTCTTAAATCAGACTTTATTGGAAAGCACATAGTAAGTAATATCATGAGGAAGGGATGCACTTTGGAACTTAAATGAAGAGGGCAAATATTGATATTCTAATTCCAGAAAAAAAATTCTAATTGATGATTAACATAACGATGGAAAGTAAGGAATAATTTACAATATTTACAGGCACATTTTAGGCAAAAATGATATACAATTTTTCTTTATGCTTAGATTGTAGTGACATGATCTCCAGCATCAAAGCCATGAAGATCCTCAAACGAGTGGGGGGCGCTAAGGGAATGTGGACCAAGGACATGGGAAGCGCCACCGGGAAGGTGTACATCTTAAATGGGACAGAGGATGATACCATGTATGAATTTGGTACAGTTCGTGAATTCACTTCCTCCCAAGGCACTTCTGCGGCCACCAGCGTCCAGCTCCCTTCAGCTTGGCGCGGTATGGGTCATGCCATCTACAATAACCACCTGTACTATCTGAAGCAGGGTGAGGAGATGAAACTAATAAAGTTTGATCTTCACAAGAACATAGTTGTGGACAGTGCCGTGTTTCCAGCTAAAAACCAGCTCCCCGTATACGGCCTGAATCCTGAGACCTTCATCGATTTAGCAGTAGATGAAGAGGGTCTTTGGGCCATCTATGCCACTCAGGAGAACGAAAGGCACATCTCTTTGGCCAAGATAAACCCTAAAACTCTAGACATCGAGCAGATGTGGGACACCCCTTGTGTGAGGGAGAACGCAGAGGCGGCGTTTGTCATCTGCGGTACCATCTATGTGGTCTACAACTCCAAACTACCCAGCCGCTCTCGAATTCAGTGCGTGTTCGATGTCAGTGACATGGTCACAAACGACGACGCTCCAAATGTATACTTTCCCAAACGATATGGCACTCATGCCAGCCTCAAATACAGCCCTGTGGAGCAGCTGCTCTACGCTTGGGACGATGGCTATCAAATCCTCTACAAACTCCAAATGAAAAAGAAGCTGGATGTGTAGAAGGTGTACTGAAGACTGAAGAAAGCAGAGTTGGAGAGGAAATGCCCATGTTATTGGCTTGCTTTATCTAATGCAATACGGCTGGGTCACACATTGATACGTTGAGCTTTGTAGTTAGACAGAGAGCACAATATATGATTGATTGGACACATTTGTTAGGTTCAGCTGTTTACTAGAAATCAATGTGCAAAGCTCAAGAAGACCCATTTTAACTTTGTTTGCCTGGAGCAGAACTAATAAAATGATTTTATATATTATGTTGACATGAAATGTGCAGTTAATAAATAATTGTACAAACACTACAATAATTTCTACTGTTAATGTATATTATATATATATATATATATATATATATAGCTTATAATGTCATAATCTACCCAGTTAAAATTAAAATTGAGTTAGAATTATTTCAACACCTTACCTGTATGACCTTAAAGCTTCTGCTAAAAGAAAAAAAAGGTCCACTTTGATTGTACAGAATTCTATCAACAAGACGAACTCTGCAGCAATATTACATATTAATACTGAACATTGCGTTGGCGACGTTGAAATTTCTGACAGGATGGTGCGATTGTCAAATCAGAATCAAGCTTTGCATAGAGTCGCGTGCCGTTCACACAGAACACCGCTCGCATCTCGCGCATGACATGGTGTTCTGAAATAAGTGTCCCTTAAGTTTAAAATAAGTTCATGTTTCTCGAGAATATTTGTTTTTGTTTTCCATTCCACCATTATGTCTTGCATTTACGAAGCTATGAAAATTATTTGTGTTCACAAAAAAAAAAAAAAAAAACTTTTTTCAACAATTCTTTGCTACCCTAGCACCATTATGGAGAGTCTTACGACGCATGCTGTCCTCTTCCAATAAACAAGGTGCAGCGCAAGCGTGTTCTACATCAGCAGCACCACGCATACATCGTGATACTCTCTATAATGGTGCAAGGGTGGCGCAGAAGAATTGTTGAATAAAGTCGTTATTTTTGTTTTCTTTGCACACTAAAATTATTCTCATAGCTTGGTAAAATTATGGTTGAACCACTGATGTCACATGAACTATTTTAAGATGTCCTTACAATCTTTCTGTTCCTTGACTGTGGTAGTACCCTTGCTATCTATGGATGGTCAGAAAGCTCTCAAATGTTATCAAAAAATATCTTAATTTGTGTTCTGAAGATGAACGAGGGTCTTACAGGTTTGGATCGACACAATGAATGACAGAATTTTAATTTTTGGGTGAACTATCCCTTTAACAAGGAATGAAATAAAAACAAAACCAATAGAAGCGAGGAAGTTTAATCACACCTTTCAAGTACAAGGGGATGTTCTGAAACAGTAACTGTACATTACAAATACAAAGTCTCAATATAAAATTGAAAAGTGGCTCTGAATTAGGCATTTCATACAGAAACACCAATTCCAGTGATTATTGATACAATGAGTTCCAGCCAGGCCAGCCAACAAAATACATCATGTTATCTGAAGAGAAAACACCTCAAAGGTAACAGGAAAAATACAGAAAAGTAAACGTTTATCACACTTTATGTAAAATACAAAATTGGTCTTTGTAAAACAGTGCTTCTAATTTAGATAATGATATTATTTCAAGTCTTGTTAGAAGGCCAAGGATTTTTTTGCATCTTTTAGATCAGACACACAACCCTTGGTATTCATTATGGTTTTACTTTGGAAGCTGCAATTACTGCATGGTGAAATTATGATCATTTTAGCCAGCTGTACATTATGGATGTGCATGGCTGCATTTAACTGAACTCAACTTGATCGAAGAAAATTATGACAAATGATTCTAAGTACTCATAGAACGATCAGCAAATTAAATGTTTAAATACGGACAAAGCAAAAATTCTACACTTTACACTGATGATGGGATATTTGTAGACAGGATACAAATTATTCTTGGCATTGGCGTTTTTGGTGGCACAACAGTTTCACTTCTTCACAAACAAAAGGAAGATCAATGGAATATCTCTGCTCTGTAAACAATATACAGTTTGGCTAATATCTCAATAGGTTGAACATATTGAGGACTTCACATATCTCTTCAATAATAAAAATCTCTTAACACATTTATTTTATATTCAAAGAAGACAAAAAAGAACAAGAAGGAAGTTAAGGCTAAATATATAATAAACTATATCTTCATACTATTATGTCAATTAAAATATAATATACATCTACCAATTATACACTATTCATCAACAAATACACCCTTTTACTCTTCTGAGTTGCTTAAATTCATCTCGAAGTGTATCGTTCAACCTCTTCGGGTAGTGGCTTGTGAATTTACCCAATGTAAGAAAGCAACACTTCAATCCAAAGGCAAAAAAGCTAAAACTCGGCTAGGTTTACTTGCACTTGGAAAGGTTTGGACAGCACCCTCTTTTTTCTTGCTCCATCATACATGTCTGCACAGGCATAAGCTGTGTCACACATTGTCTAAGGACATATCTTGGATCTCACCATCAGTCCCTGGGAGATACTTGGCTTAAAGACGTAGAGAGAGGTCATCCCTTCCTTATGGACTGGAGGGGAGTCTAGGAGATGGGCATGAGCCCTGGCTGTCAAAGCTTGCGGTACGAGTCTTCCACTGAAAAAGAGACAGAAAACGGAATGAAAATGGAAATATTGAAATGAAAATGTACTTTTCCACTCTGGAAAGGATAGACATTCACCTCCTTCTCAGACTTCTTGGGCTCTACTAGCGGGTGCCAGTGAGCGATAGGCTTTCGAGGGTAAGCAAGCATCTCATTCCAGTGGTCTCTCCCAAGCCCCTCGGCATGGATCCCTACACGACAGACTCCAATGATCTCATTGTGTCCCACTCTATACACCAGGAGAATGAAGAATAGACTGTGAAGAACATACACAACATAATATTTGTAGAGTGAAAATATCACACTCACAGATCATAGTCCATAACTGATATATGTAGGCTGACTTGATCCATATTCTCTGGGGGAATGTCAAAGATAATCGCCTCATTATATGTTGGATTCAGTGTGTTCTTTTTTATGGAAGTTTTCTTCTTTTTCAAGCGTCTCCCGTCACAAATCAGTGACACCTTCACATACGGATCTGCCAACAGAGCAGAAAGGTGTGACATGAATTTCTCAACGTATCTTTCTCCTTGTCTTTCAGGGTCTAAATATGTCTGACTAAAGTACTTGTAATGTGCTTGCTGACAATGATAAATGTGACTGTCCAAATGTATACACAGGAAGATGGAGCCGAGCAGACAGATGCAAGAAAATAAAGACAGACAAATAAAGGACAGCAGCATACCTGAATAACCGGTAATATCCATGGCTTTGAGGTTCCTACATTTGATGACAGTAAGTGTGAGTCTCCCTGCAGTTGGCAAGTAGCAGAGAGAGAACATTATCTCTCCCAAATCCACACTCTCCTGTAAGTCAAATAGAGACACTCAAAATCGAATGCATCATGCTGGCATTACAAATAAATGGCAATGTTTACAAATATAGTTATGTTAGTATTTCAATGATGCAAGGGTAAGAAAACGACATAATCTTAATTCAGTATACTACCATTCAAAAGTTTGAGGTTTTATATTATTATTTAACAAGGATGCATTAAATTGAATAAAACCGACAGTAAAGACATTTATAATGTTACAAAATATTTCTACAACCCGAAATCCGGAAATGTTGGGACGTTTTTAAAAATTGAATAAAATGAAAACTAAAAGACTTTCAAATCACATGAGCCAATATTTTATTCGCAATAGAACATAGAGAACACAAATGTTTAAACTGAGAAATTTTACACTTTTATCCACTAAAGGGAAGGGAAGGGGGAAGTGATGTGTGGCCAAGTATGGTGACCCATACTCGGAATTTGTGCCCTGCATTTAACCTATCCAAGTGTACACACAGTAGTGAACACACACCCGGAGCTCATTTCTAAATGAGCTGACAGTAAATGAGCTCATTTAAAATTTGATGCCTGCTACAGGTCTCAAAAAAGTTGGCACGGGGGCAACAAAGGGCTGAAAAAGCAAGAAATTTTGAAAAGATTCAGCTGGGAGAACATCTAGCAACTAATTAAGTTAACTGACATCAGGTCTGTAACATGATTAGCTATAAAAGGGATGTCTTAGAGAGGCAGAGGCTCTCAGAAGTAAAGATGGGCAGAGGCTCTCCAATCTGTGAAAGAGTGCGTAAAAAGAGTGTGGAATACTTTAAAAACAATGTTCCTAAATGTCAAATTGCAAAGGCTTTGCAAATCTCATCATCTACATTGCATAACATTATCAAAAGATTCAGAGAAACTGGAGAAATATCTGCGTAAGTTACAAGCCCGGAGACCTTTGTTGGATGCCCGTGGTCTTCAGGCCCTCAGATGACACTGCATCACTCATCGGCATGATTCTGTCATTGACATTACTAGATGGGCCCAGGAATACTTCCAGAAATCACTGTTGGTAAACACAATCCGCCGTGCCATCTGCAGATGCCAACTAAAGCTCTATCATACAAAAAGGAAGCCATCTGTGAACATGGTCCAGAAGCGCTGTTGTGTCCTGTGGGCCAAGGCTCATTTAAAATGGACCGTTTCAAAGTGGAAAAGTGTTCTATGGTCAGACGAGTCCAAATTTGACATTCTTGTTGGAAATCCGGGCATAAGAGGAGGGAGACATTCCAGTGTGTTATCAGCGTTCATTTCAAAAGCCAGCATCTCTGATGCAGAGGTTGCGTTAAGACTTTAATTTTGTCCATCATTTTGACGGACAGGTTCATAAAAATTCAGTCATAATCTATTATTACCCGTCATTTTAATTTTCATATTTTAATTATAATAACCCATTTAATTGCTTTTATTTTTGTTCACGTTTTAATTTTTTAATAATGAACCTAAAGGACGAGCATATAGGCATTTATTTATGAAGAGAACAGATGAACAGAGACTGCGTCACTTTTCATGTTCAACACCGCAGTGACAGCGGAGTACACTAAAAACATCAAAATATGCTAGTGCTGGTAAAAAAAAAACGATTTCTCTGTTTTAATAGATTCTTATTTTTATGAACCAATATCGTTTCTTAACCCCCAATCTATGCTGTTTTCATTTGATGAATACACAGTAGGTAATAGGCTAAGCTTTGTGCGTTGTTACTTTTCATATGAAATACAGTCTCAGATTTCAAATTCTGTCCATTTTATTAGGAAATTCAAGCAACAAATACCGTTTTGGTGCTCTTTAATGTGGCGTGATAGATCGCTGTAGACACCTTAGATCAAGCTATTCGCTTTACTAATACTTGCCTGTGCGTAATCAAAGGCATAGCAAAAGACTTTTATTTTTGTTCTGGAAACAATTGCACGCTCTGCTGCCTCACTGGAGCACACTCGCCACCAACTGGACAGGCCTAGGAATTACAGTTATAAATTACAATAGATCACCCTCAGTGTAATCTGCCAAAGTGATGGACAGCCTTCAGATTTTTCAGTCACTGCTAAAAAATTTTTGTCAATGACGGAGAATTTTTGGTTAACGTGACCTCTGCTCTGATGGTATGGGGGTGCATAATTGCATACGGTATGGGCAGCTTGCATGTTTTGGAAGGCAGTATGAATGCTGAAAGGCATATAAAGGTTTTAGAGCAACATATGCTCCCCTCCAGATGACGTCTATTTCAGGGAAGGCCTTGTGTATTTCAGCAGGACAGTGCAAAACCACATACTGCAGCTATTACAACAGCATGGCTTCGTAGTAGAAGAGTCCGGGTGCTGAATTGGCCTGCCTGCAGTCCAGATCTTTCACCTATAGAGAACATTTGGCACATCATTAAATGAAAAATACGTCAAAACTCTTCAGCAGCTGGAAACCTATATCAGGCAAGAATGGGACCAAATTCCAACACCAAACCTCCAGAAACTCATTACCTCAATGCCCACACATCTTGAAAATGTTTTGAAAAGAAGAGGAGATGCTACACCATGGTAAACATGCCCCCGTCCCAACTATTTTGAGACCAGTAGCAGGCATCAAATTTGAAATTAGCTCATTTTGTGCATAAAATTGTAAACTTTCTCAGTTTAAAAATGTATGTTATCTATGTTCTATTGTGAATAAAATATTGGCTCATGTGATTTGAAATTCTTTTAGTTGTCATTTTATTCAAATTTAAAAAACATCCCAACATTTCCAGAATTCGGGTTGTATTTCAAATAAATGCTGTCTTTTAATCTTCTACTCATTAAAGAATCCTGAAAAAAAAAACCTGTTTGGTAATTCCTTCATAATATTAAAAAAACATAATAATTAATAATGGTAATAATAATTTTTCTTGAGCAACAAATCCGCATATTAGAATGATTTCTGAAGGATCGTGTGACACTGCATACTGGAGTAATGGCTGCTGAAAATTCAGCTTTCCCATCACAGGAATAAATTAAAAATTAAAATAGAAATGGATAGAAAATGTACAAAAAATAAATAAATTCCTCAAAAACCTTCAATAAACTCAGAAGGAGAAAGGTATTGAATGAGTGCATCACATATCCATAGGTCTTTCCCATACATTTAACCCATCTTGACAGCTTTAGCCCTCAGCCTGTTATCTCAACTATACGGAGTTCAGTGATCTCTAGTGTACTATAATCAGTCATGTGAATTCATATCTCATAAGTTAGAGCTGAACACATTACTGTAGACAGTACTGCTTTAAACAAGTGGGCAATTGAAAGACTCGTTCATTTAACTGCAGTTTGCATGGCTGATGTATCATATCATCACACGAATAACTGAATATATACAGTGGGGCAAATAAGTATTTGATACACTGCCGATTTTTCAAGTTTTCCCACTTACAAAGAATAGAGAGATCTGTAATTGTCATCGTAGGTACACCTCAACTGCGTACGTTTTACTTTGTTTTACTGGGTTTAATACATTAAACTGTACAGTACGTATATAATTTGGAGAAGCAGTAAATAGTTACAATAAACTCTATCATGTTTAACTAGAAGCTGTTGCAGTTTTGAGTCAAATGGTGCCCTTGGCGAGACAAGACAAGACTGAGAAGCTGCTCGGAAAAGTTCAATTTCAATGAAAGTGTCGGGTGGAACTGAAAGTATGCTGCACAGTGCTGTCAAACTGCTGCGGGTGAGTGATACAGAAGTTGAGTGCGTGTCTGAGAATTTAGCCCTGTAGGACCCTAGGCGACTGTCTATACTGTCAATGCCAGAATCCCTCTCCTGAGTAGAAGAGATACAAACCTGGACTACACTCACTAACATGTAGTCGTAAGACGGACTGATGTCCTGATGCAACAAATGACCCCATATCAGGATGTGCACCACATTATTATGATGTATAAGTTGCTTAGAAAAGCAATTTGAGAAGTAGTCTAGCCTTACTGTGGAATTGCAGGGCACTGAGTATCTTTGCCTTAACCAGATACCAAAGATATCTACAGTTGGCAATAAATGCATCCATTCACAATAAAAACAAGTTAAATTATTAACTTTAATTAAAACTTAAAGTGAAAGTTAACCCCAAAATGACACTTCTGTCCTGGATACTATGGATATTTTCTAATAAATCAGAAGGCATTTAAAAAATGAGGGTATGTCTCAGTGTTGCTTGTTCATACAATGATAGTAAAGGGCTTTAATTTTGTTTTCAACACAAATTTCTTTCATTATATGGACAAATATTGAGACATTATTTATATTATATTCCACAGCAGAAAGTTCTACAGATTTGGAGCAGCATAGAGAGTAAATTATGAGAGAAGTTTCAAATTTTGGGTGAACTATACCTTTGAGATTATTGCAGACTCAGTATTGTCATATAATAAGGCAATAATTTTTGCCCTTAATGTTTTTAATACTTAATATATGTACATTGCACAATTTATCATATTTGGTAATTACAGTTTCAAATTACCATATCACACCCCATAGGACACTATGTCTATGAATCATCTAATTATTCACTGTTTGTGTTTTCAGAGAAATACTCAATACAAGTGGATTCCTATATTAGAAAGCCAAATCATTAGGGTGACATTAATGTGACATAAGCCACATTAATGTGATGAATCACCAGTGGGGTCTGGACTCACTAAGTAGTAGAGACGATAAATTGTCTTACGCTAGTGGCGTACTGGATGTCTTTCCAGATAGATGTCTCCCGGGACAGGTCTGAAACTTCAAAAAGGTTTTCCAGTATCACCTCGCCAATCATGTCATGCCGCGAGAAGCGGTCAAAGTCAAAGACGCTCAAGTGGAGCTTTCTGGACCCCAGCTCCTCATACGGGACCGGAAACTGAAAGGTCTCGTCAAACGTGGGGTTGAGCGTTTTGCGGTGCACGCGAGTCTGGAATTTACGCTTGCGGTCAGGAAGCAGGTAGATTTTGACATAAGGATCGGAGCTGCCGCACAAATCTTTCGCAGGTAGGTCCAATGCCTTGAGGATGGTGACGAGGAGGAGCTCTCCCTCGTAATCGTACTTTAGGGAGAAGTTGATTTTGCCGCATGTTTTAGCAGTGGCGTTCTTAGATGACTCCTCAGCCTCCATCGTGCTCTGTTGGTAAAGTTCTGGTTGGATGCGGCCAAGAGAGCCAGCGGTGCAGGTGGGAAGGTCCTCCACGTCTAAAAATTCACTTCCGCGGTCCAGACTGGTGACATGGTGCATCTGCCTGGGAAGGTGCTTTTTGAAGGAACTGTGCCTGGCAAAACAAAATTTGGCTGCTGAATCATCTTGATCTGATGCACTGGTTCTTTCACAAAAGACACACCAGGTGTTAATCTACATTTGAATTATAACCCACAATCGAATGCATGTAAATCGATGGTGATAATTCTGCATATGCTGTAAGGTTCCTGCAAAAACTGGTTTTCCTCTGGACGTAGCATGGTTTTCCACCATTTGACCTTCTTTGTAGTCAGTAAAACCCAGAGACCTACTTCAGGTCTAATGTTGTCTGACATTTACAAGATTTCCTAAGTAATAACATGATTAAGAATGACTGGAACTAACTTCATTATGGCTTTGTATCTACAGTAAACCGTGATGACCTATACGAAGGTCTTCAGACACAAACATTTCTTCATTCTTCCAGAACACTGACCTGTTAGAGGAGGCTGGCTCGGTCGTTTGCCGTGAGATACGCGTACGTCTCAGCAGATGATCCTTCATGGACAGCTGCACGTCTGCGGGGATATCTGGCGACGTATGACTAATCTTCACTGCCGCCTCCAGAAAGTTCCCAGGATCCTTCAGCTTATCTGCTGCCATAATATCTCTGAGGGTTGGGTAGTAGTCACCGTGACCTTCTTCTCTGTGTTGGTCTCTCTCTGGCCGGGTGGGGGCAAGGGCGGTGGCGCTAGAGGAAAGCACTTTGTTGCGCCAGGGCACCCAGCACAGCTTCCAGGTGGCGACGCTGATGACACCCAGCAGGGCCAAACCACACACCACAAATACAAGCAGCAGGAGACTGAAGGAAATGTCTGGACAGAAGATACAACATGGACAGAAGTGGACGTTGTAAAAATGCACATAACAAATGTCCTTCTAGATAGATTTTCATCAATGTTTCAGTTACAAAATTATAAAGTGTGCTAAAACAAGTTCAGAGTGTTATGTTGATCCAAGTAGTGTTTCTAAAAACTTTAAGATATACTAAATGAAAGCTGGAACTTATACTGCTGCTAATGTAACGCTATGAACTTATAAACAAGCTGGAAAATGATGCAAAACATTACTGATAGCCTTTCAAAGACTACAACAAGACATTTTTGCAAATTCAACAAAACCTTTATCAGCTTTGATCAGTGGTTCTCAACGTTTTTGATTCTATTGAACTATAAACTATAACTTTATATTTGACTTGAACATTTTGACTAGAATGAACATAATACTATAACTTATGTTTATACATACATAATTATGAAAATAAAAATATATAAATAGTAAACATTATTAGCAGAAACTGGGTGAGTCAGTACAGGTAAATTCACCACAATTTATTTTGTGATTACAGATGTTTCAACTGTATGTTCAATAAAAAAAGTTAACAGGTATTGAGAGGGAACAACATTTTTAGTATGTTTTTAGCATTTTAATTTAGTTAAGATTGATAGAGTAGTTAAATTAATTATATTAATAATAATATATTAATTGAAATGATTTTAAGTCAACCAACAGCACCCTTGGAATTTTGCTAAAGCCCCCTATGGACCCCGGTCTTCTGGATGAGAAGCACTGAGCTACAGTAGATAAAACTTGGTGACAATTCAGCAGAATTTGCAACAAAAATGTAGAATAAATCACATGGAACCAAATGTTTACATTTGCAAGGTGTAAATAAAGATTAAATAATTTAAGATTAAATAATTTTCAGTGGCAATGCAGCATTGGTCTAAAAGTATAGTTAACCATTTTATTATCCTCCTTAAAAGTCTTTCACAATGGCCCTAGGCCAGCAGGCAAACCTTATTGTAGAGCCCTGCCATATAAAATCAGCAACAGCAAGCAGTTCTTTAGAAATAAGACGAAAAAAGAGCTGCTTATACATCAAAGAGAACCTGTAGAGGTGCTATCAATGTCTTAGCCTCTTGTTGAATTACTGCAAAACTTGAAACAGCTTTCATTGGTTTACTAAAACAGCATATTTCAACTAATTATTTGTCTGTTTGCTTTAGCCTGTGGTGAAGGTAATTAAAACAAATGTCCTGATCATGCCATGACTACTGCAGACTTCTCGGTCAGTCACCACAGAGCACTCACATAAATATTAATCAGCACACGCTGAGAAGACAAACTACAACATAGTTGTAGAAATGATCATTCAGTGTGATGCACAGTCTGGTGAGGCTGTTTGCCTCATTATAAGGAAGGCAATTGGTTCTTATGCCTTCAAAATGGGCCTCTTAAACCCTTAAATCTCTAGTGTGAATATCACAAGGTAATGAGTTAATCGTCAGACCGCCAAAACTTCTCGGCACCGTTGGGTAGACAGTATTAACACTGAAGTTCAGCCATCTTCCAGATGGAATTGCAAATGAGCTAAATGTAATTACAGACTTTTCATACAAGTAGAGCAGGTCATTGGTTAAATTCCTACTCGATGGCAACAATTATATATCTAAGTGGATTAAAAAAATGCTGATCTAATGATTATTACAAATGCGTTGGAGTGCATGCCTCTCAGGGAAGGAGCACTTGGCTGCCAACCAAGAAAACAAACAGGTGCAGCATCGACGTACGTTCTCATTTCAATCACATGCTCACAGTTATTTGCTTCTCCTACTGGGGGAAAATAATTAATGTGCCAATAACTGTGGAAAACCGGCCACTTGAGACTTTATGGCAAAAACAAATTCTACATGTACACCACACGCTCGTTGGAGATTCAAATGTAATAATATGTCGCTTAATTTCAGATGTGTCATTTCTCATTTCTGTACAATCATAACAGAGCAAATGCACCAGAGACAATCAATCTGCATAGGTGATTGCTCTTGTATCTAGGTATTGTCTTTAAGAAGTAAAAAAAACAAGACCAATTTTCTCATTATCAGGACTTAAAATCAGTGCCACAATTATTATTAGTAGTTTTTTTTTTTAAGTTCTGTTACGATAAACCACAAAATTCCCCTAAATGTTATGTAATGTTGTAATTGGTTTTGAGCTATTTAAAAGCTATTTTAAATAGTAATTGGTTTTGAGCTATTTAAAATGTCTGCACAAATCAAAATAATGATTTTAACTGCCCAGTCAAAGGAAAAGTTAACTAAAAAAAATTTTATTTGCAAAAAAATGTACTTGCCCTCAGACATCCAAGATGTATGTCATGAATCTGGTCAATGAACTTCTGTTAACTCACCACCAGAGGTTACTCGCTCACCACATGGACTACAATTCCCATCATCCATTCCACTGACGACACACAGCTGATTGCACTGATCACACACCCTACATAAACCATGGACTTCCTCTTCCCCTCTGCTGAGTATTGTATTGCCTTTATCACTCCCCTAGTGTTAGCTGCCTTACCGAGCCATTCTGTGTTTTTCTGTTTAGTATTGTTCTGCATTTATAACTCTCCTAGTTTTAGCTGCTATACGGAACCCACTTTGTTGTCATAGTCTTGCCTTGTGTGTTTTTCTAGTGTTTTGATTCTTGCCCGTGTTTCCTGGATTTACCCTTTTGCCTTGCCATTTGGACTCTGTTTGCACCTCTCTTGGACTACTGCTCATATACCTGGATTATCTCTCTGCCTTGCCCTGTTGGATATTGTTCGCCAATCGTCGACTCTTACTAGCCTTAGGATTGCTCTGTGCTTGCCCGTACCATACTTGTTTGCTGTTGTTTGACCCTGCCTGTTTATTGACTATATTTATAAATACAAGCTTGCACTTGGATCCTCACGTCTCGTTCACCCCGTTACAATGTAGATAAACCTTCACTTCTGGCCATAATCCATCGTAACGGTTCCTCCTGTGAAAGTCCATCTCCTGCTGTCTTCTCACATTAAAATCAACATATCTGTTTAGAGCATATTTTTGCATTTATTACAAACACACAGCTTTTGGTTTCGCAGGATTTTGAATGAGTCAAGCTTCCATCCGTTGTTTGGACTCTGATTCTGATGGCACCCATTCACTTCAGAGGATTAAAATGTGAGCAAGTGATGTAATGCTAAATTTCTCCAAATCTGTGCTGATGAAAGAAACAAACTTGGATAGCCTGCAGGTGAGTAGATTTTCATCTCTTTAAAATTTTTCATTTTAGGGTAAACTTACTTTAACTGCCCAGTTTTTACTCTGCTGAATTCTGTGTGAATTAAGCATTGTTTAACATTTAAAAACAGTGCTTTAACCATCACAAAACAATAATAATATAAAGTTCATAAGTGGCCTGACTTGGACCCACATCAGACAAGATACGCAGATTAGCCTGTCAGACAGCTAGACTCTTTTCTGCCGCAAATGAAATATTAATGGGTGTGATGCAAGGTTAGACAACCATTACAGTGTTTATGCTTTGACCACTTCACCTCACACAAGTCGGAGTGCATTTACAAGAACCAGCAGCAATCTCCAAAGGCCTTCAAGACTTTGAAAATGATCCTGTTTACATGCAGAAGCAAAAAGACAGATAACAATACTGCAATATTCTAAATATTCCTATGGCAATTTGAACTAGTGTATGTAGCACTGAACAAGTGTTGCAGGCATTCATGACTGTAAATACTGAGTGGTTTTCTGTTTGGAAGGAAACGTTTTACTTCTTGTTGAGCTTCATAATAGCAATTACAAAGTGACTTGTCTACACTGAAAAAAGGTGTTGAATTTAAATGGTTTAATCATGTACATTGATTCCACATGAATCAAGTTTCACAAACATAACTTCACCAAAAGCAATTATGGATTGATGTTATTATAAAGTGACAATTTAGTAGTCTCAAATTGATTTTATATGGTTTCCTGATAGGATGAAGTTATTCGATTTAACTTTTTTCACTTAATTAGCCTATAATATTGTAATAGCTCATTAAAGAATTATAAGATATCGATATCACATATATTAGAATGCAAAATGATAATTAAATGCTTATTAAGTAAAGCAGCAAACATGCTCTAAATGTTCCCATCCTCTTAGCAAAAGCTATAATCTTCACCACAATGTTAACCCAGTGTAAATGAAGCAGTTTAAATCACAACAAGACAGAACACAATGTAATTTTCCAAACTAATAAATATTTTTTTTTTTTTACATTTTTACTCTTCCCATTAAGTCCCATTCAAAGCATGCTGAGAACTACACTGGAGTCTAGTAGACTACTTTCGATTACTATAATTCTCTAAATGTGAAGTCACGTTTAAAGAGAACACAATTTTGTTGCGTACATCACAAGTAATACACTGCAAAATCTGTTTTCCTTCTTTTGTGAGTGTGTATAAATAGTCTAATTTTATCAAGTAGTATTATTATTTAACCAGCTGAGGCTGAAACAAATCCAGTGAAACATTTCCTGTGACCAATAAATCTAATTAAAGCTTGTTTGGTACCAGTGGCGGACAGCAACCAAAGCCCCAGGGTTTTTTTTTTTTTTTAACTTCTCTTCAAGTGTCTTCAAATCTAACCTGGTATCCATAGAAACCTGTCCATTAGACATATCCCATCCCCTATTTTAACTCTGCTACTTGAGATGTAAGGGTTCACCATTGTTGATGGTGTTGCTGTCACTGCTGAAAAACTGCAAACCAGAGCTCTATTTTGCTTTCATCTGTCATGGTTTGTTAGAAATCTCTTATTCAGTTATCCTTCAAACCTTCATGCAATCATAAAAATAGCGCTGAACATGTTTGTCCAGTTAGTTTGTTACAGTAGCTTTGTGATATAATAGTGGCTGTATTGCTATCAAATACTGCTCTGTTCAGCCATGAGATTAATTAGAAAAACTGATGTCATTATATTTTATGAGGTAAAGTGTATCATATATCATAGCAGGACTACATGCTAAAAATCTGTGATTTTAAATAACTGCATCTAATAAACTATTACATTTCTTATTGCAGAACAATAAACCCATTCAATTATTTACCTTATTGATTTGCCATATAAAGTAAATCAAATTCAATGAGAAAAGAGATTTATATAGGCCTAACACTTCCTTTCAAGACTCTATGTAAGCTCCATCAAATACTACTGAGCCCTATCAAAGCTCTGGAGGGGAAAGGGTGAAATCCAGTTAAACGTGCTCCTGCTATTAGCTTCTGAAGTCCCTGTGGTATACGGTTGTGACAGCTGTGGTCAGGGCCATCAAAGAGAACATAAGGCTATAGCCCACTTTAATGAAAAGAACGGCATGCTTGTCATCAGCACTAGGCTAATGCAGATACAAAGCACTTTAATAAAGCGTCTCAAAAGTGCTTCATTAAAATCACAATATTTATAGTTGTGGCGGTATGTTGCGAGGATTTGCTCTTTTTAATCAAACATGAACAAACTGCAGGGTGAATTGGTGCCAATAATAAGATCTTATGTCCTGCAGATAAGCTGGTAGTCTTTATAGAGCTCGAAATAACACTGAACGCTTGCATCAATCGTGGGGTAAGGTTTAAAAAAGTGAAAACTCCTAAAGCAGAGTGAATTAAATAAAAATAACTGCTGTTAATATTTCCCTCTGCTCCTGCCACCGTGGCCATGTTGACAACATGGGAAAGTCCTCATCTTTCATGCCCTCTCTAGCAGCAATTTGCAGACAAGCAATTACTCTTTGCTGAGCGGTAATGGCCATATAGGTTAACCTACGATTACCTCTCTATTGTAATTCCAGTGCCCCTAGTGCATAAAACTCATTTCAACTGTACAGTTATCGGTCTTATGTTATGTCTGTGTTGAGCCCTTGGACTACAGCCACCTACATTGATTAAAAACCTTCCACATTAGCAACAAAATGGCTATTCTTTTCCATTAATTGAAATTCATCTATAAGAAAAAATTATGATCATATAACCGCATGTATGATTGCTAAATATATGACTTTATTCTTCTGTATTATTTATTTGAAAGTTACAGTTGATTCCAGACTGCTAACTTTTTGACATTTAGAATAACAGCAATGGGATGTTTTACTGTTCAGCAGGACCGTGTTCTGTATTCCAGACCAGACTAAGTGAACAGCGGGGAGAGTTGTGTAATTTTGCCTGAAGCGAGGAGCGGGTTTTTTGAAAGTCGAAGTGCATGTGTTTTCTTTCGCTGCAGGATCGCTCGAAGCAGAGTTTCTCTTGCTCCAAGATTGCTTCAAGCGGGGTTTGTCCCAGAGCGGAGTGATTGCTGGGACAGCTGCTGATGCTCCATTCACATACTCTTTTCCATACAGGCGGCCAGATATGCCAAATATGATGCTATGGCTTATTTTGGAACTATTTTCATTGGTAGAGATAAAAGATTAATTAATAATAATGATAAAAATAATGCAAAATAGAAGGTAAATATTTAGCTTTCATAGAGGGTAAAGGTCCTTGCACACTGAGTCTGAAATTTTTTGCATGCATTTTTCTGTTTTTTCGTATTCGTCATCCTTTCCTATCAAAATGCATGCTACGGATGCGAAAACGCAGAAAATCGAACCTGATACAAAATTTTTTATGACAGACGAAAGTTTCGGAGGCAGTGTGCAATGACCTTAAGGGTATCGCAATATGGCCTTTGGTGAGATGCAATGCTAGAGTGTAAATCATAGGAGTATATTTCACAGATACCTTTTATTTCACTTATTTAAGCAACCCATGTATTAAAGACACAAAATGGAAGTAATCACAGATCTTTTCTTCTGTATTGTGATGTACATTTCAGTGAAACAGACTATCAAAAATGAAAAAAAACTTACAGCGAGGCTTGGTTCTATCAATTGTTTTTTTTTGATTGGATGGAGAATGCAAGCTTGCAGTTGATTATAATAAAGGGACAAGTTTATGAGGACTAAATGATTGTAGAAGACTGGCATGTGCCATCAGAGAGAAGTGTGTCATTTTTCAGAAAGAATGAGTTATGATATTGACTAAATTGAAAGGTCAAGAAACATGTTAAATAAATAAGCACATTAATTGATCACAATCACAATTCTGTAACATGCATTTAGAAAATATAAGGTGAATCTCATGCTGACTTTAACGAGTATTTGATGAAATGAGTAACTCAATTTATTTTTCATTGTTTTTTGAAGTCCTAAAATAAAAATGACAAATCTGAATGCAACTAGAGGAACAATTTGTGAGGAAAACTTTAAAGAGAGCTATTGAACTTCAGCTCAGTTAAACTTTATATATAACCATTTAGCAAAGTTATAAGCAGTGCTGCTGGATTAAAAAAATACTCCTAGTAATTAGGCGAAGGAGGAAAATCTCACTGCAGCTTTAACAAGTTATTAGCATGTTCCTCGCCTTCATTGCACCCCACAGGCTGATGTGTGTTCACCACAGAACAGAGAAGAAGGAAGTGCGAACTGAGAATGCTTATAAATACAGCTCATTACATGCAAAACTCAAAAGCATTGTTTTCACCCAAAAGGCCACATACATCGGATACAATTCAGGATGGTGTCTTTTCCAGATAAGCAAAAGAAATCACATCATGTGCCACTTAGGAAGTGCCATCCCCTTCCTTTAGGTTGAAACTGGGCTAGATTAGCATTTGTTGTGCAGGCGAAAGGGGAGTGTGAGCCAGAGATAAGGCGAGAGAAGAGCTGGCTTACTGGTCTTGATGGACACGGCAAGTCATTCACAGAATAGACTGAAGTGAGTGGCCGATGCTTGTATTTGGCTACACAAATACCCCTAAATCTTTCTGTCAGCCAATTCTGAAGGGCAACAACAAGGGACCCATGAAAGGTGAACTGAGGCATTTACGATAAGCATTTGAGGATGACAATATGGGGTGGCACGGGAGTAGCCATAGCTTCAGTTGGCTAAAGCTTTAAGCCTAAAGGTAAAAACTGTCTCTAAGTGTTTCCATCAAACACAGTGTAATTCGTGCAAGAGAAAGAGAAATGAACATAAGATGCCAGCAGCTTTCAACGAAATCTCACACAGGTTTTAACAAAACATATTGAGGTTGGCCTTATAGTTCGACCAAGTCATTAGTGCTGTACTGATGACAGCGCTATTACTATAAAAATACAACCCTGTCAGCAAAAAGTCAACCAATATTATGCATCCATTATCGGTAAAGCTGATAATAAAACCCTGCTACATAATTTGATGACAGAAATACAGCTGTCTTATAATTCAAGTGGTTAAATGTGTTATTTGTTTTCTAGCAACATCAAAAGATGTCTCATGAAGGTCACAACAAATAAAACATTAATATCATCATTACTAACAATTTCATCAAGCAATCACTGTATCTCTTGCTAGTGCATTGAAAGCAATCGCTGCTGAGTTGCATATTTCTAAGACGGTCTGCCCTAAACACACATTTTGGTTATTTTTCCCCATTCCCACTTGTATTATTGCACAGGCAGCATCATCATTATCTCCTAAAGGTTGAGACAGTGAGTCAGTGTAATACTTAGGGATAATAAGCAATGCACCACAGCATGTTGTAGCCAGATCTTTAATTTGCCTACATTGCAGCTTTGGGAGATGCAGCTGACAACAATGCTTTAACACTATCACCTCCAGTGTGATCAACTACCAATGTAGGAAGAGGCTCTGGACGACCTGCTGAGAGGAACCGTGATGGACCAAACTGCTACTGCACCAAGCAGCAGGTCACTGCACTTGTACATATACTCACACACATTCACATAAACATACAGAACAAAAGCATGCTGTGTGGATGATAATGTATGTGCTGTGTTTACACACTACTGGATATTCATCCTTCCTTCTCTCAGCACCCCATTCACTGGATCTGCATACACGCTCTGTGGTTGAATGAACATACAACTGATATAAAATGTAAGCTGCTGCCCAAAGCAGCCCCAGGGCACCACCAACACCTTTTCACTACCATATGTTTAATATGCTCAAAGCTAAAGCACAGAGACGCTATTGTGAGATCAACACAACACTGTATAAAAGACATCAACCTTTGTACTTGGGTCATAAAGGCTTTTCCTGGGACGAAACAGCCACAGATGATGCCTATTAAGAGGTACTAAAAACTAGATTAGAAGAAAACAACATAAAAGTCTTCCACTCCCCTCCCAAAGTTATCTTTTATGCAGATTTATTTCTTAATTAGTCTATTATGAAACAGGGCAGGCTATCATCCCTCAGTACTCAAGGGAGCTTCAAATGGTGTTAATGCAAATCAGATGAACACCTGCATGAAAATCCTATCAATGTTGCAGGAACTTTCGACTCTTAAATTAAACAGATGCAACGAACAAAATTATAATATATATCAAAATATGGAATTTGAGCACACAAAGGTTCTTCAAGTAAAAAAAAATGAATGCGTCTTTGTAGGTAATGCGGTTCTGTCAAAGCACGTAAAGCACTGATACTAAAAAAAATGCCCTCCCAACTTTATTGATAACACAAATATGTACATGAATTCTTACCGCTAAGCGTTTTTTCTTGTCTCTCACTTCTGGTATTCCCACTTAAACTCGCTTTCCTGCAGTTTTTTGAGAGTCCCTGCCTCAAAACAGCTCCTATCTTTCCGCAAGCTCGCTCAGAATGAGCTCTCCACAGCAGCGCGCACGGGACCGCGTTTCTATGGCACCGCGAGGAAGCTAGCCATTGCTCAGCTCGAGAGATGCTGTATTGTAATTGTCATTGGGCGACACACACACACACACACACACACACACACACACACCAAGCCATAGAATGGTCACAACTGCTTCAAAAACATTACCCCGCAGTTTACGCAACAAAAATAATTTATTTATTAATTTAAAGTAAATAAACAAATATAAATAAATAAAACATTAACCTGTTACCTTATAGAAATTACATTAATGTTGGCTATAATTGTATTAAATCATGTCAGTCCTCTGTCGTGTGTGTCATGTGTTCTTGCCTCATGTGCCCATATTTGGTTTGTTTCCTGTCCTTGTTAAATGTAATTAGTTAATTGTTGTCCAGCCATGTTGGTCTCCTTAGCTATGATTTACCTGTGTATTTATAGTCCTGTCTGTTGAATCTGGTCTACTCGTTAGTCCCCGGTGTTCCTGTCTGTGTCTTGCCCTGCCCTGCCCTGCCCTGCCCTGCCCTGTCTTGATGACATCAGTAAAGACTATTATTTGAAGTTATATCCTTGTCTGAGTGTTCCCGTGTTCCTCCTCGTGTGTGCACCGTGACAGCTACTGTAAGCTATCAAAAAATAACTTTTTATAATTAAAAGTGCATCTATATGTGACCCTGGAGCAAAAAGTCAAAAATACACTGAATGGGTCAAAATTATTGATTTGTCTTTTATGCCAAAAATCATCTAAATATCATGTTTCATGATGATATTTTGTAAATTGCCTACCGTAAATATATATAAACTTAATTTAATTAGTAATATGCATTGCTAAGAACTTTAAAGGAGTTTTTCCTCAATATTTAGATTTTTTGCACCCTCATATTCCAGATTTTCAAATAGTTGTATCTCGGCCAAATATTGTCCGATCCCAACAAACCATACATCAATGGAAAGCTTACTTAATCATAATATACATAAATGACCCTTATGACTGGTTTTGTAGTCCAGGGTCACATATTATATGCAACAAGACATATTTACCTTTTTATATTTACCTACATTTACAATAAAAGATAGGGTACAATAATTTTTTTAAATTTTCTTCTTATTTCAGTTATGTACATTACAGCACATTTTACAATATGTTCTTCTATTAATGTTTTATTATTATTAGACCTATTATTAAAGCAGATTAGTTATATAATCTTATCAATTAGTGATAGAAAATACACAGGCAACAAAATGCCATGCAATAATACTTGTAATGCTGTCACTGAATATTGTTTAATAGTGGCTTTCAGCTGTCAAGTGTTTTTTTTTTTTTTTTTAGTTTAAAAGGATTTTTTGTAATAAAAGCTGATATTGTTATATAGTGGGCTAAATTGCTATTATTTAAAAAGTTTTTAACTCATGGAAAACTCTGTTTCATTTATAATGAAGAATGGGTGATGAAAAAAGTATGCATGTTAATTAAAAGCCTCATGAATTTCAAAAGATACTGACAAGAAAGGCTTAGTTGTTATTTTCGATTAAAATGATAAAAAGGCAGGAAGGGTAATTATTAAAGACCTAAAAGGTTCAACTTTGAAATGCAATGAATCATGCAGAAGACTAAATTGTCAAGATGACAAAAAAAGTATTATAACAGTGATTCACACAACTTGTGCACTTTATTTCAAGTCATATGATAGTTTTGCGTGAAGATCATGAACTTGTATGGATTATTTTTGTGAAACCTTCATGACATTTCAGAGCTTGCCAACCCCAGTTCTAATTTACTTTCATTGTATTGAATAATGGCTGCCAAGATATTCTTAAAAATTAAATAAATCATGTTTTGTGTTCCATAGAAAAAAGAAGTCAATCCTACAGGTTTGAAACAGAGTGAGGGTGAGTAAATGACGACAGAATGTTAATTTTGTGTGAAATTTTCCTTTAATTTTAATTATGAATCCTGATGCATGCATTTAACCTTTAATCGTGATGCATGCATGGCAGCATTAATAAGCTCCTCTGTCTTACAAACCCTGTGTGTCTTGTTCTTACATTTATGTGGTTTGTTTCTACTTCTCCAGCTGCGATGTCACGGTTCCCCCTAGCCGACTTCTAGACAGATTAACATCAGTGATCTTGTAACTGCATTGGGAGGGGGATGTGCTCTTGGATAGAGGGAAGGGTGGGTGAGCAGAGCCCTGGACTTTCATCTCTGCTTTTCTCAAAGGCAGTTAAGCTACACAGAATACTCCATGCGCACACTTTACTAAAACATACCAAAACCGCTCATAAGGACTTCAAGAGATAATCTGATGTGGACGCTTTTGAGTGGCCAACAGATATTTGCCATTTAATAAATATTATCTAAAGAGTTACACCAGTCTTCTAATGGTGCAGTGCTATTTTCCACTTGGAGCATATTTCAGTGTATTTTAAGCATGATGCATCTTTTATTAAGTACACAATTTGTTTAGTGGTAATTGTGAATGAATGAATGAATGAGGCATTTATATAGCGCTTTTTTGTGTATTGTTGTACACCCAAAGCGCTTTACAATCAAATTGTAAAGCAAATTACAAATTATTGTGGCTTTGTTATGTTTTGTATCAAAACACGAATCAGGATTTTAGATTTCAACATATGGGCTTTTAGAAAAGGATGCTAATGTTGGCAGAGAGAAGGCAGAGGCTTGAATGAGGAGCCTCTGGAGGGTTCGGTCAAAAGCGCAGGTCTGTTTTAATTTCCATCTCCTGCCTACAATGAGACACTGTACAACAAGGCTTATTCTAATGTAAATCATGTGGTAATTATGTGTGCTCTCAATCACAAGGGCTAGGGTTTTCGCAGTGCAGACTGATTTTACAAACTAACAGAATGAAGCATGTGTGTTTAATTGGTAATTTATTCTCTGGACATAAGGATGTTCTATAAGGCAGCTATCAGTTATTGAGCTACAGTGGTAATGATAGCAAAAAATTAAAGAGAAAATTCACTCAAAAACAATCATTTATGTACTATCTTTCCTATATAATTGTAAGATAAAAGTCACAATTACCTTTTTTCTTCCAATCTGGAGACAGGATTCCAACCATGTTTTTCCTTTTTTTTGACGTTGTTGTTTTGGATCCAATTAAATTCATGTATGGACAACACATTCTAATCATATCTTTTGTTGTGTTCAGTAGAAGAAATAAAGACATACAGATGAATAGATTCAATTATTCAATATCATAAATCGCATTAAACGAACAATACTCATAAATCATCAATACATGGAAAGTAAAGGATTCAAAGTGTGTTGAAATCTTGAAATCACTTAAACCTTATTAAAGGTGGAGAAAGGGAACAATTCTTGATCATTCTTGTGTATGGGCAGAGGTGGGTAGAGTACCCAAAAACTGTACTCAAGTAAAAGTAAAAGTACTTCTAGAAATATTTACTCAAGTAAAAGTAAAAGTAATAGTCTGAATAGTTACTTGAGTAAGAGTAAAAAAGTATCGGATAAAAAAACTACTCAAGTAGTTAGTTACTAGTTACTTTGGATCATATAGGTACTGAATATAGTCTATTTTTATTTAGATATATAGATTACATTTATGTTATGTGTATGTGTACACACACACACACACACACACACACAAACACACACACTGCCGTTCAAAATATATATATATATATATATATATATATATATATATATATATATATATATATATTAATGTAATTTATTTCAGTGATGCAAATCAGAATTTTCATCAGCCTTCACTCCAGTCTTCAGAGTCACATAATTCTTCAGAAATCATGTTGATTTATTATCATTATCAGTGCTGCTCTTTTTAGCTTTCTATTCATCAAAGAATATTGAACAAAATGTCACAGGTTCCAAAAAATATTAAGCAGCAAAACTGTTTCCAACACTGGTAATAAATCAATATATTATAATGATTTCTGAAGGATCATATGACTCCGAAAACTGGAGTAACAGCTGATTAAAATTCTGATTTGCATCACTGAAGTAAATTATATTTTAAAGTAAATTAATTATGTATTATCCTATAACCTCTGACACTTAAACCTCTGAAAACGCCTCACATGACTGCTCTGAACATAACGAAGCAAATGCATATTGACGGATCTTCTTTTCTGCAAAATGTAAACAAATGTAGCCTATATTTTAGCAAGCGTAAATATTGTAAAAATATGAATATTAATTGTGTCTAGAACAGGCCGCGCGCCGCTGCGCAGAGCTAACGCGGGTTCCGCGGGTGTTCATTTCATACTCTGTGACAGCTTATTTAATGTATGAATTATACATTGTATTTAATGTAAGGTACATGTACAACACACTGGTAATGTCATAGTGGTATCGTGGCCTATACCTGTGGAACAGTAGACAGCACACGCGGTGTTCATCTAATAAAAGATCTTCATATAGCTCTAGAAAACAAGCCATTGCATATTTGCTTTCAACTGACTGTAGATCCAAAGCCACGTCTTCATCGCTCTTGATGTTCTTAAACTCTCTGTTATCTGAGTGAGAACCGCTTCAGAGACTCAGCGCGTGCGGCAGGGAACTGAACAAATCATTCAAACTGATTCGCGAACCGATTCACTGGTTTGCCAACTGGTTTGATAAAGCCTTTAAACAGAATCGACTCAAAAGAATGAATCATTCGCGAATGGGCATCGTTCATTGCCCAGAGAAAAGTAGACGGCGCGTTTGGAATAAACCGAAGCATTTTTAACTTGTATTGCATTAAGATACAGTAACGAGAGGAGAGTCGCCCACAGTAACGAAGTAAAAGTACCGTTTTTTCTCTAAAAATATACTTGAGTAACAGTAAAAGTACCCATTTTTAAAATATACTCTAAAAGTATTAGTTACCCAAAAAATATACTCAAGTAAATGTAACGAAGTAAATGTAACTCGTTACTACCCACCTCTGTGTATGGGTCATTAATTATACTAATGATGTATAAAAATGTATTATTGCATGTTACTCAAGTATCTCTGTTCCTTTGTTCAGTCCTGATAACTCAACCAAGTTTGAAATCAATATTCACAAGCTTTGGATAATGATTCTGTCAGGCATGATGAATTAGCCTTTTGTCCTGTTTTGCAATACAGAGTCAATGTGTATGAATCTACGTGTGCTAGCAATACATGTTGACACATGAAAAGAAAAGAAATGCTTACGACTCAAATTTGCCTTCTTTTTGCTACAAAAATCTCACCCTCTATATGCACGCAGAGAGTGTGACCTCTGTTAAAAACAGTTCATGTGGAACTGCTAAATAAAACCTGGAAAAGTGGTGGATAAGCAGGTGAGTAAAAGGTCTGGAAGAAACTTAATTAAAACAACTTGAGATAAACTTGTGGCCTATGCATAAGTAATAAAGAATAGATGAGAAAATGAGGTAAAACGGTCATTGCTGTCATTGCATAATTCATTCTTTCTTGTTGATGTGCGCATTTGTGTAACTCCAATGTGTACATTAGAGGCAGCCCTAATTTGTGTTTCTTTTCATTTTCATTACTTTTTTAAAATGAAAAACACACATTTCTCAGATTTAGATTCACCATAACATGAAGTATATTTTATGGTTATACTGTATATACAGACTAATTGCTAACAAGTGTAAGAACAATTAACTTCACAACCCCTGGCTGTACATTTGCTGTATGTATGAAATAGAAAGTCACCAATCTGTGGTTTAAAACCAGAGCATACTGCTTGAGTCAGTGTATCCCACAATGCAATGCACTAAAACTGGATTAAAAATGCAAAACACCATATGTATTTCCAAGATGACAGCTCACTGCACTCGCTGAATTCACTGTCATTTCACTATAATATTTATCTTTGCATTCTTTGCAAAGATAAACATTTTTATTTTTGCATCTTTAGCAGCAACTATTGTGAGGTGTGACATCAAAGTAAGTAGACAGAAAAGAAGCAGAAATAATAAAATATTAATATTTGCGAGCAAAAAAAACGCAGTCAGAATACGCAGATATCTGAATTTCATTTTTGAATATCTGTCAATGTAGATATACAGTATTACAGTATTCAGAAAGTGCATCGTTCACATTAAACAGCAGGAAACCAAATCCAGTGCAAGTGGTACAGTAAGCCATATCTTATGTGATAAATAATTATTCGATTTTTATACTACCTTGTTTGTCCAAATCAAACCTATTGTGCTGCATGTTATATGCTAGTAAGAGTTACTTTGAAGTCTGAGCATTTGGCTAAGATTACACTGATGAAATTTTCTAGAAAGATGTGGGAGTCAGAGCCTACACTGATCTAATGAATTGTCATAAATGTATGGCAGCAGATGAGTTTATGAACCTATCAGCTTGCCTTGGAACCACTGCAAGATTGATTGTACCTCTGACCTCTCATGAATATTGGTCTCAATGGCACTTTGTATTTGCAGCTGAGTAATCAGATTTATGTGCTGAAAAATTGTATGTACTATTCCCAGGTGGTGAAAACAGTTTACTCCTCTCTGTTGCCAAGAATAAAAAAATAAAATACTCTATAGCTCCTGGGTGTTTGTATATTTAACTTTATTTATTTGTACTTTATTTATTTTTCACTCTATTCTAAGTTAAACCGCAGAGCTCACTGACCAATCAAATGCTGCATTACATTTATTCATTTTGAAGATTACAGCAACATGCTTAGTACCAAACCCATCAGTGTTTTTTTACTGAACGACTTGGACTGTAAAGACATTTATAAGATTTATATTTAGATTTATATAGAAATATATTCTGTTTTTGTTTGTGCTTCCACAAAAATATGATCTGCTTTCATAATAATAAAAATGTTTCTTGAGCATCAACTATAATTCTAAATATATTAAACTAGAAAAAAGTTTTTAAAATAGTAATAATATTTCACAGTATTATACAGTATATACATACACTGTTTAATCTTTATGTGCAAAACATTTTAATCATGAATACACCTTGTGTGCGCATGTGTGACCAGATTCTCCATAACATAAGGAATATCATGAGAATATTAACACAGAAGTTGTGCAAGCCGAGCACTGCACTAAATATTGAAAATGCTGTTGATTTTCTTTTTGTTGAGAGGCTTGCCTCTGAAAGGCAATATAACTGTCAGAATCCATTTCTTTTCGCAGGGCTTGTCAACGGCTGCATGCATGGCATGTTAACCTCGGCCCATGCTACTGAACAGAAAACAAATTTAACACAATCAGGGATGAAATGTCACAGTCACCCATAACAGGCAGAGCCTGGAAATTAGATTTTAGAAATGAGTCCATTTGGATGTTGCTCTCTGCCTAAACCCCCTGAATCTCCTCCATGTCCTGCTACAGGGCGGCCTGTGATTCAATTTTCCTTTTTTATAGTCAGGCTCATTTTCAGTAGCTTTCTTTTTTGCCCCGCTTTCATCTTTTGGGATGGTCACGGCTTAAATGTCTTGATTCCTAGAAGTGATGCACATGGGGATGGACATCAGAGATCAATGTCCTTTGCACTGTCTAAACAGTATTTTATTCTCAATGGCCTCTACCTAGAGGTTTATGCAGTGTATGAAAGAAAGCAAGGGTGGATTTGAGTAACGCAGCATTTTAGGGATAGTTTAGCCAAAAATATAAATTCTGTCATATACTTTACATCATCTATTCTCTTGTTACTCCAAAATCATTTAACAAATTGTGATTGTGTGAAGATATCTTAGCTTATCTTTCGTTAAAAAAGAAGCTGTCAAGCACCAACAACCACACTGTAAAAGTGGTCCTTACAACTCGTATACTATATTCCAAGTCTTCTTAAGCCAATAAAAAGCATAGTATCATTCAGATATTTAAGTCAACATTTGTTTAAAATCATTCACCTGGCATGTTTATTGTACAATACATAAAAAGTAGCAATATCCAATTTGTGAATTTTGGGTCTGATCTTTTCATGAATCTGTTAATCCAGTTCACAAAACCTGGCTAAGGGTTAACCAAACAACAGCATAACTCACTGCTTAACTATCATAGTAGGATGCTCCAGGTGTCAGCTGTTTCTTGAAAACACAGGAAGAGCCGAAGGAACTTTGTCACACATCTGCCATTTGAACCACATTGGTTAGAACTATCATTAATGGCAGAATGATAACTTCTATTTTTCAGATTGAGATCAAATTAATGTCACATTATTGCTGTATATAATGAACACGGCATCTGAGGACTGCTTCGATTTAGTCACTTTGCAGGTCTGCTCTTGAAAAATGACACTTTAATTATTTCAAACTAAAAGACTAAAATTATTTCAAACAAAACTAAAATTTGTGTATATCTGGAATGACAGCTAGACTGCAATACATGTTAACTTGCTTTAAAGTCATACCAACAAGAAACAATGCTTCTAACCATACGTTGAGAGCTGTAGTTCCATCAATATAAGTTTGCGATGCTATTTGTGTTTGTTCATTGGATTTAGAAAACACTAAATCAGGGAACTGTGTTGGTAACAATGGAACTTGCAACCAAATTTGGCTAATAATGCTTTTGGGAAACGTACTTCTGAATGATTTGTCACTCGTTGATTTTACTGCAGCTTGGAGTAGAGGATTGTCAGTGAAAACTTTCTCAATGGAAGTGTAAAAAACACCTTCTTTACCCTGTCAAAATCAGCTCTGTTTTCAGCACGCTGTTCTAGCATGTTGCTTTAAATGCTAATGAGCTCTGCAGACCCCACCCCTTTCTTCAATGGAGTGATGAGTAGACCATAGATATGTGTAGATTCCCTATTTGACCGCTCCAGATATGTTGATGCGCCGTCAGCCATCACGCATTTACCATAAAACGTATAACATAAATCGTATAACTTGCTGTTGTAGATTCGCAGACCGTCCCAAAAATGGCGGATGGCTTACGTATCACTCAGTGTAAATAGCAATTAGATGCTATTTACACTAAGTGCAAATATCATATTTTCTTAGCGATAGATGCTATTTAACCTAACTGCAAATAGCGATAGAGCACACTAAGAGCAAATAGCAATGGATTCTATTTACACCAAGTGAAAATAGCAATATTTTCTGCTATTTATACTACTTATTGCAAATAGTGGCAATTATCTGCACCTCAGTATTGTAGTACATTATAAAACAGTACGCAATAATATCGTATTGAGTGCAAATTATAGTTTTAATTCAAATTATTAAATGGATGCCATCTTATTGGGACAATAAAGCCCACAATGATGGATTGATGACAGCTCACTCAGCTCTCTCAGCTCACTCAGGGTGGGTCTAAGGTAAGACGGCTTGTCAATCAACTATCATGAGAGGGGCCTGTACAGAACTACATCATCCTAACAGGGCTCTCAGAACAGCCTGATTTAAGAAAGGGGATTTTAAAATAGGGATTTAAAAAAAAAAAACCCTGGGTCGATTTTTATCATTATAGGATGGATGTGTACACACACTTCCAACACACATTTATGTTCAAACAACTTGTAAAGTGAATTTTGCATCCGATGGCCCCTTTAATATCTTTACACAAGCTCTTTCATATTATAGCACAAGTGTATACAGTAGATTACTTTTACTATAATTTTATAACAACCCTAACCCTTTTGCATCTTTTCAGAAGCTTGTATCACATTTAAGGTGAATAGATGATGACAGAATTTTCATGTCTGGAAGATCTCTGTAATTAAAGGAGAATTTTTGAGCTCTGACACATACGCTCTGATGCCAGTGTGAAATTTGCGAAGTTGAAAGACAACGTTGAAATGCTAAATTGCTTCTCACATTTATTTCACTAGACTCTGGGTGTCTGCAAATATAAATTCACATTATTCATACTTAAGTTGATGGCACTGCCAAACTCCCAGCAGATTTTGCTATTATAAGAATAAGCTTAGTGCAAGTGAGAATGCTTAAGGCCTATAAAGAAAAATGACGTAATGTAATTTTGACTGTGCCTAGTCTACACCTGTTCAGTAATTAACAAAGTCTATAAAGGTATGGTCACAAATTAGTTTGGCACACAGCACTGGGGTATGCTAAATTATTTAATCAGACCTCACAGGACTTCACCGGCACACAGGAATCCCCCATTGGGTTACTGAGAATTAACTCCCCCGGTAGATATTTTGCACACACACAGCCACAAAAACTCTCCATCTATCTTGTTCTTTCTTCAGCAGGGAGGAGAACACATAGACAGAGTGTGTATACCATTTTACCTGCTGGTCTGATGTCTACTCGCTGTTTTATTTATTTATGTCCACATAATGTGGTAGCTGCAGTAGTAGGTCTAGAATGGAGCGGTTGGCTCGCTGCAGTGGAGCCTGGTGTGCTAAACTACTCTTTTGTGGCGAATTGTAAATTTCTGCTCAATGTGCTATAGAAACAGGAGGAGAGGTGCCACTTTGTAATGTGACCAGCATTCTGCATGGTTTCTCTTCATCTTTTTCAACACTAGTGGAAAGAAATGAGGTCCCCAATCCACATGCCCTCTACTGCGTAACCATTATACTCAGTCATATCCCTCTCGTCATGTTTGAAAGGAAATGTAATTGATTTAACCTTGAGGACTTCTGTACAATAGAAATGGGGTGAGAAAGATGGTCATACCTAACATCATCATCTTGTGCTTGAGTGGTATTATATTGAATTTGAACGTCTTAAATTCTCCTTACTCAGCACTCCTTTTTATACAAGCTGGTCAATAAAATTGTAGTACTTGAGAATGAATCATGAATGAATGAATACACTTTTAGCTTTGGTTCTGAACTGGCATTGATACTATTAAACTATTAAAACACTCTTTTTTTACATGATTTTAACATACAACATACAAGACATACAAGTCATAACTGAAATGTAAACAAAATTGTCCTGGATTTTCTAGGTCAGTGGGTAAATGCATAGAATAGCTGGAAAATATTAAGCAAGATTTTCGCAGATAACTGCAAATTATGTTTGAACCTCATAGCATATTATTATAGTTTACATTAATAATACTAAATTAATAGATCATTTCGATGTAAGCGTAATCTAAACAAATAACTACTGTAATTTTTAAGATATGTTAGCTGTCTGTGTTTGATTCACTAAAAAGAACCGATTCATTTGAGCTGCTTATGAATTGGGGACCGCACTACTTGGCAATGATAATTCATTCACTGTCTGTATGGCTGATTCGTTTCATATACTAACGATTACGCAAAACAATAAAAACAACAAATTTCATCCCTTCATTGTCACGTAACACACAGGAACAAAATGATAACACCCGGAGATGCATCCTATATTAGATAAATTTATAAAGTATTTTCTAAAGTGGTGGGTATATAGATGGTGGGCCTATACAGGTAAGACATTGCTTTGTAGCTCCCTTACAAATATGGCCTAAAGTGTTTTTATGAGAGCATAAAGTGTCACGCAGGCTTGAAAGCATCCAGGCCCATGTACACGTTCTTTGAGACAAAGTGAAATATAGAAAGATTCTTTGAAGTATGGGAGGCAAACCTGAATTATTAAACATACTGCTTTTTTGTTACGTTTA